>NC_092728.1:44533224-45277224 GCF_047496885.1 Scyliorhinus torazame | reverse complement strand
ATCCCAGGATAAGGGATGAAGTGGGACACTGATCCCAGGATAAAGGATGAAGTGGGACACTGATCCCAGGATACGAGATGAAGTGGGACATTTATCCCAGGATAAGGGATGAAGTGGGACACTGATCCCAGGATATGGGATGAAGTGGGACACTGATCTCAGGATAAGGGATGAAGTGGGACATTTATCCCAGGATAAGGGATGAAGTGGGACACTGATCCCAGGATAAGGGATGAAGTGGGACACTGATCCCAGGATAAGGGATGAAGTGAGACACTGATCTCAGGATAAGGGATGAAGTGGGTGTAGCACTGTCAATATGACGCGAGGCAGGTTGAGGGAATGTCAATTGAAGGCTTTATTAAGCAGAACTTTATCCCCAGCAGCGTGGTTACAGAATGCAGGTGCTGAGGGAAATGGAGGGAAAAACTGGGTTCTTATACCGGCATTTCTGGGTGGAGTCCAGTAGGTGGCAGATCCTATCAGGACCTGGCATCCCTCCACCAATAGCCTGTCGACACGTGGTGTACCGTATTACCCCTAATACATACCACCACAGTGGGACACTGATCCCAGGATAAGGGATGAAGTGGGACACTGATCCCAGGATAAGGGATGAAGTGGGACACTGATCCCAGGATATGGGATGAAGTGGGACACTGATCCCAGGATAAGGGATGAAGTGGGACACTGATCTCAGGATAAGGGATGAAGTGGGATATTTATCCCAGGATAAGGGATGAAGTGGGACACTGATCCCAGGATATGGGATGAAGTGGGACACTGATCCCAGGATAAGGGATGAAGTGGGACACTGATCTCAGGATAAGGGATGAAGTGGGACATTTATCCCAGGATAAGGGATGAAGTGGGACACTGATCCCAGGATAAGGGATGAAGTGGGACATTTATCCCAGGATATGGGATGAAGTGGGGCATTGATCCCAGGTTTGGGGACAGCGTGAGTCACTGTTTCAGAGTGGGTTGCTGATCCTGGTGTGTTCCAGGACCAGAGGAGGATGGGGAGTTCAGTAATGGTGTTGGAAGAGGGGCTCTGGGAAGGAGATGGCGGAAGACCTTCGGCAGAGCTGAAGGAGGAGAAGTGGTGTGGAGCTGGAGGAGGGGCTGAGGGATGCAACTGGGAGGATCTCGGGAATGGAGATGGATGAAGGGCTCAGGGATGGAGCTGGAGGACGGACTGAGGGATAGAGATGGAGGAGAGGTTTGAGGATGGAGCTGGAAGAGGGACTGAGGGATGGAGCTGGAAGAGGGACTGAGGGATGGAGTTGAATGAGTGGCTCAGGGATGGAGCTGGAGGAGGGTCTGAGGGATGGAGCTGGAAGAGGGACTGAGGGATGGAGTTGAATGAGGGGCTCGGGGATGGAGCTGGAGGAGGGTCTGAGGGATGGAGCTGGAAGAGGGACTGAGGGATGGAGTTGAATGATGGGCTCAGGGATGGAGCTGGAGGAGGGTCTGAGGGATGGAGCTGGAAGAGGGACTGAGGGATGGAGTTGAATGAGGGGCTCAGGGATGGAGCTGGAGGAGGGACAAAGATCAAAGAACAATACAGCACAGGAACAGGCCCTTCGGTCCTCCAAACCTCTGCCGACCATGGTACCTGTCTGAATTAAAACCTTCTGCATTTACGTAGTCCTTCCATTCCATTCCTATTCATATATTTGTCTAGATGCCCCTTAAATGCCGCTATCGTACCTGCTCCCACCACCTCCCCAGGCAACGCGTTCCATATATTTACCACCCTCTGTGTAAAAAACTTCCCTCGTACATCTGTTCTCAACTCTTCCCCATGCACTTTAAACCTATGTCCCCTAGTACTTGACTCTCCTACCGTAGGAAAGAGCATCTGACTATCCACTCTGTTGATGCCACTCATAATCTTATAGACCTCTATCAGGTGGCCTCTCAATCTCCATCGTTTCAGTGAGAACAGACCGAGTTCATCTAACCTCTCCTCATAATGCCCTCCATACCAGGCAACATCCTAGTAAACCGCTTCTGTACCCTCTCCAAAGCATCCACATCCTTCTGGTAGTGTGGCGACTAGAATTGTACACAATATTCCAAATGAGGTCTAACTAAGGTCTTGTACAGCTGCAACTGAGGGATGGAGGTGGAGGAGGGGCTCAGGGGTAGAGATGAAGGAAGAGCTGAGGGATGGAGCTGGAGGAGGGGCTCTCGGGGACAGAGATGGAGGAAGAGCTGAGGGATGGAGCTGGAGGAGGGGCTCTCGGGGACAGAGATGGAGGAAGAGCTGAGGGATGGAGCTGGAGGAGGGGCTCTCGGGGACAGAGATGGAGGAAGAGCTGAGGGATGGAGCTGGAGTAGGGGCTCTCGGGGACAGAGATGGAGGAAGAGCTGAGGGATGGAGCTGGAGGAGGGGCTTCGGGGACAGAGATGGAGGAAGAGCTGAGGGATGGAGCTGGAGGAGGTGCTCTCGGGGACAGAGATGGAGGAAGAGCTGAGGGATGGAGCTGTAGGAGGGGCTCTCGGGGACAGAGATGGAGGAAGAGCTGAGGGATGGAGCTGGAGGAAAGGCCGAGGGACGGAAATAGAGGAGGGGTTGAGGGATTGAGCTGGAGGAGGGGGCTGGAGATGGAGTTGGAGGAGGGGCTGAGTTATAGAGCTGGAGGTGAGGGGAGGAGCTGAAGGAGGGTCTCAGGGACCGAGATGGAGGAGGGGCTTAGGGACAGTACTGGACGAGGGGCTTGGGGCTGGAACTGGAGGAGGGGCTCAGGGATGGAGCTGGAGGAGACGCTGAGGTGTAGAGCTGGAGAAGAGGGGAGGAGCTGGAGGAGGGTCTCGGGGACAGAGATGGAGGAAGGGCTCAGGGACAGAATTGGAAGAGGGGCCCGGGGCTGGAACTGGAGGAGGGGCTGAGGTGTAGAGCTGGAGGAGAGGGGAGGAGCTGGAGGAGGGGCTCAGGGATGGAGCTGGAGGAGGGGCTCAGGAGCAGACCTGGAGGGGGAGAGGGGTAGAGCTTCAATCAGGGCTCTGGGCAGGACTGTACCAAGGGCCCAGGGCAGAGGTGGAGAGAGAGCGCCTGATGTGCAGGTTAGATTGGTTGGCCAGGCTAAATTCCCCTTAGATTAGGTGCGGTTACTGGGCTACGGGGATAGGGTGGAGGTGTGGGCTGACTTAGGTTGCTCTTTCCAAGAGCCTGTGCATACGCGGTGGCCTCCATCTGCACTGTAAATTCTATGATTCTGTGATTCTATGATTGATATCTGAGCTGACTGCCTTCAAAAATGTCCTGTCTTTTTAAAACTTGCTTTTCTATCCATATGTGGAATTGTCACAGGAACAGTTTGAGATACAAAGACCAAAGAACAAAGAAATGTACAGCACAGGAACAGGCCCTTCGGCCCTCCAAGCCCGTGCCGACCATGCTGCCCGCCTAAACTAAAATCTTCTACACTTCCTGGGTCCGTATCCCTCTATTCCCATCCTATTCATGTATTTGTCAAGATGCCCCTTAAATGTCACTATCGTCCCTGCTTCCACCACCTCCTCCGGTAGCGAGTTCCAGGCACCCACTACCCTCTGTGCAAAAAACTTGCTTCATACACCTCCTCTAACGCTTTCCCCTCGCACCTTAAACCTATGCCCCTGTGGTAATCACCACTGTTGTGTATATTAGGAGATGTGTGGTAAGGCCCTGCCTGCTGGCTCCGCCCAGTAGGCGGAGTATAAATATGTGTGCTCCCCATACAGCAGCCGTTTCGCCAGCTGCTGTAGGAGGCCACACATCTTAGTGTAATGAAGCCTCAGTTGTATTCAACTCTTGTCTTTGTGCAATTGACCGTGCATCAATTTATTACACTAAAGTTTTCAGAAGATGGACCTCCGCATCAAGCCGGATCGCCTGCAGCTGGATCCGCAATCAAGCGACGCCAAAAAGGACTTTGCACATTGCCTAGCTTGTTTCGAAGCGTACATCAGGTCTGCACCAGACCCAATTCCAGAAGCTCAGAAGATCCAGATCCTCTACTCGCGGCTGAGCTCCAACGTCTTTCTGCTTATCCCGGACACGCCGACCTAGCTACTGAAAGAGAACTATGCCCAGCGGCTGAACATGTAGTCAGACACACACTCTCTACTCGTAGTCAGCTCCCTGGTGAGTCTGTAGAAGATTTCTGGCGTGCTTTAATTCCCCTGGTCAGAGACTGTGGCTGTCAGGCCGTCACGGCCGTGGAACATTCGAACCTCCTCATGCGGGACGCTTTCGTCACGGGGATAGGGTCAGACCACATCTGCCAGCGACTTTTAGAGGGGGCCACGCTCGACCTCACGGAAACCAAAAAGCTGGCGCTATCGATGACAATCACCTCGCGCAATATCCAGGCCTACACCCCTGGCCGCGCGGCCCACTCCTCCTACGCATCATGGACTCCGCAGACAGCCACCCCACCGGGGACCCCACTCAGCCAATCCTACGCCTGTGCCATGCGCCAGCCAACCAACCCCGGGGGCCCCAGATGTTACTTCTGTGGGCAGCAAAAACAGCCCCGCCAATGCTGCCGGCCTGCAGCGCCCTTTGCAAGGCCTGCGGCAAGAAGGGGCACTTCGCCGTGGTGTGCCAGGCCCGCTGAGTAACCGCGATCGCCCCGGCCCCCCTCCGCGTATGGACAGTGGGCGGCGCCATCTTCCCCTCCTCGGACCATGTGCAGCCAATGGGCGCCGCCATCTTTTTCAACTCCCGCCACGTGCGGCCCGTGGGCGCCGCCATCTTGTCCACCTCAGGATCTCCAGGCGCCGCCACCTTGTCTCCCACGGCACATGGGCGCCACGATCGTACCAGGACCCGTGCCTCCCGGGCACCCCATAGTCCGCCACCAGCGACGACCAGCCGCGACGCGCCTCGGTCACGATTGACCAGTCTCGCCCGCACAATCTAGCCACCGCCTCGACAAGCGTGAAGATCGATGGGCACGAGATCGCCTGTCTGCTGGACTCCGGGAGCACCGAAAGCTTCATCCATCCCGATACGATAAGGCGCTGCTCCCTCGCGGTACATTCCGCCAATCAGAGAATCTCACTGGTCCGGGTCCCACTCCATGGCGATCCGGGGGTACTGTATAGCCACGCTCACGATCCAGAGCGTAGAATTCAGCGGCTTCCGCCTCTACGTTCTCCCCAACCTCTGCGCTGCCCTGCTACTCGGCCTGGACTTCCAGTGTAACCTCCAGAGCCTAACATTGAAATTACTGTGTGCAGCCTCGCGACCCTAAAGATCGATCTGCCTTCCCTCTTCGCAAATCTAACCTCGGATTGCAAACCCGTCGCCACCAGGAGCCTTCCTCAGGTCCGAGATCCAGCGGCTGCTTCGGGAAGGCATCATCGAGGCCAGCAACAGCCCCTGGAGAGCCCACAGTGGTGAAAACTGGGGAGAAACACAGAATGGTCGTGGACTACAGCCAGACCATCAATCGGTACATGCAGCTCGACGCGTACCCCCTCCCACGCATATCTGATATGGTCAATCAGATTACACACTACCGGGTCTTCTCAACTGTAGACCTAAAATCTGCCTACCACCAGCTCTCCATCCGTAAGGCGGACCGCCCATACACTGCCTACGAGGCAGATGGCCGCCTCTACCATTTTCTTAGGGTTACCTTCGGCGTCACCAACGGGATCTCGGTCTTCCAAAGGGAGATGGAGCGAATGGTCGACCGGCACGGGCTGCGGGTCACTTTCCCGTACCTGGACAATGTCACCATCTGCGGCCACGATCAGCAGGACCATGATGCCAACCTTGCCAAATTTCTCCACACCGCCACTCTCCTGAACCTCACCTACAACAAGGAGAAGCGCGTATTCAGCATGAACCGCTTAGCCATCCTCGGCTATGTGGTCCAGAACGGAGTTCTGAGGCCCGACCCCGACCACATACACCCCCTCATGGAACACCCCCTTCCCCACTGCCTCAAGGACCCTCAAACGCTGCTTGTGGTTCTTTTCTTACTACGCCCAGTGGGTCCCAAACTATGTGGACAAGGCCCGCCCACTCATCCAGTCCACTCTTTTCCCCCTGACGGCCAAGGCTCAACAGGCCTTCAACCGTATTACGGCCGACATCGCCAAGGCAGTCGACGAGACGTTACCCTTTCAAGTGGAGAGCGACGCATCAGACGTTGCTCTAGCTGCCACCCTCAACCAGGCAGGCAGGCCCGTGGCATTCTTTTCACGAACCCTTCATGCCTCCGAAATGTGACACTCCTCCATCAAAAAATAGGCCCAGGCTATCATTGAAGCTGTGCGGCATGGGAGGCATTACCTGGCCGGCAGGAGATTCACTCTTCTCACTGACCAATGGTTGGTAGCTTTCATGTTTAACAACACACAGCGGGGCAAGATCAAAAACCATAAAATCATGCGGTGGAGGATCGAGCTCTCCACCTACAACTACGAGATTTTGCCCTCCGATGCTCTATCCCGAGGTACATGTGCCAGCGCACAGGTGGACCGTCTCCGGACTCTGCATGACAACCTTTGTCACCCGGGAGTCACACGGTTGTACCACTTCATCAAGGCCCGCAATCTGCCCTACTCTGTCGAAGGAGTGTGGGCAATCACCAGAGACTGCCAGGTCTGTGCGGAGTGCAAACCGCACTTCGACCAGCCGGACCGCGCACGCCTGGTGAAGGCCTCCCACCCTTTTGAACGCCTCAGCGTGGATTTCAAAGGGCCCCTCCCCTCCACTGACCGTAACACGTATTTCCTCAGTGTGGTCGATGAGTACTCCAGATTCTCCTTCGCCATCCCATGCCCCGACATGACGTCTGCCACCGTCATCAAGGCCCTCAACACCATCTTCGCTCTGTTTGGCTTCCCCGCCTACATCCACAGCGACAGGGGATCCTCATTCATGAGTGATGAGCTGCGTCAGTTCCTGCTCAGCAGGGGTATCGCCTCCAGCAGGACGACCAGCTATAACCCCCGGGGAAACGGGCAGGTGGAGAGGGAGAGCGGGACGGTCTGGAGGACCTTTCAGCTGGCCCTACGGTCTAGAAATCTCCCGGCCTCCCGCTGGCAGAAGGTCCTCCCCGATGCACTGCACTCCATTCAGTCGCTCCTATCATAGATTATCATAGAATTTACAGTGCACAAGGAGACCATTCGGCCCATCGAGTCTGCACCGGCTCTTGGAAAGGGCACCCTACCCAAGGTCAACACCTCCACCCAACCCCATAACCCAGTAACCCCACCCAACACTAAGGGCAATTTTGGACACTAAGGGCAATTTATCATGGCCAATCCACCTAACCTGCACATCTTTGGACTGTGGGAGGAAACCGGAGCACCCGGAGGAAACCCACGCACACACGGGGAGGATGTGCAGACTCCCCACAGACAGTGACCCAAGCCGGAATCGAACCTGGGACCCTGGAGCTGTGAAGCCATTGTGCTATCCACAATGCTACCGTGCTGCCCCCCTATGCACTGCGACTAACGACACACCCCATGAACGTCTCTTCGCCTTCCCCAGGAAGTCCACATCCGGGATGTCGCTCCCGACTTGGCTCGCGGCTCCAGGACCCGTACTCCTCCGTAAGCAAATACGACTCAACAAGGCGGACCCGTTGGTTGAAAGGGTGCAGTTACGTCACGCTAACCCCCAGTATGCCTACGTAGCGTACCCCGCCGGCCGCCGGGATACTGACTCCCTCAGGGACCTGGCACCAGCAGGTTCCCAACACACACACCCCTCTGGCCCGGCGCCACCCTCCCCTCCCCCGCGCACCCAGCAGCAACACCCCCGGGACCATCAGTCCTCCCCCTGCCCACGCCCGAGGATGAGGAGAATTCCGGCACGCTCCCGGAGTCACCGAGGACTAGACCGGCACTGGAATCGCCACCACCACTGCGTCGCTCCCAACGTCAGATCAAGGCCCCGGACCGGCTAAACCTGTAATTGGTTCGGGACTGTTAAAGCACCAATACGGGACTTCAAAAATTTGTTGGCCTCTGTATATTAAAACTTGTTCTGTATATAGCTCTCCGCCACCCCTGCCGGACTCAATTTTAACAGGGGGTGAATGTGGTAATCACCACTGTTGTATATATTAGGAGATGTGTGGTAAGGCCCTGTACTACATGTACGGGGGTAGTCTCTGCCTGCTGGCTCCGCCCAGTAGGCGGAGTATAAATATGTGTGCTCCCCATACAGCAGCCATTTCGCCAGCTGCTGTAGGAGGCCACACATCTTAGTGTAATAAAGCCTCAGTTTTATTCAACTCTCGCCTTTGTGCAATAGATCGTGCATCAGCCCCCTTGTAATTGACCCCTCTACCCTGGGAAAAAGTCTCTGACTATCCACCCTGTCTATGCCCCTCATAACCTTGTAGACAAGAGATGTGAGCCATTAATAGTTCTTTCTTCTCAGCTTCTGATGGATCCCAAGTAGAAGCTGTAGGAAGAACTGATTGGTGCAGTAGTATTGTGATTGGCCAGTTTATCATTGGGTTGAAAGGAGTTACATCAAAACGCTCAATTTTTGGTAAAACAACCCTAGTTCAGTCACTCAAACAGCTGCCATCCCCAGTGACTGGCCTGTGCAGATCAGTGCTTCACCCTGATGTTAAACAGTTGAGGAGCAGGAATGGAGGAGGAGGCAATCCCTGTGATCAGTATCCCACTTTCTCCCCAAACCCCGGCATCAGTATCCCACTCTGATCTGCCAAACTCTCGGATCAGGCATCTGCATTAGCCGTCCCTCACAGGGAAACTCTATTCTATTGAAACCCACATTCAATGCATCTTGCAAAGTTGCCAATCTCGGAATGGGGTGTCTCCGAGCTGACTGTTCCCAGTCTGTACAGTCAACCCCCCCTCCTCCCTCCAGTGCAGCCCTCTTCCCAAGTGTGGATTGGCTGCCAGTTTGAAGAGCCCAAAGGCTGAGCTCTTTGTTTGTGTGAGTTTGGCAGCTTTGCCACACAATGCTGTCACTGAGCTGTAAGCTGATCCCACACAGCCCCTGAGGCAGTAACACAACAGCACAAACACAGAGGCTCAGAGTAAACAACTGCAGGGAGGTCTGGGGAAGATCTGACGTGTTGAGGATTGTCTCTCTATCCAAATGCAACTCTTGCCTATACACTCAGTCCTGCCCTTCTACCTCAAACATTGCGACCGGTTGTAACAGCCAAGCCCGAGATAGTGGATTGACCTCTCCGCCTGCCAGTCCCAGATTAAAAGGGTGGGCTTTTGTCCAGTTTTACGCCGTCAGTTCAGTTTTCAGCTGCCCCGCCCCCTCTCTGCTCAGTAAGAGTATCTGGGTGCCTTTTATTTTTCTTTATTTTTTTCATGGAATGTGGGTGTCGCTGGCTGGGTGAACATTTATTGCCCATCCCCTAATTGCCCTTGAACTGAGTGGCTTGCTTGGCCATTTCAGAGGGCCTTTGAGAGTCAACACAGTGCTGTGAATCTGAAGTCAGATGTAGGCCAGACCAGGTAAGGACGGTGATTTCCTGCCCTGAAGTGAACCAGTTGCCATGGTGGGATTTGAACCGCTATCCCAAGAGCTTTAATCCAGGTTTAAGGATTACTAATCCAATAACATTACTATTATGCCACCACCTCCCCCCCTTATGTTCAGTACACCAGGATTCAGATGGAAGAATTATTTAAAGAGGCAAATCATTTCACACAATACAGGAGCGTAAAAGGCAATGGGTGAAAACGCCCAGCTGTTCATGTTGGCGGAATTTTCCCGTCCCATGCGGGTTTCCCGGCGGAGTGAGGTGGATTCAGTGGGAAACCCCATTGACAGTGGTGGGCCCAGGAGATGCCGCCTCTGGTCAATGGCGTCCCCCCTCCCCCACCCAGCGAGAAATTCTGATCATTACACCATTGTGGTGATGCATATTGTTATAACCTGCCTACTTACCATTGGCTGGGGACTAATGACAATCCCACAATCCTGTGGGAGTATGAGCTTCCCCAATGAGGGGGCGGAGAAACCATTAGTAAACTCCTAGTATAAATAAAGCTGGCCAGTTTGGAACCAGCAGGAAGGAGTGTGCAGCAAGGGAAGTTGCTGCTGCTGTTATATATGTATGTTATTGTAAATAAATGTTATTACTTTGTATCCTTAAACTCGTGCTGGATTCTTCGTGGCCCTCACAAAACTGGCGACGAAGGTTAAAGTGAATAGCTGTCTACACTGCTGAAGCCACATCCCTGGATTTTTGTTGGATACAGGTTGGAAGTTTTCTATTACACCATGCCTCTGTACGGACGTTTGGATGTTTTTGATGCTGCGCTGGAAAGCTGGAACCAGTACACACAATGGATGCGTTACTCTCTCCGGGCAAATAATATCACCGAAAGTGAGCGCCAGGTGGTCATATTGCTCACCGCCTGCGGCCCGCATACGTTTGGGGTGATTAGGAGCCTTACGTACCCAGCTGCGCCGGACACCAAAACGTTTGATGAACTTGTGAATATAGTGGGGCAACATTTTAACCCAACCCCGTCCACTATAGTCCAGCGTTACCGGTTTAATACCGCTGAGAGGACCCCTGGAGAATCCCTTGCCGATTTTCTATCCAGGCTACGCAGGATTGCGGAGTACTGTGACTATGGTGAGACCTTGTTAGAAATGTTACTCGACCGTTTGGTTTGCAGTATTAACAATGCGGCCACCCAGAGAAAGTTGTTAGCTGAGCCAACATTGACTTTTCAACAGGCCATTCAAATAGTATTGTCCTGAGAGAGCGCAGAGCGAGGAGTACAGGAGCTACAGGGAATGGAAGTGCATGCCTTGGTGCGCAACCCCTTCCGTCCGGAAACGTCCCCCCGCACTCCTGCGGTACCTTGGGCGAGGCAATGTCCGGACCGACGCCAGTGGCCGTCGGACATTCCTCCCCGAAGGGAGCCTTCTCCAGAACCAATGGATGAGGAGCCATGTCCGTGTCAGACTTGTAGGTGCCGACCCCGTCGCGGACGGCGGTCCTGGGGGCGCCAGAGGCGCCGTCGTTCCGACCGAAACTGGGACTAGCCCAGGGGCCGTAACTAGGACCAGCCCAGGGGCCGTACCTTCCATGTGGATGAACCTGCGGCGACTACTCCTGAGGACGTGGAGACGGAGGACGACTGCCTGCAGCTGCATTGTGTGGCAGCTCCCCGTGTGGCCCCCATTAAGGTGACAGTACGGGTCAATGGCCACCCGCTTGAGATGGAGTTGGACACTGGCGCAGCGGTCTCCGTGATCGCCCAGAGGACATTCGACCGCATCAAGCAGGGTATACAGACCCTTACATTAACCGACTCACAGGCCAGGTTGGCCACCTACACGGGGGAACCACTGGACATTGCAGGAACTACAATGACCCCTGTTGTTTATGGACGCCAGGAGGGGCGTTTCCCACTTATCTTGGTGCGCGGCCATGGGCCCAGCCTGTTGGGTCGGGACTGGTTGCGCCATTTGCGGTTGCAATGGCAGCACATTCTCCAAACAGTTTCTGAAGGGTTGACTGAGGTGCTAGGACGATACCCAAATGTATTCCAGTCTGGTTTGGGGAAAATAAAAGGGGCCGTAGCCCGTATCCAAGTCGAACCAGAAGCCACGCCGCGCTATTTCCGGGCGTGCCCGGTGCCTTACGCCTTGCTCGAGAAGGTAGAAGGGGAGCTCACTCGTTTGGAGAGTTGGGTATTATCAGGCCCGTCCGTTTTGCTGACTGGGCAGCACCAATTGTACCTGTAATGAAGCCAGATGCCACAGTTCGCTTGTGTGGTGACTATAAACTTACAGTGAATACGGCTTCCCGACTCGACCGATATCCAATGCCTCGCATAGAGGATCTCTACGCGAAGCTTGCAGGTGGACTCTCGTTCACAAAATTAGATATGAGTCACGCCTACCTGCAGTTGGAGCTGGACCCTGCCTCCCGACCATATGTAACGATTAATACACACCGGGGCCTGTATGAATATACACGGTTGCCCTTTGGAGTATCCTCTGCCTGCGCAATTTTTCAACGTGTTATGGAGGGCATTTTGAGAGGTTTACCACGTGTTGCTGTCTACTTAGATGACGTTTTGATTACAGGGACGTCGGAGCAGGAATATTTGGAAAATCTGGAGGCTGTCCTTAGACGCCTTTCGGAGGCTGGAGTCCGTTTACGTCGCACAAAGTGCGTATTTCAGGCAAAGGAAGTAGTCTACCTAGGTTATCGGGTGGACCGCGAAGGTTTGCACCCCGCCGCAGAGAAGGTGCGTGCAATTCAACAGGCCCCCGCCCCGTTCTTTTCTCGGTCTCGTAAACTATTACGGGAAGTTCCTCCCCAATCTGGCAACTACGCTGGCCCCTTTGCACCTTCTGCTAAAGAAAAATCACACCTGGGTTTGGGGTCAGCCGCAAGAAACCGCTTTCCGGCGGGTAAAGCAACAATTGTCGTTGTCTGGGTTACTAACCCACTATGATCCTGGAAAGCCTTTACTCGTCACATGTGATGCATCACCGTATGGTATTGGGGCCGTCCTGTCCCACAAGATGGAGAACGGGGCCGAGCGACCGATAGCTTTCGCCCCCGCACATTGACTGCAGCGGAGAAAAAGTACGTGCAGATCGAGAAGGAGGGCCTGGCAGTGGTTTTTGCGGTGAAACGCTTCCACCAGTACGTGTATGGCCGCCATTTCACTATCGTGACTGATCATAAGCCTCTCCTGGGACTTTTCATTGCTTCCGCACGGATCCAGCGCTGGGCTTTGTTGCTTGCTGCATACGAGTATTCTCTGGAGCACAAACCAGGTACGCAGATAGCAAATGCCGACGCACTGAGCCGATTGCCTTTATCGACCGGCCCCATGTCGACCCCCACGACCGGTGAGGTGGTTGCAACCCTAAATTTTATGGACACCTTGCCTGTCACGGCATCACAGATCCGTGAGTGGACCCAGACGGAGCCAGTCCTGTCAAAGGTTCGGCACATAGTCCTGTATGGTGGGCAGCATAGACAGCTCCCAGGCGAGTTGCGGGCATTTTCCTCCAAGCTGTCAGAATTCAGCGTGGAAGACGGCATCCTCTTGTGGGGGACGCGTGTGATTGTCCCGGAAAAAGGCCAGGAGCTGATACTAACAGACTTGCACAATGGGCATCCAGGTGTGACCAAAATGAAAATGTTGGCCCGGAGTTATGTCTGGTGGCCAGGCCTCGACACTGACATTGAGAAGGTGGCCCAAAACTGCTCCATTTGCCAGGAGCATCAGAAGCTTCTGCCGGCCGCGCCCCTACATCACTGGGAATGGCCAGGGCGGCCTTGGGCACGCTTGCATGCAGATTTCGCAGGCCCTTTTCAAGGATCCATGTTCCTTCTATTAATTGACGCCCAGTCTAAATGGCTAGAGGTGCATAAGATGCAGGGGACAATGTCCTGCGCAACAATTGAAAAGATGCGTTTGTCCTTTAGTACGCATGGCCTCCCCGAGGTGCTGGTCACGGATAACGGCACTCCATTCACGAGTGAGGAGTTTGCGAGGTTCACGAAGATGAACGGCATCCGCCATATCCGCACTGCCCCTTACCACCCGGCTTCAAATGGGTTGGCAGGGCGCGCAGTGCAGACATTCAAAAGAGGCCTAAAGAAGCAGTCTTCCGGATCAATGGACAGGAGACTGGCTCGCTTTTTGTTTACGTACAGGACCACCCCCCATGCGGTGACTGGGGTAGCTCCCGCAGAACTCCTAATGGGCCGGAGACTTCGCACCCGCCTTAGTATGGTTTTCCCGGACATTGGCGCAAAAGTACGCCGCACACAAGAACGGCAGGGACAGGGATTTTCTTGGCATCAGCCGATTCGGCAGTTTGCGCCCGGTGACCCAGTGTTCGTTCGGAATTTTGCTGGTGGTGCCCAATGGGTTCCTGGTGTAATCTTTCGCCAAACGGGCCCTATATCTTACCAGGTGCAAGCCCAGGGTCATCTACAGCGCAAACATGTAGACCACGTTCGGTCCAGAAGACTATCCCCTCAAAAGATTCCCCGCCCCCAGAGCTCATTTCTACAGCCGCAGAGACCAGAGACAAGGGAAGGTAGTCCTCAAAATCTTCCACTGGTGCCTCACTCGAAGCCTGCGCAGGTTGTTACGGGACCGAATGGAGATAGAGACATGACGGAGGCAGCAGACTCTGACTCCGAGATGGAGACACAGGATTCATCAGAGTGGGAATCCTCGGGTCCACGGGCCGTGGATGTACAACCGTTGCCCCGTTCATCACGGAAGCACCGGTCTCCGTCTCGTTACACGCCGCCTGATCCAGCGCCGCGTGCAAATGGTGTCTGGCCTGCGGCCAAACGAGTCCGAAGCCCTCCTTCGCCAGGGTCTTCGGTAGATTCCTTGGACTTTGGGGGGGGAGGGATGTTATAACCTGCCTACTTACCATTGGCTGGGGACTAATGACAATCCCACAATCCTGTGGGAGTATGAGCTTCCCCAATGAGGGGGGGCGTAGAAACCATTAGTAAACGCCTAGTATAAATAAAGCTGGCCAGTTCAGGAACCAGCAGGAAGAGGTGTGCAGCAAGGGAAGTTGTTGCTGCTGTTATATATATATATGTTATTGTAAATAAATGTTATTACTTTGTATCCTTAAAACTCGTGCTGGATTCTTCGTGGCCCTCACAAAACATATACAATAGCAAAATCTAACAGAACCTATTATTCAGTCACTCTTGGCTTAATGGGAAAAATATCATGGGTCATCCCTCTTTACAATAGCATCAAAGTCCTTGATTACTTTGTTTCTCTCTGCAGAGGATGCCTGGCCTGCTGAGTATTCCCAGTGTTTTTTGTTTCTATTCCCGATTTCCAGCATCCACACTGTTTTGTTCTTGTCTTCCCAATGAAAATGCAGGTTTGTTGTGATCTACAGTTTAGTGTTACAAAGAGCATTGATAAAAAATCAACAAAGAGTAAGAAAATGTGGAGACACAGAAAAGCATCTGAGAGACAGTCACCACACCTTCGAGTCATACAGCACAGAAACAGGCCCTTCGGCCCACAATGTCTATGCCAACCATCAAATAACAATCACATTTACCAGCACTTGGTCCATAGCCTACTGTGCATTAGCGATGCTTAAAGGTGCTTCTTAAATGTAGCGAGATTGCCTGCCTCCACCACCTTCTGTAGCCGCTTAAAATAGCTAACTCCCGATTAGAATGGCCTAACCCCGATTTAAAATGGTGAACGGAAGAGGCTGATGGGAAAATCAGCCAACAGGACTCAAATAGACAGCTGCAGGTAAAACAGTGTATTCGCCTCTGGGGAAGCCAGACCGAATCGATACCTGCAGCCATCAACATGACAACACCCCAGCCATCTGCATATTAATCAGCAATCCCCGGGAACAATATGATACAAATTAGTAACACAAAGCCGACCCAGACCTTTCGGCGCCAGCAGGAGCTGACACAAAGCGAGGTAACGACCACCCCTCGATCAAGGAATCGCTCCAGCATTGGAGAATATCGAACCAAGTGATTGGGACCAAGTCCAATCACTTGGAACCAGGTACAAGGTCCGCCCCGAGAGGCGGGAAGCCCCTGGGGACTATAAGAATAGGGGCCAAGTTCAAATCGACCCTTCTTCTCCCGGCTGCACCCTTCTTCTCCTCTCCGCACCCTTCGAGACCCTTCTGCTGGCCTTCTACAACAGCCGCTAGAATCGTAAGTCTAACTCCAACGATCGCTACAAGATAGACACTCCTGACTATCGACCTGTACCAGCTTTGAATCCCGCAGGCTCAGAACCCATTCGAAAGGCCATTCGTTTCCCTGACCTGGTGGGCCATTTCCAAAGTTAAGTATTGGCCTGTTAGTTGTAGGAAGTAGCTTAGAAGTAGAATTAATGTATAAGTATTAATTGCTGTAGATAATAAATGTGCGTTGATTTAACTCTTACTAAGCGGTCTGTTGGATTATTGATCATTACTCGGACTTGAACCACGTGGCGGTATCAGAAAGATACCTGGCGACTCAAGAGCAAAGGTAACAGAATAAGAGCAATTAAACTAAGGCTAAAACGAGCAACACCTCTCAGGCAGCACGTTCCGGGCAGGATTCTCCAATAATGGGGTTATGTCTCCATGCCCATGAAAAAACGCGCGCGAATCTGGACTTACCTGGAGAAAGTCCAGGGTGATTCTCCGATTTGCAGGAGGGGTAGCAGGGCCCCGGAGTCCTCCTTGCAACTCCGGCTGCCGATCCGTATCGGCCTTGCACGTCCGGTCGGGTTTCCGCGCATGCGCACGGCGGCGGCCTTCGGCCCCCCACCAGGGCGGCCGCGGACTGAGTTCCCGTGGAACCATGAGAAAACCACGCCGTTGGGAACTCGGCCAGCTGCACTCAGTAAATTGCCGCGGGTACCTCTTTCAATGGCCCCCAACCGGCGCCATCGCACGCGATTGCCGGCGATTCTCCGGGGACCAGAGAATCGTGGGAACGGCGTCGGACCCGATCTCGGAGTTAACGCCCATTCTCCGCCCCTGCGCCGATCTCGATTTTGGCACGGAGGCTCGAAGAATCCCGCCCCATATTTCCACCACCCTCTGGGTGAAAAACTATTTGCCCAGGTACGATCTAAACCACTAACTGCTCATCTTAAACCCATGCCCTCTGGTCTTAGACATCTCTGCCATGGGGAAAAGAACCTTACGATCTACCCTATCTTTGACATTCATCATTTTATATATCTCTATCAGACCCCCCTCAGCCTCCTCTTCTCCAGGGAAAACAAACCTAGTCTACCCAGTCTCCCCTCATAGCTGAAACTTTCCATCCCAGGCAACATCCTGGTGAATCTCCTCTGCACCTCCTCCAGTGCAATCACATCCTTCCAATGATGTGATGATCAGGACTATACACAATATTCCATCTGTGGCCTAATCTATGTTTGATAAAGTTGTACTAAGACGTCCCTGCTTCTATATTCTATGTCCTGGCTAATGGAGGCTGTCATGTCAAGCACACTGAGATAACATGGGCTGCAACTGGATGCAGCTATAACTGAAATATACTCTAGACCTTGAAGTTAGTCCAATTTGATTTATTATACACAGTTAGCTCAGTTCTCTGTGAGTTCGACTCTCTGCTAACCTCAGTGTGATTATTCTGTCTGACTGAACCAGACTAGCTCTTAGCCACGTGCTGTAGGTGTCATGTGATATATACACCTGACTCCCTCTGTAGATGTCCCCAGTGGAAAGAGGCGGAGTGTGTGCCTTGTGCCTTTTATAGTGGGAAACCACCCCCAAGTGTTCTGCCTGCTGATTGGTTATGTCCTGTTCTCTGTGTTCATTAGCTGCCTGTCTGTATCTCATTATGTGCATGTCTGCAAATCATGACATCTCCCGTTTTGAAATGTTTTTCTGTAGTATATGTGAAAGTATTTACATGTGTAGGCCGAAAAACTAACTTATTTACATACAATGGCAGATGGGAACATATGTACATGTGAAAACTGGTGTCTAATGTGCAAAAACAGAACATAGCAAACAAAACAAATGTTCATAAGTCCAGTCTCTGGGGCTTGCGTCTGATCCTGGTCGACCGCCAGAGAGGAGGTGGTGGGGACGATAGCGCCTTGATAGGCGGGATTGAAGCCGGACTGTTGGCATTGTGGTTTGGGGTATCAGGAGGTGGCACAATAACAGATGGAAAGAACAAAGAATGTGTTTGCGGGCAGGCAACTGTGCGCAGTGCCCGTCTGTTGCTCCGCACAACAGAGCCATCAGTCATACGCACAACATACGATCGGGGAGCAGCTTGTCGGACAACAACCGCTGGAGCTGACCAGCCTCCATCAGGCAGCTGTATCCGAACAGCATCCGTCGGGAATAGCACAGGCAAATCGGTGGCTTGAGCATCAGAGCCCTGCTTTTGCCGATCCCTGAGTTTCTGCAACTTCTGCAGCACCGGGAGGTGATCCAGGTCAGGCAAGTGTATGGCTGAAAGAGTCGTCCAGAGGTCCCTGTTCATCAGGAGTTGAGCCGGTGACATGCCGGTAGACAGAGGGGTTGCCCTGTACGCAAGCAGCGCAAGGTTGACGTCAGAAGCAGAATCCGCGGCCTTGCAGATGAGCTGCTTCACTATGTGCACCCCTTTCTCAACCTTCCCGTTGGACTGTGGGTAATGCGGGCTGGATGTGATGTGATGAAACTGATATAACTGGGCACATCTTGACCACTCTTGGCTGCTGAAGCAAGGACCATTGTCCCTCATGACAGTGAGTGAAATACCATGCCTGGAGAACGTCACCTTACAGGCCTTGATGACGGTCTTGGATGTGAGGTCCGAGAGCTTCACGACTTCTGGGTAGTTGGAAAAATAATCAATGATTAACACATAATCACGACCATTGGCGTGAAAGAGGTTGATGCCCACCTTGGACCACGGGGAGGTCACGATTTTGTGCTGCTGAAGCGTCTCCTTGCTCTATGCTGGCTGGAAGTGTTGACAGGTCGGACATTTGAGGACCATGTTCGAGATGTCCTGACTAATCCCAAGCCAGTAGACAGCCTGTCTGGCTCTGCGCCTGCACTTCTCGACAGCCAGATGTCCCTCGTGGATTTGCCGGAGCACCAAGCTCTGGAGACTGAGTGGAATGACAATGCTTGAGGAGGATACCATCAACCACCGTTAGGTCGTCCTTCACATTGAAGAATTGAGGGCACTGCCCTTTTTGCCAGCCATTGGCGAGGTGGCGCATGACACGCTGCAGAAGAGGGTCTTTGGCTGTCTCGTCATGAATGCGAATCACCTTTTCATCCGACGCCAGGAGGTTGCTGGCCCACAGCTGCACTTGTGATTTGATCTGTTGGATGAATGCCGGCGGGTCACTAGGCAAGGTTATGGAGCGGGACAAGGCATACGCAATAATGAGCTCCTTACCAGGCGTGTACACTAGTCAAAGTTATACCTCCGGAGTCTGAGGAGGATGCGCTGCAGCCGGGGCGTCATGTCGTTCAGGTCCTTGTAGATAATGTGGACCAGAGGCCTGTGGTCTGTCTCGACAGTGAATGTCGGCAGGCCATAGACATAATCGTGGAACTTGAGTATTCTAGTGAGAAGGCCCAGGCATTCCTTTTCAATTTGGGCATACCGCTGCTCGGCGGGTGTCATCGCCCGTGATGCGTAGGCAACCGGTGCCCAGGAGGAGGTGTCATCGCGCTGGAGCAACACCGCACCGATGCCGTCCTGGCTCGCATCTGTCGAGATTTTTGTTTCCCCGTCAGGGTCAAAAAATGCCAATACAGATGCAGTGGTGAGCTTGGCTTTCAGCTCCAACCACTCTTCTTGATGAGCTGCCTGCCACTCAAAGGCAGTGGAGTTTTTCACCAGGTGTCTGAGGGCCATGGTGCGTGAGGCCAGGTTTGGGATAAACTTGCCCAAAAAGTTTACCATGCCTAGGAAGCGCAGCACCGCCTTCTTATCTTCAGGGGTCTCCATGGCTTCGATGGCCTTGACCTTGTCTGTGTCCGGGCGCACACCCTGCTGAGATATCTGGTCACCTAAGAACTTAAGTACCGACATGCCAAAGCAACACTGTTCAGCTTGAGGCCATTGGCATGGACACGGCAAAATACCTGCTGGAGACGAGAGTGTGCTCTTCGGGGGTCGTGGACCATATGATAACGTTGCCCACATACACACAAACCCCTTCAATGCCCTCCATCATCTGCTCCATGATTCTATGGAAGATCTCCGAGGCCGAGACAATGCCGAATGGCATACGATTATAGCAGTACCTGCTGTTGCTAACTTTTGCCTTAGTTTAATTCTCTGTTTTATCACCTTTGCTCTTGAGTCGCCAGGTACCTTTATATCGCCACGTGGTTCAAGTCCGAGTAATGATCAATAATCCAATACACCACTTAGTAAGATTTAAATCAAAGCACATTTATTAGACACAGTAATCACTACTCATGTACAAATTCTACGTCTAAGCTACTTCTACAGCTAACAGGCCAATACTTAACTTGGAACTGGCCCACCAGGTCAGGGAAACGAATGGCATTTCGTTCGGGTTCTGAGACTGCGGGATTCGAAGTTGGTACGGATTGGTAGCTAGGAGCGCCTATCTCGTAGTGAGCATTGAAGTAAGACTTACTGGATATCGGCGGAGGCTGAACCGGTCACTGTCAAGGGTTGGTTCGCGTTGCTGAGTGACCCGGTCAAGAAGAACGATTTGAAATTGGACTCCATTCTTATAGTCCCCAGGGGCTTCCCGCCTTTCGGGGCGGACCCTGTACCTGGTTCCAAGTGATTGGACTTTGTCCCAATCACTTGGTCGATTTTCTCCAATGCTGGAGCGGTTCCCTGATCGATGGGCGGTCCTGAGATGGTCGTTCACCTCCCTTTGTGTAGGCTTCTGCTGGCGCTGACAAGTCTGGGTTGGCTTTATGTGTCGAAATGTTGCTCATTGTTCCCGGGGATTGCTCATTAATATGCAGATGGCTGGTGTTTTGTTATGCTGATGGTTGCCGGTATCAATCTTGTCTGGCCTTTCCAGAGGTAAATACACACTCAACCTGCAGCTGCTCGTTTGCGTCCTGTTGGCTAACTTTCCCATCAGCCTTTGCCGTTCGCCATTTTAAATCGGGAGTTAGCCAATTTAAATCGGGAGTTAGCCATTTTAACTGGCTACACTGCCAAACAGTGTGTTGAAGGTGCAGAGCCTTCTGCTAGACTCATCCAGCTGGATTTGCCAGAATCCATGTGACGCATCTAACTTTGTGAAAAACCGGGCGTGTGCCATCTCACTTGTAAGTTCCTCCCACTTCGGGATGGGGTAGTGTTCCAGCATTCTATTCTGGTTGAGATCCTTGGGATCAATGCAGATGCGCAGCTCCCCCGAATGCTTTTTTACGCATACCATCGAGCTGACCCAGTCAGTCGGTTCTGTAACTTTGGAGATGTTGCCCTGGTCCTGAAGATCTTTTCGCTGCACCTTCAGGCGCTCCTTCAGTGGAGCCGGGACCCGACGTGGTGCGTGGACCACAGGCGTGGCATCAGGCCATAGCAGGATCTTGTACCGATATGGCATCCCGTCAAACACATCTGGATACTGAGCGAGTATGTCGTCAATGCCAGCTTGAAGATCCCCGTTGGGGGAGGTCATTGTGTAGACCCGCTGCACAAGATTGAGCTGCTTGCATGCCTGTGCGCCGAGCAGGGAGGCCCTGTCTGGCTTGACGATTTCAAACCTTAGCCTTGCGTGAATGCTCTTGTTGGAGACGAGAAGATGGCAGGATCCCAGTGCTGTGATGGCATTGCCGTTATAGTCCAAGAGCTGGCAGGCTGCTGGAAGGAGCTTGGGTGGCTTCTTGATGTGAATGAAATCTGCCTGTGAGAGGAGATTGGCAGAAGCACCTGTGTCCAGCTTGAACTTGATAGAGCATTAATTTACTTGCATCACCGCACGCCATTCGTCCGCAGAATCCACAGTGAGGATGGGCAGGCTCCGTGATAATGCCGGTGAGGCATGTTCACGTGTGATAATGATGCCCACGTGGCAGGGGGACTCCAGGCAATCGTCCTCTGGATCCGTTGTACTGCCAGGATCAGAATCCTGTAAACCTTGATGGACACTCCAAACACACTTGCATTGGAATTGGGAGCGCTGACCCATGACTGGTGGTGCACACCTGCACAAGGCTGCACCGTGTCCAGGCTTTCCGCAAGTTAAACATCGCCTGCCTCGTGCAGGGCAGTGTTTCTTTAAGTGGGCGGTGCCACAGTTCGGGCACGTCATGACGTTGTTACGCTCCGTTCTTCGTCGCACATGCGCAGTGCGGTCGGCAGACGTTTGCCCCTGTGCAGTGTGGTGATCGGCCGCTTCGTTATCCCATTCGCATCGCGCATGCGTGAGGCTCCGGGAAGAGTGCGCGAAATGGCCGCTTTCATCAATGCTGAGGCGCTGTATCCGGGCGATGGCCTGCACACTCTCTGCCTCGTGGGAGGCAAGTTTCTTATTTTCAGCCGATTTGTATTGGGAATACCGATTTTTGGCGTGCTCATGCACTGTACATGTTTCAATTGTGACTGACAGGGTCATATGCTTGATTTTTAAAAGCAGCTCTCTCAGAGGATCAGAGTGAACTCCAAAAACGATTTGGTCTCTGATCATGGAGTCAGTAATATCACCAAAGTTGCAGGATAGCGCTAGTAGATGGAGGTTAGTTAAGAAGGAGTTGAAAGATTCATCTTTACTTTGCAGGCGTTGTTTGAATATATAGCGCGCAAAGATTTCATTGGTGTCCACTTCACAATGACTGAAACTTTGTCTTGTCCTGGCCTTCGGTGAAGTTAAACGAGTTGAAGAGTTCGATGGCTTGATCCCCCGCAGTTGAGAGGAGAAGCGCGATCTTTCTTGCATCAGACGCACCCTCAAGGTCTGAGGCTTCGATGTACAGCAGAAACCTTTGCTTGAAAGTCCGCCAGTTGGCACTGAGATTGCCGGAGGTTCTCAGCTGTTGAGGAGCCTGGATCTGCTCCATAGTACCGGGATACATTTGCTGGTCGTCCCGGAACAGATTGAGGTAAACCACCCAGGGATAGCAGTCTTCTGGTATCATGTCGTGTTAAGCACACTGAGATAACACGGGCTGCAACTGGATGCAGCTATAACTAAAATATACTCCAGACCTTGAAGTTAGTTCAATTTGATTTATTGAACCTGTCACACAGTTAACTCAGTTCTCTATGAGTTCGACTCTCTGCTAACCTCAGTGTGATTACTCTGTCTGACTGAACCAGACCAGCTCTTAGCCACGTGCTGTAGGTGTCATGTGATATATACACCTGACCCACTCTGTAGATGTCCCCAGTGGAAAGAGGCAGAGTGTGAGTTCCTCGTGCCTTTTATAGTGGGAAACCACCCCCAAGTGTTCTGCCTGCTGATTGGTTATGTTCTGTTCTCTGTGTTCATTAGCTGCCTGTCTGTATCTCATTATGTGCATGTCTGCAAATCATGACAGAGGCTAGCATTCCGTATGCCTTCTTCACCACCCTACCTCCCTGTGCTGCCACCTTCAGGGATCTGTGAACTTCTACACCAAGGTCCCTTTGTTCCTCAATATTCCCTAGGGACCTGCCGTTCATTGTGTATATCCTACCCTTATTAGACATCCCACAATGCATCACCTCACACTTATCAGGATTAAATTCCATCTACCATTGCTCTGCCTAATTTATCAGTTGATCAATATCAGTCTGTAGCCTAAAACTATCCACCTCACTGTCAATAACACCACCAAGTTGTGTGTCATCATGTGGGGAGGACAGTGATCTGTGTCCTCTCTCGATCTCTCATTGCTAAAGCTGGGATTTAATAACATCATGGCACATTTTAAAATAGAAAATAGAGGTGTTTCCAAGTCCATCTCTAATCTGTTCCACACCCGTCGGGGAACACTCCGAATTTTCAATTTTCTCAAAAAAACACAAATCCCTGACTTAAAGCCATACGTTTTCACTTTCTATTCCGATTGTTATCATAGAATCATACAATCATAGAATTGACAGTGCACAAGGAGGCCATTCGGCCCATCGATATCACCTATTTTGAAAAGCCCAAGCATTAGCTCCACCTCTGGCAGGAACAGAACATGTTTTTTTCAACTCATTATTTTTAGAAGTGCATCAACCTGAGATGCCTAGCTTGTGGATTGCTTGTGCAGCCGGACACATCCTGGGACTTGCTGCCGAGAGTGTTGTGATGCTGGAACGGAGTAGCGACTTGTCAAACCTTTCTTTAAGCAATCTCTTAGCGGCAAATAGGGATTTAATTCCCAGGCTTTGCAAGAATAATAAAACGGGCAATATTAGTCAAGACATTTATTTCTGCATTCTCACATTTAAGGATCTCAAGCCTCTGGTACTTCCACACAGCATGCCACCAGATTCCTGACTCCTTGAGGGTAGAATGAACATGTTGACTACAGGTACATGCTCAAAAGAGAATCTTGAGAAGTCTGTACAGCATTTAATTTAGTGGTGCTAAACCTTAAGAGTGACACTCCCACTCTACCCAACCTCTCACCCCCCAACTCCTCCCCCCCCCCCCAACACAACCCCACCAATCTCCACAACTTCCCCAAGCTCACCCGCCCCAATGCCCACCCCCTCCGGCGCACCCCACTCCCATCGACCCCCCCTAAATTCTCCAACCTCTCCCCCACACTTTGCCAACTCCAACCTCAAGCTCCTCCCGCCTCCCAACCTATCCACTCTCCTCGCCCCACTCCCACTCCACAGAATCCAAATGATGAGGTTTCACTGATCATTTCACAACTGGCCTTCAGGCAGCTTTGTGGTTTTCAAGGGGGATTTTCAAAAACAAATTGAACCATGAAGGCGCCCAAAGACTGCTGCAGCTCGTGACACTAATCTGACTGACCGGACTAAAACCCATCCCGGCTGACCCTCCAGGTTTTTTCAAAAGCTTGTCTGTCAGGGCTGCAGCTCCGGGTGCACAGGCCGGATGACGGGAAACTATTTGTAACATTGAGCCCCAGGACCCTAGTGTTTGGCATTGTCTGCACCCAAAGCCCTCTTCACTGCATTCCTATGACAATTGTTATGGGCGAGGCGTTTTCAGAACCCCAAAATGTATCATGGAGTTCAACCAACCTCTCCCTTTAATGGATTTGTTGCTTTTCCGAGCACACGGCTTTTCCGAGGTGTGATATTACAATTATGGACACGTGGGTTTTTAAACACAAAACACTGTTTATTCCATGAACTCAACTTAACATCTTAAATAAACATTGGACCTCTTAACACCCCTTACTTCAAAGATAACTCAGAAAATATTGCAACAGTAAATAATTCCTTAAAATGTTCCTTCAAACTTCCAAGAGACTTAACACCTTTAAACAAAATCACATCAGGTTAAAGGCTTCACTATTATAAGTTTAAATCACCCAAATGATCCAGAGATAGTCTTTCATGGCAGAGATCCAGCTCACTGCAAAACACAGACACACACCCAGCTCCTTTCCTCCAAACTGCAAAACTAAACTGCAAAATGGCTGATCTGACCTCAGCTCCACCCACTCTCTGACATCACTGTTTTCTTAAAGGTACATTGTTTAAACATCCAGTTCTTAAAAGTACTCTCACATGACACCTCCCCCCCCCAAAAAAACTATCAACTTCAAGATGGTTTCATTTTTCACTTTTGCACCTTCCACTAAGAAATGTGCACAGTAAAAATACTTTTACGTTTCACAAAAAAAAAACACACGCAAACAGGTATAATAATATAGTCCATTTTTTTTTGTTCTTCTTCCTCCAACTGAAAACCTTCTCAATCGATCACATTCGTGACAAAGCATCGGCTATCACATTTTCCCGTCCTGCCACATGTACTATTTTTAAATGAAATGGCTGTAACAACAAACTCCAGCGAAACAGCCTTGCATTGTTATTCCGGAATCGCTCCAAAAACCTCAAAGGATTATGATCCGTATATATAATGGTGGCAGATGGATTGCTGGTCACATAAATGTGAAAATGTTGCAAAACCAGCACCAAAGTCAATGTCGCCTTCTCAATCGTTGAATACTTTTTCTGGTAAGAATTCAATTTCTTTGAAAAATAACCAACAGGCCACTCTAGCCCTTCGTCGTCGTCTTGTAAAAGCACCGAACCTACACCCACATCACTCGAATCAACAGCCACTTTGAATGGTTTGGTATAATTTGGGATGACTTACACAGGAGCAGTGGTTAACACAGCCTTCAGGCCATCAGATGCCTGTTGACACTCCGCTGTCTACTGGAATTTGTTACGCTTCTTGAGCAAGTCTGTCAGTGGAGCGACCACACTGCTAAAATTTGGGACAAATCTCCGGTAAAATCCACTCATACCAAGAAACCGCATTATTTCCCGTTGTGTCGAGGGTATCGGAAACTCCCCAATAACTTTTGTTTTCACATCCCGTGGGACCAGTCGACCCTGTCCGATTGTACGGCCAAAGAAAGTGGGTGAAATTCTCCCCAAACGGCGCGATGTCCGCCGACTGGCGCCCAAAACGGCGCCAATCAGACAGGCATCCCGCCGCCCCAAAGGTGCGGAATGCTCCGCATCTTTGGGGGCTGAGCCCCAACATTGAGGGGCTAGACCGGCGGCGGAGGGATTTCCGCCCCGCCAGCTGGCGGAAACGGCGTTTGTTGCCCCGCCAGCTGGCGCAGAAATGACATGTTGGGGCGGCGCATGCGCGGGAGCGTCAGCGGCCGCTGACAGTTTCCCGCGCATGCGCAGTGGAGGGAGTCTCTTCCGCCTCTGCCATGGTGGAGACCGTGGCGGAGGCGGAAGGGAAAGAGTGCCCTCACGGCACAGGCCCGCCCGCGGATCGGTGGGCCCCGATTGCGGGCCAGCCCACCGTGGGGGCACCCCCCAGGGCCAGATCGCCCCGCGCCCCCCCCAGGACGCCGGAGCTTGCCCACGCCGCCTTGTCCCGCCGGTAAATAGGTACTCTAATTTACGCCGGCGGGACAGGCAATTTCTCGGCGGGATTTTGGTATATCCGGGCCGGAGACTCGAGCGGGGGGGCCCGCCAACCGGCGCGGCCCGATTCCCGCCCCCGCCGAATATCCGGTACCGGTGACTTCGGCAACCAGCGGGGGCGGGATTCACGGCGGCCAACGGCCATTCTCCGACCCGCTGGGGGTCTTTTCCAAATTAACTTTTGGCTAGGTTTATCACCAAATCCGCCTCCTGAAGTCGATCGAATAACTCCCTCAGAAGTTTTAAATGTTCTTTCCATGTCTGGCTGAAAACTACCAGATCGTCGATGTATACCGCACAATTGGGTAATCCTGAAACAACTGTATTAGTTAACCGTTGAAATGTGGCTGGGGCGTTTTTCATGCCAAATGGCATAACTTTGAATTGGTATATACCATCTGGAGACACAAAAGTTGAAATTTCCTTCGCCCTTTCAGATAAAGGTACCTGCCAGTAACCTTTCAGTAAATCCAATTTGGAAATAAAAGCTGATTGTCCCACTTTCTCAATGCAATCCTCCAAACGTGGGATAGGATAAGAGTCCGCTCTTGGAACTGCATTCACCTTTCGATAGTCCACACACAACCGTTGGGTACCGTCTGGTTTAGGTACCATCATTATGGGTGAGTTCCATTGGCTGCAACCCACTTCAATTATGCCATTTTTAAGCATACTCTCTCAATCTCTTTGTTAACCTGTGCCAATTTTAAAAGTTTAAGTCTATATGGATGTTGTTTGGTTGGAACAGTATTTCCCACATCTACATCATGTATAGCCATTTTAGTACTTCCCAATTTATCTCTACAATCTTGCCCATGTGATATCAATAACTCTTTCAGGTCAGTTCATTTTTCCTCTGGAAGGTAACTTAACAGTTCATCCCAATTTTTAAGAACATCCTCATTTTCCAATTTAATTTGAGGTATGTCAATACCCCATGGGGCAGCACGGTAGCATTGTGGATAGCACAGCTCCAGGGTCCCAGGTTCGATTCCGGCTTGGGTCACTGTCTGTGTGGAGTCTGCACATCCTTCCCGTGTGTGCGTGGGTTTCCTCCGGGTGCTCCGGTTTCCTTCCACAGTCCAAAGATGTGCAGGTTAGGTGGACTAGCCATGATAAATTGCCCTTAGTAACCACAATTGCCCTTAATGTTGGGTGGGGTCACTGGGTTATGGGGATAGGGTGGAGGTGTTGACCTTGGGTAGGGTGCTCTTTCCAAGAGCCGGTGCAGAGTCAATGGGCCGAATGACCTCCTTCTGCACTGTAATTTCTATGAAATTCTATGAATGTCAAATTTACTGTCATCTGGATTTGGTTTGTCACTTTGAGTTAGAATCATTAAAACCTCCTTTTTCTCTCCTTCCCTTTCAAAGTACCTTTTAAGCATATTCACGTGACACACTCGGTGAGTCTTCCTTCTATCTGGTGTTTTTACCACATAATTCACCTCACTTAATTTCCTTTCAATCTGATCCGGTCCACAAAACCTAGCATTTAAAGGCTCCCCTACCACTGGTAACAACACTAAAACTTTATCCCCACTGGCAAAACTACAAACTTTGGATTTCTTGGGTGTCACGGAAGCACTGTGGCTTCACAGCGCCAGGGTCCCAGGTTCGATTCCCTGCTGGGTCACTGTTTGTGTGGAGTCTGCACGTTCTCCCTGTGTCTGCGTGGGTTTCCTCCGGGTGCTCAGGTTTCCTCCCACAGTCCAAAGACGTGCAGGTAAGGTGGATTGCCCATGATAAATTGCCCTTATTGACCAAAAAGGTTAGGAGGGGTTATTGGGTTATGGGGAGAGAGTGGAAGTGAAGGCTTAAGTGGGTCGGTGCAGACTCGATGGGCCGAATGGCTTCCTTCTGCACTGTATGTTCTTGTCCGCTACCCGTTTCGTCACATTTTGTGCAACTTTTAAATGTTGTCTAGCCAATTCACCTGCTCTGTTTAGTCGTTCCCTAAAATTTGACACATAATCCAATAGTGTAATTTCCGATTTCTCACCCAGCAATTTTTCCTTAATCAATTTAAGTGGTCCTCTTACCTCGTGACCAAAAATTAGTTCAAAAGGACTACATTTGGTAGACTCATTAGGTAGACTCATTAGGTAGACGCATCCCTAATTGCAAACAATACGAATGGGATTCCTTTATCCCAGTCCTCTGGATAATCTTGACAATACGCCCTCAGCATTGTCTTTAATGTCTGATGCCACCTTTCTAACGCTCCCTGTGATTCTGGATGGTACTCAGTTGACTTAAATTATTTTATTCCTAAGCTATCCCTAACTTCTTTCAATAACTTTGAAGTAAAATTTGTTCCTTGATCCGATTGAATTTCTGTGGGTAGTCCACATCTAGTAAAGAATTTAAGTAACTCCTCCACAATCCTTTTAGCTGTAATATTATGTACTGGAATGGCCTCTGGAAACCTAGTAGACACATCCATTACAGTCACTTTTTGTTTTAGAAAGCGGTCGATTAGGACCCTTGTAAAAGGTTCCTCAAATGCTGGAATGGGTATTAAGGGCGCTGGTTTTATCACTGCTTGAGGTTTCCCTATCACTTGACATGTGTGACATGATTGACAAAATTTAACTACATCTTTATGTAGTCCAGGCCAATAAAAATGTTTCTGGATTTTAGCTTGAGTTTTCCTTATTCCCAAATGACCTCCCACTGGTACCTCATGTGCAAATCGCACACCTCCTTTCTATACCGGACCGGCAATACTACTTGATGAACTTCTGCCCACTTTTCATGCGCCTGCTTATGTGCAGGTCTCCATTTTCTCATCAAGACATCATTTTTACAGCAATAACACTCTGGTATACTCTCAGATTCCTCTTCCGTATATGCTTTCTGATATATCCGTTTTATTTCTACATCTTTCTGTTGTAACTCCGCCAATTTTCCTGAACTAAAAATATCCGCCTCATCCTCCACCTGTTGTTCTTTTTCAACCATCTGATCAAAAATCGTTTCTGATAATTGCACTTCAACTTCATCTTTACTTTTTGATTTCTCCTCTTGTCTTAACCTGTGACTTTGCGACCTTGTTACCACACAATCCGGACAAATCCCAGGATATTCATCCTTCAACACTGTGACTTTACGTGGCCTAGTTTATTACAGTGAAAACATTTGAAACTTTTCATTTCTTTTCCACCCTCCTGGATTTCTTTTTTAATCTGAGGTGCACTCTCTTTATTGTCTCCCATCAGATTATCATAGAATTTACAGTGCAGAAGGAGGCCATTCGGCCCATCGACTCTGCACCGGCTCTTGGAAAGAGCACCCTACCCAAGGGCAACACCTCCCCCCTATCCCCATATCCCAGTAACCCCACCCAACACTAAGGGCAATTTTGGACACTAAGGGCAATTTATCATGGCCAATCCACCTAACCTGCACATCTTTGGACTGTGGGAGGAAACCGGAGCACCCGGAGGAAACCCACGCACACACGGGGAGGATGTGCAGACTCCGCACAGACAGTGACCCAAGCCGGAATCGAACCTGGGACCTTCTCACATGACAGAATGCAGACTGAGAGGTCCCAGGTTCAAATGCCAGGGACGGCATGGTGGCACAGTGTCCAAAAAGAAAAAGGTTAGGTGGGGTTACTGGGTTACCGGGATAGGGTGGAGGTATGGGCTTAAGTAGGGTGCTCTTTCCAAGGGCCGGTGCAGACTCGATGGGCCAAATGGCCTCCTTCTGCACTGTAAATGTGATGATTCTATAATCCTGGACTGCAAGTGCCCATGGCACCAGGCCTCAGCAAAAATCAGCACCTTATCCATGGAATCCATAGAATCCCTCCAGTGCAGAAGGAGGCCATTTAGCCGTACAAATCTGCACCAGCCCTCCAAAAGAGCACCCTACCAAGGCCAACCCTCCCTTCCCTATCCCCATAACCCCACCTAACCTGCACAGCTTTGGACATCTAAGCTTCATTGAGGGAATGAGAAAAATGAGGAAACAGAACTATTGAAGAGTTGATTTATTTTTTCTAAAAGTGTAAAATAAGTTGAAGTTTGCAAACTTAAATACCACAAAACCAAAAAGTAAATTGAAAGGCAGTCTTACAGGTAAGTAATCTTACAACGAAAGAGAAAATGTTGGAAAATCTCAGCAGGTCTGGCAGCATCTGTAGGGAGAGAAAAGAGCTAACATTTCAAGTCCAATGACTCTTTGTCAAAGCTTTTTTCCAGCATTTTCTCTTTTGTTTCAGATTCCAGCATCCGCAGTAATTTGCTTTTATTAAGTAATCTTACAATCTACACTTAGTTCATGCTCACAGTTTCTCACTGTTTTCTCCAACGTGCATTCACCCCTTTAACCTGGTGACTGTGCTCTTCAAGAAAGTCCCACCTCCTGCCTCCTATCATTGACTAACTCCAGCTTACCTGAAAGAACTTCACTTGAATCTATCCGGGATCAGCATATTATTTTTCACAGGTCCTGATGCCCAATCGGCCAGGTGGCAGGAGTAGTTACACATGAAGGCTGGATGCCCACAGCATTTGCCATTGCTGATCTCCACAGTGCGACCTCTCGGCAAATTAGGCAGTTACTTTGGGGAGCAGATTTGGGGACCGAAGATGGGGGGGGTGGGGTGGGAGGGGTAAAGGGTGGGTTCAAAAAACTGAATGGACTATTCATGAAACATTTTTTTCACGTGTGGAGCTTGTACTGTAAGGGTCCTTCCTCATTATTTCCCCATTACTTTATTTTGCTTTTATTATTTTTGCTCCATGGATGATTAATGGACATGTGTCTTTAAGTAAAGCAGCAGAAAGGAGTGAGGAAATCAGAAGTTACAGGAGAAATACTCTGCTACTTTCTCCTAGTTTGAGCAGGAGATTCAGGCTTTTCGGCACCAGAGACAAAGATGGGCTGGGACTCAATTTAATTGATTGACTGGGGTTAATGAATTGGACTCCTGGAAGCACAGGGCCAAGGACGTTTTCGCTCTCCTCCACTGTTACTGTAACACACAATACCACATCATGTGAGCTGCATTGCACATTATAAGGTTTAGTTCTGCCAATACATATCCTGTGAAATGTGTAAGCAGTGAGAATGTGCAATCAGCACCATCATAATTCCCCTTTTTCATGTAAAAACTGTAATTATAAACACTGATTTTTAAAATTCATACTAATGTGTAACGTTCATTTTTGAAAGTGAATTGTTTGGTGCAGGGTGATGGCGCCAGGCTGAAGGTTCGCCTGGGGATGCCGAATACTCTTGCACCGGCCCTGCACCGGCAGACCACATGTGACCTGTGGGCCATAGTTTGTCCACATTTGCATTACACTCACTAGGTGAATCAAGCCCATATTTCCATATTTCAGTGGTGGCCAGGTGGATGTGAGGCTGCCAGGTCACTGCTCCTGATCATGATGCTATTCCCCTCTGTTGTCTTTCCAATCCTGCTGAGGTGCCGGTTCTGGTGTCCGGTATTCTTGGGTCTGGCAGTGGCCAGGCTGGCATCCAGTGAGGGCCCAGCTGATGGTAAACCCCCCCCGCCCTCCCCAACCCCCCCCACCACCCCGCCCTCCCCCCCGCCCCCCCTCCCCCACCCCCCCTCCCCCCACCCCCCCCCCCTCCCCCCACCCCCCCCGCCCCCCCTCCCCCCTCCCCCCCACCCCCCCCACCCCCCCACCCCCCCTCCCCCCCACCCCCCCGCCCTCCCCCCCCCGCCCCCCCTCCCCCACCCCCCCCCTCCCCCCACCCCCCCTCCCCCCACCCCCCCTCCCCCCCCTCCCCCCTCCCCCCCACCCCCCCCCTCCCCGCCATCACACGGTTATCAAAGCTGCTGATATGTCCGATGGTCTATGGGCACAGCCAGCCCGTTGGTGTCCCACTCAGGTGATGGATGAATCTTTGCAGGGACAGTCAGTGGGCCATTCAACCATGAAGGGCATCGCAGGGAATAAACTCATATTTCAAGAAGGGGTCTAAACTTGCAAACCACTCAGTTCAAGGGCACTTAGGGATGGGCAACAAATGCTGGCCTGGCCAAAGACACCCACACCCCATGAACAAAGAAAGGAAATAATATTCACTGGAATCATAGAATCATAGAATCCCTATAGTGCAGAAGGAGGCCATTTGGCCCATTGAGTCTGCATCAACCCTGTGAAAAAGCACCTTACCTAGGGTCAGGCCCTACCCCATCCTCGTAACCCAGTAACCCCTTTTGGACACTAAGGGGCAATTTAGCATGGCCAATCCACCTAACCTGCTCATCTTTGGACTGTGAGAGGAAACCTGAGCACCCGGAGAAAACCCACGCGCACACGGGGAGAACGTGCAGACTCCACACAGACACCTGAGGCCGGAATTGAACCCGGGTTCCTGGCGATGTGAGGCAGCAGTGCCAACCACTGTGCCACCATGCCGTCCCACTGTGATACTGATTGCGAAGTTCATTATGCTTTGCCTCCCTCCCACAACCACCCCCCCCCCCCCCCCCCCAACCCTCCGGACTCACCTCCCCGACCCCCAGCCTCAGACAGAATTCCCGCCCACCAGGTTTCACACTAGGTGTTTCCCAGTCACACAGCAACTCAACTCGCTGAGGGCAGGCAGGGGAGTCGAAGCTTATGGAAAAGTGGAGTTAAGGTCGCAATCAGATCAGACTGAATGACATTCAGGCTCCTGCTCCGATTTCTTCCGTTTTTGTTCCATCAGGAGACTGAGTAAAGTTATTACCTCATCAATCAGATTCCCATGACACTCATGGTGCAGCATGCACCAGTTACCGTGGCGAGGAGTGGCCGGGGGGGGGGGGGGGGGGGGGGGGCGCTGGGCAGTTTGCCAAATCCCAGAGCTGGGCTGCAGGAACAGGGGGTGAAGGCTGTGGGAACGGACAAGGGAATGCGGTTCGGGTTATTTCCTCACATGGAGGTGTGGCTGCCAAGATTGATTGGGTTGAACGACCTTCTTGAGTGCTGGAACTTCAACTAATTCCTGTGGTATTGCTGAGCCAGCTGTATCCTCGTCTCCAGCAAACAGAGAGCTGAGGCGAGCATTCCCCCCCTTCCGCAGCAATCTGTCCTGGGGTAGCGTACACACTGGCTCCACAGAGAGCGGCTTATTGTCTGTGAAAACAAATCGGCAAACATTACATGGATTCCTGCAGAAAGTACACACTCATCCCGCTCCTCTCAGTCTCTCATTGTTCTCGCTGCCTGGAATCCTTCCAGGAATCCACTGGCAACATTCCCAGCCGCGTATTTCAACAACACACAATCCATGTTCTGTTCTCCAGCAGAAACATATAAAGCGCCCACAGCCCTTGAGACCAGCAGGGACCATCACTGTGAAACAGTCCCATCCCCTGGAGACCAGCAGGGACCAGCACAGTGAAACAGTCCCATCCCCTGGAGACCAGCAGGGACCAGCACAGTGAAACAGTCCCATACCCTGGAGACCAGCAGGGACCAGCACAGTGAAACAGTCCCATCGCCTGGGGACCAGCAGGGACCAGCACAGTGAAACAGTCACATCCCCTGGAGGCCAGCAGGGACCAGCACAGTGAAACAGTCCCATCCCTGGAGACCAGCAGGGACCAGCACTGTGAAACAGTCCCATCCCCTGGAGACCAGCAGGGACCAGCAGAGTGAAACAGTCCTATCCCCTGGAGACCAGCAAGGACCAGCACAGTGAAACAGTCCCATCGCCTGGGTACCAGCAGGGGCCAGCACAGTGAAACAGTCCCATCCTCTGGAGACCAGCAGGGACCAGCACAGTGAAACAGTCCCATCGCCTGGGAACCAGCACAGTGAAACAGTCACATCCCCTGGAGACCAGCAGGGACCAGCACAGTGAAAGACTCCAATCCCTGGAGTCCAGCAGAGACCAGCACAGTGAAACAGTCCCATTCCCTGGAGACCAGCAGGGACCAGCACAGTGAAATAGTCCCATCCCTGGAGACAAGCAACAACAAGCACATTGAAAGACTCCCATCCCTGCAGTCCACCAGAGACCAGCACAATAAAACAGTCCCATCCCTGTAGACCAGCACATTGAAAGAATTCCATCCCAGGAGTCCAGCAGCAACCAGCACAGTGGAACACTCCCATTCTTGGGAACCAGCACAGACCGGTTCAGTGGAACACTCCCATTGCTAGTCAAGCGCAAACCAGCATGGCATAACGTTTCCATGCCTGGTGTCCAACAGAAACCAGCACGGTGACATTCCTGGATGCCAGCGAAGTGGAACACCCCAATATTTGAGTCCAACTGAAACTAGTACAGTGACACACTTCCTGGATACCAGCAGAGACCAGCATAGGGAAGCACTCCCATCTCTGTATACGAGCAGCAACCAACACAGGGAAACACTCCCATCCCTGGATACCAGTAGAGACCAGCATAGGGATGCACTCCCATCCCTGGATACCAGCAGCAACCAACACAGGGAAACACTCCCATCCCTGGATACTAGCAGAGACCAGCACAGGGAAACACTCCCATCCCTGGATACCAGCAGTAACCAGTACAAGGAAACACTCCCATCCCTGGATCCCAGCAGAGACCAGCATAGGAAAACACTCCCACCCCTGCAGTCCAGCAGCATCCAGCACAGTGAAACACTCACTTCCCCGGAAGCCAGCAGAAGCCTGCACATCAAAGCATTTCCATCCAAGGAACCCAGCAGCAACCAGTAGAGTGAAACACCCATGTCACAAGACCAGCAGAGGCCAGCACAATGAAACACTGCCATCTCTGGAGTGTAGCAGAGACCAGCACAATGAAACACTCCCATCTCTTGAGTCCAGCAGTGACCAGCACAATGAAACACTCCCACCTCTGGAATCCAGCAGAGACCAGCACAATGAAGCACTCCCATCTCTGGAGTCCAGCAGAGACCAGCACAATGAAACACTCCCATCTCTGGAGTCTAGCAGAGACCAGCACAATGAAGCACTCCCATCTCTGGAGTCCAGCAGAGACCAGCACAATGAAACACTCCCATCTCTGGAGTCTAGCAGAGTGAACGATTTCCACCCTTGGAACACAACAGAATCCATCACAGTGAAGCAATCCCATCCCATCGGCAGAGGGAAACACTCCCATCAAGACACAACAAGACACTTCTATCCCTGCAGTCCAGCAGAGACCAGCACATTGAAACAATCCCATCCCTGGAGTCCAGCAGAAACCAGCACAGTGAGATGCTCCCATCTTCTAGACCAGCAGAGTCCAGCCCAGAGAAACATTCCCATTGCTGGAGTCCAGTAGAGATCAGCACATTGTAACTCTACCATCCTTGAGACCAGCACAGAGAAGTACTCCCATCTTCGAGACCAGCAGAGGCCAACACAGTGAAATGCTCCCAACCTGGAGACCAGTAGAAACCTGCACAGTGAAACACACTCAATCCTGGATACCCACAGAGGCCAGCACAGGGAAACAAACCCATCGCTGAATGTCAGCAGAGGCTGGCACAGTGAAACACTTCCAAACCTGGATACCAGCAGCAACAAGCGCAGTGAAGTATTCCCATCCCTGGAGACCAGCAGAGACGAGCACACTGAAATGCCACCCTCATTCCTAGATACCAGCAAAGACCAGCACAGTGAAACACTCCCATCCTGGCAACACAGGAACATAGGAATTAGGAGCAGAAGTCGGCAATTCAGCCCTTCGAACCTGCTCCCCCATTCAATCAGATCTTGGTCTGAAATCCAGCTCCCTGCCTGTTCCCCAGATCCCTTTAACCCATTTTAAAAATCAGAAATGAATCTATCTTCTTCTTGAAGCCATTTATTGATTCAGACTCCACCACACTATGGGGGCAGCACGTTCCACAAATTCACCACCCTCTGCGAGAAGTAGTTCCTCCTCATCTCAGTTCTAAATCTACTGCCTGCACGGTAGCACAATTTGCACTGTTGCTTCACAGCGCCAGGATCCCATGTTCGATTCCTGGCTTGGGTCACTGTCTGTGCGGTGTCTGAACGTTCTCCCCGTGTCTGTGTGGGTTTCCTCCGGGTGCTCCAGTTTCCTCCCACAACTCCCGAAAACATGTTAGGTAATTTGGACATTCTGAATTCTCCCTTTGTGTACTCGAACAGGAATGTGGCGACTAGGGGCTTTTCACAGTAACTACATTGCAGTGTTAATGTAAGCCTACTTGTGACAATAAAGATTATACATCTGTGACCAGCAGAAATGAGGACAAGAAACACACACATCCCTGCAGACCAGCACAGTGAGGCAGGTCCATCCTTGGAGTCCAACACAGATGAGCTCAGTGAAATATTCCCTACCCTGGAGTCCAAGACAGACCAGTACAGTGAAACAATCCCATCCCTGGATTCCAGCAGCAACCAGTACAGTGACACACTCCCATCCCTGGATTCCAGCAGCAACCAGTACAGTGACACACTCCCATCCATGGATTCCAGCAGCAACCAGTACAGTGACACACTCCCATCCCTGGATTCCAGCAGCAACCAGTACAGTGAAACACTCCCATCAATGGATTCCAGCAGCAACCAGTACAGTGAAACACTCCCATCCCTGGATTCCAGCAGCAACCAGTACAGTGAAACACTCCCATCCCTGGATTCCAGCAGCAACCAGTATAGTGAAACACTCCCATCCCTGGATTCCAGCAGCAACCAGTACAGTGAAACACTCCCATCCCTGGATTCCAGCAGCAACCAGTACAGTGAAACACTCCCATCCCTGGATTCCAGCAGCAACCAGTACAGTGAAACACTCCCATCCCTGGATTCCAGCAGCAACCAGTACAGTGAAACACTCCCATCCCTGGATTCCAGCAGCAACCAGTACAGTGAAACACTCCCATCCCTGGATTCCAGCAGCAACCAGCACAGTGAAACACTCCCATCCCTGGATTCCAGCAGCAACCAGTACAGTGGAACACTCCCATCCCTGGATTCCAGCAGCAACCAGTATAGTGAAACATTCCCATCCCTGGATTCCAGCAGCAACCAGTACATTGAAACACTCTCATCCCTGGATTCCAGCAGCAACCAGTACAGTGAAACACTCCCATCCCTGGATTCCAGCAGCAACCAGTACAGTGACACGCTCCTATCCCTGGATTCCAGCAGCAACCAGTACAGTGAAACACTCCCATCCCTGGATTCCAGCAGCAACCAGTACAGTGAAACACTCCCATCCCTGGATTCCAGCAGCAACCAGTACAGTGAAACACTCCCATCCCTGGATTCCAGCAGCAACCAGTATAGTGAAACACTCCCATCCCTGGATTCCAGCAGCAACCAGTACAGTGAAACACTCCCATCCCTGGATTCCAGCAGCAACCAGTACAGTGAAACACTCCCATCCCTGGATTCCAGCAGCAACCCGTATAGTGAAACATTCCCATCCCTGGATTCCAGCAGCAACCAGTACAGTGAAACACTCCCATCCCTGGATTCCAGCAGCAACCAGTACAGTGAAACACTCCCATCCCTGGATTCCAGCAGCAACCAGTACAGTGACACGCTCCATCCCTGGATTCCAGCAGCAACCAGTACAGTGATACACTCCCATCCCTGGATTCCAGCAGCAACCAGTACAGTGAAACACTCCCATCCCTGGATTCCAGCAGCAACCAGTACAGTGAAACACTCCCATCCCTGGATTCCAGCAGCAACCAGTATAGTGAAACACTCCCATCCCTGGATTCCAGCAGCAACCAGTACAGTGAAACACTCCCATCCCTGGATTCCAGCAGCAACCAGTACAGTGAAACACTCCCATCCCTGGATTCCAGCAGCAACCAGTACAGTAAAACACTCCCATCCCTGGATTCCAGCAGCAACCAGTACAGTGAAACACTTCCATCCCTGGATTCCAGCAGCAACCAGTACAGTGAAACACTCCCATCCCTGGATTCCAGCAGCAACCAGTACAGTGAAACACTCCCATCCCTGGATTCCAGCAGCAACCAGTACAGTGAAACACTCCCATCCCTGGATTCCAGCAGCAACCAGTACAGTGAAACATTCCCATCCCTGGATTCCAGCAGCAACCCGTATTGTGAAACATTCCCATCCCTGGATTCCAGCAGCAACCAGTACAGTGAAACACTCCCATCCCTGGATTCCAGCAGCAACCACTACAGTGAAACACTCCCATCCCTGGATTCCAGCAGCAACCAGTACAGTGACACGCTCCCATCCCTGGATTCCAGCAGCAACCAGTACAGTGATACACTCCCATCCCTGGATTCCAGCAGCAACCAGTACAGTGAAACACTCTCATCCCTGGATTCCAGCAGCAACCAGTACAGTGAAACACTCCCATCCCTGGATTCCAGCAGCAACCAGTATAGTGAAACACTCCCATCCCTGGATTCCAGCAGCAACCAGTACAGTGAAACACTCCCATCCCTGGATTCCAGCAGCAACCAGTACAGTGAAACACTCCCATCCCTGGATTCCAGCAGCAACCAGTACAGTAAAACACTCCCATCCCTGGATTCCAGCAGCAACCAGTACAGTGAAACACTTCCATCCCTGGATTCCAGCAGCAACCAGTACAGTGAAACACTCCCATCCCTGGATTCCAGCAGCAACCAGTACAGTGAAACACTCCCATCCCTGGATTCCAGCAGCAACCAGTACAGTGAAACACTCCCATCCCTGGATTCCAGCAGCAACCAGCACAATTAAACATTCCCATTCCTGGGACCACCAGCGTCCAGTAGAGTGAAACACTCCCATTGCAGGAAACCAGAAGAGACCAGTTGAGTGAAAAAGTCCCATCAGAGAAAACCAGCAGTGATCAGCACAGTGAAACAGTCCCTTCACTAAAGCCTATGAGAGCCCTGCACAGTGAAAAACTCCCATCCCTTAGGACGAGCAGGGACCAGCACAGTGAAACATTCCCATCCCTGGAAACTAGCAGAAACCAGCATACTGAAACTCCTCCATCCCTCGAGACCAGCAGAGACCAGCACTGTGAAACACTCCCATCCTGGAGACTAGCAGAAACCATCACAATGAAACACGCAATCCTTGCAGACCAGCAGAGACCAACGCTGTGAAACACTCCCATCCTGGAGTCCCGCAGTGACAAGCACAGTGAAACATTCCTCTCCCTGGAGAGCAGTGCAGCAAAAGTTTCCAATCCCTGGACTGCAGCTGAGGCCAGCGCAGTGAAACACTCTCTACATTGGAGACCAGCAGAACCAGCACAGTGAAGCAGGTCCATCCTTGGAGTCCAGCATAGATGAGCACAGTGAGACATTTCCAAACCTGAACTCCAGCAGAAACCAGCAGATTGCAACACTTGCATCCCTAGAGTCCAGCACAGTGAAACACTTCCATCCTTTGAGACCAAAGGAGACCAGCACAATGAGACAATCGCATCCCTGGAAGTCCAGAAGATGCCAGCACAGTGAAACATTCCCATCCCTGAATTCCAGCAGCAACCAGCACAGTAAAACACTCCCGTCCTGAATATCAGCACTGTGAAACACTCCCATCCCTGAATTCCAGCAGCAACCAGCACAGTAAAACACTCGTCCTGAATATCAGCACTGTGAAACACTCCCATCCCTGAATTCCAGCAGCAACCAGCAGAGTAAAACACTCCCGTCCTGAATATCAGCACTGTGAAACACTCCCATCCCTGAATTCCAGCAGCAACCAGCACAGTAAAACACTCCCGTCCTGAATATCAGCACTGTGAAACACTCCCATCCCTGAATCCCAGCAGCAACCAGCACAGTAAAACATTCTCGTCCTGAATATCAGCACTGTGAAACACTCCCATCCCTGAATTCCAGCAGCAACCAGCACAGTAAAACACTCCCGTCCTGAATATCAGCACTGTGAAACTCTCCCATCCCTAGAGCCCAGCAGAGAATAGCACATCGAAACTCTCCCATTCTGGAGCCCAGCAGACACCAGCACAGTGAAACATTCCCATCCCTGGAGACTAGCATTGACAGTCTCACAGAGTGAGAAACTTCCATCTCTCTCTAGACCAACAGAGCCCGTACAAAGAAACATTCCCATCTCTACAATCCAGAACCCAGTGAAACACTCCCATCGCAGGAGACCAGCAGAGACCGCACAGTGAAACCCTCCCATCCTGGAGACCAGCAGAGTGAAACACTCCCATCCTGGAGACCAGAAGAGATTTGCACAGTGACACTCTCCCATCCTGGAGACCATCAGAGACGGCATTCCAGATTCCTAATGCCAGTTGGTGGCAGCCGAGGCGGGCAGATGCTGTAGAAGGCAGCAATGCCAACTGGAGGCTGCACCCCATGTGCAGGAGGCCGCCGCACACCCTGAACACCCGACCGCCCATCAGGCTGAGGAGGAAGCCAGAACTGGAGATCAGCAACAGCCCAGGGAGTCGTTGGTCATTCAATGAGCTGACAGACAGCATATACTGCAGAACAGAGAGACAGTGCGGCACTTGTGCCATGCCGTCGCGGAGATGGCACCCTGTGGGGGAGGAGAACACTCGCTCCCGTTGGTGTGAAGGTCACTGCAGTTCTCAACCTCTATTCCACTGGGTCATTCCAGGGTTCGAGTGGGGACCTGTACCCACAGGTACATTAGATGGCCTGCTGTGCCCTCCACAATCCGGCACAGCAGCGGGGTGACATGTTGGAAGAGGAGGAGGAGGGACATGTGGCCTTGTCTGAGCAGGAGGCGGACCAGGATGGGGTAGAGGACAAGCCCAAGGTGGAGCTGGAAGATGGCGGACAGGCTACGGTGATGTTCTGACATGTGAAGAGGACCAGGGAGGCCCTCATTGTCTCCAGATTCTCATAGGACATGGCCTGTCAACCCAACAGCCCCCCTCGCCCCCATTTCTGTCCCCCCCAATCTCCCTCCCCCACATCTCCCCCATTTCACTCCTCGAGCCTCCTCCATCACTCCTCGGAGCTCTCCTCTGAGGTAGTCTCTTGGTTGCTGGGCTACAACTCCTGATAGCCCGTCCTCATCAGATGGAGATCCTGTGAGACAATGGACATGTAGTCACTGAGAGGGAAGGATCATTGTGTCTGACATGAACTACTCACTTGAGACAGATCACCTGGGTGAAGGGGCAGTGAATCCTCACCTCTGTGATGCAGGCCTATCTCGCTGTCAGTGGGTCAGTACTGAGGGAGCGCTGAACTGTCACAGGGTCAGTACTGAGGGAGCACTGCACTGTCACAGGGTCAGTACTGAGGGAGCGCTGCACTGTCACAGGGTCAGTACTGGGGGTGCTGCACTGTCACAGGGTCAGTACTGAGGGAGTGCTGCACTTTCACAGGGTCAGTACTGAGGGAGTGCTGCACTGTCACAGGGTCAGTACTAAGGAAGTGTTGCAGTGTCAGAGGGTCAGCACTGAGGGAGTGTTGCAGTGTCAGAGGGTCAGTATTGAGGGATTGCTGCACTGTCACAGGGTCAGTACTGAGGGAGCACTGCACTGTCACAGGGTCAGTACTGAGGGAGTGCTGCACTGTCACAGGGTCAGTACTGAGGGAGTGCTGCACTGTCACAGGGTCAGGACTAAGGAAGTGTTGCAGTGTCAGAGGGTCAGCACTGAGGGAGTGTTGCAGTGTCAGAGGGTCAGTGCTGAGGGAGTGCTGCACTGTCAGAGGGTCAGTATTGAGGGATTGCTGCACTGTCACAGGGTCAGTACTGAGGGAGTGCTGCACTGTCACAGGGTCAGTACTGGGGGTGCTGCACTGTCACAGGGTCAGTACTGGGGGTGCTGCACTGTCACAGGGTCAGTACTGAGGGAGTGCTGCACTGTCACAGGGTCAGTACTGAGGGAGTGCTGCACTGTCAGAGGGTCAGTATTGAGGGATTGCTGCACTGTCAGAGGGTCAGTACTGAGGGAGTGCTGCACTGTCACAGGGTCAGCACTGATGGAGTACTGCACTGTCAGAGGGTCAGTACTGAGGGAGTGCTGCACTGTCACAGGGTCAGTACTGAGGGAGTGCTGCACTGTCACAGGCTCAGTACTGAGGGAGCGCTGCACTGTCACAGGGTCAGTACTGAGGGAGTACTGCACTGTCAGCAGGGTCAGTACTGAGGGGGTACTGCACTGTCAGAGGGTCAGTGCTGAGGGAGTACTGCACTGTCACAGGGTCAGTACTAAAGGAGTGCTGCACTATCAGAAGGTCAGTACTGAGGGAGTGCTGCGCTGTCACAGGGTCAGTACTGAGGGAGTGCTGCACTGTCACAGGGTCAGTACTGAGGGAGTGCTGCACTGTCACAGGGTCAGTACTGAGGGAGCGCTGCACTGTCACAGGGTCAGTACTGGGGGTGCTGCACGGTCACAGGGTCAGTACTGAGGGAGCACTGCACTGTCACAGGGTCAGTACTGAGGGAATGCTGCACTGTCACAGGGTCAGTACTGAGGGAGTGCTGCACTGTCACAGGGTCAGTACTGGGGGTGCTGCACTGTCACAGGGTCAGTACTGAGGGTGCTGCACTGTCACAGGGTCAGTACTGAGGGAGTGCTACACTGTCAGAGGGTCAGTACTGAGGGAGTGCTGCACTGTCACAGGGTCAGTACTAAGGAAGTGTTGCAGTGTCAGAGGGTCAGCACTGAGGGAGTGTTGCAGTGTTAGAGGGTCAGTGCTGAGGGAGTGCTGCACTGTCAGAGGGTCAGTATTGAGGGATTGCTGCACTGTCACAGGGTCAGTACTGAGGGAGTGCTGCACTGTCACAGGGTCAGTACTGGGGGTGCTGCACTGTCACAGGGTCAGTACTGAGGGTGCTGCACTGTCACAGGGTCAGTACTGAGGGAGTGCTGCACTGTCAGAGGGTCAGTACTGAGGGAGTGCTGCACTGTCACAGGGTCAGTACTGAGGGAGTGCTGCACTGTCACAGGGTCAGTACTGAGGGAGCGCTGCACTGTCACAGGGTCAGTACTGAGGCAGTGCTGCACTGTCACAGGGCCAGTACTAAGGAAGTGTTGCACTGTCAGAGGGTCAGTGCTGAGGGAGTGCTGCACTGTCAGAGGGTCAGTATTGAGGGATTGCTGCACTGTCACAGGGTCAGTACTGAGGGAGTACTGCACTGTCAGAGGGTCAGTATTGAGGGATTGCTGCACTGTCACAGGGTCAGTACTGAGGGAGTACTGCACTGTCACAGGGTCAGCACTGATGGAGTACTGCACTGTCAGAGGGTCAGTACTGAGGGAGTGCTGCACTGTCACAGGGTCAGAACTGAGGGAGTGCTGCACTGTCACAGGCTCAGTACTGAGGGAGCGCTGCACTGTCACAGGGTCAGTACTGAGGGAGTACTGCACTGTCACAGGGTCAGTACTGAGGGAGCGCTGCACTGTCAGCAGGGTCAGTACTGAGGGGGTACTGCACTGTCAGAGGGTCAGTGCTGAGGGAGTACTGCACTGTCACAGGGTCAGTACTAAAGGAGTGCTGCACTATCAGAAGGTCAGTACTGAGGGAGTGCTGCACTGTCACAGGGTCAGTACTGAGGGAGTGCTACACTGTCAGAGGGTCAGTGCTGCACTGTCACAGGGTCGGTACTGAGGGAGTGCTGCACTGTCACAGGGTCAGCACTGAGGGAGTACTGCACTGTCAGAGGGTCAGTACTGAGGGAGTGCTGCACTGTCACAGGGTCAGTACTGAGGGAGTGCTGCACTGTCACAGGCTCAGTACTGAGGGAGCGCTGCACTGTCACAGGGTCAGTACTGAGGGAGTACTGCACTGTCACAGGGTCAGTACTGAGGGAGTACTGCACTGTCAGAGGGTCAGTGCTGATGGAGTACTGCACTGTCAGAGGGTCAGTACTGAGGGAGCCCTGCACTGTCAGAATGTCAGTACTGAGGGAGCCCTGCACTGTCAGAGGGTCAGTACTGAGGGAGCCCTGCACTGTCACAGGGTCAGTACTGAGGGAGTGCTGCACTGTCAGAGGGTCAGTACTGAGGGAGTGCTGCACTATCAGAAGGTCAGTACTGAGGGAGTGCTGCGCTGTCACAGGGTCAGTACTGAGGGAGTGCTGCACTGTCACAGGGTCAGTACTGAGGGAGTGCTGCAGTGTCACAGGGTCAGTACTGAGGGAGTGCTGCACTGTCACAGGGTCAGTACTGAGGGAGTGCTACACTGTCAGAGGGTCAGTGCTGCACTGTCACAGGGTCGGTACTGAGGGAGTGCTGCACTGTCACAGGGTGAGTTTGAGGGATTGTTGCTCTGTCAGACTTGGTGTGCATACGTTTCTATGACTATTCAAAGTAGAGCAGGAAGGTTCTCCCCAGTTGATTCAACCATGACCAGAGAATCACTATGAATAGCTTCTCTTCCCACTTCCTCGCCATAGATGTAGTGATCTGCATATCTGTATGTACACAAGGGGTTAATGTAAATACACTACAACTAAGTAATCACTAGAGGGAGCACTAGAGATATATAAATGGACAGACGGAAGCCAGGATCACTCTCTTCACAGGAACAGCAGCTAGTGGCAAGACACAAACAGTCAGCTCAGCACAGATAATCATAAGCACTTCTTAATCAATCATGTTCATGTAACATCTAGTATAAGCTCTGGAGAGAGAATAAACTTACTCAATTCAGCATTTGCTTCAACTGGAAGACTACTAGCATTATTCGGACATAAGAACTAATCTTCCCATTTCCTCACCATAGGTGTTCCCCAAGGATCTCAAATTTCCCCCTCCTATTTCTCAATTATTCGCTGTCCATCAGCGAAATCATCTGAAACACATCAATATCCACTTGTCCAATCAACACTTTATGCTGTGGCCTTTCTCCTCCATCTGAACTCCTTTTTTAATATCTAATACATTCTTTGTCTCAATGCAAAAACCTTCCCCCTCCACGCACCCCCCCCCCACACACACACACACACACATGCGCGTGCCCTAGCTATCTGTCTCTTATTCTCAAGTTTTCTTCACCTTTGTTACAATCTCTCACAGCGACTGTATAATGCCCCACAAATTATCCCGCTCTGCAGTTCTTTATTTTTAATTTAGAGTACCCAATTCTTTTTTTGTTACAAATAAAGGGCAATTTAGTGTGGCCAATCCACTTACCTTTGGGGCGGCATGGTTCGATTCCCGGCTTGGGTCACTGTCTGTGCAGAGTCTGCACATTCTCCCCGTGTCTGCGTGGGTTTACTCCGGGTGCTCCGGTTTCCTCCCATATTCCAAATATGCAGGTTCCGTGGATTGACTATGCTAAATTGCCCTTAGTGTTCGAAAGATTAGGTGGGGTTACTGAGTTACGGGGATAGGGTGGAGGTGTGGGCTTAGGTAGGGCCAAGGGTCGGTGCAGACTCGATGGGCCGAATGGCCTCCTTCTGCACTGTAAATTCTATGAATTCTACCCTGCACATCTTTGGGTTGTGGGGGTGAGACCCACACAAACACGGGGAGAATGTGCAAACTCCACACGTACATTGACCCGGCGCTGGGATCGAACCAGGGTTCTCGGCGCCGTGAGGCAGCAGTGCTAACCACTGCGCCACCGTGCCCCGCTCTGCAGTTCTGATGAAAAGTCAAATGGACTCGCAATGTTTACTCTTGTCTTTTCTCTCCGTCCAGATGCTGCCAGACCTGCTGGTTTTTTTCAAGCAAATTTCTATTTTTGGATCAATATCCACAGGTCCACTGAGGGCAGACAGCTCATCCAAAAATCTACAGCCTGCGCCTTTAACTCATATGTCCCATTTGCCCATCACCTCTGCACTTGTTCATTGAGACAATCCATCAATTTTGAAGTTCTCACCCTTATTTTGGAATCCCGGCCCGGCCTCTCCCTATCCCTATAATCTCTCCATCCTACAATCCTCTGCGATATCTGCGCTATTCCACCTCTGGCATCTTGGGAAGCCACAATTATAATTAGTCCACCATTGATAGCTGTGCCTATAGCTGTCTAGGCCCTGAGGTCCCCTCTTAAACTTCCCTGTCGCATTTGATCATATGATGTAGGAGCAGAATTAGGTCATTTGGCCCATCAAGCCTGCACCGTGTCATGGGAGTGTCCCTTTGAGAAATGTTTTGTCTTATCAAATGGCTTTGTGTGTGTGGAGCTGGGCTGTGGCTCTGGGTTTTACTTTCATTTTGGTTTGGGCTGTCTTTGAGTTTTCTTGCTTTTGTTTTCACATTTGGATGCTGTATTCAGACAGAGAAGTCTTGTGTTGTCTCTCTCTCTCTCTGCATTTTAAAAGCTGCTTCCAGAACTTGATAACTTAAAAGAGATAACTGCTTTCTGGAAGGAATTCAAACCGACTGTTTTGGTAAAAGGGTTTTCTGGTTTAATAGATGTTGTTATTAAATTGAAACAGTAGGGAAATTTATTAAGGGTTATATATAGAGTACTGTAGCTGTGTAGGATATTGATGTTTGTAGTTGATAAAAATGCTTACTCTGTGTGTTTATAAAAAATTAACGAAATTCGTAGAATAAACTATGTTTTTGATTAAAAGTACTTACGGCCTCTGTACCTGAAAGGTAGGCCCTTGTGCTCATCGTAACCAAAATAAATAAACGGCTTTAGGTCAGGTGAACGCCATGATATACTTTGGAGTTTTCTATGCCCTGGCCATAACAACCGCCATTCAATGAGATCTTAGAATTCCTACAGTTTAGAAAGACACCATTTGGCCCATCCAATTCCCACTAACCCTCTTAGAGCACCCTACCTAGGCTCACGCCTCTGCCCTATCCCCATAACCACAACTAACCTTTGAACACTAAGGGGCAATTTAGCAGGGTCAATCCACCTAACCTGCGCATCTTTGGACTGTGGTAGGAAACCGGAGCACCCGGGGAAAACCCACGCAGACACGAGGAGGACCTACAGACTCCACACAGGCACCCAAGTTCTGAAACGTACGCAGGTCCCTGGTGCTGTTAGGCAGCAGTGCTAACCACTGTGCCACCGTGGAGCCCTCCAATCCTTAATTCCACTTTCCTGCCTTATCCCCATAACTCTTGATTTCCTAACTGATTAAAACTTTGTCTGTCTCAGCCTTAAACATGCTAAATGACCCAGCCTCGACAACCCTCTGTAGTAAAGAATTGCACAAATTCACTACCCCCTGAGAGAACAAATCTCTCATCATCTCTGTCTTTAATAGGCAACATCTTACTTTGAGATTCTGCCCTCTGGTGCTAGACTCTCCCATAAGAGGAAATATCCTCTCAGCATCCATCCTGTCAAGCCCCCTGAGAACGCTACATGTCGCAATAAGTTTGCCTCTCAATTATCTTCTGAACTCCAATGAGTACAGGCCCAACCTACTCAACCTCTCCTCATAAGAAAATTCCTCCATACCAGGAATCAACCTAGTGGACCTTCTCTGGACTGCCTCCAGTATCAGCATATCTTTCCTTAGATAAAGGGACTAAAACTGTTCATAGTATCTCAGGTCTTGTTGCCACACCCTGAGCCAGTACGTGGTCAATTCCAGCCCCTTCATCGGGGAATTAACCAATAATTTGTGTATTTTCCTGACATTGTTAACACTTGACTGCTCCAATGAGCACCAGATTTAAAATTAACACATTAACAAACTGTTTATGATAAGAGTAAAAGATGAACATATAATGGAAATAACAAAACTGTGGTCACTAGTCTACCTATTCCCAAAACCCCATCCCACCTTCCACCCAGACATACAAAAGATAGACACATGGTGAAGAGGTAGGGGAAGAATAAAAATAGCGGAATTGAAGGAAAAGGGTTGAGATGAATCTTCGCTGAATGCAAACCCCTGGGGAATTGATTTACACATGAGATTCAGGTTGGTGCGATTCTATCCTTCGACCACCAGATGGTGCCTTACACAGGAGATTCAGTTTGAAGCAATTCTGCCCTTCAACCACCAGACGGAGTCTCCACCTCCCTGGGAAATGGCTGGAGCTTTATAGCTGGGAATATTCGAGTTTGTCTGATCTCTGTGTAGAGACACCGGCTGTATCATGACGAGTGTTCTCAGACTGGGTTTGCCCCAGCCATTCAGATAGAGGATTAAGGCATTACAGACCTGGTGGGAGAATTTGCTGGCAGCCTTTCACTCCAATAGTTCCCTTCTCAGGTCGGGCTGTTGTCTGTGTCTTTTAAGTAGGAGTGCCTTCCCAGGTCTGGCTAGGAGCCTTTCAAATCGCCTGGCAGAGAAAATAGCAAAAGAGTGCCTTCAGTTGCTTCCTGCCTGTGTCTTCTCATAGAACTCAGGATAAAAATGGAGCTCTTCACTTGACCCCTCTTTATTCCGGAATGTTCCGAATGGCTCCACCAATTGCAAGCAAAAACAGACTCTGAATTCCAGGCTCAGCAATTGACTGCTTGCCAATCTATCAAACTGACCTCATGGGCTATGCCACACAGCGTAAAGGAGATGTTCTGGGCTAGACCAGGGGTGTTTTGGTTTGCCTAAAATCTGTAGCTGAAGCAAAAAATCCCAATATTGCAGTAGCTAGCAAGAAGACTATAGATTAAAGGCAGTCAGAAGGACGGGAATTAAAAAGGAAACACGGAATGGCCAAAGGGTTTTGGCAGGATCCTTACAGTGTGATCTAACTAGTGCCTTGTATAGTTTTAGCACGACTTCCCTATTTTTATACTTCATTCCCTTGGAAATAAACGCAACCTGGAAACCAAGAGAGAGGCCATATTCTTAACTTGCGCTCAGGACGCAACAGACCAGCTGCGGAACACCGCCAAACAGATGAGACAACAATACTATGCCACCTATATGCACACCAAGAACAGAAAGCTTGAGAAACTTGGCATCACCACTGGCAGCAACCAAGCCACCCCCGGTGCCACAGTAGAAAACAATACAGGGAAATCTATTGTCAATTTGTCAGACTACACCCTTCAACCAGACGAAATCGAAGTCCTCAGCTGAGGGCTCAATTTCTGCACCACCACCAAAATGGACCCCATCAGTCTCGCGGCAGACACGGAGGAATTCATCAGGCGAATGAGGCTCCGGGAATTCTTCCACAGGCCCCAAGAGGCCAACAGCGAACCCAAGCAGACTACCAATGAACCGGAACAGCAGGCCGAGAGATCTGCGGTGCGGCAACCGAAGAGGAAAGAGTCGAATTGGACCCCTCCGAAGGCCGCTGCCCTAGACTCGACATGTATGCTCAAGCCGTCAGGAGTCGCGTCAATGCCAGATTCATCAGTCGCATTCACAAGATAGCCCCGAACGTCACCCAAGCACAACACAATGCCATCCGCGCTCTCAAAACCAACCGCAGCATCGTCATCAAACCAGCAGACAAAGGAGGGGCCACTGTCATACTGAACAGAACGGACTACTGCAAAGAAGTATACCGACAACTGAACAACCAAGAACACTACAGACAGTTACCCGCAGATCCGACCAAGGAACACATCTGCCAACTTAACAGACTGATCAAGACCTTGGATCCAGATCTTCAGAGCACCCTACGTGTTTTCATCCCACGTACTCCCCGCAGTGGAGATCTCTACTGCCTCCCGAAAATACATAAGGCCAACACACCAGGCCGCCCTATCGTTTCAGGCAATGGGACCTTGTGTGAGAACCTCTCTGGCTACATCGAGGGCATCTTGAAACCCATCGTACAAGGTACGCCCAGCTTCTGTCGCGACACGACGGACTTCCAACAGAAACTCAGCAACCATGGACCAGTTGAACCAGGAACATTCCTCGTCACAATGGACGTCTCGGCACTCTACACCAGCATCCCCCATGACAACGGCATTGCTGCAACAGCCTCAGTACTCAACACCGGCAACTGCCAATCTCCAGACGCAATTCTGCAACTCATCCGCTTCATTCTGGATCACAACGTCTTCACCTTCGACAACAAGTTCTTCATCCAGACGCACGGAATAGCCATGGGGACCAAATTCGCACCCCAATACGCCAACATCTTCATGCACAAGTTTGAACAGGACCTACTCACCGCACAGGACCTTCAACTAACGTTATACACCAGATACATCGATGACATTTTTTTCCTTTGGACCCACGGCGAAGAATCACTGAAACGACTACACGATGACGTTAATAAGTTCCATCCAACCATCAGACTCACCATGGACTACTCTCCAAAATCAGTTGCATTCTTGGACACACTCGTCTCCATCAAGGACGGTCACCTCAGCACTTCGCTTTACCGCAAACCCACGGATAACCTCACGATGCTCCACTTCTCCAGCTTCCACCCTAAACACATTAAAGAAGCCATCCCCTATGGACAAGCTCTCCGTATACACAGGATCTGCTCAGACGAGGAGGAGCGTAACAGACATCTACAGACGTTGAAAGATGCCCTCGTACAAACGGGATATGGCACTCGACTCATCGATCGACAGTTCCAACGCGCCACAGCGAAAAACCGCACCGACCTCCTCAGAAGACAAACATGGGACACAACCGACAGAATACCCTTCATCGTCCAGTACTTTCCTGGAGCGGAGAAACTACGACATCTTCTTCACAGCCTTCAACACGTCATCGCTGAAGATGAACATCTTGCCAAGGTCATCCCCACACCCCCACTACTTGCCTTCAAACAACCGCGCAACCTCAAACAAACCATTGTTTGCAGCAAACTACCCAGTCTTCAGAACAGTGACCACGACACCACACAACCCTGCCATGGCAATCTCTGCAAGACGTGCCAGATCATCGACATGGATACCACTATTACACGTGAGAACACCACCCACCAGGTACACGGTACATACTCGTGCGACTCGGCCAACGTTATCTACCTCATACGCTGCAGGAAAGGATGTCCCGAAGCGTGGTACATTGGCGAGACCATGCAGACGTTGCGACAACGAATGAACGGACATTGTGCGACAATCACCAGGCAGGAATGTTCCCTTCCAGTCGGAGAACACTTCAGCAGTCAAGGGCATTCAGCCTCTGATCTCCGGGTAAGCGTTCTCCAAGGCGGCCTTCAGGACGCGCGACAACGCAGAATCGCCGAGCAGAAACTTATAGCCAAGTTCCGCACACATGAGTGCGGCCTCAACCGGGACCTGGGATTCATGTCGCATTACATTCATCCCCCACCATCTGGCCTGCAAAATCCTACCAACTGTCCTGGCTTGACACAATTCACACCTCTTTAACCTGGGGTTACCCCATCTCTGGATCTGTAAAGATTTAATCACCTGCTAATGGTCGCATTCCAAGCATTGTTTGGCATCTTTGAATCTGTCTATATATGTGTTTCTGGAACAGACCTCTTCATTCACCTGAGGAAGGAGCAGCGCTCCGAAAGCTAGTGACATCGAAACAAACCTGTTGGACTTTAACCTGGTGTTGTAAGACTTCGTACTGTGCTCACCCCAGTCCAACACCAGCATCTCCACACCTTTGACATAAATGGCAACATTTCATTTGCCTTCCCATTTACCTGCTGAATTTACATGCTAGCTTTTTGTAATTTATGCACAAGAACAACCAAATCCCTGTGCTGCTGTTTTCTGCAGTCTTTCTCCATTTAAAGACTATTCAGCTCCTTTATTCTTCCTACCAAAGTGCATTATTTCACATTTTTCTACACTATATTCCATATGCCAAGCTTCTTCCCATTTACTTAACCTGTCTATATCCCTCTGTAGACTCTTTGAATCATTCTCACCACTTACCTTTCCATCTATTTTGTGTCATCCACGTCATTAATATATATTGTATATAATTGTGGCCCCAGCACTGATGTCTGTGACACTAGTTTCAGGTTGCCATCCTGAAAATTACTCTTATCCCAACTCTCTATCTTCTATCAGTAGCCAATCCTCTATCCATGCTAATATACTACCCTCCACAGCATGGGCTCTCATCTTATTAAGTAGCCTTTAGTGCGGTATATTATTGAACACTTTTTGGAACTACAAGTGTACTACATCTACTGGCTCCCCCTTATCTAGTCTGCTCATTACCACCTCAAAGAATTCTTTTAAATCTGTCAGGCATAATTTCCACTTTGTGACTCTGTGTGATTATATTATGTATTCTAAATGTTCTGCTGTTGCATTCTTTATAATGGACTCTAACATTTTCCCAATGACAGAAGTTAAGATAACTGGCCTATAGCATGGGGCTGCCCACAATGGGAAGCCCCATTGGCCGGCTGGCGGGATGGAGAATCCCTCTGCTGGGAGAGGGGGGTGGGTGGGGGGGGTGGGGGGTCGCACTGCACCATTTGTTGTTTGTGTGGGAATAAAGGTAGCAGTTCGGGGTTACTATATTCACTGCATTGAGTGGAATTGTTTAAGGGGTAATTGTAAGCTATTTTCTGGTGTAATGTTAAAGATATTTTAATACTGTGTCAGCAATAAACTTTGTTTTAATCTACCATAACCCTATTTTTCTTGAAATCACTGCTGGAGCGAGGTATCCTCTCCTCACAGTCTTACAAAATTAAAATAGAATATTGAGGTTTCTGTCCAGAATCTTAGCCACTGTGGCATCTGGTCCAGGATTGTAAGAATAGTTTCTGGAGGAGAAACAGATTATAGATGATTGGGAATGTCCCTGAGATATACATATATTAACGTATAATATAATGAAGTTGATAGGGGCAAACAGCCAAATACGCAGAAGGCATAATCAAAGAGCAACAAAGGTACAATTGTTCATGCCCTGAAAAGCCAAGTGAGGCAGTTACCATCTTGCAGTCTCAGAAAACAGAAGGGCCAGTTTCCAGCCATCAAGCCTGAGGGCTGACCCCTGCGGCACCCCGCTGGTTACAGTTCACCATCCAGAGAAGGACCCATTTATCCCAACCCTCTGATTTCTGTCAGTTAGCCAATCTTCTACACTACCCCCAATCCCCTGCGATCTCACCTTCTGGACCAGTCTTTTACGGCACCTTGTCAAATGCCTTCTGGAAGTCTGGATGTACCACATCAACAAGACATCAGTCAACCGGCAGCAGAGATTGGGAGAAACACAACTCCTCTCTCTTCGAGGGCCGAGAGACGTCTCTGGCAAGGTCGTCTATTTTCCCTGTCGATTCAGGGTCATTTAAAGTTTACAGCAAAGATGTTCCAGGCACTCACTGGTTTTAGAATGATAAAGCAATCCTTTAATTCAGCAGCAAGAGAGAGAGTGAGAGGGAGAGAGTTCCTTCTCCTTCCAAGGTCTAAACACTTCTTCCAAGCTCTCAGAAAGAATCATGCAGGAACGAATCAACTGACTATTGTCAGACTGTTCTTGGCCAACCCGCAGGTTGCCAGGCAACCAATCGAACCAATTTCCTCCAAAGCTGGTTCTCACGATTCACTCGGTGCCAACGAGTCATTTTCTCCTCTCCAAAATATAAAAGTTGGGAGCACAATGTCCTGACAAGCAGGCCGCACCAGCTTGGGTCTTCTGCTTAAAGACACATTCTGATTGTGATCCACGGACCAAAAACAACAAAATAAAATAGGAACAAAGGAAATAAACAGGAAGGGTTCTTACAGGATTAACAGATGGGATATCGATGATGATGTATCACTGACATCAGTCAGTCGTGTGTTAGACTCTCTCTGTCTCCCTCAAGAGAGGTTGGAACACCATGACAAGAACAACATGCCCATTCCGTATTGGTTTGGATGTAATACTAATAAACAAGTGTTAAGCAGATACCAGAGTACGTCTACAGTCTGTCAGTAATCAAGAACCACACCTAGAGTCCACAGATTATAAGGACCATTTCGGAACTAACGTCTTCTGTGGCTCAGTCTCACATTTTATTTGATAATACGTCTTCTGTGAAACATTTTGGGATGATTCACGAATTTAGCGGTGCTCAATTGTATTTCAACAAGGTGAAATTGTCATTATCCATTGCTTCTGGCCGATTGTTGCATTCATCAGACATGACAGGCTGAATTGTTTAACTGTTAATTGAAAAGCTATTTTCTGTGATATTAATGTGCTTTCTCCTGTGTTAATAATAAAGTTTGTTTTAATATTTAACAAAAATCCTGTTTGTCAGTGGAATCACTCCGGGAATGAAATATCCTTTCCTCACAGTTTTACAAATTAAAAATGTTGGTGTTTTCCGTCCAACAAAGAACAAAGACCAATACAGCACAGGAACAGGCCCCCCCTGCCCTCAACGCCTGCCCCGTTCACGTGTCCTTTCTAAACCAACCACCTATATCCTTCTATACACCGTCTGTTCATGTGTCTATCCAGATAAGTCTTAAAGGTCGCTAATGTATCTGCCGCAACCATCTCACTTGGCAGTGCATTCCAGGCCACCACCACCCTCTGTGTAAACAACGTGCCCCGCATATCTCCAATGAAACTTTCCCCCTCACCTTGAACTTGTGCCCTCCTGTAATTATCATTTCCACCCTGGGGAAAACAACTGTTCACCCTATCTATACCCCTAATAATCTTATAAACTTCAATCAGGTCGCCCCCTCAGTCTCTGTCTCTCGAAGGGAGAACAATCCCAGTTTATTCAATCTCTCCTCATAGATAATACCCTCCATACAGTGGAAGACACAAATAACATGCCAGTGACTGATGGAAATGAGGCTAAGACAGGTGAAGACCTTGAGTGGATTGTTATCACTAAGGAAGTAGTGATGGGCAAGCTAATGGGGCTAAAGGTAGACAAGTCTCCTGGCCCTGATGGAATGCATCCCAGACTGCTAAAAGAGATGGCTAGGGAAATTGAAAATGCACTCGTGATAATTTACCAAAATTCACTAGACTCTGGGGTGGTCCCGGCGGATTGGAAATTAGCAAACGTGACACCACTGTTTAAAAAAGGAGGTAGGCAGAAAGCGGGTAATTATAGGCCAGTTAGCTTAGCTTCGGTAGTAGGGAAGATACTGGAATCTATTATCAAGGAAGAAATAACAAGGCATCTGGATGGAAATTGTCCCATTGGGCAGACGCAGCATGGGTTCATAAAGGGCAGGTTGTGCCTAACTAATTTAGTGGTATTTTTTGAGGGCGTTACCAGTGTGGTAGATAACGGGGAGCCAATGGATGTGGTATATCTGGATTTCCAGAAAGCTTTTGACAAGGTGCCACGTAAAAGATTGCTGCATAAGATAAAGATGCATGGCATTAAGGGTAAAGTAGAGTAAAGGGTAAAGGGTAAAGAGTGGGTATTAATGAGTGTTTCTCTGGTTGGCAATCAGTAGCTAGTGGTGTCCCTCAGGGTTCAGTGTTGGGCCCATAATTGTTGGAGTTGGGGACCAAGTACAAAGTGTCCAAGTTTGCAGACGACACTAAGATGAGTGGTAAAGCAAAAAGTGCAGAGGATACCGGAAGTCTGCAGAGGGATTTGGATAGGTTAAGTGAATGGGCTAGGGTCTGGCAGATGGAATACAATGTTGACAAATTTGAGGTTATCCATTTTGGTAGGAATAATAGCAAAAGGGATTATTATTTAAATGATAAAATATTAAAACATGCTGCTGTGCAGAGAGACCTGGGTGTGCCAGTGCATGAGTCACAAAAAGTTGGTTTACAGGTGCAACAGGTGATTAAGAAGGCAAATGGAATTTTGTCCTTCATTGCTAGAGGGATGGAGTTTAAGACTAGGGAGGTTATGTTGCAATTGTATAAGGTGTTAGTGAGGCCACACCTGGAGTATTGTGTTCAGTTTTGGTCTCCTTACCTGAGAAAGGACGTACTGGCGCTGGAGGGTGTGCAGAGGAGATTCACTAGGTTAATCCCAGAGTTGAAGGGGTTGGATTACGAGAAGAGGTTGAGTAGACTGGGACTGTACTCCCCTTTATTAGAAGGATGTTAGGAATTTAGAAGGATGCGGGGGGGGGATCTTATAGAAACGTATAAAATTATGAAGGGAATAGATAGGATAGATGCGGGCAGGCTGTTTCCACTGGCGGGTGAAAGCAGAACTAGGGGGCATAGCCTCAAAATAAGGGGAAGTAGATTTAGGACTGAGCTTAGGAGGAACTTCTTCAGCCAAAGGGTTGTGAATCTATGGAATTCCTTGCCCAGTGAAGCAGTTGAGGCTCCTTCATTAAATGTTTTTAAGATAAAGATAGATAGTTTTTTGAAGAATAAAGGGATTAAGGGTTATGGTGTTCGGGCTGGAAAGTGGAGCTGAGTCCACAAAAGATCAGCCATGATCTCATTGAATGGTGGAGCAGGCTCGAGGGGCCAGACGGTCAATCCTGCTCCTAGTTCTTTTGTTCTTATACCAGGCAACATCCTGGTAAACCTTAGGAAACCAGTTTCCTAATAAAAATTGGGGTACCTTAACACCTAATAAAAATATATTAATCTAATTTTTTAAATTTTTAAACAGTTCTTTTCGGGGAGGGAGTTTCAGGTTTCCATTGTGTGAAGAGATGTTTTGTCTTCACCCCTGAACAGCTTAGCTCTAATTGCCCCTTTGTTCTGGACTATTCCCCCCCCCCCCCCCCCCCCCCCCGGCCCACCCCCACCCCGTCCCGCCGCCACCACTACCTAAGGAAATTGTTTACCAACCTTATCAAACCCTTTTGTCATCTTAATCACCTCAGATGGACCACCCCTTGATCTTCAATACTCGAGGAAATACTCGAGGCCCCACCTGTGCAATTTGTCCTGGTAATTTAACCCGGTTAGATCTCATTCTGAGAAACCTGTGCTGCACCCTCCCCAGGATCAATATAGCAGTCCAAGGGCAATTAAGGATGGACAACAAACGCTGGCCTCGACTGAGTTGAGTGGCCGCATGCAAGGTGGCTCCTGTGTGGGAACAGTGAAATTAAGCTTTTAACCCCATCAAACGGGCACCAAGATTATCAACAACACGCCCCCTCCCCCCCCCAGCCTAACCCCCACAGACCACGTTGAAGAGAAACCCGAAAAAAGGAGAATGGGGAAGAGCCAGCCACCCACCAGGAAAGCCAACAAGGACGAGGGGATGGAAACCCCCCCCTCGGACCCGACAGCCACACAAAGTGGCACGGAAACGGGAAGGGCCGACTCCACGGAGTTCTCAGCGCAGACCCAGGCGCTGATGGACAAGCTTACGGGCTTTATCACCACCGAGCTCCAGAGACACAGAGAGCAGCAGAAAGGAGACCTCCTGGCTGCCTCCGAGTCAGCGGTGGAGGCGGCGACGGCCCCATGAGGGAGGCGATGGGCAAAACGGAGCAGCGGCTGGAGGCCCAGGAATCGAAAACCAGAGACCTGGAAAAAGCCACCGCAGACCAAGGAGACCGGCTCGCAGGATTGGAGATCGAGGTGGTAGGCCTGGTCAAGACCCAGAAGGGCCTAAGAGAGAAAATTGATGATCAAGCGAACAGGTCTCGCCGCCAGAACTTGAGAATTGTTGGGCTACGGAAGGGATGGAAGGGAGAACCCCCACAGAATATATCTCGGAGATGTTCGGCAAACTGGTCAGCAAAGAGAGCTTCGCCAAGCCCCGGAGGTGGACTGCACCCACAGCGGCCCAAAGCCGGGGAACCACCAAGGGAGATGATTGTGAAGTTCCACAAATATCAAGATAAGGAGCGGATCCTGAGATGGGCGAAAAGTACAAGTGGGAGGGACATCCCATCTGCTTGTAACTGGACATTGGGGCGCACCTGACCAATGTCGGGCCGAACATAATAGCACCAAATCCGCCCTCTACAAGAGTGATGTACGGTTCGGCATGCTCTACCCTGCCAGGGTATGGGTCACATACCAGATGAAGGAGCATTGCTTCAAAACCCCTGAGATGGCCAACAAATTTGTCCAAGACAGTTCGAGCGCACATAGGCGAGAAGGTGGGGTACGAAAGCCAAGGGAATCAAAGTGCGGAACAAACGCAGGCGGAGATGTGGAGGGGGTGGGGGCAGGGGAGTGGTAAAGGCAGACGAGGGTTAAATAAGTGAAATGGATCGACAGAGGACCCGCTACACTAGCGAATAAGCACAGAGAAAGAGTAGGCCAAGGCGCCCCTCCCAGGAGTGAGAGAGCGCCTGGCAGGAGGAAGAAGCAAGATGGAAAGTCAGGGAAAACAAAGGGCAAAAGAAGGGGTGGAGGAGGGGGGGATAAATAAGGACAGAGGGGAAGAAGGGGAGAAAGGGGGGCGAGGGCGGGGAGGGGTATAACGCTAGTTGCAACTGGTTACATGTGGAGATGGCGAAATAGGGGAAGCAGTCGGCAGCTATTCTGAATGGCCCGAGGACAATGGCAGGCCCGATCGGACAAGGCCAGAGCCACAAGGTGAGTACGGTTAACCCCACAGGAATGAGAGAGCCCCCCCACTCCCCCTTCCCCCCATCCATATAGTTACATGGAACATGAGGGACCTCAACGGGCCGGTGAAGAGATCCTGAGTCCTCTCCCTTCTTAAGAGTCTGACGGTGGACCTAACCTTCCCACAGGAAACACATCTGACTGAGAGGGAGTGACAGCGGGTAAGGAAGGGCTGAGCGGGATAAACGTTTCACTCCTGTTTTGATACCAGGACGAGGGGGGTGGCCATATCAGTTGGCAGGACAGTTTCATTCATGGCGGCGGGCACGGTGATGGTCCTAGGGGGTGATTCGTTATCGTTAGTGGGGCCCTGGAAGGAGCCCTGTTAAGTTTGGTAAATAAAAATGCTCCGAACTGGGACAACACAGATTTCAAGGACACCCACCGACTAATCGGCAGGGGGGGACAGGACTTCAACTGTGTACAGGAGCTGACATTGGATAGATCCAACCCCAGGACAGGTCACATGTCAGGCATGGCATGTGAACTGAACACCTCGGGTCGACCCATGGAGGTTCCACCACCCAGGGAAAAAATAATTCTCCTTTTTCCCCCGCGTGCATAAGGCCTACCTACAGATAGATTTTTTTATGGTAGGGAAAAAAGTGCTTCCAGGGGTAACAAAGGCAGAATACTCTGCCACTGTAATCTCTAACCACATGCTGCACTACAGTGTGGTTGGAGAAGGGCTGGGCCCAAGGCCTCCCCCCATGAAGGCTGGACGCAGCTCTCCTCGCCGAGAAGGAATTCAGTACTAAAATATCACAAGCCATCAAAGATTAGCTATCCTGCAACCAGAACGGGGAGGTTTCACCCTCCACCATGTGGGAGGTACTGAAGGCGGTGATCAGGGGGGAATCATAATTTAGGGACAGGAAGGAAAGGGCAGCCAAGCAACGGCTGATCAATTCCATGGTGGGAAGGAAAAGGCTGCAGCTAGAATTTGACCTGCTCTCCACACGGAGGGCAGTCCACCAGCTCCGCCAGGCATGGAGGGCCTTTTACGAACATGGAGACAAAGCCAGCCACATGCTGCCGCACCAACTAAGAAAACAGATTGTCGTGAAAGAGATAGCAAAGATCGGGGACAGTCCGATAGGGTAGTAACAGACAAAAACGAGGTCAACAAGAACTTTTACCGAGGGCGATACACCTCAGAGTCCTGGAGGTGTATCGCCCTTGGGGATGCAATAGTTCCTCGCAGACTGAAAATACCAGAGGAGGACCAAAACTAGGCGCTGAGAGCTCCGCTAGGGATGGCCGGAATCGTGGCGAGCATCAACTCCATACAATCTGGGAAAGCACCGGAACCAGATGGGTTCCCGGCAGACTTTTACAAAAACTCTCAGCAGAACTTGCGGGAAATGTTCAATGACTCACTGTCTAAGGGGGCCCTGCCGCCCACGCTGGCACAGGCCTCAATTTCACTGTTCCCAAGAGAGATCCTCAAGAAAGACAAAGACCCGACAGAGTGTGGATCATACAGACCCAGCTCTCTCCTAAACACTGACGTGAAAATCTGAACAAAAGGTCTGGTGAGGCGAGTGGAAAGCTGCCTGACAAATGTGAGCGCGGAAGATCAGACTGGGTTTGTTCAGGGCAGACAACTAACAGTGAACTTCAGGCGCCTGCTGAACATAATAATGAACCCATCCGGGGGGAGAGGACACCAGAGGTGATCATCTTCCTGGACACTGAGGAAGCTTTCGATTGAGTAGAATGGAGGGACCTCATGGAGGTGCTTGAACAATTTGGGAACGGGATTCACCACGTGGGTGAGGTTCCTGTACAGCACTCTTATGACAAGCGTACGGATGAATGCCACCAGCTCCAAATACGTTTGGCTGCACAGGCGAACAAGGGGTGCTTGCTATCCCCGCTCCTGTTCGCGCTGGCAATCGGGTCGCTGGCTATCGCCCTTAGATCGGTGGATTGGTGTTCAGGCATCCGAAGAGGGGGCAGAGAATATAGAGGTTCACTCGACGCAGTGACCTGTTCCTCTATTTGTTGGACCCCCTAGCTAGCATGGTAAAGATAACCGGACTCCTCAAGGAGTTCGGCATCTTTTCAGGTTACAAACTCAACGCGGGAAAGAGCTAAATCTTTGCGTTAAACCCCCGAGAGGGAGGAATGGAGCTGGAGGAACAACCGTTTAAAGTAACCCAAACCAAGTTTACCTACCTGGGGATCCAAGTGGCCCACACCAGGACGTGGCTCCACAAATGGAACCTCCCCCGCCTGGTATCTGCAAAGATGGGACTCACTCCCTCTTTTGCTAGCGGGAAGGGTACAGACGGTCAAAATGAACGTGCTACCTCGGTGCCTCTTCATATTTCTATCACTCACCAGCTTCATCCCCAAATCTTCCTTCACCAAGGTTGACAATTTAATCATGGCCTTCGCCTGGGGGGGAAAGAGTGCCTAGAATACGGAAATCCATTTTACAACGTGGGAGGCCTGGCCCTACCAAATCTTCCATTCCACCACTGGACGGCCAACACGGAGAGGATGAGGGAGTGGCTAAGGGAGCCGGAGGTGGATTGGGTCCGAATGTTGGAGGCCTCCTGTATGGGGACCTCTGTCCGAGCACTGGTCACCATGCCACTCCCAGCCCCCCTACACGCGCACTCCAGGAGCCCAGTGCTAGTAGCCACCCAAAGGACGTAGAACCAGTTGAGGAGACATTTTGAACTGAGCGAGATGTCCACAGGAGCCCCCATCTTTACCATGTTTGCAGGGATGGTAGTTAACTTTGGGATGTTGGGGGAGGGGGTGTGGGGGACAGAGGATCACTGGCGGTAGAGGAAATGTACGTGGACGACAGGTGTGCATCCCTGGGGGAACTGACAGAGAGGCTCCAACTACCGAAAAGGAACCAGCTCAGATACCTGCATCAGGGTAACTTTCTCTACAAGGAGACAAAAACGTTCCCCCAGAGACCCAAGCACACACTCCTGGACACAATGAGAGAACTGGACTGGTTCGGGGATGAGAAGTGCGGCGACATATACAGGAGACTTATAGAAAAGGTCAGGACTCCACTGGACGAGACCAGACGAAAGTGAGGTGACGAACTGGGCATGGAGATAAGGGGAGGACTCTGGATCGAGGCACTGCACAGAGTCAACTCCATCTCCTCCTGCACCGGGCTAGGACTGATGCACAGGTGGTGCACAGAGCGCACTTTACTAAGACACACATTCCCGGAGGTAGAGGACAAGTACAAAAGGAGGTGTGGGGAGGGGGGGGGGGGGGGGGGGGGAGAGGGGTGCTCCGGGGGTCCGGCCAACCACACCCACATGTTCTGGCCCTGCCCCAAACTCAGGGAATTCTGGACGGCCTTCTTCGAGGCTATGCCCAAGTGGGTGGGGGTTGAGATGGAGCCGTGCCCGTCTGTGGCGGCCTTCAGGGTGTCACCCACAGCTTTGGATAGAAAAGAGGCGGATGCCCTGGCCTTCTCCTCACAGCTCGCTAGTTCAACAACTTCTGCACTCGGATTCCTAATCCCTTCATCTCGCCAGGCTTCACAGCTTAGAAAATGAGAAAATAGTTTGATTTCTCTGTTAAATCCAAAGTGGGCGACAGCTTTCCATAGCAGGAGGGTTGGTAAGCACAACTCAACCAGGGTAGATGAGGAGACATTTCTTTGAACAGTGAGTTGTTATGATCTGGAATGTGCTGCTGACAATGTGATGGAGACAGATTCTATAATAACTCCCAGGGAACAGGATACAGGTCAACACGATGGACAGAACGGCCTTTTGTGTGCCTCGGTGGCATTGTGGTTAGCACTGCTGCCTAACAGTGCCGGGACCCGGGTTCGATTCCCGGCTTGGGTCACTGTCTGTGTGGAGTCTGCACGTTCTCCCCATGCCTGCGTGGGTTTCCTCGGGATGCTCCGGTTTCCTCCCACAGTCCAAAGATGTGCAGGTTAGGTGGATTGTCCACGGTCTACACGCTGGGTTATAGGGAGGGGGAGTGGGTCTAGTGGGTCTAGGAAGGGTGCTCCTTCAGAGGCTCGGTGCAGTCTCGATGGACTGGATTAGTATTTGGAACCATGATGTTGTTGCCATTACAGAGACCTGGTTGAGGGAAGGGCAGGATTGGCAGCTAAACGTTCCAGGATTTAGATGTTTCAGGCAGGGTAGAGGGGGATGTAAAAGGGGTGGCGGAGTTGCGCTACTGGTTAGGGAGAATATCACAGCTATACTGCGAGAGGACACCTCAGAGGGCAGTGAGGCTATATGGGTAGAGATCAGGAATAAGAAGGGTGCAGTCACAATGTTGGGGGTTTACTACAGGCCTCCCAACAGCCAGCCTGAGATAGAGGAGCAGATAGGTAGACAGATTTTGGAAAAGAGTAAAAGTAACAGGGTTGTTGTGATGGGAGACTTTAACTTCCCCAATATTGACTGGGACTCACTTAGTGCTAGGGGCTTAGGCAGGGCAGAGTTTGTAAGGAGCATCCAGGAGGGCTTCTTAAAACAATATTTAGACAGTCCAACTAGGGAAGGGGCTGTACTGGACCTGGTATTGGGGAATGAGCCCGGCCAGGTGGTAGAAGTTTCAGTAGGGGAGCATTTTGGGAACAGTGACCACAATTCAGTAAGTTTTAAAGTGCTGGTGGACAAGGATAAGTGTGGTCCGAGGGTGAATGTGCTAAAAGGGGCAAGGCAAATTATAACAATATTAGGCGAGAACTGAAGAACCTAGATTGGGGGCGGATGTTTGAGGGTAAATCAACATCTGACATGTGGGAGGCTTTCAAATGTCTGTTGAAAGGAATTCAGGACCGGCATGTTCTTGTGAGGATAAAGGACAAAAGGGCTAGAAGGCTGGGGACAGACAAAGCCTGTGTGGAATATAAGGAAAGTAGGAAGGAACTTAAGTAAGGAGTCAGGAGGGCTAGAAGGGGTCACGAAAAGTAATTGGCAAATAGGGTTAAGGAAAATCCCAAGACTTTTTACACATATGTAAAAAGCAAGAGGGTAGCCAGGGAAAGGGTTGGTCCACTGAAGGATAGGCAAGAGAATCTATGTGTAGAGCCAGAGGAAATGGGTGAGGTACTAAGTGAATACTTCGCATCAGTATTCACCAAAGAGAAGGAATTGGTGGATGTTGAGTCTGGAGAAGGGTGTGTAGACAGCCTGGGTCACATTGAGATCCAAAAAGACGAGGTGTTGGGTGTCTTGAAAAATATTAAGGTAGATAAGTCCCCAGGGCCTGATGGGATCTACCCCAGAATATTGAAGGAGGCTGGAGAGGAAATTGCTGAGGCCTTGACCGAAATCTTTGGATCCTCACTGTCATCAGGTGATGTCCCGGAGGACTGGAGATAATAGCCAATGTTGTTCCTTTGTTTATGAACGGTAGCAAGGATAATCCAGGGAATAACAGGCCAGTGAGCCTTACGTCAGTGGTAGGGAAATTACTGGAAGAGAATTCTTCGAGACAGGATCCACTCCCATTTGGAAGCAAGTGGACGTATTAGCGAGAGGCAGCATGGTTTTGTGAAGGGGAGGTCGTTTCTCACTAACTTGATAGAGTTTTTTGAGGAAGTCACAAAGATGATTGGCGCAGGTAGGGCAGTGAATGTTGTCTATGTGGACTTCAATAAGGCCTTTGACAAGGTCCCTCATGGCAGACTGGTACAAAAGGTGAAGTCACACGGGATTAGAGGTGAGCTGGCAAGATGGATACAGAACTGGCTAGGTCATAGGAGGCAGAGGGTAGCAATGGAAGGGTGCTTTTCTAATTGGAGGGCTGTGACTAATGGTGTTCCACAGGGATCAGTGCTGGGACCTTTGCTATTCATTGTATATATAAATGATTTGGAGGAAAATGCAACTGGTCTGATTAGTAAGTTTGTGGACGACATAAAGGTTGGTGGAAGTGCGGATAGCGATGAGGAGTGTCAAAGGATACAGCAGGATTTAGATCGTTTGGAGACTTGGGCGGAGAGATGGCAGATGGAGTTTAACCCGGACAAATGTGAGGTAATGCATTTTGGAAGGCCTAATACAGGTAGGGAATATACAGTGAATGGTAGAACCCTCAAGAGTATTGACAGTCAGTGAGATCTAGGTGTACAGGTCCACAGGTCACTGAAAAGGGCAACACAGGTGGAGAAGGTAGTCAAGACGGCATACGGCATTCTTGCCTTCATTGGCCGGGGCATTGAGTATAAAAATTGGCAATTCATGTTGCAGCTGTATAGAACCTTAGTTAGGCCACACTTGGAGTATAGTGTTCAATTCTGGTCACCACACTACCAGAAGGATGTGGAGGCTTTCGAGAGGGTGCCGAAGAGATTTACCAGGATGTTGCCTGGTATGGAGGGCATTAGCTATGAGGAGAGGTTGAATAAATTTGGTTTGTTCTCACTGGAATGACGGAGGTTGAGGGGCGACCAGATAGAGGTCTACAAAATTATGAGGGGCATAGACAGAGTGGATAGTCAGAAGCTTTTCCCCAGGGTAGAGGGGTCAATTACTAGGGGGCATAGGTTTAAGATGCGAGGGGCAAGGTTTAGAGGAGATGTACAGAGGGTAGTGGGTGCCTGGAACCCATTGCCGGAGGAGGTGGTGGAAACAGGGACAATAGTGATGTTTAAGGGGCATCTTGACAAATACATGAATAGGATGGGAATAGAGGGATACAGACCCCGGAAGTGTAGAAGATTTTAGTTTTGACGGGCAGCATGGTCGGCGCGGGCTTGGAGGGCCGAAGGGCCTGTTCCTGTGCTGTACTTATTCTTTGATCTTTGTTCTTTGACTGAAGGGCCTCCTTCGGCACTGCAGGGATTCTATGGACAATCCATGGTGCTGGAACAATTTAACAGGACAGTTTGGAATCTTCATTCAGCTGCAGGCTCTGTCCATTGGGTGGTGCTGTGGAGCAGCCTTGCAGACAGCCACAATTCAAACGCAGTTTCGATTCTGATTTTGGCCTTGATGGTGAGGCAGTTTTGGAGGCAGCTTTCAACACAGGCTGAGTCAATTATATATTGCTTCAGATGTAACTGATTAGACAGTTTGTATTTGCTGACCGTTTATTTTCCTCATCATTAGATGCGGCCTTCGTTTCTGTGGAGTTCCATCAGGAGTTGCATTTCTATATCACCTCATGCTTCACATGCAACCAATGGAGTGCTTCTGAAGTGTTGTCACCCTTGTTACGCAGGAAATGCAGCAGCTAAATTGCGCACAGGGAGATCCCACAATCAGCAGTGAGGCAATGAACAGGTAGTCTGTTTTAATGATGTTGGTTAAGGAATGAATACTGGTCAGAACACCTGGGAGAACTCCCCTGATCTGTCTTGATATAGTACCAGGGAATCTATTACATTCTCACTTGAGAGGACATACAGGGCCTCAACTTAACCTGCCAAGGTAAGGCCAGTGCTCCTGACAGTGCTGCATTCCCTCAGTTTTCTTCTCCTGCGGTGACGCAGTGGCTAGCACTGCTGCCTCACAGCGGCGAGGACCCAGGTTCGATCCCAGGTCACTCTCCGAGTGGAGTTTGCACTTTCTCCCCGTGTCTGCGTGGGTCTCACCCCCACAGCCCAAAGATGTGCAGGGTAGGTGGATTGGCCAGTCTAAATTTCCCCTTAATTGGAAAGCAAATCATAATTGGGCACTTTAAATTTAAAAAAAAAGTTTTCTTCTTCTGAGGCACGGTAGCATTGTGGATATCACAATTGCTTCACAGCTCCAGGGTCCCAGGTTCGATTCCGGCTTGGGTCGCTGTCTGTGCGGGGTCTGCACATTCTCCCCGTGTGTGCGTGGGTTTCCTCCGGGTGCTCTGGTTTCCTCCCACAGTCCAAAGGTGTGCAGGTTAGATGGATTGGCCATGCTAAATTGCCCTTAGTGTCCAAAATTGCCCTTGGTGTTGGGTGGGGTTGCTGGGTTATGGGGATAGGGTGGAGGTATTGGCCTTGGGTAGGGTGCTCTTTCCAAGAGCCGGTGCAGACTCGATGGGCCGAATGGCCTCCTTCTGCACTGTAAATTCTATGATATCTATGAGGCAGTCCCTGGGGATCGAGGATGATCTGCTTCCACTCCGGTTCGATGGAGCCTGGGATGATCGGAATGTGCAATGCACGACCTGCAGACTCCGCCACATCCGCCGGGGGGGGGGGGGGCGCGGGGGCAAGGGGGGCTTATGGTGTTGGGACAGTAACCCAGTCAGAGTTGCTGCAAATATTTTTCTCCAATTTGTCATGGGTTCTGAGTGCTACTGATAAGGACGTTGTTTGTTGCTTATCTCTTATTGCCCTTGAGAAGGTGGTGGTGAGCTGCTTTCTTGAACGGCTGAGGTCCATGTGCTGTAGGTACACCCATAGTGCTGTTAGGCAGGGAGTTCCAGGATTTTGACCCAGCGACAACAAAGGAACGACCGATATACTTCCAAGTCAGGCTGGTGAGTAGCTGCATCTGCTGCCCTTGTCCTTTTAGGTGGCAGAGCTCACAGGTTTGGAAGGTGCTGTCGAAGGAGCCTTGGTGAGTTCCTGCAGTGCACCTTGTAGATGGTACACATGGCTGCCACTGTGGTCGAAGAAGTGGATGGTGAAGGTGGTGGATGGGGTGCCAATGAAGCGGGCTGCTTTGTCCTGGATGGTGTTGAGCGTTTTTTTTTATAAATGTTTTTAATTGGATTTTTGCACAGACTATATTTTGCCGTTATGTACACAGGATATGATATATCTCTAAACATGTAAGTAGGCATCCGTTTGTGCTGGCGAGGCACTTCCGCAGGGCAATCTCGAGTGGGTCTGGTGCCGGTGTTGCCCCTCGCTTCTCCCGGTCGGATTTCGCCGCCGTTGTCTTCTCGTGCCGCTGCCGCTTCAGCCGGCCCTCCCGTCCTCCGCCTGTATTCTCCTTTTTCTCTGTTCCTGTGGATGTCAGGTTGGGTAACATCCCCCCCCCCCCCCCCCCCCCCGCCCCGGTCTATCTCTCCCTCTCATGCTTTGGCTACTCTCCCCTGTTTCTTGGCTACCTGGCTAATCTTCTGCTTGTTTGTTGGCCACAAACAGGTCCCGGAACAATTGGGTGAATGGCTCCCACGTTCTGTGGAAGCCGCCGTCTGACCCTCGGATGGTGAATTTGATTTTCTCCATTGGGAGAGATTCCAAGAGGTCGGACAGCCAGTCTGCAGCTTTGGGTGGTGCTGCTGACCGCCAGCCGAACAGGATTCTACGGCGGGCGATCAGGGAGGCAAAGGCAAGGGTGTCCGCCCTCCTCCCCAGGAATAGATCTGGCTGGTCTGAAACCCCGAAGACCGCCACTTTCGGGCATGGCTCCACCCTCATCCCCACCACTTTGGACATTGCCTCGACGAAGGCTGTCCAGTACCCTGCAAGTCTGGGGCAAGACCAGAACATGTGGGCGTGGTTGGCCGGGCCTCCTTGGCACCATTCACATCTATCCTCCACCTCCGGGAAGAACCTACTCATACGGGTTCTTGTTAAGTGGGCTCTATGTACCACTTTTAGTAGCGTCAAGCTGAGCCTTGCGTACGTGGAGGTGGAGTTGACCCTATGCAGTGCTTTGCTCCAGAGTCCCCTCGCTCCAGAGTCCCCACCCTATCTTGATCCCCAGGTCCTCCTCCCATTTCTTTCTTGTTGCGTCCAGTACAGTGTTGGCCCTTTCTACCAGTCGGTCATACATGTCGCTACAGTTTCCTTTATCTAGTACGCTTGCGTCCAGTAACTCTTCCAGTAGTGTCTGTCGTGGCGGTTGTGGGTATGTCCTTGTCTCCTTTCGTAGGAAGTTTCAGAGCTGCAGGTACCTTAGCTCGTTCGCCCTGGCTAGATGGAATTTCTCCGTCAGTTCGTCCCTGCCGTCAGTGTACAGGTCCCTGACTGTCAGTGTCCCTCCGTCCTGTCCCCACTTTTTAAAGGTGGCGTCAGTCAGCGCTGGTACGAACCTATGGTTGTTGCAGATGGGAGCTTTGTCTGACATTCTGGTCAGGCCAAATTGCTGCCGTAGTTGGTTCCAGGACTGGAGGGTGGCTATCACCACCGGGCTGCTGGAGTGTTTTTTGGGTGGGGATGGGAGTGCCACCGTGGCGAGGGCCCGGAGGGAGGTCACCATGCAGGAGGCCTCTTCCACGCGCACCCACTCGGCTTCTGGCTCCTTGATCCATCCCCTTATTCGCTTGGCCGTCTCCGCCCAGTGGTAGAATTGTAGGTTTGGGAGGGCTAGCCCCCTCCCTGGATTTTGTTTTTTGTAGGACCTTCTTTGGGCTCATAGCATTCCCCCCCCATACGAACGCCATGATTAGTTTGTCCAGTGCTTTGAAAAAGGCCTTGGGGATGTAGATCGGAATGGATCGAAGTAGGAAGAGGTACCTGGGCAGTACGTTCATTTTGATCATCTGGACTCTCCCCGCGAGGGAGAGTGGGAGTGTGTTCCATCTTTGCAGGTCCTTTTTTACTTCCTCTGTCAGACTGGTGAGGCTCCATTTGTGAATCCCTTTCCAGTCATGGGTTATTTGGATCCCCAGGTAGCGGAATTTGTGTTGGGCTTGTTTAAACGGCAGTCCCATTAGTGCTGCCCCCCCCCTACTTATGGGTGTACCGGGAAGATCTCGCTTTTGCTCATGTTGAGTTTGTAGCCCGAGAAGGCACCAAACTCTTTCAGGAGCGCGATGATTCCGTCCATGCTGCTCTGTGGATCCGAAATGTAGAGGAGCAGGTCATCTGCATAGAGTAAGACTCTGCTCTCTGCCGCCCCTTCTTTGCCCCTAGCTAGCGAGTCTGTGAACATCTCCCGCAGGTGCGGGGCCAGTGCTGTCGCAAATTTGTTGTAGAAGTCTGCGGGAATCCGTCCGGTCCCGGCGCCTTCCCCGCCTGCATGGAACTAATGCTGTCCATGATCTCTCCCAGCGCTAGTGGTGCTTCCAGGCCTCATTTTCTGCCCTCCCCCATGACTGGTATGTCCAGCCCATCAAGGAACCGTTTATTCCCGGCCTCGCCTGTTGGGGGCTCTGAGGTGTACAGCCCTTGGTAGAATGCCTTGTTGATCTTTTCTGTTTCTGTTTCTAATACACCTCTAGTATCCCTGATTTGTGCAATTTCTCTGGTGGCTGCCTGCTTTCTCAGCTGGTGTGCCAGCAGGCGGCTGGCTTTGTCTCTTTGTTCGTATAGGGTCCCCCGTGCCTGGCGGAGTTGGTGCGCTGCTTTCCTGGTGGAGAGCAGATCAAAGTTCCTTTGTAACTCTTTCCTCTCCGCCAGGAGCTCTACGGTCGGGGCCTTGGCGTATTTACGGTCTACCTCCAGTATGGAGTTGTTGTACCATCAATTCACTGCAAGACGATGAGAACGAGTGAACAGAGGCTTTATTAACCGAGAACTTGCCTGCCTGTGAGTTCAGTTACAATGAGTGCCGCCCACTGGCGGCCAGGTCTATATACAGCCCCACAGGGGGGGGGGGGGGGGGGGGGGGGGGCGGAGCCAGAGGCGGAGCCCACCAGGCTCCTGTACAATACATGGTGGTAGATCCTATTACTATTTCCTGGTCGTAGGCCACAGTACTATACAGACAGGGTAAATCGTATTACTATTTCCTGGTCATAGGCCACAGTACTAAGCAGACAGGGGGCAGCACGGTAGCCTTGTGGATAGCACAATTGCTTCACAGCTCCAGGGTCCCAGGTTCGATTCTGGCTTGGGTCACTGTCTGTGCGGAGTCTGCACATCCTCCCCGTGTGTGCGTGGGTTTCCTCCGGGTGCTCCGGTTTCCTCCCACAGTCCAAAGATGTGCGGGTTAGGTGGATTGGCCATGATAAATTGCCCTTAGTGTCCAAAATTGCCCTTAGTGTTGGGTGGGGTTGCTGGGTTGTGGGGATGGGGTGGCGGTGTTGACCTTGGGTGGGGTGCTCTTTCCAAGAGCCCGTGCAGACTCGATGGGCTGAATGGCCTCCTTCTGCACTGTAAATTCTATCATATTATGGTGAATACATTCACCACAGGAGTCGACCAGCTGCTGCCTAACCACCCTTTCCTCCCTATCTCTTCGCGCTTTGAAAGCGATGATTTTCCCTCTTAGTACGGCCTTTAGCGCTTCCCAGAACATGGAGGGCGAGGCCTCCCCGTTCTGTTTGTTCTCCGTGTATTCTGCTATGGCCCGCGATATCTTTTCGTTGAAGACCTTGTCAGCTAGTAGGGAAATGCCCAACCTCCATGTGGGGCGTTGGGCCCTGCCCGTCTCCAGCCTCACGTCCATGTAATATGGAGCGTGGTCTGATATCACAATTGCGGAGTATTCCACTTTGTTTATCCCCAGAAGCACCGTTTTCCCCACCACAAAGAAGTCGATTCTGGTGTACTGGGGAGAAGAAGGAGAACGCCTTCTCCCCCGGGTGGGTGAACCTCCAGGGGTCCACCGCTCCCATCTGTTCCATAAAGTGACCGGGTTCCCTTGCCATGCTTGCGGTTTCCCCCGTTTTGGGGTTTGATCTGTCTGTCTTTGGGTCCTGTACACAGTTGAAGTCCCCCCGCATGATTAGTCGATGCGTCGCTATGTCAGGGATTTCTACCATGGTCTTCTTGATGAAGCTCGGGTCGTCCCAGTTGGGTGCGTACACGTTAACTAGTACTACCGGTGCCCCATCCAGGGCCCCACTGACCATGACGTATCGTCCCTCTGGGTCCGTAACCGTCTTTGTCGCCTTAAACATCGTCCTCTTCCCGATCAATATCACCACCCCCCCTGGCCCTTGTCCCAAAGCAGGAATGGTAGGTTTGTCCCACCCAGCCCTTTCTTACCCGCAGTCGGTCCTGCTCTCTCAGGTGCGTCTCTTGAAGGAAGATTATGTCTGCCTTCATGTTTCTTGGATGGTTGAGGACTCTGGATCTTTTCACTGGGCCGTTGAGTCCCCTTACGTTCCAGGTGACTATCCTGGTGGGGGGCTTCTGTCCCCTCGCTCCTGTGGGTTTAACCATACTTACCTGGTGGACGCGCCCCTGCCCTCCGGGGTTCCCCCTTGTTAGGGGGCCGTCCAGGATGGCCGCTGTCACTGCTCTCCATGCGGTCGGGCCCCTGCGCTCCGGGGCTTCCCTCCGTCCAGGTGACCCCCGCCATGGTCGCCCACTGTGCGGCCGCCACGCGGGTAGCCCCCTTCACTTTGGGGTTTCCCTTCGCCCAGAGGCCGGACTGGGTGGATGCTTGCAGCGATTCCTTGTTCCAAGCTCTTGTGTTCGCACACACACACACACACACACACACACACACACACCCCCCCCCCCCCCCCCCCCGTATTCACGTAGCTCGTCCAGTTCAGTTCCTTACTGTGCTAAAAGCTGCAAAGCTAAACTGAATTCTTTGTGAGCTGGTCTCAGCCAAAAAATAAACAATTAAAGTTGTCAAATTGTTGTAAAACCCAACGGGTTCCATTTCGACATTCAGGGAGTGGGGGCTTTTGTTCTGAGCTGGCCTGTACCTGCCTGTCTGACCTAGGCCTGTACTGCTGTCAGAATCTGAATGCCCTTGATGTAACCAGGGATGGGCAAAGAAAACATTTAACAAACATAAATAATGAGTAACACTGATGTGATTGGGCTGGAACTTTAATCTCCCATCAGATCTGGAACAAGTCCACTTCCGTCTCTGTTTTGATTGTGGGATGTTTTTCATCGCGGCCATATCAATAAGATCCTCCTAGTCTGAAGCACAGTTGCAAGACAATTTGACACTGCTTGTGCTAATTGTCAAGGCCAAGGACCGAGTTCCATGGCAACTAGGTGGCACGAGTCCAATGCAGTTTGTAAGAGCATTGAATCATATATATATATTCTCGATATGAAGTCTCAATTGTTACATTAGCCAAGCCAGCTAAAAGTTTAGCAAAATATCACATTCCATAACATGTAGACATGAAACAATTAAAAAGCTAATGTTGCACATTGAAGATGGACGGCTTGCCATCAAATCAAATGTGTTTGAGTCTAACCCAAACCAATTAGGATTATATTGGGGTGTAATTAGATGACTTAAGACAGATATGAAAGTGTATAACTGAAAAGTTTCCCCCCGCCATTTTAGTGTGTTGTCTGTGGTGTATTGTCTTTGGGGGTGTGTGTTGAGGAGATGTCTTTGTGTTGTCTTTCTGTTAGTTTAGTCAGTTTTGTCCTTTCTAGTCTCCATTTTAGTTATTGTCTTTGGGGGTTATGTCAGTCTGTTAGTCTGTGTCAGTGATGTTAGTCCACTTTTGACTTTGAGTTTGAGTTTAGCTGAAGATTAGCTCTCTCTCTCTCTTCATGTTTCATTGCCAGACTTTGACCGTTTAAAAGTTACTTTCGAGCTGTCTGCCTAAGCAAAGAAAGATAATGTCTGTAATTCTCTGAAAGCTTCGAATTGTCTACGAATTGCCTTTTAAATGACTTTCAAATTGTAATCAAACGACTACAAATAAATCAATTCTTTTTGGCACCTGAGAAGTTTATTTTTGTAAGGGCCCCGAAGAATCCAGCACGAGTTTTAAGGATACAAAATAATAACGTTTATTTACTATAACAATATATACATAGCAGTAGCAGTAACTTCCCTTGCTACCTTCTCCTTCCTCCTGGTTCCTGGACTGGCCAGCTTATTTATAGTAGGAGTTTCTCCACCCCCCTCATTGGGGAAGTTCATACTCCCATAGGATTGTGGGATAGTCATTAGTCCCCAGCCAATCGTCAGTAGGCAGGTTATAACATCCCTCCCCCCCCAAAGTCCAAGGAATCCACCGTAGGCCCTGGCGAAGGAAGGCGTCGAACTCGTTTGGCCGCAGGCTGGACGCCATTTGCATGCGGCGCTGGATCAGGCGGTGTATAACGAGAAGGAGACCGGCGCTTCCGTGATGAACGGCGCGGTTGTACATCCACGGCCTGTGGACCCGAGGATTCCCCCTCTGATTTATCCTGTGTCTCCACCTCGGAGTCAGAGTCTGCTGCCTCCGTCATGTCAGCGTCTCTATCCCCATTCGGTCCTGTCATGACCTGCGCAGGCTTCGAGTGAGGCACCAGTGGAAGATTTGGAGGACTACCTTCCCTTGTTTCTGGTCTTTGCCGCTGTTGAACTGAGCTCCGGGGGCGGGGAATCTTTTGAGGGGATGATCTTCTGGACCGGACGTGGTCTACATGTTTTCGCTGGAGACGACCCTGGGCTTGCACTTGGTACGATATAGGGCCCGTTTGGCGAAAGATTACCCCAGGAACCCATTGGGCACCACCAGCAAAATTCCGTACGAATACTGGGTCACCGGGCGCAAACTGCCGAATCGGACGATGCCGAGACAATCCCGGTCCTTGCCGTTCTTGTGTGCGGCGTACTTTTGCGCCAATGTCCGGGAAGACCATACTAAGGCGGGTGCGAAGTCTCCGGCCCATTAGGAGTTCTGCGGGAGCTACCCCAGTCACTGTATGGGGGGTGGTCCTGTACGTAAACAAAAACCGAGCCAGTCTCGTGTCCATTGATCCGGAAGACTGCTTCTTTAGGCCTCTTTTGAATGTTTGCACTGCACGCTCTGCCAACCCATTTGAAGCCGGGTGGTAAGGGGCAGTGCGGATATGGCGGATGCCGTTCATCTTTGTAAACCTAGCAAACTCCTCACTCGTGAATGGAGTGCCATTATCCGTGACCAGCACCTCGGGGAGGCCGTGCGTGCTAAATGATAAACGCATTTTTTCAATTGTTGCGCAGGACGTTGTCCCCTGCATCTTATGCACCTCCAGCCATTTGGACTGGGCGTCAATTAGTAGAAGGAACATGGATCCCTGAAAAGGGCCTGCGAAATCTGCATGTAAGCGTGCCCAAGGCCGCCCTGGCCATTCCCAGTGATGTAGGGGCGCGGCCGGCGGAAGCTTCTGATGCTACTGGCAAATGGAGCAGTTTTGGGCCACCTTCTCAATGTCGGTGTCGAGGCCTGGCCACCAGACATAACTCCGGGCCAACATTCTCATCTTGGTCACGCCCGGATGCCCATTGTGCAAGTCTGATAATATCAGCTCCTGGCCTTTTTCCGGGACAATCACACACATCCCCCACAAGAGGATGCCGTCTTCCACGCTGAACTCTGACAGCTTGGAGGAAAATGCCCGCAACTCGCCTGGGAGCTGTCTATGCTGCCCACCATACAGGACTATGTGCCGAACTGATAATACCCTCTTTACTATAACAATATATACATAACAGTAGCAGTAACTTCCCTTGCTACCTTCTCCTTCCTCCTGGTTCCTGGACTGGCCAGCTTATTTATAGTAGGAGTTTCTCCGCCCCCCTCATTGGGGAAGTTCATACTCCCATCGGATTGTGGGATAGTCATTAGTCCCCAGCCAATCGTCAGTAGGCAGGTTATAACATTTATACTGCAAATTTCTGCTGAGTTCCAGTATTCGCAAAGTGCTACTGATAACCGAATAGCAGAGATATATAAATTCCTTCAACTATACACAGTCGAATAATACAAGGAATCAAACAACTTGACATAGTCTACAAATATTACAAATCTTACAACTTGTCGTATTGCGCCAGGACTTGATTCATCAACTAAGCTTCCCCCAAACTTGCCGTAGTTCGACAGGTTAAGATCCCCATCAGCCGTGTTTGAAGGCAGGGAGGGTGAGCTATCTGCCTTCAAAATAAAACGTGGAGCCTTTGATGCACGATCAATTGTACAAAGACTCAGGTTGGACACAACTGTGGCTTTATTGCAGTAAGATGTGTGGCCTCCCACAGCAACTGGCGAAATGGCTGCTGAATAGAGGACACGCATATTTATACTCCTCCTACTGGGCGGAGCCAGAAGGCAGGGGCTACCGGCGAATCTGTAGTACAGGTCCAGCGTTACATCACCTAATACAGGTGTAACAGTGGTTTACCACATTCACCCCCTGTTAAAATGAGTGCGGCGGGGATGGTGGAGAACTATATACAGTAGTGAATTTATGTACAGTGTTTTATTAGGAGAGAAAAAAATGTATTTTGTAAGTCCGGTGCCAGTTAGAGATTCAACCGGTCTGGTGCCTTGACGTTCCGCTGGGAGCGACGTAACGGTGGCGGCGATGTCGATGCTGGCGACGTCGGTGCTGGCCTGATGTTAGATGACTCCGGGGGCGTGCCGAAATCCTCTTCATCCTCTTGCGTGGGCAGGGGAAGGAGGGATAGACCTGGTGGGGTTAATGTTGGGAGTGCCGGGGGAGGGGAGGGTGGCGCCAGGCCAGGGAAGTGTGTATTAGTGGAACCTGCTGGTGCCAGGTCCCTGAGGGAGACAGTATCTTGGCGGCCGTCGGGGTACGTCACATAGGCATACTGGGGGTTGGCATGGAGCAAGTGCGCCCTATCCACCAACGGGTCCGGCTTGTGGAGTTGGACGTGCCTACGGAGAAGGACCGGTCCTGGAGCAGCGAGCCAAGTCGGGAGTGACACCCCGAACTGGACTTCCTGGGGAAGGCAAAAACACGTTCATGGGGTGTGTTATTAGAGTCGGTGCACAGTAGCGACCGGATGGAGTGTAGTGCATCAGGGAGGACCTCCTGCCAGCGAGAAACTGGGAGGTTCCTGGACTGTAGGGACAGTTGGATGGCCCTCCAAGCCGTCCCGTTCTCCCTCTCCACCTGCCCGTTTCTCTGGGGGTTATAGCTGGTCGTCCTGCTGGAGGCGATACCCCTGCTAAGCAGGAACTGACGCAGCTCATCACTCATGAATGAGGATCCCCTGTCACTGTGGATGTAGGCGGGGAAGCCGAACAGCGCAAATTTGTGTTGAGGGCCTTGATGGCGGTAGCAGACGTCATATCGGGGCAGGGGATGGCGAAGGGGAATCTGGAGTACTCATCGACCACACTGAGAATATACGTGTTACGGTCGGTGGAGGGGAGGGGCCCTTTGAAATCCACGCTGAGGCGTTCAAAGGGGCGGGAGGCTTTCACCAGACGCGCACGGTCCGGCCAGTAGAAGTGCGGCTTGCACTCCGCACAGACCTGTCAGTTCCTGGTGACTGTCCGTATTTCCTTGACGGAGTAGGGCAGAGTGTGACCCACGGGTGACAAAGGCTGGCGTGTAGGGCCCGGAGTCGGTCTACTTGTGCGCTGGCACATGTACCTCGGGATAGGGGGTCTGGCGGCTTGTTGAGTTTACCGGGGCGATACAAAATCTTGTAATTATAGGTGGAGAGCTCGATTCTCCACCCCAAGATTTTATCATTTTTGACCTTGCCCCGCTGTGTGTTATTGAACATGAAGGCTACCGACCGTTTATCAGTGAGGAGAGTGAATCTGCTGCCGGCCAGGTAATGCCTCCAATGCCGCACAGCTTCAACGATAGCCTGGGTCTCTTTTTCGACGGATTTCTGAGACATGAAGGGTGCAGGAAAAGAATGCCACGGGTCTGCCTGCCTGATTGAGGGTGGCGGCTAGGGCGACGTTGAATGCGTCGCTTTCTACTTGGAAGGGCTGTGTCTCGTCTACTGCGTGCATCCCGGCCTTGGCTATATCAGCTCTGATACGGGCAAAGGCCTGTTGTGCCTCGGCCGAAAGGGGAAAGTGGGTGGACTAAATGAGTGGGCGGGCCTTGTCCGCGTAGTTTGGGACTCACTGGGCGTAGTAGTAGAAGAACCCCAGGCAGCGTTTGAGGGCCTTGGGGCAGTGGGGGAGGGGAAACTCCATGAGGGGGTGCATGCGGTCGGGATCGGGCCCCAGAACTCCGTTCTGGACCACATAGCCGAGGATGGCTAGGCGGGTTGTGCTGAACACGCACTTCTCCTTGTTGTAGGTGAGGTTGAGGAGAGTGGCGGTGCGGAGGAATTTAGCAAGGTTGGCATCGTGGTCCTGCTGATCATGGCCGCAGATCATTGTCTAGGTATGTACCGCACCGGTCGAACATTCGGTCCATCTCCCTTTGGAAGACCGAGACCCCGTTAGTGACGCCGAAGGGAACCCTGATGAAGTGATAGAGACGACCGTCCGCCTCAAAAGCAGTGTATGGACGGTCCGATTTACGAATGGGGAGCTGGTGGTAGGCGGATTTTAGGTCTATCGTTGAGAAGACCCGGTACTGTGCAATCTGATTGACCATATCCAAGGTCAGGGGCTCGTTTAGCACAGGGGCTGGTTTAGCACAGGGCTAAATTGCTGGCTTTGAAAGCAGACCAAGGCAGGCCAGCAGCACGGTTCAATTCCCGTACCAGCCTCCCCGAACAGGCGCTGGAATGTGGCGACTAGGGGCTTTTCACAGTAACTTCATTTGAAGCCTACTTATGACAATAAGCGATTTTTATTTTTATTTTTTTCATATCAGATATGCGTGGGAGGGGGTACGTGTCGAGCTGCGTGTACCGATTGATGGTCTGGCTATAGTCCACGACCATTCTGTGCTCCTCCCCAGTTTTAACGACGACCACTGGAGCTCTCCAGGGGCTGTTGCTGGCCTCGATGATGCCTTCCCGAAGCAGCTGCTGGACCTCGGACCTGATGAAGGTCTTGTCCTGGGTGCTGCACCGTCTGCTCCTGGTGGCAACGGGTTTGCAATCCGAAGTTAGATTGGCAAAGAGGGAGGGGGGGGTCGGCCTTTAGGGTCGCGAGGCCGCACACGGTGAGGGGTGGTAGGGGCCCACAGAATTTCAGGATGGGGCTCTGGAGATTGCACTGAAAGTCCAGGCCTAGTAATAGTGCAGCGCAGAGATTAGGAAGGATGGAGAGGCGGAAGCCGCTGAATTCTACGCCCTGGACCGTGAGAGTGACCGTGCAGAACCCCTGAATCGGGACGGAATGGGATCCGGAAGCCAGAGAGATTCTTTGATTGGCGGGGTGGACCGCGAGGGAACAGTGCCTTACCGTGTCCATGTGGATGAAGTTTTCGGTGCTCCCGGAGTCCAGCAGGCAAGAGGTCACGTTGATTTTCACCATAGTCGAGGCGTTGGCCAGGTTGTGTGGACGAGACTGGTTGAGCGTCATTGAGGCGAGCTGCGGTTGGTTGTCGCTGGCGTCCAAAGATGGAGAGCGTGGGGGGCCCAGGTCGTGGAATGTTGTCGGCGTCCATGCCCCGTGGGGAAGACAAGATGGCGGCGCCTGAAGATCCTGCGGGGGACAAAATGGCGGCGCCCATGGGCCGCACGTTGCGGGGGCTGGAAAAGATGGCGGCGCCCATGGGCCGAACATTTCGGGGGCTGGACAAGATGGCGGCGCCCATGGGCCGCACGTTGCGGGGGCTGGAAAAGATGGCGGCGCCCACTGGCCGCTCGTGGCCCTGGGAGGTGAAGATGGCGGCGCCCACTGACTGCGCGTGGTCCAGGGAGGTGAAGATGGCGGCGCCCACTGGCCGCGCGTGGTCTGGGATGAAGATGGTGGTGCCCATTGTGTGTGTGTCAGGGGGCAGGGGGCGATAGCGGCGACTGCATGGGCCTGGCACACCGTGGCAAAGTGCCCCTTTTTGCCGCAAGCCTTGCAAATGGCAGCGCGGGCCGGGCAGCGTTGGCGAGGGTGCTTCTGCTGGCCGCAAAAGTAACATCGGGGACCCCCGGGGTGCGCGGATTGGCATGTGGCGCAGGCGTACTGGCTGGGTAAAGACCCGGCTGAGGCAGCCGTTTGTGGGGTCCACAAGAGATAGGAGGGGTGGGCCGCGCGGCCGGAGGGGTAGGCCTGAGAATTACATGAGGTGACCGCCATGGAGAGTGCTAGCTTCTTAGTCCCCGCGAGGTCGAGCGTGGCCCCTTCAAGCAGTCTTTGGTGAATGAGGTCCGACCCAATCCCCGTTACAAAAGCATCGCGCATAAGAAGGTTGGAATGTTCGGTGGCCGTAATGGCCTGACAGTCAGAGTCCCGGACAAGTGGGATTAGGGCCCGCCAGAAGTCTTCTATGGACTCACCAGGGAGTTGAGAGCGAGTGGCGAGTACATGCTTGGCGCTTTCTGTGCATAGTTTTCTTTGAGGAGCGCCATGGCGTCTGCGTAGTTCGGGGCATCCTGGATCAGTGGACACACACTGGAGCTCAACCTTGAGTACAGGATCTGTATCTTCTGAGCCTCTGTCAGAGGGGTGGTCGCTGAGTTGATATAGGCGTCGAAGCAGGCTAGCCAGTGATTAAAGTCCTTTCTGGCGTCGCTCGATTGCGGATCCAGCTGCAGGCGATCTGGTTTGATTCGGAGGTCCATCTTATAGAAAATCTTACTGCAATAAATTGATGCATGATCAATTGTACAAAGACTCAGGTTGGACACAACTGTGGCTTTATTGCAGTAAGATGTGTGGCCTCCCACAGCAGCTGGCGAAATGGCTGCTAAATAGAGGACATGCATATTTATACTCCTCCTACTGGGCGGAGCATTGAGCCCAACAGGTTGAATCAAAAGGAAAAAGGTTTAATGCAACAGAACAAGGGGACAGAACAGTTACTTTCCTACAGGAGGCACCTCACTGTTCATGGCCCCCTGGTTTTATACAGGATGTAGAAGGGGGGACACCCCTCAGTGGGGGAGTGTGTATTCCTCAGAGTTGGGAATATCAATCCCCCCTAAGACCAGAAGACCATAAAATATAGGAGAAGAATTAGGCCACTCGGCCTATCGAGTCTGCTCCGCCATTCAATCATGGCTGATATTTTTCTCATCCCCATTCTCCTGCCTTCTTCCCATAACCACTGATCCCCCTATGAATCCAGTTTCCTCCCACAGTCCAAAGATGTGCTGGTTAGGTGGATTGGTCATGACAAATTGTCCTTAGTGTCCAAAATTGCCCTTAGTGTTGGGTGGGGTTACTGGGTTATGGGGATAGGGTGGAGGTGTTGACCTTGGGTAGGTGCTCTTTCCAAGAGCCGGTGCAGACTCGATGGGCCGAATGGCCTCCTTCTGCACTGTAAATTCTATGATAATCTATGAATCAAGAACCTATCTATCTCTGTCTTAAAGACACTCAGTGATTTGGCCTCCAGAGCCTTCTGCGGCAAAGAGTTCCACAGATTCACCTCCCTCTGGCTGAAGAAATTCCTCCTCATCTCTGTTTGAAAGGATCGTCCCTTTAGTCTGAGATGGTGTCCTCTGGTTCTAGTTTTTCCTACAAGTGGAAACATCCTCTCCATGTTCATTCTATCCAGGCCTTGCAGTATCCTGTAAGTTTCAATAACATCCCTCCTCATCCTTCTAAACTCCAACGAGTACAGACCTAGAGCCCTCAACCGTTCCTCATAAGTTTCATTAGTGTTCCATGACCTGCTAACCAGGTTATGACACATCCTACTTCCTCCCCGCCCAACCCTGACCCATTTCCTATAATACAGTGGGTGGGGAAGGCATCAGGCAGTCCCCTTTGTGCCTAATGAGGCCAAGTGCCCTGTCACAGTGTACGTTGTGTATGGGACCAGCGGGCATGGCTGAGGTATTCAGATAATTCTTTCCATCTGTCTGGGGCAAGGAAGACGATAGTGCTCGGGTCAGGGACAAAGATGAGGTTATTCAGATACGTGAATGGTTATAATTGATAAGATTGTCTTTATTTAAAGTTGGTAAGGGACCCAGACCGAATGAGGTGCACCCGAGATACTGAGGGAAATATTGAGGTTTGTACGGGCAGGTAAAACCCCGAGAATAAAGAGGGCACTCTTGGAACGGATCCGCGGAGAGGGGGGCTTGGCCCTCCCGAGCTTTATTAACTATTACTGGGCGGCCAACATATCGATGGTCAGGAAGTGGGTCGTGGGGGAGGGGTCGGTTTGGGAGTGAGTGGAGGCGGAATCCTGCAAAGGTACGAGTTTGGAGGCTTTACTGACTGCGCCCTGCCGTTCTCGCTGGCTCGGTACTCTACAAGCCCTGTGGTGGTAGCAGCCCGAATGGCAATGGAGGCAGCACATGAGACTGTCAGTGTGGTCACCAATCTGTGACAATCACCAGTTTGCCCCAGGGAGGCTGGGTGGGGGCTTTAAGATATGGCAGGGATTGAGAGGTTTGGGGATCTATTCATCCAAGAGGGCTTTCGGACCTTGGAGACATTAGAGGAGGAGTTTGATTTGCCGGTGGGAACGGGTTTCGGTATCTTCAACTGCGGGACTTTGTACAGAGGCAGGTTCCAAGCTTTCCTCGCCTCTCTGTGAGGGGGCCACAGGATAAAGTGCTGTCAAAAACAGGGGTTTCGGAGATATACAGGGAATTGTTAGAGTGGGAAGGGGCCCTGATACAGAGAGATGAAGAGGAAGTGGGAAGAGGAGCTAGGAGGGGAGCTGAAAACTGAACTGTGGGAAAAAGCCTTGAAAAGGGTAAATGCATCCTCGTCTTGTGCTAGATTTAACTTGATTCAGTTCAAGGTAGTCCACAGGGCCCACATAACGGTAGCCCGGATGAGTAGGTTCTTCGAGGAGGTGGAGGACAGATGTGGGCGGTGTGGGGGTAGCCCGGCCAACCATGTTCATATGTTTTGGGCATGTCTGAAATTGAGGGAATTCTGGCAGGGATTTGTGGATGTTATATCAGAAGTACCGGAAGATAGGGTAACTCCGAGTCCAGAATTGGCAATATTTGGGGTGTCAGAGGATCCGGGGGCAAAGGGGGGGAGGGAGGCCGATATTCTGGCCTTCTCCTCCCTGGTGGCCCGGAGTCGGATCTTGCTGAGGTGGAGGGACTCGGAGCCCCCAAAGTCAGGAGGGTGGGTCAGCGATTATGGTAGGGTTTCTCAGTCTGGAGAAAATCAAGTCCATTCTGAGAGGGTCAATACAAGGATTCGCCCGGAGTTGGCAGCCGTTCATCGATTTCTTCAAGGAAAATTGAACGTCAGCAGTAAGGGGGTAAAGGGAAAAAGGGGGGGGAGGAAAACAGGAGGCATGGTAATGTTAAATATGGAGGGGGACTCAGTATACGGGTAATTGGGGACAGGGCGGGATAAGTGCGGGACGTGGTTTATTGTTTATTGGTCTTTTAGGGGGTTTTGTGTGCGCCAGCCCGCGCGGCTGTTTTACAAATGCAATATGTTAAACTGCAAATTACAAATGCTTCAATAAAATATTTTCTAAAAAAAAAAAGATACTGAGGGAAGTGAGAGTAGAAATTGTGAAGACACTGACCATAATTTGTCAGTCTTCCTTAGCGTCAGGGGAGGAGTCCGTCTCTGATACGCTCTCTTTGCTTCTATTTGCTTTTTCACTTCCTCTCTGAACCTTCTACATTCAGTCCGGTTTTCCATTGAATTAATTCACACTTCTTCTGCTTCATCATAACCTCGATCGCTTTTGTCATCCTGAAAGCTGTAGATTTGTTTGCCCTATTTTTCCCCCTCAGAGAATATGCTTTGGCACCGTGCCCAATCTCTTCTCACTGATTACCATTTTTCCTGCCAATCATCAAATCCCTACAGTGCAGAAGGAGGTCATTTGCCCAGTGAGTCTGCACCGACCCTCTGAAAGGGCACACCAGCTAGGCCCACTCCCTTTTCCTATCCACATAACCCAACCTAACCTGCACATCTTTGGACACTATGGGGCAATTTAGCAAGGCTAATCTACCTAACCTGCACATCTTTGGACAATATGGGGCAATTTAGCAAGGCTAATCTACCTAACCTGCACATCTTTGGATACTATGGGGCAATTTAGCAAGGCTAATCTACCTAACCTGCACATCTTTGGACAATATGGGGCAATTTATCATGGCCAATCCACCTAACCTGCACATCTTTGGACTGTGGGAGGAAACTGGAGCACCCGGAGGAAACCCACGCAGACACGGGGAGAACGTGCAGACTCCGCGCAGTCACCCAATGAACCTGGGTCCCTGGCGCGGTGAGGCAGCAGTGCTAACCACTGTGCCACCATACCACCAATCTTTGATTCCAATTTACCTGGGCAAGATTCATTCTCACCCCATTGAAGTTGGAATTCACCCAGTTAATTATTCTCACTCTGGATTGCTCCTTGTTCTTTTCCAAAGTCATCCTACACCTTATGATACATAAATCACTGTCCCCTCAATGTTCTCCTACTGACACTTGACCTACTTGGCTCACCTCACTCTCGCCCACATTTGGCAACCTCTCCTTTCTGAATGTACAGGGCACATACAGATGGGAGGGAGAGAGTTCCAGAGTTTTGACCCAGTTACAGTGAAGGAATAGTGATATAATTCCAAGTTTGAATGGTGTGTGCCATGGAGGGGAACCTGCAGGTTGCAGTGTTTCGATGCATCTGCAGCTCTTGTCCTTCTAGATGGTAGGAGCCACAGGTTTGGAAGGTGCTGTTGAAGGATACTTGGTGAGATCCTGCAGTACATCCTGTAGATGGTACAAATGGCTGTCACTGTGGAAGGGGTCTCAATGAAGCGGGCTTCTTTCTCCTGAATGGTTTTGAGCTTCTTGAGTGTTGTTGGGGCTGCATTCATCCAGAAGGGGGGAGAGTATTCCATCACACTCCTGACTTATGCCTTTTTGAAAATTCATTCATGGGATGTGTGTGTCACTGGCTGGGCTGGCATTTATTGCCCATCCCTAATTGCCCTTGAACTGATGGCTCGGCCATCTCAGGGGGCAGTTAAAAGCCAGCCACACTTCTGTGGATCTGAAGTCACATGTAGGCCAGACCAGGTAAGAAGAGCAGATTTCTTCCCTAAAGGGCATCAGTGAACCAGATGAGTTTTTAACGACCCTTTAAGATTTTTAATTCAGGATTCTTATTGAATTCAATTTCTACCATCTTCCGTGTTGGGATTCAAACCTGGGTCCCCAGAGTATCTCTCTGGGTGTGTGGTTTACTTGTCCAACGATGGCAACACTACGCCACTGCTTCCTTTTGTAGATGGTGGACAGGCTTTGGGGAGTCAGGAGGTGAGTTAGTCACCGCATAAATCAAAACCCATTCCTCCCATACCAATCTCTGATCGTTCAACTCTCTGATCTTATTTACCCAATTTGCTGGTGGCTCAGTTAGTATTCCAGAGATTATTACCTTTGCAGTTCTGGTTTTTAATTTGGCACCTTGCTGCTCATACTGCCCCAGTAGAAACTCTTTATTAGTCCTACTTCTTAAAGTCCTTTTTGTTCGTAGATAGCTGAGCAAATGTACGGACAAACAGGTAGGTTTTCAGGAGCATCTTAAGGGAGGAGAGACAGGAAGAGAGGTCTAGAGAGGGAATCCCAGAGTTTGGGGCCTTGGGAGGTGAAGGCACAGCCGCCACTGGTGGAGCGATTTAAAGTTGGGAATGCACGGGGGCCAGAATTAGAAGAGCACAGATATCTCTTGGAGGTTTGTGGGGCTGGAGGAGGTTTTAGGGATAGGGAGAGGTGAGGCTGTGGAGACATTTGAAAGCAAACATTAGAATTTAAAGAGTGAGGGTGTTCCTCAACTGGGAGCCTGTGTTGGTCGGGGAGCACAGGGGTGGTTGGTCAGGCCTCAGAGCAAGTTAGGATGTGTATTTATATAAGTGAATATATAAAGATCACTTTGGTCTTCAGCCGCAGGCGGTTATCAGGGAGAGGGCGGAATCAGTGAAGAGCAAATGGAGTTTGTGGCGGGATCCAAAGACAAAGACTTCTCAGTATCTAGTTGGTGGAAATTCCTGATCCTCGGTTCTGGATGTCAGACAATCTGTGACAACTGAGAGACAGTGCAGGGGTTGAGAGAGGTGGTGGTGAGGGAGATCTGGGTGCACACGTAGAAAGAGGCATACATTTTTGTATACACCTGGGGGCTTATTGTAAAAGGGGACCAGGAGGGAGCCAAGGAGAAGGACCCCAGAAATGATGGTGTGGGAGCAGGAAGGGAAGCCATTGCTGGCGATTGTCTGGCTACGATTAGATAGATAAGAATGGAAATGTCGAAAACAGTCCCACCCCGCCGGATGACAGTTGGAGGAGGATGGTGTGGTCGGCCCTGTCGAAAGCTTCAGAAAGATCAAAACGCACGAGGAGGGAAAATTTATCTTCGTCACAGTCACTAAAATGTAATTTGTGACTTTGTTAATAGCCCCTTCCTTACTGTGGCAGGATGGAAACCTGGTTGGAGGAATTCAAACATTGCATCCCGGGAAAGATGGGAATGTGTTTCGGAGGCGACAACACAGTCAAAGACTGTGGATAGGAAGGGGAGATTTGCGAGGATGGTGGGGGTCAAGGGTTGGATTTTTGAGGAGGGGGTGTTGAAGGTAGATTTGAAGGAGTGGGGAAAACAGTACCTGAATGGAAAGAATCGTTAACAGTTTTGGCTAACATGGCGTGGAAGTAAGAAAAATACAGTGGATGCTGGAATCTGATGTAAGAACAGACGAGGGAGGAAAAGCTCAACAGGCCCGGACAGCATCTGTAGGGGGAGAAAACAGAGTTAATGATTCGAGTTCCTTTGGCTCTTCATCAGAACTACAGAGTGGGAGAAATATGAAACTGTAGCTGGAAGAGATTGCAACAAGATGTAACCTTAAGAACAACGGAGAGATGGCCAGTGTGGGGGGAGGGGAGGTTTCTTTTTAGCATTGAGACAATACAGGTGTGGGATATTTTGTAAAAAGGGTCCAAGATGGAGGAGGAAGGTCACAATCTAAAGTTGTTGAACTCAATCTTGAGTCCGGAGGGTTGCAACGTGCCCAACCGGAAGATGTGATACTGCTCCTCCAGCCTCCAGCCTGCAATAGGCTTCACTGGAGCACTGCAGCAGGACAAGGGCAGACATGCGAGAGCAAGGTGCTGAGTTAAAATGGCACTCAACAGGAAGGTTGGAGTCATGCTTGCAAACTGAACAAAGGTGTTCCGCAAAGCAGGCACCCAGTCTGCATTTAGTCTCCCCAGTGTAGAGGAGACCACATTGGGAGCAGCGAACACAGAAGACCAAATTGAAGCAGGCGCAAGTGAAATGTTGCTTACCTGAAAAGACTGTTTGGAGTCTTGATGGGGGGGGGAGGAAGTAAAGGGGCAGTTGTTGCAGCTCCTGTGGTTGCAAGGGAAAGTGGCATGGGCAGGGGATGGAGAGTTGGGCGCAATGGAGGAGTGTACCAGGGTGGCCACGGAGGGCGTGATCCCTGTAGAATGCTGACAGGCAGGATGAGGGGACAATGGTGGCATCATGCTGGAGATGGCAGAGGATGATCCTTCGAATGTGGAGGCTGGTGGGGGAGAACGTGAGGACAAGGAGGATCCTATCATGGTTATGGGAAGGAGGGGAAGGGGTGAGGGTGGAGGTGGGGTAAACGTGTCAAACCCAGTTGAGTACTCTGTCAAGCACAGGTGGGAAGAACCTCGGTTAAAGAAAAAAGCAGATATGTTAGTAGCATCATTTCTGAAGGTGGCATCATCAGGACAGATGAATGTAGAAGTATTGGGTTTGAATAACTGGTGCCCAAGAACTGACAATAAATATTTAGTGATAATATTGAGCAGCTCTTACATGCTGTGTGTCTACCTGCATCCAGGGATAATGTCTGCGCTCCCGACACTTGACCCTTTTGCCCTTTTCTACCCGCGGCATCCCAGCGACCACGTGACCAACCAGTTTACATCTTCCCCGTTTAAATTGGGACAAGTGGTAATTCTGAGGTGTAACAGTGTAAGAGAACAGTCACAAGGTGTAACCTATTTACAACATACAAAGTTAAACAGGGCTAACAGCACGTAACTATTTACATGGAAGAAATGTACCAACCTCTTCGAGGACCTGTTCCTGAACAGCAACCAATAATGGAGGGTCGTGGAGCAGGCGGGGTGGGGGGGAAGGGGGGGGTGCTGAAATAGACAAAGGAAGAAGAGAAGGGAGGGGGGAGGGAGGGAATAGGAGAAAGGAAGACAATACCCAGGGTACAGGAAAAGCAGGACAGAGGAACCAAAGGGCACTGTAGCAAAGAGAGCCCATGGGTGTGGCCATGGGAACAAAACCGGGGTAAGCCTTGGTGGCTACAAACGCACCCCTGGTATTTTTTAATACTCTGGGGCCACATGTAAATAGTTCAATAATGCAGTTGTGGTAACCGATTGGAGCCCATTGGGCAGCCCAATGCTAACAGGCCTCGCGGCTCTGTAAATATGATTCCTAAGTGTTTATACCTGATCACTCTGTCTTCCTTTACATCAAATTGCTTTTCTGTTTGTATATTTTTTTATTCTCCTGCCTTTTTGCAAAGTTGTCACAAGCAAATGCAAAAATCAATTAAAATATTTTTAAAGAAAGAATCTGCAATTCGCAGGGTGGAGCTTTAACTGTATGGTCCTGATTCTGCAACGTATGATCCCAAACTACGGAAGCTATGACACCCGGCGTTGTCATCTCTCGCAGCTCATTGACTATCTTCTGCTTCATCACTGGGCGAACGCTTCTTGGAACACAGACTGTGGGTGGTACCCAGTCATCTAGCCTCATGTGGTGTATTATAGGTGACTTCCCAATGATGCAGTTAAATAGGCCTTTATATTCTATTGTTTCTGGGGCCTGGTGCTACAGAGTGCGTACATCTGGACCAAGGTGGATTAGCATCAGTGTGATGCTGTCCTGATGACACAACAGCAGCTTTATGTTTTTGAGTCAAGGTGTATGATTGAATGGATTTCTCAAGCTTTGTGTTGGTACGATTGAACCCATGTCTATCCAATATAATGTTCTTTACTGGCATGCATATGTGCTCGAACATTTTCAACAATATCTGGGGTCCTCCTTCTCTTCCTCCGTCTGAAAAACAATAGGCCTCAAATTGCTTGACCGCCTCAGGGCCCGCTAAATTTAAGAGTGTTTACGCCTGGACCTTCTTTGATTTGCCTGATAGTCCGGCAAAGCGGTAGACATGCCGTTCTTTTTCCAATTGTGTCGAGTTGTCTGTGATGTGGTTGTCAAACGCCAGTGGGTCGATGCAGTGACCTGACGGATTGCAAGGACTGGCGACCAGGGACTAACAACAATAAAGGTTTATTGGTAATAATGAGTGGCTCTTGCATGCTGTGTGTCTGCCCCATGCCCAGGGGATAGTTCCTCGCTCTGTGACCCCCCCCCCCCTTGTACCCGCGTCATCCCAGCATCAACGTGACCACCCAGTCTACAATGGGGATCGAGAGAGGAAGTTGGGTGGTCAGATGTTTAGTGGGAATAGGATTGAGAGAGGAGGAGGAAGGTAAAAGATGGAAGAAGGAATAGATAAAGGTGGAAATTGAGGTAATTGACTTGCTCTGGGGAGCGGCCGAAATGTCCACACAAATAAACAAAGGGAAAACTCAAGTTACAAACGTCTAGTTACGAGGCAATTCTTAGGATGTCGTGATGGCCTGATAGTGATGAGATGGAGGCTCTTCATGTGAACAGAGTTTATTCAGAGCTAGGAGAAGTGGTATAGAGGCCACTGGCCTCGTTGCCCCAGAACAACTTCTCTACTTCGACCTTAGTGTTCAACTTGTTTCCGAATCTGTCCCAACTGAACTTTGTTTCCCAACTGTTGCCTTCCCAAACTCTCACTCAGCTGATCTGTCTGTATCCGATTCTTCAGCTGTTCTTGTTTTCTAGTTTTCTTCTAAGTCCATTTTTCACGTGGAAGCGGTGCTCCGTCAGTGTTTCAACCTTGACTTCCAGCTCTTTGCGGGAAATTCCCAATCTGCTGACATTTCCGGCTAACTTGATGCTCAGTGACTGAACACCCCAGTGATCTTCCTCGAAAGCACTGTTGCTTTCCTTTTGCCATAATAACTTCCTCTTGCCGAAAAGGATCGCAACTATCTTCTGGTTCCTCGCTCTGCTTTGGCAATCCATTCAGTTTATCCAGCTCGGGTCTCTTCCAAGGTGACAGCCACATTTTCTTCCAACAACATTTGATAACGATCTCTCCCTTCTCGTGCTGTTTTGTTTTTTTGGACCGTTTCCCCGTTCCTTTTGTTGTGATTGCGTCAAACGCTACTTCTCCGTTCAACATTTCTTCCTTCTTCTTGTCCTGTCTATTTTTTTTAAATTTGAATTCAATTTTTTTTCTAACTAAGGGGCAATTTAACATGGCCAATCCACCTACCTGCACATCTTTGGGTTGTGGGGGTGAAACCCACGCAGACACGGAGAGAATGTGTCCACACGGACAGTGACCCAGGGCCGGGATTTGAACCCGGAACCTCAGCGCCGTAGGCAGCACCGTAGGCACCACTGTGCTGCCCCTTCTTGTTGTGTTTATTAGAGAGTTCTCCTGAATTGTTACCTTGCCCCAACAGTTGTGTTCATTCTTTGGGTTTATCCTCCGCAGCCCCCTCAAACCCCTAACAGTTTCTGCCTCTCTGCAGGATGCCCGTTTCTCAAGCTCATCGGCAATTTCCACATGACCAATAGTTGCTCATTCGATTGGAGCTCCAAACAATTCCCAATAATAGCTCCTGCAAACTTCCATCTGCTTAAGTTCCATTTCCTGCTCTTCCGTACTCAAAGCTCTACTGGTCGTCAAGCATTGGAATTTCATCTACTAAATCCCTAGTATTTCTCTCCAGTGAGGTAATCTTGATGTCCTCTGTGTAATGTTCTTGTCGGATGGCCTGATTTATATTACAAGAACACTTGTAGCTAAAGCTATAATCAATTATTAACGTTAACTGTGGGTAAACTATATACAAAACAGTATGAACATGCACAAGCATCCTCTCTCTTCAGCTTCTTCCAGCCAGTCTGAGGGGTCACCTGACTCTAACATTCACTTATATACTAATGAGACTCCTAGTGGTCAGCCGGTGAATTACAAAACAACCATGATATTGCTACACTCTGTTTGAAAAATGGCAGCTCCCTGCTCTTTAGCAGTGAGTGATTCCTTGAGAACCTCAATCGGAATTTTGATTGTTTACTGTTTCAAGCTTGGTTTGTTTAGTGACCATAGACGAGTAGATAAAGAGAAACTAGTTTTACTATCAGGTACGGTAAAGTTGCCATAGTCCCAGATGACTATGGGCTGCTTTACCCTTTGAGGGAGAGAGTTGACTGGTGGTGATTTAATCTGAGGATCACCACACCTCAGGCAAGGGCAATGTTGAGAAGGTGGTGCCTTCATGAATAACCTCAGCCGGTACGGGAATTGAACCCTTGATGCTAGCCGCGCTGTGTATCAAGAACCAAGGGCGGGATTCTCCCCTACCTGGCGGGGCGGGGGGTCCCGGCGGGACGGAGTGGCGTGAATCACTTCGGCGTCGGGCCGCCCCAAAGGTGCGGAATCCTCCGCACCTTCAGAGGCTAGGCCCGCCCCGGAGTGGTTTGCACCCCGCCGGCTGGCGGGAAAGGGGCTTGGCGCCACACCAACCGGCGCCGAATGGCCTCCGCCGGCCGGCGCGAGTTGGCGCACATGTGGGAGCGCCAGCACGTGCTGGCGTCACCACCGCGCATGCGCAGACGGCTTTGTTTCCGCACCGGGAATGGCGGACCGGTACAGCCTCCGATGCGGAAGGATAGACTGCCCCCACGGCACAGGCCCGCCCGCGGATCGGTGGGCCCCGATCGCGGGCCAGGCCACCGTGGGGGCACCTCCTGGGGCCAGGTCCCCCCCCGCACCCCCCCAGGAACCCCGGAGCCTGCCCGCGCCGCCAGGTCCCGCCGGTAAGGACCTACTTCAATTTACGCCGGCGAGACTGGCAAAAGACGGGCGGGAGTTCGGGCAGCCCCGGCGCCCACTGAGTCACGCCGGACCCCGCCATTCTCCAAGGCGGGCGGCGTGACTCATGCGGCGCCGATTTTTGGGGGGTCGGAGAATTAGGAGGACGGCGGGGGCGGGATTCACGCCGACCCCCGGTGATTCTCCGACCCGGCGGCCAAGTGAGCTAAAGCGGCCCCCATTATTACAATATGTACAAGACTGTTCAGATCCCAGTGAGGTCTGAGGTATCAGTTTCGAACCTGATATATCACAGGTTATTAGAGTTTCCATGGGCTCCCCTCTTCATACTCAATGAGTATGTAGGCCTCGTGCAGGTTATAACATTTTGTAAGGCAAGGAATTCAGATTCCTTCTTGGACAAATCCTGTTTCAACTGTGATGCGGCCATAAATTCATGCGAAACCAAGATCATGGAACAGATGCTGGAGGGCATTGAGGGTGTGCGGGTTTATGTTGATGATGTCATTATATGGTCCATGACCCCAGAGGAACACATATCTCGTCTCCAACAAGTCTTTAGACGCATACATGCCAAAGGCCTCAAGTTGAACAAGGCCAAATGCTCCTTTGGCATGTCATCAATCAAGTTTTTGGGGGATCAAATATCCCAGCGGGGCGTGCAACCGGACTCGGACAAAGTCAAGGCCATCAACACCATGAAGACCCCGGAAGACAGAAAGGCGGTACTCCGCTTCCTGGGTATGGTTGATGTTATAACCTGCCTGCTTACCATTGGCTGGGGACTAATGACAATACCACAAGCCTGTGGGAGTATGAGCTTCCCCAATGAGGGGGGCGGAGAAACCATTAGTAAACTCCAAGTATAAATAAAGCTGGCCAGTTTGGAACCAGCAGGAAGGAGTGTGCAGCAAGGGAAGTTGCTGCTGCTGTTATATATATATATATATATATGTTATTGTAAATAAATGTTATTATTCTTGCTGGATTCTTCGTGGCCCTCACAAAAGTTAACTTCTTGGGAAAGTTCATTCCCAACCTCGCATCACACACCACGGCTCTCAGGCATCTGGTGAAGAAGTCCACCACCTTCCAGTGGCTACCCACACATCAAGCAGAGTGGCTCGAGTTAAAGGCAAAGCTTACCACTGCTCCGGTACTAGCGGTTTAAAAAAAAATATATATATTTATTAAAGTTTTTTAACACAATTTTTCTCCCTTACAAACAATAACCCCCCCCCCCTCGTAACAAAAAAACAAGAAATCGAGCAGAGCAAGATATATACATGGCAAAATGATATATTTACACAGCTTTGTACACTGGCCCTCACCCGTACGTGCCAGTTTCCCCAACCCTTCATGTTATCTCTTGCTCATCCACCCTCCCAGACAGTCCCCCCTTTCTCCCCCCCCTCCCAGGACGTCGACCCAGAGAGGGAGACAAAAATCTCCATGGACGCCATCCAGGACGGCATTGGTGCGATGCTCCTCCAGAAGGATGACTCCTCATCCTGGGCTCAAGTGGCCTATGCGTCCAGGGCCATAACTCCCACTGAGCAGAGGTATGCTCAGATAGAGAAAGAGTGCCTGGGCCTCCTCACCAGTATTGTAAAGTTCCATGATTACGTCTACGGTCTACCAACCTTCACAGTAGAGACTGACCACAGACCCCTAGTCCATATCATTCACAAGGACTTGAATGACATGACGCCCAGGCTTCAGCACACTCTCCTTCGACTCCGCAGGTATGATTTTGAGTTGGTTTACACACCGGGCAAGGAGCTAATCATTGCGGATGCCCTGTCGCGCGCCATCACCTCGCCCAGTGAACAGGTCGACTTCATCCACCAAATTGAGGCACAGGTGCAACTGTGTGCCAGCAACCAACCTCTCGGCCTCAGACGAACGAGTCGTCAACATTCGAGAAGAGACTGCCAAGGACCCTCTTCTGCAGCGGGTCATACATCACCTTGCAAATGGTTGGCAGAAAAGGCAATGCCCCCAGTTCTTTAATATCAAGGATGACCTAACAGTTGTCGAGGGGATCCTCCTCAAGCTGGATCGTATCGTTATTCCTCGCAGCCTCCAGAGCTTAGTGCTCAAACAGATTCACGAGGGACACCTCGGTATTGGGAAATGCAGGCGCAGGGCCCGGCAGGCTGTCTATTAGCCTGGCATCAACCAGGACATATCCAACATGGTCCTCAATTGTGCGACTTGCCAGCGTTTCCAGCCTGCTCAGCCCAAAGAAACACTCCAGCAACACGAGATCGTGACCTCTCCGTGGTCTTAAGGTGGGAATCGACCTTTTCCACGCCAATGGGAGTGACTACGTGCTTATAATTGACTACTTCTCGAGTTACCCCAAAGTGGTGAAACTGTCCGACCTCACATCAAGGACTGTCATCAAGGCCTGCAAGGAGACATTTGCCAGGCATGGTATTCCGCTCACGGTCATAAGACCATAAGACATAGGAGTGGAAGTAAGGCCATTCGGCCCATCGAGTCCACTCCACCATTCAATCATGGCTGATTTCAACTCCATTTACCCGCTCTCTCTCCATAGCCCTTAATTCCTCGAGAAATCAAGAATTTATCAACTTCTGTCTTAAAGACACTCAACGTCCCGGCCTCCACCGCCCTCTGTGGCAATGAATTCCACAGACCCACCACTCTCTGGCTGAAGAAATTTCTCCTCATCTCTGTTCTAAAGTGACTCCCTTTTATTCTAAGGCTGTGCCCCCGGGTCCTAGTCTCCCCTGCTAATGGAAACAACTTCCCTACATCCACCCTATCTAAGCCATTCATTATCTTGTAAGTTTCTATTAGATCTTCCCTCAACCTCCTAAACTCCAATGAATATAATCCCAGGATCCTCAGACGTTCATCGTATGTTAAGCCTACCATTCCTGGGATCATCCGTGTGAATCTCCGCTGGACCCGCTCCAGTGCCAGTATGTCCTTCCTGAGGTGTGGGGCCCAAAATTGCTCACAGTATTCTAAATGGGGCCTACCTAATGCTTTATAAAGCTTCAGAAGTACATCCCTGCTTTTATATTCCAAGCCTCTTGAGATGAATGACAACATTGCATTTGCTTTCTTAATTACGGACTCAACCTGCAAGTTTACCTTTAGAGAATCCTGAACTAGGACTCCCAAGTCCCTTTGCACTTCAGCATTATGAATTTTGTCACCGTTTAGAAAATAGTCCACGCCTCTATTCTTTTTTCCAAAGTGCAAGACCTCGCACTTGCCCACGTTGAATTTCATCAGCCATTTCTTGGACCACTCTCCTAAACTGTCTAAATCTTTCTGCAGCCTCCCCGCCTCCTCCATACTACCTGCCCCTCCATCTATCTTGGTATCATCGGCAAACTTAGCCAGAATGCCCTCAGTCCCGTCATCTAGATCGTTAATATATAAAGAGAACAGCTGTGGCCCCAACACTGAACCCTGCGGGACACCACTCGTCACCGGTTGCCATTCCGAAAAAGAACCTTTTATCCCAACTCTCTGCCTTCTGTCTGATAGCCAATCGTCAAGCCATGTTAGTACCTTGCCTCGAATACCATGGGCCCTTATTTTACTCAGCAGTCTCCCGTGAGGCACCTTATCAAAGGCCTTTTGGAAGTCAAGATAGATAACATCCATTGGCTCTCCTTGGTCTAACCTATTTGTTATCTCTTCAAAGAACTCTAACAGGTTTGTCAGGCACGACCTCCCCTTACTAAATCCACGCTGACTTGTCCGAATCCGACCCTGCACTTCCAAGAATTTAGAAATCTCATCCTTAACAATGGATTCTAGAATCTTGCCAACAACTGAGGTTAGGCTAATTGGCCTATAATTTTCCATCTTTTTCCTTGTTCCCTTCTTGAACAGGGGGGTTACAACAGCGATTTTCCAATCCTCTGGTACTTTCCCTGACTCCAGTGACTTTTGAAAGATCATAACTAACACCTCCACTATTTCTTCAGCTATCTCCTTTAGAACTCTAGGATGTAGCCCATCTGGGCCCGGAGATTTATCAATTTTTAGACCTCTTAGTTTCTCTAGCACTTTCTCCTTTGTGATGGCTACCATATTCAACTCTGTCCCCTGACTCTCCGGAATTGTTGGGATATTACTCATGTCTTCTACTGTGAAGACTGACGCAAAGTACTTATTCAGTTCCTCGGCTATTTCCTTGTCTCCCATCACAAAATTACCAGCGTCATTTTGGAGCGGCCCAATGTCAACTTTTGCCTCCCGTTTGTGTTTAATGTATTTAAAGAAACTTTTACTATCATTCCTAATGTTACTGGCTAGCCTACCTTCAAATTTGATCCTCTCTTTCCTTATCTCTCTCTTTGTTATCCTCTGTTTGTTTTTGTAGCAACAACGGTCCCTGCTTCTACAGCCAAGAGTGGTCCAACTTCGCGAAGCTATACCAGTTCACGCACATTACCTCAAGCCCGCATTACCCGCAATCTAACGGGAAGGTTGAAAAAGGGGTCCATATCGTGAAGCAACTGCTCTGCAAGGCTGCAGACTCAGCTTCTGACTTTAACCTTGCACTCCTGGCGTACAGGGCAACCCCTCTGTCCACCGGTATGTCTCCGGCACAACTCCTTCTGAATCGTGACCTGCGGACGACTGTTCCGGCCATTCACCTACCTGACCTAGATCTCCTCTCAGTGCTGCAAAAGGAGCAGCAACTCAGAAAGCGGCAAAAGTTGACATACGATGCTCATGCTACTGATCTGCCTGTGCTCTCTCCGAAGGGCGCTGTTCGCATCAAGTTGCCTGGTGGAGGCTGGTCAGCTCCAGCTGTTGTTGTTCGACAGGCTGCTCCCAGGTCGTTCGTGGTTCGCATGGCTGATGGATCCATTGTCAGGCGCAACAGAAGGGCACTATGCAAACTTGCCTGCCCACCACCGGATCTCATGTTCCCAGCTGCCGTTATGCCTTTTCCGGACACCTCGCTCCACGAGGCCACCAATCTGGCTGCAGTCCCGCCTGCCAAGGCACCATCGTCCCCACCTCCACTTCTCTGGTGGTCGACAAGGATCCGACGCCAGCCCCAGAGATTGGACTTATAAATATTTCCTTTGTACATATTGTTCTGTATCTGCACGCTAGACACCGTACACCATACAGGGCAGCACGGTAGCCTTGTGAATAGCACAATTGCTTCACAGCTCCAGGGTCCCAGGTTCGATTCCGGCTTGGGTCACTGTCTGTGCGGAATCTGCACATCCTCCCCGTGTGTGCGTGGGTTTCCTCCGGGTGCTCCAGTTTCCTCCCACAGTCCAAAGATGTGCAGGTTAGGTGGATTGGCCATGATAAATTGCCCTTAGTGTCCAAAATTGCCCTTAGTGTTGGATGGGGTTACTGGGTTGTGGGGATAGGGTGGAGGTATTGACCTTGGATAGGGTGCTCTTTCCAAGAGCCCGTGCAGACTCGATGGGCTGAATGGCCTCCTTCTGCACTGTCAATTCTATGAGAGTCTATGTACATATGCATTCACTCACCATTTGCTGTCAATAGTTATATCTGTAAATATGTCATATATGCTCTAAGCAGCCGACAAGCGCCGGAATGTGGCGACTAGGGGCTTTTCACAGTAATTTCATTTGAAGCCTACTTGTGACAATAAGCGATTTTCATTTTCATTTTTCATTTTCAAATTCTTTTTAAAAAGGGGGGGATGTCATAATATGCACCCATGCACATCATGAGGTAAAAACAGGCAGTGACAGACACCCAGGTTAGCCAATCAACATACAGGACAGAATACAACCAATCACCAGACAGAACACCAGAGGGGGGCTTCCAACTATAAAACACACGAGGCATCAGCACTCCGCCTCTTTCTACTAGTGACAACTATAGTGACAGTCAGGGTGTACATATCAGTCAGCACCTTCTACACGTGGATCAGAGCTAGCCTGGTCTGGTAAGTTCAAGTTAGTGCACTTAGAGTAGTAGAGTGTCAACCCACAACCAGCTGTGTGCATTGTTACAGAAGTTCAATAAATCATATTGAACCAACGCCTACGTTTGGTGTATGCTTTACAGTTCTTCTGCATCCTGTTGCAGTCCGTGTTACCCCAGGGTGAATAACCCAACATCAAGACAGGTTCTGCAGTTCATTGGGGGCATTTTTCCCATTTTATTTTGTATTTTAACTTCAATTCCCCTTTTTCTTAAACTCAGGATCACAGCTCTTGCTTCTGATTTTCTCTTGATTTGCTTTTCTTTCCTCCATTTTCCCAAAATTCCAACTGTACTAGCCAATTCAGGTTTGCTCTGCATCTGTCCCTCAGGGTCTGGCAGTATCTATTCACCCAGACAGGCAACCGGATGAGTCTTTCCTTCCTTCAGACTTCAATTGAACCGAATACTCGCACGTTGGCTGTGTCCTCGTCAGCGATTTTATCCTCTTCGCCAATGTGCTGGCCTATCAGCGATAAGGCGGAGGCTCTTCATGTGAACAAACAAGTTTATTGATAACTAGGCAGAATGGCACAGAGCTGCAGCTCCAGTCCTTGTATATTTACTACATGACTCCTCGATATATTCTGCCCAAGAGTGGACTCCACCCTCTGGGGCGATCACCCACTCTCTGTTCCCATTGGTTCCCCGAGCCAGGTGACCCTCCTCGGCTGTGCTGTCTTAAAGAGACAGGCATCTCAAATCACTGCAGGTATATTCTGGCAGTAAACGTGGAATAGGGAGGAGAAAAGACCCCAGAGTTAAAAACAGAGGCCCTGTGACGAGATGAATTTGATATACGATTTACGGAGTCAGCAAGGAGCAGTGACAAACGGTGCCCAAGTTCCGATGTGACGAGCACAGAAGCTCAGAGGCAGCTTGAAGGGGGGCATTTTGGAATGCTCCAGTGGAGGGATTGCTTTGGGAATGAAGATCCCGGAAATGTGTGCAGAATCGGTCACAGGCAAGAGTGTTCAGAGGCTGTGCCGCTTTCACATCCCATGGCTGAGTGTCGGTTATGTGGTACGTTAAACATCTTAGGGGACACACTGCACAATCACTGGATTGGTAATCCTCAGACCCAGCCTCATGACATGGGGACATGGGTTTAAATCCTACCATGGCAACTGGTGGAAATTAAATTCAGTCAATACAAATCTGCAGTTATAAAGCCAGTCAGATAACGGTGATTACAAAACTATCATCAATTGTTGTAAAAACCCATCTGATTCGCGCGTGCCCATGAGGGAAGGAAATCTGCCGTCCCTACCTGGTCTGGCCTGCATGTGACTCCAGACCCACAGCAGTGTGGTTGGCTCTTAAAATGCCCTCCGTTGAAGTGAAATTAGGGATGGGCAACAAATGTCCAAAGATGTGCAGGTTAGGTGGATTGGCCATGATAAATTGCCCTTAGTGTCCAAAATTGCCCTTAGTGTTGGGTGGGGTTACTGGGTTATGGGGATAGGGTGCCGGTGTTGACCTTGGGTAGGGTGCTCTTTCCAAGAGCCGGTGCAGACTCGATGGGCCGAATGGCCTCCTTCTGCACTGTAAATTCTATGATAAAATACATCTATGAAAATGTTGGCCTTTCCAGCGACGCCCACATTAGGGGCTGGTTTAGCACAATGGGCTAAATCGCTGGCTTTGAAAGCAGACCAAGGCAGGCCAGCAGCGCGAGTTCAATTCCCGTACCAGCCTCCCCGAACAGACGCCGGAATGTGGCGACTAGGGGCTTTTCACAGTAACTTCATTTGAAGCCTACTTGTGAATAAGCGATTTTCATTTCATGTTTCATTTTTGACATTCCATGAAAGAAACAAAATACAAGGATCTGAGAAATTGGAGCAGAAATAGGCCACACATCCTCTCGAACCTGATCCACTTTTCAGTCAGATCGTGGCTGATCTTTTACATCAACTGCACCAGCCCGCACTATTCCTCACACAAACCTGCCTACCTCAGCTTGAATGTACCTGACAGGTGAGCAGCCACAACCCTCTGGGCCAGAGAATTGCAAAGATTCACCACCCTGTGAGATTGCTCCTCATCTCAGTAGGTCTTTGTGTACGAACAGCTGTGCAGTGATTCAGTGCAAGCTCCTGTGTGTCATTGGGAAAACAGAGAGCATAACAATACAGGAATGGAGGGAGGAGTGACGCCTCTCTCGAGATTGGATGATGATACCTGATGATACCTGTAATGCACAATCATAGCACGATCGTTCCCCTCCACCACCTGGACACATTCTGTCAACGCACCCATAACAGAACTACACAAACCTCTGGCAATCTGTCTGAGCGACGAAGCTGTGTTCGTGATCCATTGGGCACTCACAGACTTGGCAGACCAGAAGGTCCATCGAATCATTGCAGTGCAGAAGGAGGCCATCTGGCCCATTGAGCCTGCACCAACCTTCTGAAAGAGCATCCTATCCCCATAAGCACGGTAGCATAGTGGTTAGCACTGTTGCTTCACAGCCCAGGGTCCCAGGTTCGATTCCCGGCCTGGATCATTGTTTGTTAGGACTCTGTACATTCTCCCTGTGTCTGCGTGGATTGCCTCCGGGTGCTCCGATTTCCTCCCACAAGTCCCGAAAGACGTGCTGTTAGGTGAATTGGCCATTCTGAATTCTCCCTCTGTGTACCCGAACAGGCTCCGGAGTGTGGCGACTAGGGGATTTTCACAGTAACTTCATTGCAGTGTTAATGTGAACCTACTTGTGACAATAAAGATTATTATTATAACCCCGCGCATTGATTATGGCCAATCCACCCAAACTGCTCATATTTGGACACTGAGGGACAATATTAGCATGGCCGATCCACTTAAACCGCACACCTCTGGACTGTGGGAGGAAACCGGAGCACCCGGAGGAAACCCACGCAGTCACGGGGAGAACGTGCAAACTCCACACAGACAGTCACCCAAGGCCAGAATTGAACCCGGGTGCCTTTGAACATCCACGATTTTGAGCTTTTTACCATTTAGGATGTCTCCTCTTCGATCTATTTCAATTCCAAAGTGGATAACCTCACATTTGCTTACACTGAAATCTAGTTTCTGTGGTTTTGCTCATTCACTTCAGTCTATCAATATCCCTTTGTTGTATTAGGCTCCCAGTGTCACTGCTCACCTTGCCACCTATCTGTGTTACTGGCAAATTTGGAAATGTGGCTTCCCATAAAGATTACTTTATTTTACTTACTATACCATCATCTGAATCATTACTTAATACAGTGAATAGTTGGAGGCCCCAAGGCAGATCCTTGTGGGACATCGCTGATCGCTAATTCTGCCAACTAGAATGCTCACCCATTATCTCCTTTCCCTCTGCCTCTGAGCAATTTCCTAACCGGGTGACTGACTGCACATTTGGGGGGTAGTGTGACTGGCTCCCATGCACGAGAGTCTATCGCCAATGAGCTACTAATTCAGTGTAGTCACCGAAAAAATGCAGGAAATGTAGCAGCTAATTTGTGCACATCAAGGCTCTACAAACAGCGATGCAATATTGGTTGAAGGTTAAATAATGGCCATGATATTGGTGAGAACCCTCCGTCTGTTATCCGCTTTGCCATGTGGAACTTGAGTGCTTTCGGAAAGAGCCTTTGAGGCAAACTGATTGGTTGGCAAGTCAGCTCAGATTGGTCAGGACGATGTCACGGCAAACGCACCAGGAGGTTTTGTTCCCCGCACTTTTTTTTAAAAGATGCAATGCCTGGACATCTCCCTTTTTTTTGCAGAAGACAGTTATGTGCAAATGAATAGATGTAGCTTCTAGCAAGCATATGTAAACTACATCGTGAGCCCAACATGAAAATCTTAAATTGTTTGTTAGTGATTGGGATTGTTCAATAAGTGCTGCCCAATCGCGGAATCACATCTAACATTAACTCTGTGTCTGCTTTGCAATTTTGTATTCTTGCATCTGTCCTGATGAGTTCAAGATGAAAAGCTTCAGCAGCATGTGTCTGCTCAGCGATCCTCCTGATTTTCTTGGAAATGGTGTCACCTAGTCGTTTATGCTCATGGAAAGGGTAGAGAGGGCCTTGATTCAATGCTACCCTGAAAGATGCCACCCCTGACTGTGCAGCACTCCCTCAGTGCTACATACCTAGTGATGCCCAATCAATAGTGGTGTTGAACAACCAGTGACAACCCCATCCATTGAGCTTATTCCTCCGTCAGGCCACACTCACAACTGTGCTCAATTATTCATTCAACAAATGAGCCAGTTTTCGATGTACATCAAATAAACTCTGGTGACATTTTTCTCCCCACTCTTGATTATATGAAAGGATGTGTGACCTGAATTAAGTTTTGATAATGTGCAGCAATTGGTGGGGTCATCAGCTGGTGGTTTCCAGTTTTGACCTCAGCTTCCTGACAGCTCAATCGATGAATAAATTGTATTTTCATTAACTGACATGTAGCTTCCTGTGTGACGCCCACACCAGCGATTCAGAGAACTGTCGTCAAACATCCTCCTTATTGTGAATCTTGGCCGTAAGCATGCTATCATTCTAAGCCCTGTTTTCAATACCACCCATGGCCTCGCTTCACCCTACCGTCGTGATACCCTCCAACCCCGATCCAATTCTGGTCTCTGGACATCCCTAATATTTATCACTCCACTGAGGGCCTTTAGCTGCCAAGGCCGTCAGCTTTGGAATTCCCTCCCCAAACTTCTCAACCTTGCTATCTCCAATTCCTCCTTTATAAAGCTCCTTAAAATCTGTCTCTTCCACCAAGGTGTTGGCCACCTGTTCTAATACCCCCTAACGTGGCCATGTTTAGCTTGATAACATTCTTGTGAAATGCTTTGGGACATTTTACTACGTTTAAGTTACAATGTCTGTTGCCTGATCTCAGATGTGGTTTCGTTCCTGGGTGACTGGAGAAGGGGCCAGAAAATGACGCCTCGCTGTGAAGTTACGCTTTCACTCACCTGTGTTAGCGGGGAAAATTTCAGCCGGGGGAAAATCTTATTCAGAGGCCCGGAGGTGCATTCTTGCGAGAGGTTTCGGATAGCTGGGCGCTGTCCTGATTTGCATGCAGCCACCCCCTTGGGAGCCGCAGACCCTTCAGCCCCCACGTAACAGTCAATTTGCCTCGTGCAAATTCAGCAACGGCATTTAGGAAATGGAGTGAAGACCCGGCAGGATTTACAATCTATAGCCAGGAGCTAAGTATTGAGGGAAAGAATAAGGCAGCACAGTGCTGGAGACTCAGCGAACAGGAAGAGGATCAATAAAATAATAATGATAATAATTTTTATTATTGTCACAAGTAGGCTTACATTAACATTGCAATGAAGTTCCTGTGAAAATCCCCAATAATCCATCGGGAGTCGTCGTCATGATGTCACCCAGGCTGGAAACAGGCATGTCCAACTCGATGAGGGTGAGTTTCCCAGAACCCTCCACTGTCCCAGACTGCCTCACACATGGCAACACACTGGCATACATACAGCAACTGACACTCCTATTCGATATCTCAGGCAAATCAGATATTGATTTTTGAATCTGCTGTTTTAATCATTATAGGAAATGACATGGAAATAATGAACTACTGTAAATGGAGAGTGGACAATTTCTTTGGATAAGTAAGGACAATGGGTAACGATTGGAACTTGGACGGTGGCACGGTGAGACATGGTTAGCACTGCTGCCCCATAGCGCGAGGGACTGTGGTTCAATTGTGGCCTTGGGTGACTGTCTGTGTGGAGCTCGCACTTTCCAGTCATGTCTGCATGGGTTACCTCCGGGTGCTCCGGTCTTCTCCACAGTCCAAAGATGTACAAGTCAGTCCTCCACAGTCCAAAGATAATAATAATAATAATAATCGCTTATTGTCACAAGTAGGCTTCAGTGAAGTTACTGTGAAAAGCCCCTGTACAGGTCAGGTGGATTGGCCATGCTAAATTGTCCCTTAGTGCCCGGGGATGTGCAGGTTAGGTTACAGGGTAGAGCAGGGTGGACGGGGGAGTGGACCTTGCTCTTTCAGAGGGTCGGTGCAGACCCGATGGGCCAAATGGCCTCCTTCTCCGCTGTAGGGATTCTATGATTTATATCTATGATTTTCACATTCAGGGTTATTGGTCATTGCTGTGAGCGGACCCCATTTTCTCTATAATCAGGGCTGTCTCTGCTGCCCAGTATATCATTAACTAATTCTGTGATTTGGCATTGTAACAATAACAGACCGACCCCTTGTGTGTGTTGGATTCTGTAATCTCACACACAATTTCTTCTATGTCCCCAAGGGCAGAATGACAATTTCTCCTGTGCTACAAAGTCAACTGGAGGCCACTGCCGTTCTCCACAAAGTGCGTAGCCATGACAATAATATTGCCACTGCAGCTCGGGCTGTGTTCTGCTCCAACTGTTTTATTGTCCATGAAATACAGGACCGAATAGAATACAGTGTCACCTTCGGCGGACAGGAAGATCCTTCGGCTGGAAGGCCCGGATAAGTCTTCTCCTGTCGTTGGCAGGTCAGGTGCAGGTGGTGAAGGTGAATATTTTGCCGCGGATTTTATTTTTATTTCAGTTCCTGTTGGACCTTTTTCCTAAGTCGTTTTTTAAGGGCGGGGATAGGCTGCTTTCATTGTTTGTCTAAGGTGGCTAGGATTAGGAAGACGGTAGTTCAGAGGGGGCGGCAGTTGGGTTGGGGGGGTGGGGGAGGTTGGGCCTTCCGAACGTGTTGCACAATTACCGGGTGGTTAATGCGGACAAGGTGCAGGGCTGCAGTTGGGAGACGGAGTCTTTGTGGGTGAGGATGGAGGCAGGTTCCTGTAGGGCATCGGGGCTGCGGGAGCTGGTAACGGCGCGCTCCCATTTACCCCAGGGAAGTATTTGGGGAGTCCGGTGGCGGTGGCCATGCTGAAAAAACATGGAGGCAATTTCAACAGCACTTTATTATGTTAGATCGAGGTTGATGCAGATCCGAGGGGGATCATGGGTTTGAGCCGGCGAGGCTGGACTCTCAGTTTCGGGGATGGGAGAAAAGAGGATGAAGGAGATGAAGGACTTGTTTTTGGAAAGGCGGTTGGCGGGTTTGGAGGAGTTGGGGGTGATGTTTGGGTTCCCGTGTGAGGAAGGTTTCAGGTACATGCAGGGACTTTGCGATAAAGGTCTTTCCAACCTTTCCAGTAGCACCTTCCTCCTTGTTTCTGGAGGAGGTGGTATCGGTAATGGGGTTGGAGGGTGGGGTCGTCTCGGCGATTTATGGGAGGATTTTGGAAGAAGAGAAGGTGTCCTTGGAAAGGGAGGAGGAGTTGGGGTTGGTGCTGGAGGAGGGATTGTGGTAATCGGTGCTGTAAAGGGTGAATGCCTCAATCTTGTGTGCGCGAGGCTGGCGTTGATGCAGCTAAAGATCATACACGGGACACACCTTTTGAAGTTGAGGATAAGCCAGCTGTTTGAGGGGGTCGGGGATACTTGTGAATGGTGTGGGAGGATCCCAGCTAATCATTTACATATGATCTGTCCCTGCTCGAAGTTGGAGAAATGTTCGTTCTTCAGCTCCATGTCAGCGGTCTTGTATGTGGATTTGGAGCCTGGTCCCCTGGGGGCCATATTCGGGTGTTGGACCTGTCGGGAGCGGGAGCAGATGTTTTTGCTTTCGCCTCGCTGATCGCTGGCAGGCGGGCTCTGTTGGAGTGGAGGTCAGCTTCTCCACCCTGTGCTTCGGCATGGCTGGGGGATCTAATGGAGTTCCTGCATTTAGAGAAGGTGAAGTTTGCCCTAAGAGTGGAAAATGAGGGGTTCGACAGGAGATGGGGGCATAGCGGGGGGGGGGGGGGGGGGGGTTGTGATGGGATGACTTTATTTTGTGTTGTAATGTGTGTAAGTGTTAAAATGCTAAACACTTCAATAAAAATACTTGTTTTAAAAAGGAAGAGCCGGATAGTCATGCCATAAATAATGCACAGAACTCTTCCCTGAATATGGGCCTACTTGACTTTAGAAGCCTGTATCACTGACTGGAGCAAAACTATCTGATAACAGAGTGCCTGAGCCTATTTCGGCCATCCTCTGACTAGGAATAAGGTGAGATGCCTCTCTCTCTACTGAACTTTTGGCGACAGTCACCTCCTGCTAAATGAGTGCTTTCCCCTCAGTTCTTTGCATTGAGATTTTCATCATCAAAACGGCAACAAAAATGACGTCCTGGAATGAGGAACCGTCCTCTCTTTTTCACTTTGTCAGTCATGACAAATGTGTTCAACGTTTACTCCACCCCACTGCTGTCAATGAATGGAATTCATTCTAGTATCATCAGTATGAATATGTCATAGAGACACAGGATGGTTCCCATTATCTAACTAATCTGGAATGTGCGATGACAAGTGTTGCAGATTCTCTGAGCAATGGGAACGTTAGAGTAATGGTGATGTCACTCCACGAGGAACCCAGAGGCACAGGCTATTGCTCTGGAGACACAGCAGCTGGAAGAATTTAAATTCAAATAGTTGCTTGGCAGGACAAAACTTGAGAATTGCTGGAAAAAAATCCATGTCGAACCTTCTCATCTCACAGTCATCAGAATACGTTGTAAGAATTCCATTTGAAGGGGAACACGGCAATTTGTCCCGGATGCGAAAGAGGGCACTGATAGGTTGACAAATAGACTATTATTGATAGAGGCATCGTCATGGAGAATGCACCAGGTGACTGATAATCAACTACCAAGCATTTTTTGAAATTAACCTAGGCAGTTTGGCCCTAATTGGTCAAAGTGTTGTCTGGAGGGATGAGTGAGCAAATGGCTGTCACTTAATATGTTTAACTGAAATAGTTGCAATGTGCGAACAGGCCTTGTGTATTAATATATGTAGCTTCCAGGACACACAAATGCTCCACACTGCGAGCCTGACTGACAACATTAAATCTGTTGTCAGCATTATTTTTAATACACTAAGGATTATTCGGAAAATGTTGTCGAATCGCAGAATCACATCTAATGTTGGATACTATGTTTCAAAATTTTCACGCGCAGTTAATTAGGTATGGTCTGCACCTTACATGTTACGAGCCGTGGCTGGGACATGCTGTTTGAAATGATCCGTCAGTGTTTGGGACGTACAGCCTACATACCTGGCATCACACAGGCATTGAAATTCATAGACCACTTTAGCCATTTGTGTGATAGAAAATAGGAGCAGGATAAGGCCATTTGGCCCTAAGAGCCTGCTCCTCCATTCATTATGATCATGGCCAATCAGCCAACTCAGTAACCATTTTCCTGCTTCCTCTCCACCCTCTCCCATATCCTTTGATCCCTTTTGCCCCAAGTGCAAAATGTAACTCCTTCTTGAAAATATACAATATTTTGGCCTCAACTACTTTCTGTGGGAGTGAATTCCACAGGTTCACCACTCTCTGGGTGAAGATATTTCTCCTCACCTCATTTCTAAATGGTCTACCCGTATCCTTAGACTGTGACCCCTGGATGTGGACGCCCCTGCTATGGGGATCATCCTTCTTGCACCTAGGTTTCTATGAGATCCCTCCTCATTATTCTAAATCCCAGCAAATATAATCCTAACCAACTCAATCTCTCCTCATACTTCAATCCCGCCATCCCAGGGATTTGTCTGGCAAACCTTTGCTGCACTCCCTCTATAGTAAGAACATCCTTCCTCAGATAAGGAGACCAAAACTGCACATAATATTCCAGGTGTGGCCTCACCAAGACCCTATATAACTGTAGCAAGGCATCCCTGATCTTGTACTCGAATCCTGTTGCTATGAAGGCCAAAATACCATTTGCTTTCTTTACCGCCTGCTGCACCCTTACTTTCGGTGATGGTGTAAAAGGACACCCAGTCTTGTTGCACATTCCCATCTCTCAATCTGTAGCCATTAAGATAATAATCTGCCTTCCTGTTTTTGCTACCAAAGTGGAAAACCTCACACTTATCCACATTATACTGCATCTGCCATGCATTTGCCCACTCACTCAACTTACACAAATCATACTGAAGTATTTCTGCATCCTCCTCACAGCTCACCCTCCCACCCAGCTTTGTATCATCTGCAAATTTGGAGATATTACATTTAGTTCCCTCAGCTAAATCATTAAAATATATTGTGAATATCTGGGGCCCCACGTACCAGTCCCATGTGGAAAGAAACCTGTTTACTCCTACTCTTTGTTCACTCTCTGCCAACCAGTTTTCTATCCACCTCAATATACTACCCCTAATCCTATCCTCTTTAATTTAACACTCTAATCTCTTATGTGGGACTTTGTCAAAAGCCTTCTGGAAGCCCAAATAAACCACATCCACTGGCTCCCCCTCATTAACTCTACTAGTTACATCCTCAAAGAATTCCAGTAGATTTGTCAAGCATGATTTCCCTTTCGTAAATCCATACTGACTCTGTCCGATCCTGTCATTGTTTTCCAAGTGTTGTTAAATATTTTATAATGGACTCCAGCATTTTCCCCACTCCTGACGTCAGGTCCACTGGTCTATAATTCCCTATTTTCTGTCTACCTCCCTTTTTGAATTGTGGGGTACATTAGCTACCCTCCAATCTGTAGGAATGTTCCAGAGTTTACAGAATCTTGGACAATGACCACCAATGTATTCACTATTGCTAAAGTCACTTTCTGAAGTAGTCTGGGATGTAGATTATCAGTCCCTGGGGATTTATCAGCCTTCAATCTTATCAATGTCCTAATAGCATTTCCCTACTAGTACTGGTTTCCTTCAGTTTCTTCCCCTCACTAAACCCTATGTTCCCCAATATTTCTGGTACATTATTTGTGTCCTTCTTTGTGGAGACAGAACCAAAGTATGTATTTAGTTGCTCAGCCATATATTTGTGCCACATTATAGATGTCCCTGTTTCTGACTGTAAGGGACCTACATTTGTATTCACCAAACGTTTTCACTTCATATGCCTATAGAGGCTTTTACATCAGTTTTTATATTCTCCACAAGCTTACTATGCTATTTTCCCCTTATTAATAAATCCCTTTCTCCTCCTTTGCTTAACTCTGAACTGTTCCCAATCCTCAGGACTGCAGTTTTTTCTGGCCAATCTGTATGCTTCTTCCTTGGATCTAATACGGCAGGACCCTAGGAAGCACCAAGGATTGGATTGGATTGGATTGGATTTTGTTTATTGTCATGTGTACCAAGGTACAGTGAAAAGTATTTTTCTGCGAGCAGCTCAACAGATCATTAAGTACATGAAAAGAAAAGGAAATAAAAGAAGTGACATAATAGGGCAACACAATGTAACTACATAACACCGGCATTGGTGAAGCATACATGGGTGTAATGTTAATGAGGTCAGTCCATAAGAGGGTCGTTTAGGAGTCTGGTAACAGCGGGGAAGAAGCTGTTTTTGAGTCTGTTCGTGCGTGTTCTCAGACTTTTGTATCTCCTGCCCGATGGAAGATGTTGGAAGAGTGAGTAAGCCGGGTGGGAGGGGTCTTTGATTATGCTGCCCGCTTTCCCCAGGCAGCGGGAGGTGTAGATGGAGTCAATGGATTGAAGGCAGGTTCGTGTGATGGACTGGGCGGTGTTCATGACTCTCTGAAGTTTCTTGCGATCTTGGGCCGAGCAGTTGCCATACCAGGCTGTGATGCAGCCAGATAGGAAGCTTTCTATGGTGCATCTGTAAAAGTTGGTAAGAGTTAATGTGGACATGCCGAATTTCCTTAGTTTCCTGAGGAAGTATAGGCGCTGTTGTGCTTTCTTGGTGGTAGCGTCGACGTGGGTGGACCAGGACAGATTTTTGGAGATGTGTACCCCTAGGAATGTGTACCCCAAGGATCAGAGGGATCTTGGTGTGCATGTACACCGATCCCTTAAGGTAGCAGATCAAGTGGACACAATGGTTAAGAAGGCATATGGTATACTTGCCTTTATTAGCCGAGACATAGAGTTTAAGAGCAGGAAGGTTATGCTGGAACCGCATAAAATGTTAGTTCGGCCACAGCTGGAGTATTGTGTGCAGTTCTGGAATCCACACTATCGGAGGGATGTGATAGCACTGGAAAGGATGCAGAGGCATACAAGGTTATGGGCCAAGTGCTGGGAAATGGGATTAGAATAGTTAGGTGGTTGTTTTTGACTGGCACAGGCTCGATGGGTCTAAGTGCCTTTTCTGTGCTGTGTGACTCTATGACTATCTCTAATTTCCCTTGTAAACCATCATTTTGCCACCTTTCCGACTTTATTTCTGTGGCAGACAGGGATGAACAATTGTTGCAGTTCACCCATGCGCCCTCTGAATGTTTGCCATTGCCTATCCACTATCATCCCTTTAAGTAGCGTTCCCCAATCTATAAAAAACAACTTATGCTTCATATCATCGTAGTATCCTTTATTTAGATTCAGGACCCTGGTCTCAGAATCAACTTTGTCACTCTCCATCCTAATGAAGAATTCTATCATTTTATTGTCGCTCATCCCCAATGGGCCTCACACAACCCGATTGCCAATTATCCCTTTCACATTACATCCAATCTAGAATGACTTGTTCCCTAATGGGTTGCTCAACTTATTGGTCAAGAAAACCATCACCTATACACTCGAGGATTTTCCGATCTATGTGCAGATTAAAATCATCACATAATTACAACTGCTCCTTCAGCGCATGCATCTCTAATTTCCTATTTAATGCCATTCCCAACATCACCACTACAGTTTCTCAGCTCGACCAATACAGATCCACATTATCGAAGCTAATATCCTTCCTTACTATTGCGTTAATTTGCTCTTTAACCAACAACGTAACTCCACTGCCATTTTCCTTTTTGTCTGTCCTTCTTAGATATTAATTAACCCTGGATGTTCAGTTCCCATCCCTAGTCACCCTGCAACCACGTCCCTGTAATCCTGACTGTATCATACCCATTTTCACCTATTTGCACCCAATTAATTCATCCACTTATTGCGAATGATCTGTGCATTAAGGCACATAGTTTTAAGCTTTGTCTTTTTAACATTCCTTGTTCCATTCCGATTTTTTTTCACTGTCGCCCTGTTTTGATTTTGGCCCTTGGTTTCCTTGGCTATCACCTTTCTTATTCCACTTTCTCTCTTTTGTACTTGTCCGTGTTTCCGCCTTTTCTGACTCCTTGTAGAGGTTCCCAAGCCTCAACCACTCTTGCAGATATTCCCCCGAGGACACCACTCCTAGTCCTGCCCAGGTATAACCTGTCCAATTTGTACTGGTCCTGAATCCCCCAACGTCCCAGCAATCTGAAACCCTGCCCCTTGCACCATTTCTTCAGCTATCAATACCGTGGGCAGCACGGTAGCATTGTGGATAGCGCAATTGCTTCACAGCTCCAGGATCCCAGGTTCGATTCCGGCTTGGGTCACTGTCTGTACAGAGTCTGCACATCCTCCCCGTGTGTGCGTGGGTTTCCTCCGGGTGCTCCGGTTTCCTCGCACAGTGGATTGGCCATGCTAAATTGCCCTTAGAGTCCAAAATTGCCCTTGGTGTTGGGTGGGGTTACTGGGTTATGGGGATAGGTGTGGGCTTGGGTAGGGTGCTCTTTCCAAGAGCCGGTGCAGACTCAATGGGCTGAATGGCCTCATTCTATAAATTCTATGATATATCCTCCTTTTTCTGATAATAATCCTGAGATTATTTGAGGTCCGACTTATCAACTTACTTCCTCACTCCTTCTATTCTGCTTTTAGGACCTCATTCCTCTTTCTACCTAAGTTGTTTGTAGCAATGTGTACCACGAACACCGTCTGTTCCCCCTCCCCCTCCAGAATGTCTTGGATCCACTCTGTGACATCCTTTTTTTAAAAAGAAATGTTTATTCAAGGTTTTCAATAAGTTTTTACAAAACACTCCAAAAAGGAAAGAAAATATACATCAGAAAAATAAAAAGGGGGGGCATTACGCCATCCCCTCCAACAACTTAAACCACTAAACATTAAACTATCTAACAAACTAAGAACAAAAATGGGGCAAACGCCCCTTGTAGTAATAAAAACAAGCCAAACACCCCCCTTCTCCCCCCTGGGTTGCTGTTGCTCTTGACCTCCATCTAACGTTCCACAAGAAAGTCTCGGGACGGTTGCCACTGCCTGGAGAACCCCTGCACAGACCCTCGCAAGGCAAACTTTATCCTCTCCAACTTGATGAACCCTGCCATGTCATTAATCCAAGCCTCCACGCATCCCTCCACATTAATAGGATCCTCCTTCGGGCTACCAAGGACGCAAAGGCCAGAACTCCGGCCTCTTTCAGCTCCTATACTCCCGGTTCATCTGATACCCCGAATATTGCTATCCCCCAGCTCCTGGTCCCCCTGGTCCTCGTGTATCACTCCCGGGACACAATCCTCAATCCTTGTGGCTAGGACCTTTGCCAGCAACTTGGCATCTACATTAAGGAGCGACATCGGCCTATACGAGCCACACTGCAGCGGGTCCTTGTCCCGCTTAAGGATCAGCGAGATCAGCACCCGAGACATTGTCGGGGGGAGAATCCCTTCCTCCCTCGCCTCGTTGAAGGTTCCCATCAGCAGCGGACCCAGCAGATCCACAAACTTCCTGTAGAATTCGACCGGGAACTCATCAGGCCCCGGGACCTTGCCCGCCCGAATGCTCCCCAACCCCATAACCAGCTCCTCTATCCCAATCGGGGCCCCCATGCCTTCCACCTGCCCCTCCTCCACTCTTGGGAACTTCAAATGGTCCAGGAACCACCGCATCCCCCCCCCCCTTCCGGGGGTTCTGACTTATACAGGTTCCCATAAAAATCCCTGAATACCTCATTTATTTTAGCCGAACACCGCACCGTGTTCCCCCCTCTGTCCCTGATTCCTCCAATTTGCCCCGCCGCCTCCCTCTTGCGTCGCTGATGCGACAGCATCCGTCTCGTCTTCTCCCCATATTTGTATACTGCCCCCTGCACCTTCCTCCACTGGATCTCCGCTTTCCCCGTGGTCAACAAATCAAATTCCGTTTGGAGGCTCCGTCGCTCCTTCAGCAGCCCCTCTTCAGGGGAATCCGCAGACCTCCTATCCACCCTTAATATCTCCCCCACCAACCTCTCCCTCTCTGTCCTCTCTCTCTTCTCCCTGTGAGCCCTAATTGAGATTGACTCTCCCCTAACCACCACTTTCAGAGCCTCCCAAACCACACCAACCGGTACTTCCCCATTATCATTGGCCTCTATGTATCTCTGAATGCACTCCTGGACCCGCCCACAAACCTCATCTGCCAACAGTCCCACGTCCAAGCGCCACAGTGGGCGCTGGTCCCTTTCCTCCCCCAACTCCAGCTCCACCCAGCGCAGGGCGTGGTCCGAAATCGTTATGGCCGAATATTCCATTCCCTCCACTCTTAGAATCAGTGCCCTGCTCACCATAAAGAAGTCTATCCGTGAATAGGCCTTATGCACATGGGAGAAAAAAGAGAACTCTCTGGCCGCCGGCCTAGCAAACTTCCACGGATCCACTCCCCCCCCCATCTGATCCATAAACCCCCTGAGGACCTTGGCCGCAGCTGGCCTCTTGTCCGACCTCGACCTGGATGGGTCCAGTGCCCGGTCCAGTACCGTATTAAAGTCCCACCCCCCCCACATGATCAGGCTCCCCGCTTCCAGATCCGGGATCCGACTCAGCATGCGCTTCATGAACCCTGCATCGTCCCAATTTGAGGCATACACATTCACCAGCACCACCCGGGTCCCCTGCAGCCTACCACTCACCATCACATATCATAGAACATAGAAAAATACAGCACAGAACAGGCCCTTCGGCCCACGATGTTGTGCCGAACCTTTGTCCTAGATTAATCATAGATTATCATAGAATTTACAGTGCAGAAGGAGGCCATTCGGCCCATTGAGTCTGCACCGGCTCTTGGAAAGAGCACCCTACCCAAAGTCAACACCTCCACCCAACACTAAGGGCAATTTTGGACACTAAGGGCAATTTATAATGGCCAATCCACCTAACCTGCACATCTTTGGACTGTGGGAGGAAACCGGAGCACCCGGAGGAAACCCACGCACACACGGGGAGGATGTGCAGACTCCGCACAGACAGTGACCCAAGCCGGAATCGAACTTGGGACCCTGGAGCTGTGAAGCAATTGTGCAATCCACAATGCTACCATGCTGCCCTTAAGAACAAATTAATCTACACTATATCATTCTACCGTAATCCATGTACCTATCCAATAGCTGCTTGAAGGTCCCTAATGTTTCTGACTCAACTACTTCCACAGGCAGTGCATTCCATGTCCCCACTACTCTCTGGGTAAAGAATCTACCTCTGACATCCCCCCTATATCTTCCACCATTAAGCTTAAATTTATGTCCCCTTGTAATGGTTTGTTCCACCGGGGGAAAAAGTCTCTGACTGTCTACTCTATCTATTCCCCTGATCATCTTATAAACCTCTATCAAGTCGCCCCTCATCCTTCTCCGTTCTAATGAGTAAAGGCCTAGCACCCTCAACCTTTATTCGTAAGACCTACTCTCCATTGCAGGCAACATCCTGGTAAATCTCCTTTGCACCTTTTCCAAAGCTTCCACATCCTTCCTAAAATGAGGCGACCAGAACTGTACACAGTACTCCAAATGTGGCCTTACCAAAGTTTTGTACAGCTGCATCATCACCTCACGGCTCTTAAATTCAATCCCTCTGTTAATGAACGCTAGCACACCATAGGCCTTCTTCACAGCTCTATCCACTTGAGTGGCAACTATCAAAGATGTATGAACATAGACCCCAAGATCTCTCTGCTCCTCCACATTGCCAAGAACTCTACCGTTAACCCTGTATTCCGCATTCATATTTGTCCTTCCAAAATGGACAACCTCACACTTTTCAGGGTAAAACTCCACTTCTCAGCCCAGCTCTGCATCCTATCTATGTCTCTTTGCAGCCGACAACAGCCCTCCTCACTATCCACAACTCCACCAATCTTCGTACCGTCTGCAAATTTACTAACCCACCCTTCAACTCCCTCATCCAAGTCATTAATGAAAATCACAAACAGCAGAGGACCCAGAACTGATCCCTGCGGTACGCCACTGGTAACTGGGATCCAGGCTGAATATTTGCCATCCACCACCACTCTCTGACTTCTATCGGTTAGCCGGTTCATTATCCAACTGGCCAAATTTCCCACTATCCCATGCCTCCTTACTTTCTGCATAAGCCTACCATGGGGAACCATATCAAATGCCTTACTAAAATCCATGTACTCTACATTCACTGCTTTACCTTCATCCACATGCTTGGTCACCTCCTCAAAGAATTCAATAAGACTTGTAAGGCAAGACCTACCCCTCACAAATCCGTGCTGACTATCCCTAATCAAGCAGTGTCTTTCCAGATGCTCAGAAATCCTATCCCTCAGTACCCTTTCCATTACTTTGCCTACCACCGAAGTAAGACTAACTGGCCTGTAATTCCCAGGGTTATCCCTAGTCCCTTTTTTGAACAGGGGCACGACATTCGCCACTCTCCAATCCCCTGGTACCACCCCTGTTGACAATGAGGACAAAAAGATCATTGCCAACGGCTCTGCAATTTCATCTCTTGCTTCCCATAGAATCCTTGGATATATCCCGTCAGGCCCGGGGGATTTGTCTATCAAGTTTTTCAAAATGCCCAACACATCTTCCTTCCGAACAAGTATTTCCTCGAGCTTACCAGTCTGTTTCACACTGTCCTCTCCAACAACATGGCCCCTCTCATTTGTAAATACAGAAGAAAAGTACTCCTTCAAGACCTCTCCTATCTCTTCAGACTCAATACACAATCTCCCGCTACTGTCCTTGATCGGACCTACCCTCTCTCTAGTCATTCTCATATTTCTCACATATGTGTAAAAGGCCTTGGGGTTTTCCTTGATCCTACCCGCCAAAGATTGTTCATGCCCTCTCTTAGCTCTCCTAATCCCTTTCTTCAGTTCCCTCCGGGCTATCTTGTATCCCTCCAGCGCCCTGTCTGAACCTTGTTTCCTCAGCCTTACATAAGTCTCCTTTTTCCTCTTAACAAGACATTCAACCTCTCTTGTCAACCATGGTTCCCTCACTCAACCATCTCTTCCCTGCCTGATAGGGACATACATATCAAGGACACATAGTACCTGTTCCTTGAACAAGTTCCACATTTCACTTGTGTCCTTCCCTGACAGCCTATGTTCCCAACTTATGCACTTCAATTCTTGTCTGACAACATCGTATTTACCCTTCCCCCAATTGTAAACCTTGCCCTGTTGCACGCACCTATCCCTCTCCATTACTAAAGTGAAAGTCACAGAATTGTTGCCACTATCTCCAAAATGCTCCCCCACTAACAAATCTATCACTTGCCCGAGTTCATTACCAAGTACCAAATCCAATATTGGTCGGACAATCTACATACTCTGTTAGAAAAGCTTGCTGGACACACTGCACAAACACCACCCCATCCAAACTATTTGATCTAAAAAGTTTCCACTCAATATTTGGGAAGTTAAAATCACCCATGACTACTACCCTGTGACTTCTGCACCTTTCCAAAATCTGTTTCCCAATCTGTTCCTCCACATCTCTACTACTATTGGGGGGCCTATAGAAAACTCCTAACAAGGTGACTGCTCCTTTCCTATTTCTGACTTCAACCCATACTACCTCAGTAGGCAGATACTCCTCGAACTGCCTTTCTGCAGCTGTTATACTAGCTCTAATTAACAATGCCACCCCCCACCTCTTTTACCACCCTCCCTAATCTTATTGAAACATCTATAACCAGGGACCTCCAACAACCATTTCTGCCCCTCTTCTATCCAGGTTTCCGTGATGGCCACCACATCGTAGTCCCAAGAACTGATCCATGCCTTAAGTTCACCCACCTTATTCCTGATGCTTCTTGCGTTGAAGTATACACACTTCAACCCATCTCCGTGCCTGCAAGTACTCTCCTTTGTCAGTGTTCCCTTCCCCACTGTCTCATTACACGCTTTGGCGTCCTGAATATCGGCTACCTTAGCTGCTGGACTACAAATCCGGTTCCCATTCCCCTGCCAAATTAGTTTAAACCCTCCCGAAGAGTGCTAGAAAACCTCCCTCCCAGGATATTGGTGCCCCTCTGGTTCAGATGCAACCCGTCCTGCTTGTACAGGTCCCACCTTCCCCAGAATGCACTCCAATTATCCAAATACCTGAAGCCCTCCCTCCTACACCATTCCTGCAGCCACGTGTTCAGCTGCACTCTCTTCCTATTCCTAGCCTCGCTATCACGTGGCACCGGCAACAAACCAGAGATGACAACTCTGTCTGTCCTGGCTTTTAACTTCCAGCCTAACTCCCTAAACTCGTTTATTACCTCCACACCCTTTTCCTACCTACGTCGTTGGTACCAATGTGCACCACGACTTCTGGCTGCTCCCCCTCCTCCTTAAGGATCCTGAAGACACGATCCGAGACATCCCTGGCCCTGGCACCTGGGAGGCAACATACCTTCCGGGAGTCTCGCTCGCGACCACAGAATCTCCTATCTATTCCCCTAACCATTGAATCTCCTTCTACTATTGCTTTTCTATTCTCCCCCCTTCCCTTCTGAGCCCCAGAGCCAGACTCAGTGCCAGAGACCTGGCCGCTAGGGCCTTCCCCCGGTAGATCATCCCCCCCCAACAGCATCCAAAACGGTATACTTGTTTTGAAGGGGAACGGCCACGAGGGATCCCTGCACTGTCTGCCTGTTTGTTTTCTTTCCCCTGACTGTAACCCAGCTATTCTTATCCTGTACCTTGGGTGTGGTTACCTCCCTGTAACTCTTCTCTATTACCCCCTCTGCCTCCCGGATGATCCGGAGTTCATCCAGCTTCAGCTCCAGTTCCCTAACACGGTCTTTGAGGAGCTGGAGTTGGGTGCACGTCACGCAGGTATAGTCAGCGAGGACACCGGAGGTATCCCTCACCACCCACATCCTACAGGAGGAGCATGCAACTGGCCTAGCCTCCATCCCATCTTACCTTACAGAATGTAGCTGCCCTATGGACCAACTGGACCTCCGCCCTCCAACTCTGCTCCCAGCCAGCTGCACTCTCTGTAAACTCCTGGCTTCCTTCTCACTCTTTGCGGAAATGTAGGAAACAAAATGAAAGGAGCGCCTTACTCCCTCCTCACCTAACTCCCTCAGTCACCAATCTCTCACTATCGCACTCAACTGCATCAAATTCAGCACTCCCTCAGTCACCAAACTCTCACGATAGCACTCAAATGCACCAAATTCTGCACTCAGTGCAAAATACTATTGACCCCCATTATCAGCCACAATGTTCAGCGCCTCGAACGACACCCACTTACTCACCAGGATTGCAACCCCTCTATTCTTCGCATCCAGCCCCGAATGAAAGACCTGCCCCACCCATCCCTTTCTCAGCCTGATCTGATCCACCACGTTCAAATGCATCTCCTGCAACATAGCGATGTCTGCCTTCAGTCCCTTTAAGTGCGTGAACACCCTGGCCCTCTTGACCAGCCTGTTCAGGCCCCTCACGTTCCATGTGATCAGCCAGATCGGGGCTCTGCACTCCAGTCTTGGTCGACACGGATCTCCGTATTCTCCACCTGCTGCTCCGTTCTTTCTTCGCCCAACTCAGGACGCACTCTCTGTCCGTGAAGCGGTGGAACCTCACCACTACGGCCCTTGGCAGCTCATTTGCCTTAGGCCTCCTTGCCAGGACTCTGTGAGCCCCATCCAGCTCCAGGGGCCTCGGGAAGGCCCCCCCCCCCCGACTAGCCATCTCCTTTCTTAAGCCAGCTACGTGCCCATGCCTCCCGCACTCTTCAGTCCCCCAGGCAGAGGACCCCTGCCCCGACTCTCCCTCTTACCTCCAGCTCCCCTTCAGTCAGTACAGCAGCAACCCAGTCCCCCCACCCTACCCCCGGCTAGAAAACTGTCTAGCCCCCTTGCTCCCCCCATTGCACTCCCGTAAGTCATCTGACTCCTGCTGACCCCAGCCGCTCCCATCTCTGCCAATGATCCCCCATTTAGATTCCCTGTCAAAATCCCCCCTCCCGCTTCAAGTCGATATGACACCCCTCCGGCACCGCCCCTCCCATCGGGCCACGCCCCCCTTCTTTAGCGCGGGAAGAAAGCCTGCGATTTTCTACCTGGCCCGGCCCCGGGCCCCTGTGGCGCAGCTCCTTTCTCGTGCAGCCCTCTCCCCAATTCCCGACGGCCCAGGGCCTCCTCCCCCCCTTCCCCCTTCGAACGCGAGGAGTGGCCTCTCCAAAACAGTACCCATGCCCATTAAAACACACATATCACATCCACTCACCCCTTCCCACTCCCCAGCTTTCCCAAACCCACAGCAAACCATTAGTTCGAGTCCAATTTTTCGTTCTGAATAAAGGTCCATGCCTCCTCCGGCGTATCAAAATAATGGTGGCGGTCCTGAAAAGTGACCCACAATCGCGCTGGCTGCAACAGCCCGAACTTCACCCCCTTTCGGTGGAGAACCGCCTTGGCCCAGTTGAACCCTGCCCTCTTCTTGGCCTGCTCTGCACTCCAGTCTTGGTAGACACGGATCTCCGTATTCTCCCACCTGCTGCTCCGTTCTTTCTTCGCCCAACTCAGGACGCATTCTCTGTCCATGAAGCGGTGGAGCCTCACCACTACGGCCCTTGGCAGCTCATTTGCCTTAGGCCTCCTTGCCAGGACTCTGTGAGCCCCATTCAGCTCCAGGGGCCTCGGGAAGGCTCCCGCGCCCATTAGCGTATTCAGCATCGTGGTTACATATGCCTCGATGTCGGACCCCTCCACACCTTCAGGGAGACCCAGAATCCGGAGATTCTTCCTCCTCGACCTGTTCTCCAGGTCCTCAAACTTTTCCTGCCACTTTTTATGCAGCGCCTCCATTTTCACCGCCAGGCCCAGGATCTTATCCTCGTTTTCAGAGGCTTTCTGCTGCACCTCTCTAATCGCCGCCTCTTGAGCCTTCTGGGTCTCCACCAGCCTCTCAATCAACACTTTCATTGGGGCCAGCATCTCTGCTTTCAGCTCCGCAAAGCAGCTTTTCAGGAACTCCTGCTGCTCCTGCGACCATTGCGCCCACGCTGCCTGGTCTCCGCCCGCCGCCATCTTACCTTTTCGCGCCCGTTCTCCTCTCTTCTCCAAGATCACTTTTTTGACCGCTCCACTCCTGGTCCACTCCATGCAGTGCTGGGGGAACCTTACTGCTGCCTTCCCACACCGGGAATCGTTGTCCAAGTGCCGCTGGGGCTCCTCAAAAGGGCCCAAAAGGCCGTTCACGGCGGGAGCTGCCGAACGTGCGACCTACCCAGGCATAGCCGCAACCGGAAGTCCTCTGTGACATCCTTGACCCTAGCACCAGGGAGGGAACATACCATCCCGGTATGTTGAATTCCATTTAACTATTGCATCTCCATATTTTTTACTCCTCTTCTGTGCAGCAGAGCCAACCATGGTGCGGCAGATTTGGCTGTTGCTGCTTTCCCCTGAGAGGTCATTCCCTTCAACAATATCCAAGTGGTAGATCTGTTTTTCAGGGGAATGACCACAGGAGATTCCTGCACTGTGTGCCTTGTCCTCTCACTCTACCTGGTGGTCACCCATTCTCTTCCTGCCTGCGGAGTCTTAGCGTGCGGTGTGACCACATTTCTATACATGCTATCCTAAATGTTCTCTGTGTCACAGATGCTCCATAGTGTCCCCAACCTTGCTGCTCGAGCTCCAGGATCTGCAGCTGGAGACACTTTCTGCACAAATGCTGGCCCCGGGCTACATTTCCCACATAGAGCAGGATGAGCATACCATGGCTTTGAGCTCTCCTGCCATGGCTTACCCCTTTAAATTAAACCTTTTGGAAGATACTTTAAACCAAATAATATCAATTACATTAGGGCCCTCCTTCCCTGGTCCTCGTTACTATAGAATATTGCCCTTACAAACTATAGACCACAAAATATAGACCTTACTAACGATAAGGCAGAATGTGACAGGCAGAACATCTTTTTGGCTTGACAATAACATTCTGTGGAGAATACCACTCATGTTGCTACTGCGTAATAGAAGTGTGAAACAGCTAGCTTCACCCGTTGCTCAAATCTTTGAAATATCTTGCCCTTCCAGGGTAATCTGCGGTAGAATGGGCACTTATGGGGGCCCAAAATTATGACCTTTGATCTGTCCATGGGTTTATATGTGATACAGACAAAATGATTTGATCAGGGTAGCCATTGTCCTGCAGGAAAGCATCAAGCTTTCATGGTGAGCAAGTGGCTTGGGCCCTATTTATGAGGGTGCCGTTAAGGCCAATTTTACAGCATGTGGAACTGTAAGAAATATCAGAAATATGCGTGGGGTATGAGTTTAGGTGTCATTCCTTCAAAGACACATTTCTCACGGAACCCAAGGAAAATGTTGGCAGGAGTTGGGCCTGGAGGGGATCCCATGGTAACACTGTATATTTTGGCATATGTGGTGTCATTAAAGCTGAACTTAATGGTGTGAATTGCTGAGTGCTGAAGTCCAATGAATACTGATGCACTCAATGGCAGTGGGTCTAGATCACCATGATATCGTTCTACAGCATGAATATCTGTGGGTTCCTGAAGTGGAGGATTGGTGAATAGGCTAGCAATGTCGAATCAGCTCAAGGACACAGCAGTGCCATCGATATGCAAGTCCTGTGTGGCCTTTGGAAATATGAAGGAATCCTTCAGTGTGTATTTGGAAAACTTGCTCAAAACCAGTTGTAACAATTCACCTGAACACTTGGTCAATTGGTTAATAGTCAAGATAGGGATGGCATGGTGACACAGTGGTTAGCACTGCTGCCTCACAGCGCCAGGCACCCGGATTCAATTCCAGCCTTGGGTGACTGACTGTGTGGAGTTTGCACATTTTCCCCACGTCTGCATGGGTTTCCTCCGGGTGCTCCGGTTTCATCCCACAGTCCAAAGATGTGCAGGTTAGGTGGATTGGCTACAATAAATTGCTCCTTAGTGTCCAAAGAGGTTCAGGTTCGGTGGGGTTACCGGGATAGGGTGGGGGAGTGGGCCTATGCATGGTGCTCATTCGGTGGGTCGGTGTTGACTCAATGGACTGAATGGCCTCCTTCTACACTGCAGAGATTCTATGGTTCTGTAATTATATAGGACACAAAGGGATTTCCTTCATTAAATGTTTTTAAGATAAAGATAGATAGTTTTTTGAAGAATAAAGGGATTAAGGGTTATGGTGTTCAGGCCGGAAAGTGGAGCTGAGTCCACAAAAGATCAGCCATGATCTCATTGAATGGCGGAGCAGGCTCGAGGGGCCAGATGGCCTACTCCTGCTCCTAGTTCTTATGTTCTTATGTGTGCCTTGGACAGGCCATTACATATGTGGGCGCTCATCTCTCCTACTCAAGAGGAGCAAACGTTTCTTTAATTTACTTTTGAGCAAGGCCGTCCAGCATTTTAAACGGCAGGTCCAATGGATATGAATTTGGACTAGTCATTAAGAATGGCATGAATTTTGTTGATACCGTCATGCATGTTAAGGATGACTATTCACTTCCCTTTGTCAGTGTTACTGATGTGTATATCTGGGCTGGTCTTAAGGCCCAGTAATGCTATAAGACATTCATGTTGCATGTGCAATTTGAGTAGCAGATGAGGTTAGCTGGTTCATTCTGCTGTTGCTATTTATTTCAACACCCATAGTAAGTGGCTCACATCTGATTACTGATAACATACCAGAGAAGATCAGTACAAGCTTTGCATTGACTCAGTCATAATTTGGCACAAGATCATGCATTGTGATTCTTTCTGAATTCTTTAGAGCCATGCCTCATCTCCGGAATGAATCCTAGTTTACTGAAATTGGAGATTTCTCCTGGTCTGTCATAAATGTTACAGCTGTGAAATGCAACATTCGGACCGTTAACATTAAACCTGCTCGACTAGTCGAACAACATGTTTTTGGAGTGTGTGAGTTGATGATCAAACCTACTACTTTCAAAGACTGTGAAACAAGGAAAAAAGTGTAAGTGGGATATACCCACATTTTGCCCAATCCGTGACATTCCCACTGACATGGCTATCCTGACTCATTCGTTCTCTATCAGCTCGAGATGACCAAACTCAGTTTATCTGGAGTCCATGCATTAACAGAAAGAACGGCTAACATTTGCAACACATCATTCACAACCTGTGGGCGCCCCAGGGCATCTTACAGCTGATTACAGACATGCGAGAAATGCATTTCAGCGCAAACTGGTGCAAACAGCAATGAAATAATGACCTGGTAACTTGTTTTCTAGGATATTGACCAAGACATTGGGGAGGATGCCCACATTCTTGTTCTAAATAGTGGAATAAAGGTTACCACTGCTGCCTCAAAGCACCAGGGACCCAGGTTCGATTCTGCCCTTGGGTGACTGTGTGGAGTTTGCACGTTCTCCCCGTGTGTGCGTGGGTTTCCTCCAGGTGCTCCGGTTTCCTCCCACAGTCCAAAGATGTGCAGGTTAGGTGGATTGGCCATGATAAATTGCCCCTTAGTGTTCAAAATTGTGCAGGTTATGTGGTGTCACGGGGTACGGGGACAGGGCGGGTACTGGGCTAGGTAGGGTGCTCTTTCAGCGGGTTGGGTACACTTGATGGGCCTCCTTCTGCATTGTAGGGATTCTATGGAAAACCTTTTGCATCCACGTGACAGGGCAGACTAAATCAACTAGTAACTAAATCACTAGTTTTCGGAGCACTGCTCCTAAGTCTATATATATGTTTCTGGAACATACCTCTTCGTTCACCTGAGGAAAGAGCCGAGCTCCGAAAGCTAGTGATTTGAAACAAACCTCTTGGACTTTAACCTGGTGTTGTAAGACTTCTTACGGAGAAAGAAAAGGTATAGGTTAGGAGCAAAAAATGTTTCCATTTATTGTTAAGAATCATTTAACTGTTAATTGTGAGCTATTTTTTGTGATGTTAATGTGTTGAATCCTGAGTTCAGAACAAAGTTTGTTTTTGGAATCACCCCTGGAGTAAATTGCTCATAGTTTTAAAAATTGAAAAAACATTCTTGGGGTTCCTGTCCGGTATCTGAACAAGTGTAGCGGTCAGGTCTGGGATCTTAACAAAATGTTTTTGGCTTATCACATTGAAGCATAAGCTTTTCCTGAGGTGGGACTGTAGTGATTGTTGTAATTGTTACACCGTGCTGACAACACAGTATTACGTTCCTGGACCACACCCAACAGGGACTAGGATACTGGACAGGAGACCCAACATTTTGTTTGAATTTTGTAAGACTGTAAGGAAAGCATACCTCGCTCCAGGTGTGATTTCACAAAGAAATAGGGATATGGTTCATTAAAACAAACTTTATTACTAACACAGTAGTAAAATATGTCTAACATCACACAACAAAATTGTTTACAATTACCTCTTAGACAATGATAATGAATACAGTGACACAATAACTCTTAACTGCTACCTTTATTCCCACTCAAACAACAGAACCATCTGAGTTCTCAATCCACTTTTAAATACAGTTAGCGTTCCCGGTATACTTTCTGAAGAGATATTTTTTGCGATTGTTTTAAGAGATAGACCTGAATCATGTCAAAACAATGCAGAAATTCGAGCTGTATTCCTTCAGAAGCTGTTCCTCAGCTTGTTTCAGCTCACCTTCCAGCCACACAATTCTGAACTGCTGGGAAAGAAACTGCTCATCTGTCTACAGACATATGTTGAACTGAATTGCAGTGAGAGCAGATGCTTGACTTCTGCGCACAAGCTGATCTGAAAGCAAGCTGCTTTTCTGAAAAATGCCTAATTCTCCTGCTCCTCCCATCTTACCAAGCTGAAACACAATGGGCTGGATTCACCGTTATTGAGGTTAAGTGTGGAGGATCCGTGGCGTTTTACGTCAAAAAAATCTGTGCCGAACCCTCACCAATCCTGCGAGCGGTAAGGGGCTAGCAGCCGTGCTATGTAAAACTTCCGGCTCCCATGATGTAAACGGTTGGAGAATGGCTGGGCCCGTGGCCGCACACATGCGCGTGCGACAATCCGCCGTGGTCGCACCAAAAAACAAGGCGCCGGCCGTGCGCGGACCTGACCTGCCAGATAGTGCACCCCTGGCAACCCCCTGGCCACCCGCTGGCCATGCCCCACCAGTCCCCCCAGACCTCGCGGAAGCCCCCACAGTCAGCAGCACGGCCGTCCGACTTTGGCGGCGCTGGAGACAGTCCGCAGCCGCCACGCCGGGTTCCTGACCGCTGAGACCACACGCCAACTGCATGGTCGGGAACTTGGCCCACCCGGGGCGGAGCATCAGGGGTGGGCATTCAGGTGACACTAATAAAGATTATTATCATTGTATTCACCTTGATCGTCTGCACCCTCCCCGCCAGGGAAAGCAGGAGTGCATAAACCCACAATGAATTGTGAAAAATCCTAGAAGGGCATTTCTCACCAAGGCCACTTATAATTGCAGAAAGGTTTAGTTCCACCTCCACAATCAGGAAGAAGGCGAAAGCATCTCACAATTCATGGTTACCTTAAGAAGGTTAGCAAAATACTGTGAATTTGGTGCAACGCTGGATGACACTCCTCGTGATAGGCTGGTATATGGACTCTGCTGTGGAGCTATTCAGAGGAAGCTGCTCACTGACAGTGCCTTAACTTTTAAATCAGCAGTAGTAATTGCCACATAAATGGAGCTAGCAGCAAAAGAGGCTTCACAGATATGAGTTAGAGCGAAGATCCACAAGATGGAAACCATCAAAAACAAGGGTACAACCATGCCATCGATGTGCACATGCTGGACACTCAGTGGAGGAATGCTGGAGTAGAGAAAATAAGTGTAAGAGCTGTGGCAAAAAGAGCTGTATTACCAAAGCATGCTGGCCACCGCAAACGTCACCAACACCTAAGATATATAAGAAGAAAACATCTAAGCCTATTAGTTAAGTCTACAAGATGATAGATGAAAGTTCAAGACCCCTCAGGAGAAGATATACCCAAACCATTTCAAGAGCAGAAACTAGGTATCTTGTTGGTACAGGACAATCAACAATGTTTCTGGGTATTCCCAAAACTTGGTGGTAACCAAGTGTAAATGAAAGTAGATATGGGACCGACTGTATCATTGAAAACGGAGACAATCTGTAATCAGAAGTTAAAGCATTTTCCATTTAAACCATCAAATGCTGTCTTCCGGATACACACAGAAGAGGTCATACCAATATAAAGATATATTACGGTAAAGTGGAAGTAAGTGGAAAAACAGCGAGTTGCCTCTCCATTTTGTCCATGGAAACTTTCCTGCTTTATCTTGTGGAGCATGGTTGGAAAAAAATCAAACTCAACTGAGGAGTGGTGAATAAACTGGTTGATTCAAAGAATCACTTACAGCAACTTCTGGAAATGTATAAAAAGTTGAAGACTCACTTGGCTCAATTGAGCAGGAGTTAAAGTTCAACTCAAAATTAATTCAAGCAGTATGTCAAAATATCTCAAAGCCAGAACTGTAACATTGGCCATCAGGCCAAAAGTTGAAGAAGAACTAGAAAGACTAGTCCAAACGGGAGTCATTGAACCAGTTGCTACAAGTGATTGGGCTACACCAGTTTTTCCTGCACTAAAACGAGATAGCTCAGTTAGGATAGGTGGAAATTTTGAGGCAACTATGAACCTGGTATTGTGCGCAGATCACTTTCCACTGCCACCGATTGAAGACTTAGTTGTTGGAGGCTAGAAATTCAGTAAAGTTGGTCCATCACAGGTGTATTTACAAATGAATGTGGCTGCCAAATCACAGCCACTACTCACTATCGTGGCGCACAAAGTTCTATTATAGAATATTTCCATTTGGGATAGCATCTACACCTGCTCTTTTTCAAAGATCCATGGATCAAATTCTGAGTGGGTTAAATGGGTTGCAATGTTATCTAGATGACATCCCCAGCACAGTTCAAGTGAACAAGAGCACTTGAAGAACTTGGAAGCGACACTGGAAGGTCTACAAAACCTTAATCTCCGAGTTAAAAAGGAAAACATTCATCAACCCCATGGATTGCATCATTGATAAAGATGGCTTACATAAGTATTAAATTGCTGCTGGTGGAACGCCACGTGATCTATAGTGATGCCAGCAGAGTGTTTGCATGGGCTTCAGCTCTCCGTCAGTATTGTGCGAGTGTCATGATAGCCTGGGCTAGTGCATAGTCAATTTTAATAATAATAATAATCTTTATTGGTGTCACAATAGGCTTGCAATTAACACTGCAGTGAAGTTACTGTGAAAATACCCTAGTCGCCACACTCCACAATTCCAGCCCCACTTGACCCAGAGACAGAACACAATTGAAATTAACAATTAATTCTTAGCAAATATCCGTAGTCATTGGCTGCCCAATAACTACAGTCACCAGGCTTGTAAATTGAAACAATAAATTTTTGAAATATAAATTTTGATTACCCAATTGTTTTATTTTACTTAAGGGGTAATTTAGTGGGGCCAATCCACCAACTCTGCACATTCCTTTGGGTAGTGGGGGTGAGACCCACGCAGGCCCAAGGGAGCATGTGAAAAGTCCAGTGGATAGTGACCCGGGGCCGGGTGCTGTGAAGCAGCAGTGCTAACCACTGTGCCATCGTGCTGCCCCAGACACCAGACACAATTAATTTTTATTCATAACAATATTTATGAGTAAATAGGCAGCAAATACAACTGGTTAACTATTATCTAATTCCCACACCCACAAGACAGACAACCACAGAGGGGAGAGAGGGGTGGAAAGAAAAATAATACAAATAGTAAAAGGGTAAAAGTCTTTGTTTCAGATGGATGTCTTCCAGTTTGACTATTTTTTGTCTACGTCTTGAAGAGAGAGAGAGAGAGAGCAACTCACAGCTTCTTCTCTCTTCGTCCAGGAGAGTTCTCTTTAATTCTTGGATCCTCTGAAAACTTGCCACCTGACTGAAATCAATCACTGTTTGTTGCCAGGCAGAACACGGTTTTTGGCCAATCCATTGGCCACCGGAAAGCAATTGAACCAAATCCCACCGATGTCTCGGGTGCCAGAAAGTCTGAGTTCTTCTGTTTAAAATCTAAATCTCCAATAGCAGTGTACTAGTTTGCAAGTTTTGAGTTCCTCACTTCCTCTGCTCGACTCAAAGGTCACTAAATATCCTTGGATCAAAAATGAGAATGACAAAGTAAAAGAAATAAGAAATAAGGGAATCAACAGGAAGGGTTACAGAGAGCAACATCTCCTTTCATCATATTTGGAATATCTCCTTCTGTGGCACATTGAGAATATAAGAGATACTTGTCCAGGAGAGCAGTGGTGGGGGTTGCAATCAAGAAATTCATGAACTGCTAACACACCTCTCACTTTCTGACAGAAGGAGATATTCAGAACAGTTACCAGATGCTTGGTCAAAGAGACGGGTCTTAAAGAGCGTATTAAAGGAGGAGAGAGTGATAGGATGTGGAAAGATTTATGGATGGAATTCCAGAGGCCGAGATAGCTGAGAGCATGGAGGGGAACACACCAGAGGTCAGAATTGGAGGAGTGCAGAGTTTGTGAAGGATGGCAGAATTGGAAGAGCTTTCAGAGTTAGGACTCTGAGGGACTGAGGCAAGGCTGGTTTTTGAACACGATGATGAGAGTTTTAAATTTTAGGTGTTGGAGGATCTGAAGCCAATGTAGGTGTGCAGGGATGTGATGTGTGAACAGAACGTGGTGCAGGTCAGCACATGAGCAGCAGAGTTTTGGATGAGTTTCAGGATTGGAGGTCAGCCAGGAGAGGGTTGGGATATTCATCAGTATCATTGTGTCTGTAAGTGGTTCATGCACTTATCAGTTACTCTGGACCAGAACAGATTCATCAGAATGGAATGGGCTGGATTTAGTTCCCATCAGGAACAGGATGTGACTTCCCAAAGAATTTTATTCACAGAATTTACGGCAAAAAACAAGACATTCGGCCAACAAGTCAATGTTGATGATTAAGCTCCACATGAGCCTCCGCATATCCTACTTCATCTGACCCTATCAGCATATGCTTCAATTCCTTTCTCTCTCACACGTCACCCAGCATCTATTCTATTTACCTCAACTTCCCCTTGTGATAATAAGTTCCAGGTTCTATCACGTTCTGGATGAAGAGTTTCCTCTTGAATTCCACACTAGATCTACTTGTGACGATGTGAGATTTTGAGATATATGGTGGCTACTTCAAACTCTTTTAAGTGAGTTTACGTGACCCCTGTTAAGTCCAGTCTGAATTTCTTTGGTATGTTTTGCATCCTTCATGAAGATAGTGGAGGTCTTAACCTGTTGAAGCTGAATTCAGTTAACCAGAATCCTGCAGGTCCTTCAACCCATTGCCAACACCTTTGTTTTGTCAACATTGATCGCAATGAAAATGTGTCTTCTTGTGCGGCTGTGGGAGATGGTGTTACTCAGGCCAAACCCCAATTTCTATAAGGAAACCGGACACGACCCCAACACTTTTACTATTTGTAAACTGTGAGGAAAGGATACTTTGCTCTAGGAGTGGCTCCACTGACAACCAGGCATATTTTATATTAAAACAAACGTTATTATCAACACAGAATTCACCCCATTAACATCCAAGAAAATAATTTCAAATTGTTCAATTAACAGTTAAACAGTTCTAAATAAACAGTAAAGCCTTTGAGCTTACTTTCCCATCTACTTCTGAACTTTCAATAGGAAAATTCACACACACACACACATACAAGGCAAATGCCACTTATTAATAAAGTTAACATTGGGCGGCATGGTGCTGCCTCACAGCGCTGAGGTCCCAGGTTCAATCCGGCCCCGGGTCACTGTCTGTGTGGAGTTTGCACATTCTCCCTGTGTCTGCGGAGGTTTCACCCCCACAACCCAAAGATGTGCAGGATAGGTGGATGGTCCCTTAATTGGAAAAAAATAATAATTGGGTACTCTAATTTTTTTTTTAATTAATGAAGTTGACACTCAGTGGCTTACAGATTTATGCACAAAGTCCTTGGGAGAGAAGCTTTCAGAAGTCAGCCTGAGAAACACACTTCCTTTCCTCAGAACCCAGAGCAGGACTCAAAAAATGAGACTAAAAACAACAGACACAGGGCAGGGCTGAAAATGAAACTCAAAACCAGACCCAGACCCTCCCATGATTGAAATCATAGCCTGCCAAGCTGTTAACCCCGTATTCACAGCTCCTGCAGACATATAGTCTGGATACCTTAACCCAAGTTATTGTAATAATATTACTGCAGCATACACATAATACAATATATATAAATGCCCTACATTCTTTGTCCACTGCAATGCTGCACAGTCTGCCCTGTGTTCTTGTTATTTTACTGTTCTGTAGCGGTTCCCCCCTTTCTGGGGAATGTTAGAGGGTAGATATGAGACAACACACGCTGTGGCTCTAAAGTTGTGTACAGGCCAGACTGGATAAAGACAGAAGCTCTCCACCTGAAAGAACATGAATCAGTCAGGTGGGTTTTTAAACAATCCAATCCTTTCATAGTCACCATTACTGAAACTGGCCTTTTGTTCCAGGTTCCAGATTCCAGAAATGTAAGAAATCAGGAAACTAAAAACAAAATGAATAGAAAGAGCATTTTAGAAATGGAGCCGTTTGCCCTGATTTCGGTTTCTAATTGTAGATTTCCTGGATTTGAACTTTTTCCCTCTCCTTTAATGCAGCAAGCTGATTTTTCCAGAAACATTTTCTTCTCCCGATGGTACGAACCATTGCTCTCTTCGCCGATTAGATGGACTGGAACAAGTGTCATGATAGAGAGATATTAGGAACTTGGGTCCAGAAATGGGGTCCAAGATTTAGCAGGCAATTTAGGGGTTAAATAGACTGATGAAAAAGACTGTCAGAGGAATACGCCCACAGTCTGCATTACCTTGTCCTATTCAGACTTAACCTCATTAGTGAGAATACACAGGATGGCCCTGGTTCAGCCAGGATGATCCACTCAAGATCCATTGTCATTTTGGAAAACCTGTTTGACCAGCCAGCAGCCCATCACAGAGTCTGATGACCTATTTGTTAATTAATGGAAGGTTAGTTGCATATGAATGGCATATCTCTGTTCTTTGATATAAACAGGAGCGAGCAATCAGCCAAGATAATGATAAACGGTTCAAGTCTGGAAACCTGAGTGATTCTTTGTTTGAGGGGTTGGGTGGAGCTTAGTAAGAGAAAAATGCTGTTTTGAACAGCTATGGTGGAATTTAACCAGAGAGGTCATGAAAGTTGCCACCGAGGCAGGCTTTAGAAAAGGGTTCTGAACAAAAGAGGAAAAACTGCTTCATAAATGCTAGTATTGCCTTGGCCTGCCTTGGTAAGTGGCACGAGTGTGGCATGGTTATTTAAAATGATGTTTAATGGGAACTAATGTGTTAAAGTTAAGAAACTGCATGCAGTCTGTTAGTGTTAGAGCTGAAGTAAAAGATGAAATGTTGTTTTCCTTTGCACGGTCAATTGCAGCCTAACAGACCCCGGAGTCCCAACATAAGTGAATTAACCAACAATTTGTGTATTTGCCTGAGATTTTTATTTTTTATAATTTAAAGTATCCAATTCTATTTTTTCTGATTAAGGGGCACTTTAGTGTGGCCAATCCACCTACCCTGCACATTTTGGGTTGTGTGGGTGAGGCCCATGCAGACACAGGGAGAATGTGCAAACTCCACACTGACAGTGACTCAGGGCCGGGATCAAACCCAGGTACCTGGCACCGTGAGGCAGCAGTGTTAACCACTGCCACCCTATTTTCCTGAGATCTTTGACCCTTGACCGCTCCAGTGACTTACAGGCACCAGATTTGTTGGTAAAATATTAACAAAACTTTATTTATAACAAGAGTAAAAGATGAACATATAATGGTAAGAATAGAACAATGGTCTGCTAATCCAATTATTCCCCAAACCCCGTCCACCCTCCACCAGGCCTCACACAAGACAAACACACGGTAGGGGTAGGGAAAGGATTGAAAATAACAGGGATTAAAAGGGCGGGAGATGACTCTTTAATGTTGAGGTAGTGGTCTTTGTAGCCGGCGATCTTCCAAGGTCACGGTGTTAAAATCACATTAGAATGGTTTGGACGGGCACAATGGTGGCACAGTGGGTTAGCCGTGTTGCCTCACAGCGCTGAAGGCCCAGGTTCGATCTGGGTCTCTGTCCATGTGGAGTTTGCATATTCTCCCCATGTTTGTGTGGGTATCGCCCCGCAACCCAAAGATGTGCAAGGTCGGTGGATTGGCCACGTTAAATTGCCCATAAATTGGAAACAATGAATTGGGTACTCTAAATTCAAAGAAAAAGAATGGTTTGGACCTTCTAATGGTTGTCTTCAATTAGAACATGTGACTGTAACCTTCTCTCCGGGGAGTCACTTTCAGATAAATGATCCCCACCAGACTGGCTCTCTGACTCACTGAGACAATATTAGAATCTTTCACCTGAAGATTTCAAATAGGTTTTTAAACAGCCTGCAAGTGGTGTTGGACTGTAAACTCACGCAGGTTGAACTGACTGCAGAGCAAAAGGTCTTTAAACACAGGCCATCAGTTGAGGAAAATCAGTTTCAGCTCCCCAGCCTTTTGTCAGAAGTGAAGCGCTCACAGGTCGGGCTGGAGGGTGTTATAATTGCCAGCCTTTCAAACAGATATTTAAACTTTCACAGACCTATTGATTGCAATCTTGCAGTCAGAAGTTAACCCTTCACAGGACTGCTAGAGGGAATGTCCAGACCTGCTCACTTCAGCCTTTCTGGGAGAGATATTTCACAGGCGTCTCTTCTCAGAACAAACTGAAACCTGAGAGCCAGCTTGCCTGTCTTTCAGGAAGCGTCAAACGGGTTCCACCAATCTCAGTCGACAACAGGGTTGTCCTGGAATTCTAGGAGAGCCGATAGGCTGCTGGCCAAGTCTGTCAAAATGGGCCACTGATGGGTCACATCCTGCTATTGGGGTTTCCTTAAATTAAGGGGGTAGGCCCCAGCAATCCCCAAGTGCAGGAAGTATAACAGCCAAAAGAACTGGGGCAGCATGGTGGCACAAGGGTTAGCACTGCTGCCTCATAGCTCCAGGTTCGGGTGTCAGTCTGTGTGGAGTTTGCACTTCCTCCCCGTGTGTGCGTGGGTTTCCTCCGGGTGTTCCGGTTTCCTCCCACAGTCCAAAGATGTGCAGGTTAGATGGATTGGTCATGCTAAATTGCCAATAAGTTAGGATGGGTTACTGGGTTACAGGGTGGAGGTGTGGGCTTAAGTAGGGTTCTCTTTCCAAAGGCGATGCAGACTCGATGGGCCGAATGACGTCCTTCTGCATTGTAAATTCTATGAAATCTATGAACAGGAATTAAAAGGGCCTGACGAGAATTCACAAGCGGGTTCCCAACACTTTTCTGTTTTAATAAAGTTTGTTTATAAAATAACCAAGCCGTCTCTCTTGTATTATCACTCCTGGAATGAATTGATCTTCCTAAACCGTCTTAAAACTTTTTTAAAAATGTATGGCATCTGGTCCAGCCTCTTAGCCGCTGTTGAGAGCTAACCAGGCATCTGCAACACCCGGTGTGCGTGTGCGAGATTGTTAACCTCATGAGCAGGATGTGGAGTCCCCCACATTGTGACAAATGCTTGCACGCTTGCTGCAATCTCACATGATGGTGACACCAGATTGTAACCATGCAGCGCACAGAGCATCTATCGTGTGCAATAATGCTGCTAATGAAGCAAAGGGAGATAACAAGTGCCAGTGCAACTTATTATACTGCTAGAGGGATATGACAGTAATCTTTAACACTTGTTCATAGTTAGATTCTATTATTTATAATCTGTGCTGTCCTTCTTCCATATGGATAATAAACCAAACCGGTTAACGCTGTGGAACAGTGTATCATACCCAGAGCGTGGTGAGAATATGGAACTTGTTACACAGGGACATGTATTTAAGTGGAAATTAAACAAGTATTTGAGGGAGAAGGGAATAGATGGTGACAGTGGTGGATTCAGATGACAAACGATGGGAGATACGAGAATGGAGCAGGAAATTTGACATGGACAGGTAGGTGAATCACACTGGTAAACACTGGGGAATACACAATCACACTGATCACACTGGGGAATACACAATCACACTGGAACACACTGATCACACTGGGGAATACACAATCACACTGGGACACACTGATCACACTGGGGAATACACAATCACACTGGGACACACTGATCACACTGGTGAACACTCGGGAATACACAATCACACTGGGACACACTGATCACACTGGGGAATACACAATCATACTGGGACACACTGATCACACTGTGAACACTGGGGAATACGGAATCACACTGGGACACACTGATTACACTGGTGAACACTCGGGAATACGGAATCACACTGGGACACACTGATCACACTGGGGAATACACAATTACACTGGGACACACTGGTGAACACTCGGGAATACGGAATCACACAGGGACACACTGATCACACTGGGGAATACACAATCACACTGGGACACACTGATCAGACTGGTGAACACTCGGGAATACGGAATCACACTGGGACACACTGATCACACTGGGGAATACACAATCATACTGGGACACACTGATCACACTGTGAACACTGGGGAATACGGAATCACACTGGGACACACTGATTACACTGGTGAACACTCGGGAATACGGAATCACACTGGGACACACTGATCACACTGGGGAATACACAATTACACTGGGACACACTGGTGAACACTCGGGAATACGGAATCACACAGGGACACACTGATCACACTGGGGAATACACAATCACACTGGGACACACTGATCAGACTGGTGAACACTCGGGAATACGGAATCACACTGGGACACACTGATTACACTGGGGAATACGGAATCACACTGGGACACACTGATCACACACTGATCACACTGCGACACATTGATCACACTGGGGAATACACAATCATACTGGGACACACTGAACACACTGTGAACACTGGGGAATACGGAATCACACTGGGACACACTGATTACACTGGTGAACACTCGGGAATACGGAATCACACTGGGACACACTGATCACACTGGGGAATACACAATTACACTGGGACACACTGGTGAACACTCGGGAATACGGAATCACACAGGGACACACTGATCACACTGGGGAATACACAATCACACTGGGACACACTGATCACACTGGTGAACACTCGGGAATACGGAATCACACTGGGACACACTGATTACACTGGGGAATACAGAATCACACTGGGACACACTGATCACACTGTGAACACTGGGGAATACGGAATCACACTGGGACACACTGATCACACTGGTGAACACTCGGGAATACGGAATCACACTGGGACACACTGATCACACTGGGGAATACACAATTACACTGGGACACACTGATCACACTGGTGAACACTCGGGAATACGGAATCACATTGGGACACACTGATCACACTGGTGAACACTGGGGAATACGGAATCACACTGATCACACTGGGGAATACACAATCACACTGGTAAACACTGGGGAATACACAATCACACTGGGACACACTGATCACACTGGGGAATACACAATCACACTGGGACACACTGATCATACTGGTGAACACTCGGGAATACGGAATCACACTGGGACACACTGATCACACTGGTGAACACTCGGGAATACACAATCACACTGGCCACACTGGTGAACACTCGGGAATATGGAATCACACTGGGACACACTGATCACACTGGTGAACACTCGGGAATACGGAATCACACTGGGACACACTGATCACACTGGGGAATACACAATCACACTGGGACACACTGATCACAGTGGGGAATACACAATCACACTGGGACACACTGGTCACACTGGTGAACACTCGGGAATACACAATCACACTGGGACACACTGATCACACTGGTGAACACTCGGGAATACACAATCACACTGGGACACATTGGTAAAAACTGGGGAATACACAATCACACGGGGCACACTGATCACACAGGGGAATACACAATCACACTGGGACACACTGATCACATTGGGGAATACACAATCACACTGGGACACATTGGTAAACACTGGGGAATACACAATCACACTGGAACACAATGGTAAACACTCGGGAATACACAATCACATGGGGCACACTGATCACACTGGGGAATACACAATCACACTGGGACACACTGATCACACACTGATCACACTGAGACACATTGATCACACTGGGACACAATGGTGACACTGGGATACACTGGGACACACTGATCACACTGGGACACACTGATCACACTGGGGCACACTGATCACACTCGGACACACTAGGGCATACTGATCACACTGAGACACACTGATCACACTTCTCACATTGGGACACACTGATCACACTGGGACACACTGATCACACAGGGACACACTGATCACACTGGGACACACTGATCACACCGATCACACTGGGACACACTGATCACACTGGGACACACTGAACACACTGGTGAACACTGATCACACTGGGACACACTGATCACACTGGGACACTGACCACACTGGGACACACTCATCACACTGGGACACACTGATCACACTGGGACACACTGATCATACTGTGTCACACTGATCACACTGGGACACACTGATCATACTGGGACACACACTGATAACACTGTGACACACTGATCATAATGGGACGCACTGATCACACTGGGACACACACTGATAACACTGTGACACACTGATCATAATGGGACGCACTGATCACACTGGGACACTGATCACACTGGGACACACTGATCACACAGGGACACACTGATCACACTGAGACATACTGATCACACTGGGACACACTGATCACACTGAGACACACTGATCACACTGGGACCTACTGATCACACTGGGACACACTGATCACACTGGGACACACTGATCACACTGAGACACACTGATCACACTGAGACATACTGACCACACTGGGACACCCTGATCACACTGAGACACACTGATCACACTGGGACACACTGATCACACTGGGGAATACACAATTACACTGGGACACACTGGTGAACACTCGGGAATACGGAATCACACAGGGACACACTGATCACACTGGGGAATACACAATCACACTGGGACACACTGATCACACTGGTGAACACTCGGGAATACGGAATCACACTGGGACACACTGATCACACTGGGGAATACACAATTACACTGGGGCACACTGGTGAACACTCAGGAATACGGAATCACACAGGGACACACTGATCACATTGGGGAATACACAATCACACTGGGACACACTGATCACACTGGTGAACACTCGGGAATATGGAATCACATTGGGACACACTGATCACACTGGTGAACACTGGGGAATACGGAATCACACTGGGACACACTGATCACACTGGGGAATACACAATCACACTGGTAAACACTGGGGAATACACAATCACACTGGGACACACTGATCACACTGGGGAATACACAATCACACTGGGACACACTGATCATACTGGTGAACACTCGGGAATATGGAATCACACTGGGACACACTGATCACACTGGTGAACACTCGGGAATACGGAATCACACTGGGACACACTGATCACACTGGGGAATACACAATCACACTGGGACACACTGATCACACACTGATCACACTGAGACACATTGATCACACTGGGACACAATGGTGACACTGGGATACACTGGGACACACTGATCACACTGGGACACACTGATCACACTGGGGCACACTGATCACACTCGGACACACTAGGGCATACTGATCACACTGAGACACACTGATCACACTTCTCACATTGGGACACACTGATCACACTGGGACACACTGATCACACAGGGACACACTGATCACACTGGGACACACTGATCACACCGATCACACTGGGACACACTGATCACACTGGGACACACTGATCACACTGGGACACACTGAACACACTGGTGAACACTGATCACACTGGGACATGCTGATCACACTGGTGAACACTGATCACACTGGGACACACTGATCACACTGGGACACTGACCACACTGGGACACACTCATCACACTGGGACACACTGATCACACTGGGACACACTGATCATACTGTGTCACACTGATCACACTGGGACACACTGATCATACTGGGACACACACTGATAACACTGTGACACACTGATCATACTGGGACGCACTGATCACACTGGGACACTGATCACACTGGGACACACTGATCACACTGGGGCACACTGATCACACTGAGACATACTGATCACACTGGGACACACTGATCACACTGAGACACACTGATCACACTGGGACCTACTGATCACACTGGGACACACTGATCACACTGGGACACACTGATCACACTGAGACACACTGATCACACTGAGACATACTGACCACACTGGGACACCCTGATCACACTGATCACACTGGGACACACTGATCACACTGGGGAATACACAATTACACTGGGACACACTGGTGAACACTCGGGAATACGGAATCACACAGGGACACACTGATCACACTGGGGAATACACAATCACACTGGGACACACTGATCACACTGGTGAACACTCGGGAATACGGAATCACACTGGGACACACTGATCACACTGGGGAATACACAATTACACTGGGGCACACTGGTGAACACTCAGGAATACGGAATCACACAGGGACACACTGATCACATTGGGGAATACACAATCACACTGGGACACACTGATCACACTGGTGAACACTCGGGAATACGGAATCACATTGGGACACACTGATCACACTGGTGAACACTGGGGAATACGGAATCACACTGGGACACACTGATCACACTGGGGAATACACAATCACACTGGTAAACACTGGGGAATACACAATCACACTGGGACACACTGATCACACTGGGGAATACACAATCACACTGGGACACACTGATCATACTGGTGAACACTCGGGAATATGGAATCACACTGGGACACACTGATCACACTGGTGAACACTCGGGAATACGGAATCACACTGGGACACACTGATCACACTGGGGAATACACAATCACACTGGGACACACTGATCACAGCGGGGAATACACAATCACACTGGGACACACTGGTCACACTGATGAACACTCGGGAATACACAATCACACTGGGACACACTGATCACACTGGGGAATACACAATCACACTGGGACACACTGGTAAACACTGGGGAATACACAATCACACTGGAACACAATGGTAAACACTCGGGAATACACAATCACATGGGGCACACTGATCACACTGGGGAATACACAATCACACTGGGACACACTGATCACACTGAGACACATTGATCACACTGGGACACAATGGTCACACTGGGATACACTGGGACACACTGATCACACACTGATCTCACTGAGACACATTGATCACACTGGGACACAATGGTCACACTGGGATACACTGGGACACACTGATCACACTGGGACACACTGATCACACTGGGGCACACTGATCACACTCGGACACACTAGGGCATACTGATCACACTGAGACACACTGATCACACTTCTCACATTGGAACACACTGATCACACTGGGACACACTGATCACACAGGGACACACTGATGACACTGGGACACACTGATCACACTGGAACACACTGATCACACCGATCACACTGGGACACACTGATCACACTGGGACACACTGAACACACTGGTGAACACTGATCACACTGGGACACACTGAACACACTGGTGAACACTGATCACACTGGGACATGCTGATCACACTGCTGAACACTGATCACACTGGGACACACTGATCACTCTGGGACACTGACCACACTGGGACACACTGATCACACTGGGACACACTGATCATACTGGGACACACACTGATAACACTGTGACACACTGATCATACTGGGATGCACTGATCACACTGGGACACTGATCACACTGGGACACACTGATCACACAGGGACACACTGATCACACTGAGACATACTGATCACACTGGGACACACTGATCACACTGAGACATACTGACCACACTGGGACACACTGATCACACTGAGACACACTGATCACACTGGGACACACTGATCACACTGGGGAATACACAATTACACTGGGACACACTGGTGAACACTCGGGAATACGGAATCACACAGGGACACACTGATCACACTGGGGAATACACAATCACACTGGGACACACTGATCACACTGGTGAACACTCGGGAATACGGAATCACACAGGGACACACTGATCACACTGGGGAATACGGAATCACACTGGGACACACTGATCACACTGGTGAACACTCGGGCATACGGAATCACACTGGGACACACTGATCACACTGGGGAATACGGAATCACACTGGGACACACTGATCACACTGGTGAACACTCGGGAATACGGAATCACACTGGGACACACTGATCACACTGGTGAACACTCGGGAATACGGAATCACACTGGGACACACTGATCACACTGTGAACACTGGGGAATACGAAATCACACTGGGACACACTGATCACACTGGTGAACACTCGGGAATACGGAATCACACTGGGACACACTGATCACACTGGGGAATACACAATTACACTGGGACACACTGGTGAACACTCAGGAATACGGAATCACACAGGGACACACTGATCACACTGGGGAATACGGAATCACACTGGGACACACTGATCACACTGGGGAATACGGAATCACACTGGGACACACTGATCACACTGGTGAACACTCGGGAATACGGAATCACACTGGGACACACTGATCACACTGTGAACACTGGGGAATACAAAATCACACTGGGACACACTGATCACACTGGTGAACACTCGGGAATACGGAATCACACTGGGACACACTGATCACACTGGGGAATACACAATTACACTGGGACACACTGATCACACTGGGGAATACACAATCACACTGGGACACACTGGTAAACACTGGGGAATACACAATCACACTGGAACACAATGGTAAACACTCGGGAATACACAATCACATGGGGCACACTGATCACACTGGGGAATACACAATCACACTGGGACACACTGATCACACTGAGACACATTGATCACACTGGGACACAATGGTCACACTGGGATACACTGGGACACACTGATCACACACTGATCACACTGAGACACATTGATCACACTGGGACACAATGGTCACACTGGGATACACTGGGACACACTGATCACACTGGGACACACTGATCACACTGGGGCACACTGATCACACTCGGACACACTAGGGCATACTGATCACACTGAGACACACTGATCACACTTCTCACATTGGGACACACTGATCACACTGGGACACACTGATCACACAGGGACACACTGATCACACTGGGACACACTGATCACACTGGAACACACTGATCACACCGATCACACTGGGACACACTGATCACACTGGGACACACTGATCAGACTGGTGAACACTCGGGAATACGGAATCACACTGGGACACACTGATCACACTGGGGAATACACAATCACACTGGTAAACACTGGGGAATACACAATCACACTGGGACACACTGATCACACTGGGGAATACACAATCACACTGGGACACACTGATCATACTGGTGAACACTCGGGAATATGGAATCACACTGGGACACACTGATCACACTGGTGAACACTCGGGAATACGGAATCACACTGGGACACACTGATCACACTGGGGAATACACAATCACACTGGGACACACTGATCACAGCGGGGAATACACAATCACACTGGGACACACTGGTCACACTGATGAACACTCGGGAATACACAATCACACTGGGACACACTGATCACACTGGGGAATACACAATCACACTGGGACACACTGGTAAACACTGGGGAATACACAATCACACTGGAACACAATGGTAAACACTCGGGAATACACAATCACATGGGGCACACTGATCACACTGGGGAATACACAATCACACTGGGACACACTGATCACACTGAGACACATTGATCACACTGGGACACAATGGTCACACTGGGATACACTGGGACACACTGATCACACACTGATCTCACTGAGACACATTGATCACACTGGGACACAATGGTCACACTGGGATACACTGGGACACACTGATCACACTGGGACACACTGATCACACTGGGGCACACTGATCACACTCGGACACACTAGGGCATACTGATCACACTGAGACACACTGATCACACTTCTCACATTGGAACACACTGATCACACTGGGACACACTGATCACACAGGGACACACTGATGACACTGGGACACACTGATCACACTGGAACACACTGATCACACCGATCACACTGGGACACACTGATCACACTGGGACACACTGAACACACTGGTGAACACTGATCACACTGGGACACACTGAACACACTGGTGAACACTGATCACACTGGGACATGCTGATCACACTGCTGAACACTGATCACACTGGGACACACTGATCACTCTGGGACACTGACCACACTGGGACACACTGATCACACTGGGACACACTGATCATACTGGGACACACACTGATAACACTGTGACACACTGATCATACTGGGATGCACTGATCACACTGGGACACTGATCACACTGGGACACACTGATCACACAGGGACACACTGATCACACTGAGACATACTGATCACACTGGGACACACTGATCACACTGAGACATACTGACCACACTGGGACACACTGATCACACTGAGACACACTGATCACACTGGGACACACTGATCACACTGGGGAATACACAATTACACTGGGACACACTGGTGAACACTCGGGAATACGGAATCACACAGGGACACACTGATCACACTGGGGAATACACAATCACACTGGGACACACTGATCACACTGGTGAACACTCGGGAATACGGAATCACACAGGGACACACTGATCACACTGGGGAATACGGAATCACACTGGGACACACTGATCACACTGGTGAACACTCGGGCATACGGAATCACACTGGGACACACTGATCACACTGGGGAATACGGAATCACACTGGGACACACTGATCACACTGGTGAACACTCGGGAATACGGAATCACACTGGGACACACTGATCACACTGGTGAACACTCGGGAATACGGAATCACACTGGGACACACTGATCACACTGTGAACACTGGGGAATACGAAATCACACTGGGACACACTGATCACACTGGTGAACACTCGGGAATACGGAATCACACTGGGACACACTGATCACACTGGGGAATACACAATTACACTGGGACACACTGGTGAACACTCAGGAATACGGAATCACACAGGGACACACTGATCACACTGGGGAATACGGAATCACACTGGGACACACTGATCACACTGGGGAATACGGAATCACACTGGGACACACTGATCACACTGGTGAACACTCGGGAATACGGAATCACACTGGGACACACTGATCACACTGTGAACACTGGGGAATACAAAATCACACTGGGACACACTGATCACACTGGTGAACACTCGGGAATACGGAATCACACTGGGACACACTGATCACACTGGGGAATACACAATTACACTGGGACACACTGATCACACTGGGGAATACACAATCACACTGGGACACACTGGTAAACACTGGGGAATACACAATCACACTGGAACACAATGGTAAACACTCGGGAATACACAATCACATGGGGCACACTGATCACACTGGGGAATACACAATCACACTGGGACACACTGATCACACTGAGACACATTGATCACACTGGGACACAATGGTCACACTGGGATACACTGGGACACACTGATCACACACTGATCACACTGAGACACATTGATCACACTGGGACACAATGGTCACACTGGGATACACTGGGACACACTGATCACACTGGGACACACTGATCACACTGGGGCACACTGATCACACTCGGACACACTAGGGCATACTGATCACACTGAGACACACTGATCACACTTCTCACATTGGGACACACTGATCACACTGGGACACACTGATCACACAGGGACACACTGATCACACTGGGACACACTGATCACACTGGAACACACTGATCACACCGATCACACTGGGACACACTGATCACACTGGGACACACTGAACACACTGGTGAACACTGATCACACTGGGACACACTGAACACACTGGTGAACACTGATCACACTGGGACATGCTGATCACATTGCTGAACACTGATCACACTGGGGCACACTGATCACTCTGGGACACTGACCACACTGGGACACACTGATCACACTGGGACACACTGATCATACTGGGACACACACTGATAACACTGTGACACACTGATCATACTGGGACGCACTGATCACACTGGGACACTGATCACACTGGGACACACTGATCACACAGGGACACACTGATCACACTGAGACATACTGATCACACTGGGACACACTGATCACACTGAGACATACTGACCACACTGGGGCACACTGATCACACTGAGACACACTGATCACACTGAGATACACTGATCACACTGGGGAATACACAATTACACTGGGACACACTGGTGAACACTCGGGAATACGGAATCACACAGGGACACACTGATCACACTGGGGAATACACAATCACACTGGGACACACTGATCACACTGGTGAACACTCGGGAATACGGAATCACACTGGGACACACTGATCACACTGGGGAATACGGAATCACACTGGGACACACTGATCACACTGGTGAACACTCGGGAATACGGAATCACACTGGGAGACACTGATCACACTGGGGAATACGGAATCACACTGGGACACACTGATCACACTGGGGAATACGGAATCACACTGGGACACACTGATCACACTGGTGAACACTCGGGAATACGGAATCACACTGGGACACACTGATCACACTGTGAACACTGGGGAATACGAAATCACACTGGGACACACTGATCACACTGGTGAACACTCGGGAATACGGAATCACACTGGGACACACTGATCACACTGGGGAATACACAATTACACTGGGACACACTGGTGAACACTCAGGAATACGGAATCACACAGGGACACACTGATCACACTGGGGAATACGGAATCACACTGGGACACACTGATCACACTGGGGAATACGGAATCACACTGGGACACACTGATCACACTGGTGAACACTCGGGAATACGGAATCACACTGGGACACACTGATCACACTGTGAACACTGGGGAATACGAAATCACACTGGGACACACTGATCACACTGGTGAACACTCGGGAATACGGAATCACACTGGGACACACTGATCACACTGGGGAATACACAATTACACTGGGACACACTGGTGAACACTCAGGAATACGGAATCACACAGGGACACACTGATCACATTGGGGAATACACAATCACACTGGGACACACTGATCACACTGGTGAACACTCGGGAATACGGAATCACATTGGGACACACTGATCACACTGGTGAACACTGGGGAATACGGAATCACACTGGGACACACTGATCACACTGGGGAATACACAATCACACTGGTAAACACTGGGGAATACACAATCACACTGGGACACACTGATCACACTGGGGAATACACAATCACACTGGGACACACTGATCATACTGGTGAACACTCGGGAATACGGAATCACACTGGGACACACTGATCACACTGGTGAACACTCGGGAATACACAATCACACTGGTCACACTGGTGAACACTCGGGAATACAGAATCACACTGGGACACACTGATCACACTGCTGAACACTGGGGAATACACAATCACACTGAGACACACTGGTAAACACTGGGGAATACACAATCACACTGGGACACATTGGTAAACACTGGGGAATACACAATCACACTGGAACACAATGGTAAACACTCGGGAATACACAATCACACGGGGCACACTGATCACACTGGGGAATACACAATCACACTGGGACACACTGATCACACTGGGGAATACACAATCACACTGGGACACACTGATCACACACTGATCACACTGCGACACATTGATCACACTGGGACACAATGGTCACACTGGGATACACTGGGACACACTGATCACACTGGGACACACTGATCACACTGGGGCACACTGATCACACTAGGGCATACTGATCACACTGAGACACACTGATCACACTTCTCACATTGGGACACACTGATCACACTCGGACACAATGATCACACAGGGACACACTGATCACACTGGGACACACTGATCACACTGGAACACACTGATCACACTGGGACACACTGAACACACTGGTGAACACTGATCACACTGGGACACGCTGATCACACTGGTGAACACTGATCACACTGGGACACACTGATCACACTGGGACGCTGATCACACTGACCACACTGGGACACACTCATCACACTGGGACACACTGATCACACTCGGACACACTAGGGCATACTGATCACACTGAGACACACTGATCACACTTCTCACATTGGGACACACTGATCACACTGGGACACACTGATCACACAGGGACACACTGATCACACTGGTGAACACTGATCACACTGGGACACACTGATCACACTGGGACGCTGATCACACTGATCACACTGGGACACGCTGATCACACTGGTGAACACTGATCACACTGTGACACACTGATCACACTGGGACACACTGATCACACTGGGACACACTGATCATACTGGGACACACACTGATAACACTGTGACACACTGATCACACTGGGACGCACTGATCACACTGGGACACTGATCACACTGGGACACACTGATCACACAGGGACACACTGATCACACAGAGGGACACTAATCACACTGAGACATACTGATCACACTGGGACACCGGCACCTGCAACAACTATTCCTGTCCCTGCTCTATCCATGTCTCCGATATGGCCACAACATCAATGTCCCAGGTACCAACCCATGCCGCAAGTTCACCCACCTTATTCCGGATGCTCCTGGCACTGAAGAAGACACACTTTAAACCACCTTCCTGCCTGCCGGTACACTCCTGCAACTTTGAAACCTTACTCATGACCTCACTACTCTCAACCTCCTGTATACTGGAGCTACAATTCAGGTTCCCAAGCACCTGCCCCTGTGATCACACTGATCACACTGTGACACACTGATCACACTGGGATACTGATCACACTGTGACACACTGATCACACTGGGACACACTGATCACACTGGGACACACTGATCACACTGACACACTGATCATGTTGGGACACACTGATCACACTAGGACACACTGATCACACTGGGACACACTGATCACACTGACCACACTGTGACACACTGATCACACTGGGACACACTGCTCACACTAGGACACACTGATCACACTGATAAACACTGGGGAATATACAATCACACTGGGACACACTGATCACAATGATCACACTGGGACACACTGATCACACTGAGACACACTGATCAAATTGGGACACACTGATCACACTGATCACACTGGGACACACTGATCACACTGATCAAACTGGGACACACTGATCACACTGAGACACACTGAACACACTGGGACGCACTGATCACACTGAGACACACTGAACACACTGGGACGCACTGATCACACTGGGACACAATGTGACACACTAATCACACTGGGACACACTGATCACAATGATCGCACTGGGACACACTGATCACAATGATCACACTGGGACACACTGATCACACTGATCACACAGACACACTGATCACAATGATCACACTGGGACGCACTGATCACACTGAGACACACTGAACACACTGGGACACACTGATCACACTGAGACACACTGAACACACTGGGACGCACTGATCACACTGGGACACACTGTGACACACTGATCACACTGGGACACACTGATCACAATGATCGCACTGGGACACACTGATCACAATGATCACACTGGGACACACTGATCACACTGAGACACACTGATCACAATGATCACACTGGGACACACTGATCACACTGGGACACACTGATCACAATGATCACACTGGGACACACTGATCACACTGGGACACACTGAGACACTGAACACACTGGGACACACTGATCACACTGAGACACACTGGGATGCACTGATCACACTGCGACACACTGTGACACACTGATCACACTGAGACACACTGAACACACTGATCACACTGAGACACACTGATCACACTGGGACACACTGATCACACTGAGACACACTGATCACACTGGGACACACTGATCACACTGGGATGCACTGATCACACTGAGACACACTGATCACACTGGGACGCACTGATCACACTGGGACACACTGTGACACACTGATCACACTGGGACACACTGATCACACTGGGACACACTGATCACACGGAGACACACTGATCACACTGGGACGCACTGATCACACTGGGACACACTGTGACACACTGATCACACTGTGACACACTGATCACTCTGGGACACACTGATCACACTGAGACACACTGATCACACTGGGACAGACTGGGGAATACAGAATCACACTGTACAAGCACTCTAACCCTCTCCCACACTGTCCAACACTCCCCCAACTCTCTTCCTCTCTAACCCTCTCCTCCACTCTCTAACCCTCTTCCTCACTATCTAACCATCCTTCCACTCTCTAATCCTCCCCCGCACTCTCCAATACATGTCCCCACCCTCTAAGCCTCTCCCCACTCTCTAAGCTTCCCCCCACTTTATACCAATCCCCATTCTCCAACCTCCTCCCCTGCTCTCTAACCCTTTAATCCACTCACTAACTGTCTCCCCCACTCTCCAGCCCTCTTTCCCACTCACTAACCCTCTCCCCTCACTCTCTAACCCTCTCCCCCTCACTCACTAACCCTCTCCCTCACTCACTAACCCTCTCTCCCTCACTCACTAACCATCTCCCCCTCACTCACTAACCCTCTCCCCCTCACTCACTAACCCTCTCCCCCTCACTCACTAACCCTCTCCCCTCACTCACTAACCCTCTCCCCTCACTCACTAACCATCTCCCCCACTCACTAACCCTCTCCCCTCACTCACTAACCCTCTCCCTCACTCACTAACCCTCTCCCCTCACTCTCTAACACTCTCCCACTCTCTAACCCTCTCCCCTCACTCACTAACCCTCTCCCCTCACTCACTAACCCTCTCCCATTCAATAACCCTCTCCCTCACTCACTAACCCTCTCCCTCACTCTCTAACCCTCTCCCTCACTCTCTAACCCTCTCCCCTCACTCACTAACCCTCTCCCTCATTCTCTAACCCTCTCCCTCACTCACTAACCCTCTCCCTCACACACTAACCCTCTCCATCACTCACTGACGCTCTCCCCTCACTCACTAACCCTCTCCCTCACTCACTAACCCTCTCCCTCACTCACTAACCATCTCTCTGACTCTAAACCTCTCACTCTCTAACCCTCTCCCACTCACTAACCCTCTCCCCTTACTCTCTAACCCTCTCCCCCATACTTACTAACCCTCTCCCCCACTCTCTAACTCTCTCCCCTCACCACTATCCCTCACTCCCACTCTCTACTGGGCTGGTTTAGCTCAGTGGTCTAGACAGCTGGTTTGTGATGGAGAACAAGGCCAGCAGCGCGGGTTCAATTCCCGTACCAGCTTACCCGAACAGGCGCCGGAATGTGGCGACTAGGGGCTTTTCACAGTAACCTCATACTTGTGACAATAAAAGGTTATTATTATTAACCTTCTCCCCACACTCTCTAACCCTCTCCCCTGCTCTCTAAACCTCTCCCCCACTTTCCAACTCTACCCCCAACTCTCTAACCCTCTCCACAAACTCCCTAACCGCTGGCCCACACTCTCTGGCCCACTCCGTCACCACACTCCATCACTCAAACTCACTGATCCACTCCACTCTCTTTGATCTCGGCATGTGGCAGGACTGCAGAGCTGAGATCTGAGCCAGTCGTTGTTAGTTAACACATCTCTGTCCATTGCTGTTTAGTCTGCAGGAACACGCATGTGTTGTAGCTTCAACTGATTCACACCTCGGTTTATCTGACGCAACATTCTTCACATTCTAAACAACGAGCTATGATTGGCCATTGATTTGATGTGAATGTGGAGTTACCAGTTCCAGGGACACAGATTGTGGGTTCTGGTCAGTTACACGGACACAGATTGTGGGTTCCGGTTAGTTACATAGACACAGATTGTGGGTTCTGGTCAGTTACACAGATACAGATTGTGGGTTCTGGTCAGTTACACAGACACAGATTGTAGGTTCCGGTCAGTTACACGGACAGATTGTGGGTTCTGGTCAGTTACACGGACACAGATTGTGGGTTCTGGTCAGTTACACAGACACAGATTGTAGGTTCCGGTCAGTTACACGGACACAGATTGTGGGTTCCGGTCAGTTACACGGACACAGATTGTGGGTTCTGGTCAGTTACACAGACACAGATTGTAGGTTCCGGTCACTTACACGGACACAGATTGTGGGTTCTGGTCAGTTACACAGACACAGATTGTAGGTTCCGGTCAGTTACACGGACACAGATTGAGGGTTCCGGTCAGTTACACGGACACAGATTGTGGGTTCCGGTTAGTTACATAGACACAGATTGTGGGTTCTGGTCAGTTACACGGACACAGATTGTAGGTTCCGGTCAGTTACACGGACACAGATTGTGGGTTCCGGTCAGTTACACGGACACTGATTGTGGGTTCCGGTCAGTTACACGGACACAGATTGTGGGTTCTGGTCAGTTACACGGACACAGATTGTGGGTTCCGGTCAGTTACACAGACACAGATTGTGGGTTCTGGTCAGTTACACGGACACAGATTGTGGGTTCTGGTCAGTTACACGGACACAGATTGTGGGTTCTGGTCAGTTACACGGACACAGATTGTGGGTTCTGGTCAGTTACACGGACACAGATTGTGGGTTCTGGTCAGTTACACGGACACGGATTGTGGGTTCTGATCAGTTACACAGACACAGATTGTGGGTTCTGGTCAGTTACACGGACACGGATTGTGGGTTCTGGTCAGTTACACAGATACAGATTGTGGGTTCTGGTCAGTTACACGGACACAGATTGTGGGTTCTGGTCAGTTACACGGACACAGATTGTGGGTTCTGGTCAGTTACACGGACACAGATTGTGGGTTCTGGTCAGTTACACAGACACAGATTGTGGGTTCCGGTCAGTTACACGGACACAGATTGTGGGTTCCGGTCAGTTACACGGACACAGATTGTGGGTTCTGGTCAGTTACACGGACACAGATTGTGGGTTCTGGTCAGTTACACAGACACAGATTGTGGGTTCTGGTCAGTTACACGGACACAGATTGTGGGTTCTGGTCAGTTACACAGACACAGATTGTAGGTTCCGGTCAGTTACACGGACACAGATTGTGGGTTCTGGTCAGTTAGAGACACAGATTGTGGGTTCTGGTCAGTTACACAGACGCAGATTGTGGGTTCTGGTCAGTTACACAGACACAGATTGTGGGTTCTGGTCAGTTACACGGACACAGATTGTGGGTTCTGGTCAGTTACACAGACACAGATTGTGGGTTCTGGTCAGTTACACGGACACAGATTGTGGGTTCTGGTCAGTTACACGGACACAGATTGTGGGTTCCGGTCAGTTACACAGACACAGATTGTGGGTTCTGGTCAGTTACACGGACACAGATTGTGGGTTCTGGTCAGTTACACGGACACAGATTGTGGGTTCTGGTCAGTTACACGGACACAGATTGTGGGTTCTGGTCAGTTACACGGACACAGATTGTGGGTTCTGGTCAGTTACACGGACACGGATTGTGGGTTCTGATCAGTTACACAGACACAGATTGTGGGTTCTGGTCAGTTACACGGACACGGATTGTGGGTTCTGGTCAGTTACACAGATACAGATTGTGGGTTCTGGTCAGTTACACGGACACAGATTGTGGGTTCTGGTCAGTTACACGGACACAGATTGTGGGTTCTGGTCAGTTACACGGACACAGATTGTGGGTTCTGGTCAGTTACACAGACACAGATTGTGGGTTCCGGTCAGTTACACGGACACAGATTGTGGGTTCCGGTCAGTTACACGGACACAGATTGTGGGTTCTGGTCAGTTACACGGACACAGATTGTGGGTTCTGGTCAGTTACACAGACACAGATTGTGGGTTCTGGTCAGTTACACGGACACAGATTGTGGGTTCTGGTCAGTTACACAGACACAGATTGTAGGTTCCGGTCAGTTACACGGACACAGATTGTGGGTTCTGGTCAGTTAGAGACACAGATTGTGGGTTCTGGTCAGTTACACAGACGCAGATTGTGGGTTCTGGTCAGTTACACAGACACAGATTGTGGGTTCTGGTCAGTTACACGGACACAGATTGTGGGTTCTGGTCAGTTACACAGACACAGATTGTGGGTTCTGGTCAGTTACACGGACACAGATTGTGGGTTCTGGTCAGTTACACGGACACAGATTGTGGGTTCTGGTCAGTTACACGGACACAGATTGTGGGTTCTGGTCAGTTACACGGACACAGATTGTGGGTTCTGGTCAGTTACACGGACACAGATTGTGGGGACTGGTCAGTTACACGGACACAGATTGTGGGTTCTGGTCAGTTACACGGACACAGATTGTGGGTTCTGGTCAGTTACACAGACACAGATTGTGGGTTCTGGTCAGTTACACGGACACAGATTGTGGGTTCTGGTCAGTTACACGGACACAGATTGTGGGGACTGGTCAGTTACACGGACACAGATTGTGGGTTCTGGTCAGTTACACGGACACAGATTGTGGGTTCTGGTCAGTTACACGGACACAGATTGTGGGTTCTGGTCAGTTACACGGACACAGATTGTGGGTTCTGGTCAGTTACACAGACACAGATTGTGGGTTCTGGTCAGTTACACAGACACAGATTGTGGGTTCTGGTCAGTTACACAGACACAGATTGTGGGTTCTGGTCAGTTACACGGACACAGATTGTGGGTTCCGGTCAGTTACACGGACACAGATTGTGGGTTCTGGTCAGTTACACGGACACAGATTGTGGGTTCTGGTCAGTTACACGGACACAGATTGTGGGTTCTGGTCAGTTACACGGACACAGATTGTGGGTTCCGGTCAGTTACACAGACACAGATTGTGGGTTCTGGTCAGTTACACAGACACAGATGGTGGGTTCCGGTCAGTTACACAAACACAGATTGTGGGTTCTGGTCAGTTACACGGACACAGATTGTGGGTTCCGGTCAGTTACACAGACACAGATTGTGGGTTCCGGTCAGTTACACGGACACAGATTGTGGGTTCTGGTCAGTTACACGGACACAGATTGTGGGTTCTGGTCAGTTACACGGACACAGATTGTGAGTTCTGGTCAGTTACACGGACACAGATTGTGGGTTCTGGTCAGTTACACGGACACAGATTGTGGGTTCCGGTCAGTTACACGGACACAGATTGTGGGTTCTGGTCAGTTACACAGACACAGATTGTGGGTTCCGGTCAGTTACACAGACACGGATTGTGGGTTCTGGTCAGTTAGAGACACAGTTTGTGGGTTCTGGTCAGTTACACAGACACAGATTGTGGGTTCCGGTCAGTTACACAGACACGGATTGTGGGTTCTGGTCAGTTACACAGACACAGATTGTGGGTTCTGGTCAGTTACACAGACACAGATTGTGGGTTCCGGTCAGTTACACGGACACAGATTGTGGGGACTGGTCAGTTACACGGACACAGATTGTGGGTTCTGGTCAGTTACACGGACACAGATTGTGGGTTCTGGTCAGTTACACAGACACAGATTGTGGGTTCTGGTCAGTTACACGGACACAGATTGTGGGTTCTGGTCAGTTACACAGACACTGATTGTGGGTTCCGGTCAGTTACACGGACACAGATTGTGGGTTCTGGTCAGTTAGAGACACAGATTGTGGGTTCTGGTCAGTTACACGGACACAGATTGTGGGTTCTGGTCAGTTACACGGACACAGATTGTGGGTTCCGGTCAGTTACACAGACACAGATTGTGGGTTCCGGTCAGTTACACGGACACAGATTGTGGGTTCTGGTCAGTTACACGGACACAGATTGTGGGTTCTGGTCAGTTACACGGACACAGATTGTGGGTTCCGGTCAGTTACACGGACACAGATTGTGAGTTCTGCTCAGTTACACGGACACAGATTGTGGGTTCTGGTCAGTTACACGGACACAGATTGTGGGTTCTGGTCAGTTTCACGGACACAGATTGTGGGTTCTGGTCAGTTACACGGACACAGATTGTGGGTTCTGGTCAGTTACACAGACACAGATTGTGGGTTCTGGTCAGTTACACAGACACAGATTGTGGGTTCTGGTCAGTTACACGGACACAGATTGTGGGTTCCGGTCAGTTACACAGACACAGATTGTGGGTTCTGGTCAGTTACACAGACACAGATTGTGGGTTCTGGTCAGTTACATGGACACAGATTGTGGGTTCCGGTCAGTTACACAGACACAGATTGTGGGTTCCGGTCAGTTAGAGACACAGATTGTGGGTTCTGGTCAGTTACACAGACACAGATTGTGGGTTCTGGTCAGTTACACGGACACAGATTGTGGGTTCTGGTCTGTTACACAGACACAGATTGTGGGTTCCGGTCAGTTTCACGGACAAAGATTGTGGGTTCTGGTCTGTTACACGGACACAGATTGTGGGTTCCGGTCAGTTAGAGACACAGATTGTGGGTTCCGGTCAGTTTCACGGACAAAGATTGTGGGTTCTGGTCAGTTACACGGACACAGATTGTGGGTTCCGGTCAGTTATACGGACACAGATTGTGGGTTCTGGTCAGTTACACGGACACAGATTGTGGGTTCTGGTCAGTTACACGGACACAGATTGTGGGTTCTGGTCAGTTACACGGACACAGATTGTGGGTTCTGGTCAGTTACACCGACACAGATTGTGGGTTCTGGTCAGTTACACGGACACAGATTGTGGGTTCTGGTCAGTTATACGGACACAGATTGTGGGTTCTGGTCAGTTACACGGACACAGATTGTGGGTTCTGGTCAGTTACACGGACACAGATTGTGGGTTCTGGTCAGTTACACGGACACAGATTGTGGGTTCTGGTCAGTTACAGGGACACGGATTGTGGGTTCTGGTCAGTTACACAGACACAGATTGTGGGTTCTGGTCAGTTACACGGACACAGATTGTGGGTTCTGGTCAGTTACACGGACACAGATTGTGGGTTCTGGTCAGTTACACGGACACAGATTGTGGGTTCTGGTCAGTTACACAGACACAGATTGTGGGTTCCGGTCAGTTACACGGACACAGATTGTGGGTTCTGGTCAGTTACACAGACACAGATTGTGCGTCCGGTCAGTTACACGGACACAGATTGTGGGTTCTGGTCTGTTACACGGACACAGATTGTGGGTTCTGGTCAGTTTCACGGACACAGATTGTGGGTTCTGGTCAGTTACACGGACACAGATTGTGGGTTCTGGTCAGTTACACAGACACAGATTGTGGGTTCTGGTCAGTTACACAGACACAGATTGTGGGTTCCGGTCAGTTAGAGACACAGATTGTGGGTTCTGGTCAGTTACACAGACACAGATTGTGGGTTCTGGTCAGTTACACGGACACAGATTGTGGGTTCTGGTCTGTTACACAGACACAGATTGTGGGTTCCGGTCAGTTTCACGGACAAAGATTGTGGGTTCTGGTCTGTTACACGGACACAGATTGTGGGTTCCGGTCAGTTAGAGACACAGATTGTGTGTTCCGGTCAGTTTCACGGACAAAGATTGTGGGTTCTGGTCAGTTACACGGACACAGATTGTGGGTTCTGGTCTGTTACACAGACACAGATTGTGGGTTCCGTTCAGTTTCACGGACAAAGATTGTGGGTTCTGGTCTGTTACACGGACACAGATTGTGGGTTCCGGTCAGTTAGAGACACAGATTGTGTGTTCCGGTCAGTTTCACGGACAAAGATTGTGGGTTCTGGTCAGTTACACGGACAAAGATTGTGGGTTCTGGTCTGTTACACGGACACAGATTGTGTGTTCCGGTCAGTTTCACGGACAAAGATTGTGGGTTCCGGTCAGTTTCACGGACAAAGATTGTGGGTTCTGGTCTGTTACACGGACACAGATTGTGGGTTCCGGTCAGTTAGAGACACAGATTGTGTGTTCCGGTCAGTTTCACGGACAAAGATTGTGGGTTCTGGTCAGTTACACGGACACAGATTGTGGGTTCTGGTCAGTTACACAGACACAGATTGTGGGTTCTGGTCAGTTACACGGACACAGATTGTGGGTTCTGGTCAGTTACACGGACACAGATTGTGGGTTCTGGTCAGTTACACGGACACAGATTGTGGGTTCTGGTCAGTTACACAGACACAGATTGTGGGTTCCGGTCAGTTACACGGACACAGATTGTGGGTTCCGGTCAGTTACACGGACACAGATTGTGGGTTCTGGTCAGTTACACGGACACAGATTGTGGGTTCTGGTCAGTTACACAGACACAGATTGTGGGTTCTGGTCAGTTACACGGACACAGATTGTGGGTTCTGGTCAGTTACACAGACACAGATTGTAGGTTCCGGTCAGTTACACGGACACAGATTGTGGGTTCTGGTCAGTTAGAGACACAGATTGTGGGTTCTGGTCAGTTACACAGACGCAGATTGTGGGTTCTGGTCAGTTACACAGACACAGATTGTGGGTTCTGGTCAGTTACACGGACACAGATTGTGGGTTCTGGTCAGTTACACAGACACAGATTGTGGGTTCTGGTCAGTTACACGGACACAGATTGTGGGTTCTGGTCAGTTACACGGACACAGATTGTGGGTTCTGGTCAGTTACACAGACACAGATTGTGGGTTCTGGTCAGTTACACGGACACAGATTGTGGGTTCTGGTCAGTTACACGGACACAGATTGTGGGGACTGGTCAGTTACACGGACACAGATTGTGGGTTCTGGTCAGTTACACGGACACAGATTGTGGGTTCTGGTCAGTTACACAGACACAGATTGTGGGTTCTGGTCAGTTACACGGACACAGATTGTGGGTTCTGGTCAGTTACACGGACACAGATTGTGGGGACTGGTCAGTTACACGGACACAGATTGTGGGTTCTGGTCAGTTACACGGACACAGATTGTGGGTTCTGGTCAGTTACACGGACACAGATTGTGGGTTCTGGTCAGTTACACAGACACAGATTGTGGGTTCTGGTCAGTTACACGGACACAGATTGTGGGTTCTGGTCAGTTACACGGACACAGATTGTGGGGACTAGTCAGTTACACGGACACAGATTGTGGGTTCTGGTCAGTTACACGGACACAGATTGTGGGTTCTGGTCAGTTACACAGACACAGATTGTGGGTTCTGGTCAGTTACACAGACACAGATTGTGGGTTCTGGTCAGTTACACAGACACAGATTGTGGGTTCTGGTCAGTTACACGGACACAGATTGTGGGTTCCGGTCAGTTACACGGACACAGATTGTGGGTTCTGGTCAGTTACACGGACACAGATTGTGGGTTCTGGTCAGTTACACGGACACAGATTGTGGGTTCTGGTCAGTTACACGGACACAGATTGTGGGTTCTGGTCAGTTACACAGACACAGATTGTGGGTTCTGGTCAGTTACACGGACACAGATTGTGGGTTCTGGTCAGTTACACGGACACAGATTGTGGGGACTAGTCAGTTACACGGACACAGATTGTGGGTTCTGGTCAGTTACACGGACACAGATTGTGGGTTCTGGTCAGTTACACAGACACAGATTGTGGGTTCTGGTCAGTTACACAGACACAGATTGTGGGTTCTGGTCAGTTACACAGACACAGATTGTGGGTTCTGGTCAGTTACACGGACACAGATTGTGGGTTCCGGTCAGTTACACGGACACAGATTGTGGGTTCTGGTCAGTTACACGGACACAGATTGTGGGTTCTGGTCAGTTACACGGACACAGATTGTGGGTTCTGGTCAGTTACACGGACACAGATTGTGGGTTCCGGTCAGTTACACAGACACAGATTGTGGGTTCTGGTCAGTTACACAGACACAGATGGTGGGTTCTGGTCATTTACACAAACACAGATTGTGGGTTCTGGTCAGTTACACGGACACAGATTGTGGGTTCCGGTCAGTTACACAGACACAGATTGTGGGTTCCGGTCAGTTACACGGACACAGATTGTGGGTTCTGGTCAGTTACACGGACACAGATTGTGGGTTCTGGTCAGTTACACGGACACAGATTGTGAGTTCTGGTCAGTTACATGGACACAGATTGTGGGTTCTGGTCAGTTACACGGACACAGATTGTGGGTTCCGGTCAGTTACACGGACACAGATTGTGGGTTCTGGTCAGTTACACAGACACAGATTGTGGGTTCCGGTCAGTTACACAGACACGGATTGTGGGTTCTGGTCAGTTAGAGACACAGTTTGTGGGTTCTGGTCAGTTACACAGACACAGATTGTGGGTTCCGGTCAGTTACACAGACACGGATTGTGGGTTCTGGTCAGTTACACAGACACAGATTGTGGGTTCTGGTCAGTTACACAGACACAGATTGTGGGTTCCGGTCAGTTACACGGACACAGATTGTGGGTTCTGGTCAGTTAGAGACACAGATTGTGGGTTCTGGTCAGTTACACGGACACAGATTGTGGGTTCTGGTCAGTTACACGGACACAGATTGTGGGTTCTGGTCAGTTACACAGACACAGATTGTGGGTTCTGGTCAGTTACACGGACACAGATTGTGGGTTCTGGTCAGTTACACAGACACTGATTGTGGGTTCCGGTCAGTTACACGGACACAGATTGTGGGTTCTGGTCAGTTAGAGACACAGATTGTGGGTTCTGGTCAGTTACACGGACACAGATTGTGGGTTCTGGTCAGTTACACGGACACAGATTGTGGGTTCCGGTCAGTTACACAGACACAGATTGTGGGTTCCGGTCAGTTACACGGACACAGATTGTGGGTTCTGGTCAGTTACACGGACACAGATTGTGGGTTCTGGTCAGTTACACGGACACAGATTGTGGGTTCCGGTCAGTTACACGGACACAGATTGTGAGTTCTGCTCAGTTACACGGACACAGATTGTGGGTTCTGGTCAGTTACACGGACACAGATTGTGGGTTCTGGTCAGTTTCACGGACACAGATTGTGGGTTCTGGTCAGTTACACGGACACAGATTGTGGGTTCTGGTCAGTTACACAGACACAGATTGTGGGTTCTGGTCAGTTACACAGACACAGATTGTGGGTTCTGGTCAGTTACACGGACACAGATTGTGGGTTCCGGTCAGTTACACAGACACAGATTGTGGGTTCTGGTCAGTTACACAGACACAGATTGTGGGTTCTGGTCAGTTACATGGACACAGATTGTGGGTTCCGGTCAGTTACACAGACACAGATTGTGGGTTCCGGTCAGTTAGAGACACAGATTGTGGGTTCTGGTCAGTTACACAGACACAGATTGTGGGTTCTGGTCAGTTACACGGACACAGATTGTGGGTTCTGGTCTGTTACACAGACACAGATTGTGGGTTCCGGTCAGTTTCACGGACAAAGATTGTGGGTTCTGGTCTGTTACACGGACACAGATTGTGGGTTCCGGTCAGTTAGAGACACAGATTGTGGGTTCCGGTCAGTTTCACGGACAAAGATTGTGGGTTCTGGTCAGTTACACGGACACAGATTGTGGGTTCCGGTCAGTTACACGGACACAGATTGTGGGTTCTGGTCAGTTACACGGACACAGATTGTGGGTTCTGGTCAGTTACACGGACACAGATTGTGGGTTCTGGTCAGTTACACGGACACAGATTGTGGGTTCTGGTCAGTTACACCGACACAGATTGTGGGTTCTGGTCAGTTACACGGACACAGATTGTGGGTTCTGGTCAGTTACACGGACACAGATTGTGGGTTCTGGTCAGTTACACGGACACAGATTGTGGGTTCTGGTCAGTTACACGGACACAGATTGTGGGTTCTGGTCAGTTACACGGACACAGATTGTGGGTTCTGGTCAGTTACAGGGACACGGATTGTGGGTTCTGGTCAGTTACACAGACACAGATTGTGGGTTCTGGTCAGTTACACGGACACAGATTGTGGGTTCTGGTCAGTTACACGGACACAGATTGTGGGTTCTGGTCAGTTACACGGACACAGATTGTGGGTTCTGGTCAGTTACACAGACACAGATTGTGGGTTCCGGTCAGTTACACGGACACAGATTGTGGGTTCTGGTCAGTTACACAGACACAGATTGTGCGTCCGCTCAGTTACACGGACACAGATTGTGGGTTCTGGTCTGTTACACGGACACAGATTGTGGGTTCTGGTCAGTTTCACGGACACAGATTGTGGGTTCTGGTCAGTTACACGGACACAGATTGTGGGTTCTGGTCAGTTACACAGACACAGATTGTGGGTTCTGGTCAGTTACACAGACACAGATTGTGGGTTCCGGTCAGTTAGAGACACAGATTGTGGGTTCTGGTCAGTTACACAGACACAGATTGTGGGTTCTGGTCAGTTACACGGACACAGATTGTGGGTTCTGGTCTGTTACACAGACACAGATTGTGGGTTCCGGTCAGTTTCACGGACAAAGATTGTGGGTTCTGGTCTGTTACACGGACACAGATTGTGGGTTCCGGTCAGTTAGAGACACAGATTGTGTGTTCCGGTCAGTTTCACGGACAAAGATTGTGGGTTCTGGTCAGTTACACGGACACAGATTGTGGGTTCTGGTCTGTTACACAGACACAGATTGTGGGTTCCGGTCAGTTTCACGGACAAAGATTGTGGGTTCTGGTCTGTTACACGGACACAGATTGTGGGTTCCGGTCAGTTAGAGACACAGATTGTGTGTTTCGGTCAGTTTCACGGACAAAGATTGTGGGTTCTGGTCAGTTACACGGACACAGATTGTGGGTTCCGGTCAGTTACACGGACACAGATTGTGGGTTCTGGTCAGTTACACGGACACAGATTGTGGGTTCTGGTCAGTTACACGGACACAGATTGTGGGTTCTGGTCAGTTACACGGACACAGATTGTGGGTTCTGGTCAGTTACACAGACACAGATTGTGGGTTCTGGTCAGTTACACAGACACAGATTGTGGGTTCTGGTCAGTTACACAGACACAGATTGTGGGTTCTGGTCAGTTACACGGACACAGATTGTGGGTTCCGGTCAGTTACACGGACACAGATTGTGGGTTCTGGTCAGTTACACGGACACAGATTGTGGGTTCTGGTCAGTTACACGGACACAGATTGTGGGTTCTGGTCAGTTACACGGACACAGATTGTGGGTTCCGGTCAGTTACACAGACACAGATTGTGGGTTCCGGTCAGTTACACAGACACAGATGGTGGGTTCTGGTCAGTTACACAAACACAGATTGTGGGTTCTGGTCAGTTACACGGACACAGATTGTGGGTTCCGGTCAGTTTCACGGACACAGATTGTGGGTTCTGGTCAGTTACACGGACACAGATTGTGGGTTCTGGTCAGTTACACAGACACAGATTGTGGGTTCTGGTCAGTTACACAGACACAGATTGTGGGTTCTGGTCAGTTACACGGACACAGATTGTGGGTTCCGGTCAGTTACACAGACACAGATTGTGGGTTCTGGTCAGTTACACAGACACAGATTGTGGGTTCTGGTCAGTTACATGGACACAGATTGTGGGTTCCGGTCAGTTACACAGACACAGATTGTTGGTTCCGGTCAGTTAGAGACACAGATTGTGGGTTCTGGTCAGTTACACAGACACAGATTGTGGGTTCTGGTCAGTTACACGGACACAGATTGTGGTTTCTGGTCTGTTACACAGACACAGATTGTGGGTTCCGGTCAGTTTCACGGACAAAGATTGTGGGTTCTGGTCTGTTACACGGACACAGATTGTGGGTTCCGGTCAGTTAGAGACACAGATTGTGGGTTCCGGTCAGTTTCACGGACAAAGATTGTGGGTTCTGGTCAGTTACACGGACACAGATTGTGGGTTCCGGTCAGTTACACGGACACAGATTGTGGGTTCTGGTCAGTTACACGGACACAGATTGTGGGTTCTGGTCAGTTACACGGACACAGATTGTGGGTTCTGGTCAGTTACACGGACACAGATTGTGGGTTCTGGTCAGTTACACCGACACAGATTGTGGGTTCTGGTCAGTTACACGGACACAGATTGTGGGTTCTGGTCAGTTACACGGACACAGATTGTGGGTTCTGGTCAGTTACACGGACACAGATTGTGGGTTCTGGTCAGTTACACGGACACAGATTGTGGGTTCTGGTCAGTTACACGGACACAGATTGTGGGTTCTGGTCAGTTACAGGGACACGGATTGTGGGTTCTGGTCAGTTACACAGACACAGATTGTGGGTTCTGGTCAGTTACACGGACACAGATTGTGGGTTCTGGTCAGTTACACGGACACAGATTGTGGGTTCTGGTCAGTTACACGGACACAGATTGTGGGTTCCTGGTCAGTTACACAGACACAGATTGTGGGTTCCGGTCAGTTACACGGACACAGATTGTGGGTTCTGGTCAGTTACACAGACACAGATTGTGCGTCCGGTCAGTTACACGGACACAGATTGTGGGTTCTGGTCTGTTACACGGACACAGATTGTGGGTTCTGGTCAGTTTCACGGACACAGATTGTGGGTTCTGGTCAGTTACACGGACACAGATTGTGGGTTCTGGTCAGTTACACAGACACAGATTGTGGGTTCTGGTCAGTTACACAGACACAGATTGTGGGTTCCGGTCAGTTAGAGACACAGATTGTGGGTTCTGGTCAGTTACACAGACACAGATTGTGGGTTCTGGTCAGTTACACGGACACAGATTGTGGGTTCCGGTCAGTTTCACGGACAAAGATTGTGGGTTCTGGTCTGTTACACGGACACAGATTGTGGGTTCCGGTCAGTTAGAGACACAGATTGTGTGTTCCGGTCAGTTTCACGGACAAAGATTGTGGGTTCTGGTCAGTTACACGGACACAGATTGTGGGTTCTGGTCTGTTACACAGACACAGATTGTGGGTTCCGGTCAGTTTCACGGACAAAGATTGTGGGTTCTGGTCTGTTACACGGACACAGATTGTGGGTTCCGGTCAGTTAGAGACACAGATTGTGTGTTCCGGTCAGTTTCACGGACAAAGATTGTGGGTTCTGGTCAGTTACACGGACACAGATTGTGGGTTCCGGTCAGTTACACGGACACAGATTGTGGGTTCTGGTCAGTTACACGGACACAGATTGTGGGTTCTGGTCAGTTACACGGACACAGATTGTGGGTTCTGGTCAGTTACACGGACACAGATTGTGGGTTCTGGTCAGTTACACGGACACAGATTGTGGGTTCTGGTCAGTTACACGGACACAGATTGTGGGTTCTGGTCAGTTACACGGACACAGATTGTGGGTTCTGGTCAGTTACACGGACAAAGATTGTGGGTTCTGGTCAGTTACACGGACACAGATTGTGGGTTCTGGTCAGTTACACGGACACAGATTGTGGGTTCTGGTCAGTTACAGGGACACGGATTGTGGGTTCTGGTCAGTTACACAGACACAGATTGTGGGTTCTGGTCAGTTACACGGACACAGATTGTGGGTTCTGGTCAGTTACACGGACACAGATTGTGGGTTCTGGTCAGTTACACGGACACAGATTGTGGGTTCTGGTCAGTTACACAGACACAGATTGTGGGTTCCGGTCAGTTACACGGACACAGATTGTGGGTTCTGGTCAGTTACACAGACACAGATTGTGCGTCCGGTCAGTTACACGGACACAGATTGTGGGTTCTGGTCTGTTACACGGACACAGATTGTGGGTTCCGGTCAGTTAGAGACACAGATTGTGGGTTCTGGTCAGTTACACAGACACAGATTGTGGGTTCTGGTCAGTTTCACGGACAAAGATTGTGGGTTCTGGTCTGTTACACGGACACAGATTGTGGGTTCCGGTCAGTTAGAGACACAGATTGTGTGTTCCGGTCAGTTTCACGGACAAAGATTGTGGGTTCTGGTCAGTTACACAGACACAGATTGTGGGTTCTGGTCAGTTACACAGACACAGATTGTGGGTTCCGGTCAGTTAGAGACACAGATTGTGGCTTCTGGTCAGTTACACAGACACAGATTGTGGGTTCTGGTCAGTTACACGGACACAGATTGTGGGTTCTGGTCTGTTACACAGACACAGATTGTGGGTTCCGGTCAGTTTCACGGACAAAGATTGTGGGTTCTGGTCTGTTACACGGACACAGATTGTGGGTTCCGGTCAGTTAGAGACACAGATTGTGTGTTCCGGTCAGTTTCACGGACAAAGATTGTGGGTTCTGGTCAGTTACACGGACACAGATTGTGGGTTCCGGTCAGTTACACGGACACAGATTGTGGGTTCTGGTCAGTTACACGGACACAGATTGTGGGTTCTGGTCAGTTACAGGGACACGGATTGTGGGTTCTGGTCAGTTACACAGACACAGATTGTGGGTTCTGGTCAGTTACACGGACACAGATTGTGGGTTCTGGTCAGTTACACGGACACAGATTGTGGGTTCTGGTCAGTTACACGGACACAGATTGTGGGTTTTGGTCAGTTACACAGACACAGATTGTGGGTTCCGGTCAGTTACACGGACACAGATTGTGGGTTCTGGTCAGTTACACAGACACAGATTGTGCGTCCGGTCAGTTACACGGACACAGATTGTGGGTTCTGGTCTGTTACACGGACACAGATTGTGGGTTCCGGTCAGTTAGAGACACAGATTGTGGGTTCTGGTCAGTTACACAGACACAGATTGTGGGTTCTGGTCAGTTTCACGGACAAAGATTGTGGGTTCTGGTCTGTTACACGGACACAGATTGTGGGTTCCGGTCAGTTAGAGACACAGATTGTGTGTTCCGGTCAGTTTCACGGACAAAGATTGTGGGTTCTGGTCAGTTACACAGACACAGATTGTGGGTTCTGGTCAGTTACACAGACACAGATTGTGGGTTCCGGTCAGTTAGAGACACAGATTGTGGGTTCTGGTCAGTTACACAGACACAGATTGTGGGTTCTGGTCAGTTACACGGACACAGATTGTGGGTTCTGGTCTGTTACACAGACACAGATTGTGGGTTCCGGTCAGTTTCACGGACAAAGATTGTGGGTTCTGGTCTGTTACACGGACACAGATTGTGGGTTCCGGTCAGTTAGAGACACAGATTGTGTGTTCCGGTCAGTTTCACGGACAAAGATTGTGGGTTCTGGTCAGTTACACGGACACAGATTGTGGGTTCCGGTCAGTTACACGGACACAGATTGTGGGTTCTGGTCAGTTACACGGACACAGATTGTGGGTTCTGGTCAGTTACACGGACACAGATTGTGGGTTCTGGTCAGTTACACGGACACAGATTGTGGGTTCTGGTCAGTTACACGGACACAGATTGTGGGTTCTGGTCAGTTCCACGGACACAGATTGTGGGTTCTGGTCAGTTACACGGACACAGATTGTGGGTTCTGGTCAGTTACACGGACACAGATTGTGGGTTCTGGTCAGTTACACGGACACAGATTGTGGGTTCTGGTCAGTTACACGGACACAGATTGTGGGTTCTGGTCAGTTACAGGGACACGGATTGTGGGTTCTGGTCAGTTACACAGACACAGATTGTGGGTTCTGGTCAGTTACACGGACACAGATTGTGGGTTCTGGTCAGTTACACGGACACAGATTGTGGGTTCTGGTCAGTTACACGGACACAGATTGTGGGTTCTGGTCAGTTACACAGACACAGATTGTGGGTTCCGGTCAGTTACACGGACACAGATTGTGGGTTCTGGTCAGTTACACAGACACAGATTGTGCGTCCGGTCAGTTACACGGACACAGATTGCTGGTTCTGGTCTGTTACACGGACACAGATTGTGGGTTCCCGTCAGTTACACGGACACAGATTGTGGGTTCTGGTCAGTTACACGGACACAGATTGTGGGTTCTGGTCAGTTACACAGACACAGATTGTGGGTTCTGGTCAGTTACACGGACACAGATTGTGGGTTCTGGTCAGTTAGAGACACAGATTGTGGGTTCTGGTCAGTTACACAGACACAGATTGTGGGTTCTGGTCAGTTACACAGACACAGATTGTGGGTTCTGGTCAGTTACACAGACACAGATTGTGGGTTCTGGTCAGTTACACGGACACAGATTGTGGGTTCTGGTCAGTTACACGGACACAGATTGTGGGTTCCGGTCAGTTACACAGACACAGATTGTGGGTTCTGGTCAGTTACACGGACACAGATTGTGGGTTCTGGTCAGTTACACAGACACAGATTGTGGGTTCTGGTCAGTTACACGGACACAGATTGTGAGTTCTGGTCAGTTACACAGACACAGATTGTGGGTTCTGGTCAGTTACACGGACACAGATTGTGGGTTCTGGTCAGTTACACGGACACAGATTGTGAGTTCTGGTCAGTTACACAGACACAGATTGTGGGTTCTGGTCAGTTACACAGACACAGATTGTGGGTTCTGGTCAGTTACACGGACACAGATTGTGGGTTCTGGTCAGTTACACAGACACAGATTGTGGGTTCTGGTCAGTTACACGGACACAGATTGTGGGTTCTGGTCAGTTACACAGACACAGATTGTGGGTTCTGGTCAGTTACACGGACACAGATTGTGGGTTCTGGTCAGTTACACAGACACAGATTGTGTGTTCTGGTCAGTTACACAGACACAGATTGTGGGTTCTGGTCAGTTACACAGACACAGATTGTGGGTTCTGGTCAGTTACACGGACACAGATTGTGGGTTCTGGTCAGTTACACAGACACAGATTGTGGGTTCTGGTCAGTTACACGGACACAGATTGTGGGTTCTGGTCAGTTACACAGACACAGATTGTGGGTTCTGGTCAGTTACACGGACACAGATTGTGGGTTCTGGTCAGTTACACGGACACAGATTGTGAGTTCTGGTCAGTTACACGGACACAGATTGTGAGTTCTGGTCAGTTACACGGACACAGATTGTGGGTTCTGGTCAGTTACACGGACACAGATTGTGAGTTCTGGTCAGTTACACAGACACAGATTGTGAGTTCTGGTCAGTTACACGGACACAGATTGTGGGTTCCGGTCAGTTACACGGACACAGATTGTGGGTTCTGGTCAGTTACACGGACACAGATTGTGAGTTCTGGTCAGTTACACAGACACGGATTGTGGGTTCCGGTCAGTTACACGGACACAGATTGTGGGTTCCGGTCAGTTAGAGACACAGATTGTGGGTTCTGGTCAGTTACACGGACACAGATTGTGGGTTCTGGTCAGTTACACAGACACGGATTGTGGGTTCCGGTCAGTTACACGGACACAGATTGTGGGTTCTGGTCAGTTACACAGACACAGATTGTGGGTTCTGGTCAGTTACACGGACACAGATTGTGGGTTCTGGTCAGTTACACGGACACAGATTGTGGGTTCCGGTCAGTTACACTGACACAGATTGTGGGTTCTGGTCAGTTACACAGACACAGATTGTGGGTTCCGGTCAGTTACACGGACACAGATTGTGGGTTCCGGTCAGTTATACGGACACAGATTGTGGGTTCCGGTCAGTTACACGGACACAGATTGTGGGTTCTGGTCAGTTACACGGACACAGATTGTGGGTTCCGGTCAGTTACACAGACACAGATTGTGGGTTCCGGTCAGTTATACGGACACAGATTGTGGGTTCCGGTCAGTTACACGGACACAGATTGTGGGTTCTGGTCAGTTACACAGACACGGATTGTGGGTTCCGGTCAGTTACACGGACACAGATTGTGGGTTCTGGTCAGTTACACAGACACAGATTGTGGGTTCTGGTCAGTTACACAGACACAGATTGTGGGTTCCGGTCAGTTACACGGACACAGATTGTGGGTTCTGGTCAGTTACACAGACACAGATTGTGGGTTCCGGTCAGTTACACGGACACAGATTGTGGGTTCCGGTCAGTTACACGGACACGGATTGTGGGTACTGGTCAGTTACACGGACACAGATTGTGGGTTCCGGTCAGTTACACGGACACAGATTGTGGGTTCCGGTCAGTTACACAGACACAGATTGTGGGTTCTGGTCAGTTACACAGACACAGTTTGTGGGTTCTGGTCAGTTACACGGACACGGATTGTGGGTTCCGGTCAGTTACACAGACACAGATTGTGGGTTCTGGTCAGTTACACGGACACAGATTGTGGGTTCTGTTCAGTTACACGGACACAGATTGTGGGTTCCGGTCAGTTACACGGACACAGATTGTGGGTTCCGGTCAGTTACACGGACACAGATTGTGGGTTCTGGTCAGTTACACAGACACGTGGTGTGGGTTCTGGTCAGTTAGAGGCACAGATTGTGGGTTCCGGTCAGTTACACAGACACAGATTGTGGGTTCTGGTCAGTTACACGGACACAGATTGTGGGTTCTTGTCAGTTACACAGACACAGATTGTGGGTTCTGGTCAGTTACACGGACACAGATTGTGGGTTCTGGTCAGTTACACAGACACAGATTGTGGGTTCTGGTCAGCTACACGGACACAGATTGTGGGTTCTGGTCAGTTACACAGACACAGATTGTGGGTTCTGGTCAGTTACACGGACACAGATTGTGGGTTCTGGTCTGTTACACAGACACAGATTGTGGGTTCTGGTCAGTTACACGGACACAGATTGTGGGTTCTGGTCAGTTACACAGACACGGATTGTGGGTTCCGGTCAGTTACACAGACACAGATTGTGGGTTCTGGTCAGTTACACAGACACAGATTGTGGGTTCTGGTCAGTTGGAGACACAGATTGTGGGTTCCGGTCAGTTACACGGACACAGATTGTGGGTTCTGGTCAGTTACACGGACACAGATTGTGGGTTCTGGTCAGTTACACAGACACAGATTGTGGGTTCTGGTCAGTTAGAGACACAGTTTGTGGGTTCTGGTCAGTTACACGGACACAGATTGTGGGTTCTGGTCAGTTACACGGACACAGATTGTGGGTTCTGGTCAGTTACACAGACACAGATTGTGGGTTCTGGTCAGTTACACGGACACAGATTGTGGGTTCTGGTCAGTTACACAGACACAGATTGTGGGTTCTGGTCAGTTACACGGACAGATTGTGGGTTCTGGTCAGTTAGAGACACAGTTTGAGGGTTCTGGTCAGTTACACAGACACAGATTGTGGGTTCTGGTCAGTTACACGGACACAGATTGTGGGTTCTGGTCTGTTACACAGACACAGATTGTGGGTTCTGGTCAGTTAGAGACACAGTTTGTGGGTTCTGGTCAGTTACACGGACACAGATTGTGGGTTCTGGTCAGTTACACAGACACAGATTGTGGGTTCTGGTCAGTTACACGGACACAGATTGTGGGTTCTGGTCAGTTACACAGACACAGATTGTGGGTTCTGGTCAGTTACACGGACAGATTGTGGGTTCTGGTCAGTTAGAGACACAGTTTGTGGGTTCTGGTCAGTTACACAGACACAGATTGTGGGTTCTGGTCAGTTACACGGACACAGATTGTGGGTTCTGGTCAGTTACACAGACACAGATTGTGGGTTCTGGTCAGTTACACGGACAGATTGTGGGTTCTGGTCAGTTAGAGACACAGTTTGAGGGTTCTGGTCAGTTACACAGACACAGATTGTGGGTTCTGGTCAGTTACACGGACACAGATTGTGGGTTCTGGTCTGTTACACAGACACAGATTGTGGGTTCTGGTCAGTTAGAGACACAGTTTGTGGGTTCTGGTCAGTTACACGGACACAGATTGTGGGTTCTGGTCAGTTACACAGACACAGATTGTGGGTTCTGGTCAGTTACACGGACACAGATTGTGGGTTCTGGTCAGTTACACAGACACAGATTGTGGGTTCTGGTCAGTTACACGGACAGATTGTGGGTTCTGGTCAGTTAGAGACACAGTTTGTGGGTTCTGGTCAGTTACACAGACACAGTTTGTGGGTTCTGGTCAGTTACACAGACACAGATTGTGGGTTCTGGTCAGTTACACAGACACGGATTGTGGGTTCTGGTCAGTTACACAGACACAGATTGTGGGTTCTGGTCAGTTACACAGACACGGATTGTGGGTTCTGGTCAGTTACACAGACACAGATTGTGGGTTCCGGTCAGTTACACAGACACGGATTGTGGGTTCTGGTCAGTTACACAGACACAGATTGTGGGTTCTCGTCAGTTAGAGACACAGTTTGTGGGTTCTGGTCAGTTACACAGACACAGATTGTGGGTTCTGGTCAGTTACACAGACACAGATTGTGGGTTCTGGTCAGTTACACGGACACAGATTGTGGGTTCTGGTCAGTTACACAGACACAGATTGTGGGTTCTGGTCAGTTACACGGACAGATTGTGGGTTCTGGTCAGTTAGAGACACAGTTTGTGGGTTCCGGTCAGTTACACGGACACAGATTGTGGGTTCTGGTCAGTTACACAGACACAGATTGTGGGTTCTGGTCAGTTACACGGACACAGATTGTGGGTTCTGGTCTGTTACACAGATACAGATTGTGGGTTCTGGTCAGTTAGAGACACAGATTGTGGGTTCTGGTCAGTTACACAGACACAGATTGTGGGTTCTGGTCAGTTACACAGACACAGATTGTGGGTTCTGGTCAGTTACACGGACACAGATTGTGGGTTCTGGTCTGTTACACAGATACAGATTGTGGGTTCTGGTCAGTTAGAGACACAGATTGTGGGTTCTGGTCAGTTACACAGACACAGATTGTGGGTTCCGGTCAGTTACACAGACACAGATTGTGGGTTCTGGTCAGTTACACAGACACAGATTGTGGGTTCCGGTCAGTTACACAGACACGGATTGTGGGTTCTGGTCAGTTACACGGACAGATTGTGGGTTCTGGTTAGTTAGAGACACAGTTTGTGGGTTCTGGTCAGTTACACAGACACAGATTGTGGGTTCTGGTCAGTTACACGGACACAGATTGTGGGTTCTGGTCAGTTACACAGACACGGATTGTGGGTTCTGGTCAGTTACACGGACACAGATTGTGGGTTCTGGTCAGTTGGAGACACAGATTGTGGTTTCTGGTCAGTTACACAGACACAGATTGTGGGTTCTGGTCAGTTACACGGACACAGATTGTGGGTTCTGGTCAGTTACACAGACACAGATTGTGGGTTCTGGTCAGTTACACGGACACAGATTGTGGGTTCTGGTCAGTTACACAGACACAGATTGTGGGTTCTGGTCAGTTACACAGACACGGATTGTGGGTTCTGGTCAGTTACACGGACAGATTGTGGGTTCTGGTCAGTTACACGGACACAGATTGTGGGTTCTTGTCAGTTGGAGACACAGATTGTGGGTTCCGGTCAGTTACACAGACACAGATTGTGGGTTCTGGTCAGTTGGAGACACAGATTGTGGGTTCTGGTCAGTTACACGGACACAGATTGTGGGTTCTTGTCAGTTGGAGACACAGATTGTGGGTTCCGGTCAGTTACACAGACACAGATTGTGGGTTCTGGTCAGTTGGAGACACAGATTGTGGGTTCCGGTCAGTTACACAGACACAGATTGTGGGTTCTGGTCAGTTACACAGACACGGATTGTGGGTTCTGGTCAGTTACACGGACACAGATTGTGGGTTCCGGTCAGTTACACAGACACAGATTGCGGGTTCTGGTCAGTTACACAGACACAGATTGTGGGTTCTGGTCAGTTACACAGACACAGATTGTGGGTTCTGGTCAGTTACACAGACACGGATTGTGGGTTCCGGTCAGTTACACGGACAGATTGTGGGTTCTGGTCAGTTACACGGACACAGATTGTGGGTTCTGGTCAGTTACACAGACACAGATTGTGGGTTCTGGTCAGTTACACGGACAGATTGTGGGTTCTGGTCAGTTACACAGACACAGATTGTGGGTTCTGGTCAGTTACACAGACACGGATTGTGGGTTCCGGTCAGTTACACGGACAGATTGTGGGTTCCGGTCAGTTACACAGACACAGATTGTGGGTTCTGGTCAGTTACACAGACACAGATTGTGGGTTCTGGTCAGTTACACAGACACAGATTGTGGGTTCTGGTCAGTTACACGGACACAGATTGTGGGTTCCGGTCAGTTACACGGACAGATTGTGGGTTCTGGTCAGTTACACGGACACAGATTGTGGGTTCTGGTCAGTTACACGGACACAGATTGTGGGTTCTGGTCAGTTACACAGACACAGATTGTGGGTTCCGGTCAGTTACACGGACAAATTGTGGGTTCTGGTCAGTTACACGGACACAGATTGTGGGTTTTGGTCAGTTACACAGACACAGATTGTGGGTTCTGGTCAGTTACACGGACACAGATTGTGGGTTCCGGTCAGTTACACGGACAGATTGTGGGTTCTGGTCAGTTACACGGACACAGATTGTGGGTTCCGGTCAGTTACACGGACAGATTGTGGGTTCTGGTCAGTTACACGGACACAGATTGTGGGTTCCGGTCAGTTACACGGACACAGATTGTGGGTTCCGGTCAGTTACACAGACACAGATTGTGGGTTCTGGTCAGTTACACAGACACAGATTGTGGGTTCTGGTCAGTTACACAGACACGGATTGTGGGTTCCGGTCAGTTACACAGACACAGATTGTGGGTTCTGGTCAGTTACACGGACAGATTGTGGGTTCTGGTCAGTTACACGGACACAGATTGTGGGTTCTGCTCAGTTACCCGGACACAGATTGTGGGTTCCGGTCAGTTACACAGACACAGATTGTGGGTTCTGGTCAGTTACACAGACACAGATTGTGGGTTCTGGTCAGTTACATGGACACAGATTGTGGGTTCCGGTCAGTTACACAGACACAGATTGTGGGTTCCGGTCAGTTAGAGACACAGATTGTGGGTTCTGGTCAGTTACACAGACACAGATTGTGGGTTCTGGTCAGTTACACGGACACAGATTGTGGGTTCTGGTCTGTTACACAGACACAGATTGTGGGTTCCGGTCAGTTTCACGGACAAAGATTGTGGGTTCTGGTCTGTTACACGGACACAGATTGTGGGTTCCGGTCAGTTAGAGACACAGATTGTGGGTTCCGGTCAGTTTCACGGACAAAGATTGTGGGTTCTGGTCAGTTACACGGACACAGATTGTGGGTTCCGGTCAGTTACACGGACACAGATTGTGGGTTCTGGTCAGTTACACGGACACAGATTGTGGGTTCTGGTCAGTTACACGGACACAGATTGTGGGTTCTGGTCAGTTACACGGACACAGATTGTGGGTTCTGGTCAGTTACACCGACACAGATTGTGGGTTCTGGTCAGTTACACGGACACAGATTGTGGGTTCTGGTCAGTTACACGGACACAGATTGTGGGTTCTGGTCAGTTACACGGACACAGATTGTGGGTTCTGGTCAGTTACACGGACACAGATTGTGGGTTCTGGTCAGTTACACGGACACAGATTGTGGGTTCTGGTCAGTTACAGGGACACGGATTGTGGGTTCTGGTCAGTTACACAGACACAGATTGTGGGTTCTGGTCAGTTACACGGACACAGATTGTGGGTTCTGGTCAGTTACACGGACACAGATTGTGGGTTCTGGTCAGTTACACGGACACAGATTGTGGGTTCTGGTCAGTTACACAGACACAGATTGTGGGTTCCGGTCAGTTACACGGACACAGATTGTGGGTTCTGGTCAGTTACACAGACACAGATTGTGCGTCCGGTCAGTTACACGGACACAGATTGTGGGTTCTGGTCTGTTACACGGACACAGATTGTGGGTTCTGGTCAGTTACACGGACACAGATTGTGGGTTCTGGTCAGTTACACGGACACAGATTGTGGGTTCTGGTCAGTTACACAGACACAGATTGTGGGTTCTGGTCAGTTACACAGACACAGATTGTGGGTTCCGGTCAGTTAGAGACACAGATTGTGGGTTCTGGTCAGTTACACAGACACAGATTGTGGGTTCTGGTCAGTTACACGGACACAGATTGTGGGTTCTGGTCTGTTACACAGACACAGATTGTGGGTTCCGGTCAGTTTCACGGACACAGATTGTGGGTTCCGGTCAGTTAGAGACACAGATTGTGTGTTCCGGTCAGTTTCACGGACAAAGATTGTGGGTTCTGGTCAGTTACACGGACACAGATTGTGGGTTCTGGTCTGTTACACAGACACAGATTGTGGGTTCCGGTCAGTTTCACGGACAAAGATTGTGGGTTCTGGTCTGTTACACGGACACAGATTGTGGGTTCCGGTCAGTTAGAGACACAGATTGTGTGTTCCGGTCAGTTTCACGGACAAAGATTGTGGGTTCTGGTCAGTTACACGGACACAGATTGTGGGTTCCGGTCAGTTACACGGACACAGATTGTGGGTTCTGGTCAGTTACACGGACACAGATTGTGGGTTCTGGTCAGTTACACGGACACAGATTGTGGGTTCTGGTCAGTTACACGGACACAGATTGTGGGTTCTGGTCAGTTACACGGACACAGATTGTGGGTTCTGGTCAGTTACACGGACACAGATTGTGGGTTCTGGTCAGTTACACGGACACAGATTGTGGGTTCTGGTCAGTTACACGGACACAGATTGTGGGTTCTGGTCAGTTACACGGACAGAGATTGTGGGTTCTGGTCAGTTACACGGACACAGATTGTGGGTTCTGGTCAGTTACAGGGACACGGATTGTGGGTTCTGGTCAGTTACACAGACACAGATTGTGGGTTCTGGTCAGTTACACGGACACAGATTGTGGGTTCTGGTCAGTTACACGGACACAGATTGTGGGTTCTGGTCAGTTACACGGACACAGATTGTGGGTTCTGGTCAGTTACACAGACACAGATTGTGGGTTCCGGTCAGTTACACGGACACAGATTGTGGGTTCTGGTCAGTTACACAGACACAGATTGTGCGTCCGGTCAGTTACACGGACACAGATTGTGGGTTCTGGTCTGTTACACGGACACAGATTGTGGGTTCCGGTCAGTTAGAGACACAGATTGTGGGTTCTGGTCAGTTACACAGACACAGATTGTGGGTTCTGGTCAGTTTCACGGACAAAGATTGTGGGTTCTGGTCTGTTACACGGACACAGATTGTGGGTTCCGGTCAGTTAGAGACACAGATTGTGTGTTCCGGTCAGTTTCACGGACAAAGATTGTGGGTTCTGGTCAGTTACACAGACACAGATTGTGGGTTCTGGTCAGTTACACAGACACAGATTGTGGGTTCCGGTCAGTTAGAGACACAGATTGTGGGTTCTGGTCAGTTACACAGACACAGATTGTGGGTTCTGGTCAGTTACACGGACACAGATTGTGGGTTCTGGTCTGTTACACAGACACAGATTGTGGGTTCCGGTCAGTTTCACGGACAAAGATTGTGGGTTCTGGTCTGTTACACGGACACAGATTGTGGGTTCCGGTCAGTTAGAGACACAGATTGTGTGTTCCGGTCAGTTTCACGGACAAAGATTGTGGGTTCTGGTCAGTTACACGGACACAGATTGTGGGTTCCGGTCAGTTACACGGACACAGATTGTGGGTTCTGGTCAGTTACACGGACACAGATTGTGGGTTCTGGTCAGTTACAGGGACACGGATTGTGGGTTCTGGTCAGTTACACAGACACAGATTGTGGGTTCTGGTCAGTTACACGGACACAGATTGTGGGTTCTGGTCAGTTACACGGACACAGATTGTGGGTTCTGGTCAGTTACACGGACACAGATTGTGGGTTTTGGTCAGTTACACAGACACAGATTGTGGGTTCCGGTCAGTTACACGGACACAGATTGTGGGTTCTGGTCAGTTACACAGACACAGATTGTGCGTCCGGTCAGTTACACGGACACAGATTGTGGGTTCTGGTCTGTTACACGGACACAGATTGTGGGTTCCGGTCAGTTAGAGACACAGATTGTGGGTTCTGGTCAGTTACACAGACACAGATTGTGGGTTCTGGTCAGTTTCACGGACAAAGATTGTGGGTTCTGGTCTGTTACACGGACACAGATTGTGGGTTCCGGTCAGTTAGAGACACAGATTGTGTGTTCCGGTCAGTTTCACGGACAAAGATTGTGGGTTCTGGTCAGTTACACAGACACAGATTGTGGGTTCTGGTCAGTTACACAGACACAGATTGTGGGTTCCGGTCAGTTAGAGACACAGATTGTGGGTTCTGGTCAGTTACACAGACACAGATTGTGGGTTCTGGTCAGTTACACGGACACAGATTGTGGGTTCCGGTCAGTTACACAGACACAGATTGTGGGTTCCGGTCAGTTACACGGACACAGATTGTGGGTTCTGGTCTGTTACACAGACACAGATTGTGGGTTCCGGTCAGTTTCACGGACAAAGATTGTGGGTTCTGGTCTGTTACACGGACACAGATTGTGGGTTCCGGTCAGTTAGAGACACAGATGGGTGTTCCGGTCAGTTTCACGGACAAAGATTGTGGGTTCTGGTCAGTTACACGGACACAGATTGTGGGTTCCGGTCAGTTACACGGACACAGATTGTGGGTTCTGGTCAGTTACACGGACACAGATTGTGGGTTCTGGTCAGTTAGAGACACAGTTTGTGGGTTCTGGTCAGTTACACAGACACAGATTGTGGGTTCCGGTCAGTTACACAGACACGGATTGTGGGTTCTGGTCAGTTACACAGACACAGATTGTGGGTTCTGGTCAGTTACACAGACACAGATTGTGGGTTCCGGTCAGTTACACGGACACAGATTGTGGGTTCTGGTCAGTTAGAGACACAGATTGTGGGTTCTGGTCAGTTACACGGACACAGATTGTGGGTTCTGGTCAGTTACACGGACACAGATTGTGGGTTCTGGTCAGTTACACAGACACAGATTGTGGGTTCTGGTCAGTTACACGGACACAGATTGTGGGTTCTGGTCAGTTACACAGACACTGATTGTGGGTTCCGGTCAGTTACACGGACACAGATTGTGGGTTCTGGTCAGTTAGAGACACAGATTGTGGGTTCTGGTCAGTTACACGGACACAGATTGTGGGTTCTGGTCAGTTACACGGACACAGATTGTGGGTTCCGGTCAGTTACACAGACACAGATTGTGGGTTCCGGTCAGTTACACGGACACAGATTGTGGGTTCTGGTCAGTTACACGGACACAGATTGTGGGTTCTGGTCAGTTACACGGACACAGATTGTGGGTTCCGGTCAGTTACACGGACACAGATTGTGTGTTCTGCTCAGTTACACGGACACAGATTGTGGGTTCTGGTCAGTTACACGGACACAGATTGTGGGTTCTGGTCAGTTTCACGGACACAGATTGTGGGTTCTGGTCAGTTACACGGACACAGATTGTGGGTTCTGGTCAGTTACACAGACACAGATTGTGGGTTCTGGTCAGTTACACAGACACAGATTGTGGGTTCTGGTCAGTTACACGGACACAGATTGTGGGTTCCGGTCAGTTACACAGACACAGATTGTGGGTTCTGGTCAGTTACACAGACACAGATTGTGGGTTCTGGTCAGTTACATGGACACAGATTGTGGGTTCCGGTCAGTTACACAGACACAGATTGTGGGTTCCGGTCAGTTAGAGACACAGATTGTGGGTTCTGGTCAGTTACACAGACACAGATTGTGGGTTCTGGTCAGTTACACGGACACAGATTGTGGGTTCTGGTCTGTTACACAGACACAGATTGTGGGTTCCGGTCAGTTTCACGGACAAAGATTGTGGGTTCTGGTCTGTTACACGGACACAGATTGTGGGTTCCGGTCAGTTAGAGACACAGATTGTGGGTTCCGGTCAGTTTCACGGACAAAGATTGTGGGTTCTGGTCAGTTACACGGACACAGATTGTGGGTTCCGGTCAGTTACACGGACACAGATTGTGGGTTCTGGTCAGTTACACGGACACAGATTGTGGGTTCTGGTCAGTTACACGGACACAGATTGTGGGTTCTGGTCAGTTACACGGACACAGATTGTGGGTTCTGGTCAGTTACACCGACACAGATTGTGGGTTCTGGTCAGTTACACGGACACAGATTGTGGGTTCTGGTCAGTTACACGGACACAGATTGTGGGTTCTGGTCAGTTACACGGACACAGATTGTGGGTTCTGGTCAGTTACACGGACACAGATTGTGGGTTCTGGTCAGTTACACGGACACAGATTGTGGGTTCTGGTCAGTTACAGGGACACGGATTGTGGGTTCTGGTCAGTTACACAGACACAGATTGTGGGTTCTGGTCAGTTACACGGACACAGATTGTGGGTTCTGGTCAGTTACACGGACACAGATTGTGGGTTCTGGTCAGTTACACGGACACAGATTGTGGGTTCTGGTCAGTTACACAGACACAGATTGTGGGTTCCGGTCAGTTACACGGACACAGATTGTGGGTTCTGGTCAGTTACACAGACACAGATTGTGCGTCCGCTCAGTTACACGGACACAGATTGTGGGTTCTGGTCTGTTACACGGACACAGATTGTGGGTTCTGGTCAGTTTCACGGACACAGATTGTGGGTTCTGGTCAGTTACACGGACACAGATTGTGGGTTCTGGTCAGTTACACAGACACAGATTGTGGGTTCTGGTCAGTTACACAGACACAGATTGTGGGTTCCGGTCAGTTAGAGACACAGATTGTGGGTTCTGGTCAGTTACACAGACACAGATTGTGGGTTCTGGTCAGTTACACGGACACAGATTGTGGGTTCTGGTCTGTTACACAGACACAGATTGTGGGTTCCGGTCAGTTTCACGGACAAAGATTGTGGGTTCTGGTCTGTTACACGGACACAGATTGTGGGTTCCGGTCAGTTAGAGACACAGATTGTGTGTTCCGGTCAGTTTCACGGTCAAAGATTGTGGGTTCTGGTCAGTTACACGGACACAGATTGTGGGTTCTGGTCTGTTACACAGACACAGATTGTGGGTTCCGGTCAGTTTCACGGACAAAGATTGTGGGTTCTGGTCTGTTACACGGACACAGATTGTGGGTTCCGGTCAGTTAGAGACACAGATTGTGTGTTTCGGTCAGTTTCACGGACAAAGATTGTGGGTTCTGGTCAGTTACACGGACACAGATTGTGGGTTCCGGTCAGTTACACGGACACAGATTGTGGGTTCTGGTCAGTTACACGGACACAGATTGTGGGTTCTGGTCAGTTACACGGACACAGATTGTGGGTTCTGGTCAGTTACACGGACACAGATTGTGGGTTCTGGTCAGTTACACAGACACAGATTGTGGGTTCTGGTCAGTTACACAGACACAGATTGTGGGTTCTGGTCAGTTACACAGACACAGATTGTGGGTTCTGGTCAGTTACACGGACACAGATTGTGGGTTCCGGTCAGTTACACGGACACAGATTGTGGGTTCTGGTCAGTTACACGGACACAGATTGTGGGTTCTGGTCAGTTACACGGACACAGATTGTGGGTTCTGGTCAGTTACACGGACACAGATTGTGGGTTCCGGTCAGTTACACAGACACAGATTGTGGGTTCCGGTCAGTTACACAGACACAGATGGTGGGTTCTGGTCAGTTACACAAACACAGATTGTGGGTTCTGGTCAGTTACACGGACACAGATTGTGGGTTCCGGTCAGTTTCACGGACACAGATTGTGGGTTCTGGTCAGTTACACGGACACAGATTGTGGGTTCTGGTCAGTTACACAGACACAGATTGTGGGTTCTGGTCAGTTACACAGACACAGATTGTGGGTTCTGGTCAGTTACACGGACACAGATTGTGGGTTCCGGTCAGTTACACAGACACAGATTGTGGGTTCTGGTCAGTTACACAGACACAGATTGTGGGTTCTGGTCAGTTACATGGACACAGATTGTGGGTTCCGGTCAGTTACACAGACACAGATTGTGGGTTCCGGTCAGTTAGAGACACAGATTGTGGGTTCTGGTCAGTTACACAGACACAGATTGTGGGTTCTGGTCAGTTACACGGACACAGATTGTGGTTTCTGGTCTGTTACACAGACACAGATTGTGGGTTCCGGTCAGTTTCACGGACAAAGATTGTGGGTTCTGGTCTGTTACACGGACACAGATTGTGGGTTCCGGTCAGTTAGAGACACAGATTGTGGGTTCCGGTCAGTTTCACGGACAAAGATTGTGGGTTCTGGTCAGTTACACGGACACAGATTGTGGGTTCCGGTCAGTTACACGGACACAGATTGTGGGTTCTGGTCAGTTACACGGACACAGATTGTGGGTTCTGGTCAGTTACACGGACACAGATTGTGGGTTCTGGTCAGTTACACGGACACAGATTGTGGGTTCTGGTCAGTTACACCGACACAGATTGTGGGTTCTGGTCAGTTACACGGACACAGATTGTGGGTTCTGGTCAGTTACACGGACACAGATTGTGGGTTCTGGTCAGTTACACGGACACAGATTGTGGGTTCTGGTCAGTTACACGGACACAGATTGTGGGTTCTGGTCAGTTACACGGACACAGATTGTGGGTTCTGGTCAGTTACAGGGACACGGATTGTGGGTTCTGGTCAGTTACACAGACACAGATTGTGGGTTCTGGTCAGTTACACGGACACAGATTGTGGGTTCTGGTCAGTTACACGGACACAGATTGTGGGTTCTGGTCAGTTACACGGACACAGATTGTGGGTTCTGGTCAGTTACACAGACACAGATTGTGGGTTCCGGTCAGTTACACGGACACAGATTGTGGGTTCTGGTCAGTTACACAGACACAGATTGTGCGTCCGGTCAGTTACACGGACACAGATTGTGGGTTCTGGTCTGTTACACGGACACAGATTGTGGGTTCTGGTCAGTTTCACGGACACAGATTGTGGGTTCTGGTCAGTTACACGGACACAGATTGTGGGTTCTGGTCAGTTACACAGACACAGATTGTGGGTTCTGGTCAGTTACACAGACACAGATTGTGGGTTCCGGTCAGTTAGAGACACAGATTGTGGGTTCTGGTCAGTTACACAGACACAGATTGTGGGTTCTGGTCAGTTACACGGACACAGATTGTGGGTTCCGGTCAGTTTCACGGACAAAGATTGTGGGTTCTGGTCTGTTACACGGACACAGATTGTGGGTTCCGGTCAGTTAGAGACACAGATTGTGTGTTCCGGTCAGTTTCACGGACAAAGATTGTGGGTTCTGGTCAGTTACACGGACACAGATTGTGGGTTCTGGTCTGTTACACAGACACAGATTGTGGGTTCCGGTCAGTTTCACGGACAAAGATTGTGGGTTCTGGTCTGTTACACGGACACAGATTGTGGGTTCCGGTCAGTTAGAGACACAGATTGTGTGTTCCGGTCAGTTTCACGGACAAAGATTGTGGGTTCTGGTCAGTTACACGGACACAGATTGTGGGTTCCGGTCAGTTACACGGACACAGATTGTGGGTTCTGGTCAGTTACACGGACACAGATTGTGGGTTCTGGTCAGTTACACGGACACAGATTGTGGGTTCTGGTCAGTTACACGGACACAGATTGTGGGTTCTGGTCAGTTACACGGACACAGATTGTGGGTTCTGGTCAGTTACACGGACACAGATTGTGGGTTCTGGTCAGTTACACGGACACAGATTGTGGGTTCTGGTCAGTTACACGGACAAAGATTGTGGGTTCTGGTCAGTTACACGGACACAGATTGTGGGTTCTGGTCAGTTACACGGACACAGATTGTGGGTTCTGGTCAGTTACAGGGACACGGATTGTGGGTTCTGGTCAGTTACACAGACACAGATTGTGGGTTCTGGTCAGTTACACGGACACAGATTGTGGGTTCTGGTCAGTTACACGGACACAGATTGTGGGTTCTGGTCAGTTACACGGACACAGATTGTGGGTTCTGGTCAGTTACACAGACACAGATTGTGGGTTCCGGTCAGTTACACGGACACAGATTGTGGGTTCTGGTCAGTTACACAGACACAGATTGTGCGTCCGGTCAGTTACACGGACACAGATTGTGGGTTCTGGTCTGTTACACGGACACAGATTGTGGGTTCCGGTCAGTTAGAGACACAGATTGTGGGTTCTGGTCAGTTACACAGACACAGATTGTGGGTTCTGGTCAGTTTCACGGACAAAGATTGTGGGTTCTGGTCTGTTACACGGACACAGATTGTGGGTTCCGGTCAGTTAGAGACACAGATTGTGTGTTCCGGTCAGTTTCACGGACAAAGATTGTGGGTTCTGGTCAGTTACACAGACACAGATTGTGGGTTCTGGTCAGTTACACAGACACAGATTGTGGGTTCCGGTCAGTTAGAGACACAGATTGTGGCTTCTGGTCAGTTACACAGACACAGATTGTGGGTTCTGGTCAGTTACACGGACACAGATTGTGGGTTCTGGTCTGTTACACAGACACAGATTGTGGGTTCCGGTCAGTTTCACGGACAAAGATTGTGGGTTCTGGTCTGTTACACGGACACAGATTGTGGGTTCCGGTCAGTTAGAGACACAGATTGTGTGTTCCGGTCAGTTTCACGGACAAAGATTGTGGGTTCTGGTCAGTTACACGGACACAGATTGTGGGTTCCGGTCAGTTACACGGACACAGATTGTGGGTTCTGGTCAGTTACACGGACACAGATTGTGGGTTCTGGTCAGTTACAGGGACACGGATTGTGGGTTCTGGTCAGTTACACAGACACAGATTGTGGGTTCTGGTCAGTTACACGGACACAGATTGTGGGTTCTGGTCAGTTACACGGACACAGATTGTGGGTTCTGGTCAGTTACACGGACACAGATTGTGGGTTTTGGTCAGTTACACAGACACAGATTGTGGGTTCCGGTCAGTTACACGGACACAGATTGTGGGTTCTGGTCAGTTACACAGACACAGATTGTGCGTCCGGTCAGTTACACGGACACAGATTGTGGGTTCTGGTCTGTTACACGGACACAGATTGTGGGTTCCGGTCAGTTAGAGACACAGATTGTGGGTTCTGGTCAGTTACACAGACACAGATTGTGGGTTCTGGTCAGTTTCACGGACAAAGATTGTGGGTTCTGGTCTGTTACACGGACACAGATTGTGGGTTCCGGTCAGTTAGAGACACAGATTGTGTGTTCCGGTCAGTTTCACGGACAAAGATTGTGGGTTCTGGTCAGTTACACAGACACAGATTGTGGGTTCTGGTCAGTTACACAGACACAGATTGTGGGTTCCGGTCAGTTAGAGACACAGATTGTGGGTTCTGGTCAGTTACACAGACACAGATTGTGGGTTCTGGTCAGTTACACGGACACAGATTGTGGGTTCTGGTCTGTTACACAGACACAGATTGTGGGTTCCGGTCAGTTTCACGGACAAAGATTGTGGGTTCTGGTCTGTTACACGGACACAGATTGTGGGTTCCGGTCAGTTAGAGACACAGATTGTGTGTTCCGGTCAGTTTCACGGACAAAGATTGTGGGTTCTGGTCAGTTACACGGACACAGATTGTGGGTTCCGGTCAGTTACACGGACACAGATTGTGGGTTCTGGTCAGTTACACGGACACAGATTGTGGGTTCTGGTCAGTTACACGGACACAGATTGTGGGTTCTGGTCAGTTACACGGACACAGATTGTGGGTTCTGGTCAGTTACACGGACACAGATTGTGGGTTCTGGTCAGTTCCACGGACACAGATTGTGGGTTCTGGTCAGTTACACGGACACAGATTGTGGGTTCTGGTCAGTTACACGGACACAGATTGTGGGTTCTGGTCAGTTACACGGACACAGATTGTGGGTTCTGGTCAGTTACACGGACACAGATTGTGGGTTCTGGTCAGTTACAGGGACACGGATTGTGGGTTCTGGTCAGTTACACAGACACAGATTGTGGGTTCTGGTCAGTTACACGGACACAGATTGTGGGTTCTGGTCAGTTACACGGACACAGATTGTGGGTTCTGGTCAGTTACACGGACACAGATTGTGGGTTCTGGTCAGTTACACAGACACAGATTGTGGGTTCCGGTCAGTTACACGGACACAGATTGTGGGTTCTGGTCAGTTACACAGACACAGATTGTGCGTCCGGTCAGTTACACGGACACAGATTGCTGGTTCTGGTCTGTTACACGGACACAGATTGTGGGTTCCCGTCAGTTACACGGACACAGATTGTGGGTTCTGGTCAGTTACACGGACACAGATTGTGGGTTCTGGTCAGTTACACAGACACAGATTGTGGGTTCTGGTCAGTTACACGGACACAGATTGTGGGTTCTGGTCAGTTAGAGACACAGATTGTGGGTTCTGGTCAGTTACACAGACACAGATTGTGGGTTCTGGTCAGTTACACAGACACAGATTGTGGGTTCTGGTCAGTTACACAGACACAGATTGTGGGTTCTGGTCAGTTACACGGACACAGATTGTGGGTTCTGGTCAGTTACACGGACACAGATTGTGGGTTCCGGTCAGTTACACAGACACAGATTGTGGGTTCTGGTCAGTTACACGGACACAGATTGTGGGTTCTGGTCAGTTACACAGACACAGATTGTGGGTTCTGGTCAGTTACACGGACACAGATTGTGAGTTCTGGTCAGTTACACAGACACAGATTGTGGGTTCTGGTCAGTTACACGGACACAGATTGTGGGTTCTGGTCAGTTACACGGACACAGATTGTGAGTTCTGGTCAGTTACACAGACACAGATTGTGGGTTCTGGTCAGTTACACAGACACAGATTGTGGGTTCTGGTCAGTTACACGGACACAGATTGTGGGTTCTGGTCAGTTACACAGACACAGATTGTGGGTTCTGGTCAGTTACACGGACACAGATTGTGGGTTCTGGTCAGTTACACAGACACAGATTGTGGGTTCTGGTCAGTTACACGGACACAGATTGTGGGTTCTGGTCAGTTACACAGACACAGATTGTGTGTTCTGGTCAGTTACACAGACACAGATTGTGGGTTCTGGTCAGTTACACAGACACAGATTGTGGGTTCTGGTCAGTTACACGGACACAGATTGTGGGTTCTGGTCAGTTACACAGACACAGATTGTGGGTTCTGGTCAGTTACACGGACACAGATTGTGGGTTCTGGTCAGTTACACAGACACAGATTGTGGGTTCTGGTCAGTTACACGGACACTGATTGTGGGTTCTGGTCAGTTACACGGACACAGATTGTGAGTTCTGGTCAGTTACACGGACACAGATTGTGAGTTCTGGTCAGTTACACGGACACAGATTGTGGGTTCTGGTCAGTTACACGGACACAGATTGTGAGTTCTGGTCAGTTACACAGACACAGATTGTGAGTTCTGGTCAGTTACACGGACACAGATTGTGGGTTCCGGTCAGTTACACGGACACAGATTGTGGGTTCTGGTCAGTTACACGGACACAGATTGTGAGTTCTGGTCAGTTACACAGACACGGATTGTGGGTTCCGGTCAGTTACACGGACACAGATTGTGGGTTCCGGTCAGTTAGAGACACAGATTGTGGGTTCTGGTCAGTTACACGGACACAGATTGTGGGTTCTGGTCAGTTACACAGACACGGATTGTGGGTTCCGGTCAGTTACACGGACACAGATTGTGGGTTCTGGTCAGTTACACAGACACAGATTGTGGGTTCTGGTCAGTTACACGGACACAGATTGTGGGTTCTGGTCAGTTACACGGACACAGATTGTGGGTTCCGGTCAGTTACACTGACACAGATTGTGGGTTCTGGTCAGTTACACAGACACAGATTGTGGGTTCCGGTCAGTTACACGGACACAGATTGTGGGTTCCGGTCAGTTATACGGACACAGATTGTGGGTTCCGGTCAGTTACACGGACACAGATTGTGGGTTCTGGTCAGTTACACGGACACAGATTGTGGGTTCCGGTCAGTTACACAGACACAGATTGTGGGTTCCGGTCAGTTATACGGACACAGATTGTGGGTTCCGGTCAGTTACACGGACACAGATTGTGGGTTCTGGTCAGTTACACAGACACGGATTGTGGGTTCCGGTCAGTTACACGGACACAGATTGTGGGTTCTGGTCAGTTACACAGACACAGATTGTGGGTTCTGGTCAGTTACACAGACACAGATTGTGGGTTCCGGTCAGTTACACGGACACAGATTGTGGGTTCTGGTCAGTTACACAGACACAGATTGTGGGTTCCGGTCAGTTACACGGACACAGATTGTGGGTTCCGGTCAGTTACACGGACACGGATTGTGGGTACTGGTCAGTTACACGGACACAGATTGTGGGTTCCGGTCAGTTACACGGACACAGATTGTGGGTTCCGGTCAGTTACACAGACACAGATTGTGGGTTCTGGTCAGTTACACAGACACAGTTTGTGGGTTCTGGTCAGTTACACGGACACGGATTGTGGGTTCCGGTCAGTTACACAGACACAGATTGTGGGTTCTGGTCAGTTACACGGACACAGATTGTGGGTTCTGTTCAGTTACACGGACACAGATTGTGGGTTCCGGTCAGTTACACGGACACAGATTGTGGGTTCCGGTCAGTTACACGGACACAGATTGTGGGTTCTGGTCAGTTACACAGACACGTGGTGTGGGTTCTGGTCAGTTAGAGGCACAGATTGTGGGTTCCGGTCAGTTACACAGACACAGATTGTGGGTTCTGGTCAGTTACACAGACACAGATTGTGGGTTCTGGTCAGCTACACGGACACAGATTGTGGGTTCTGGTCAGTTACACAGACACAGATTGTGGGTTCTGGTCAGTTACACGGACACAGATTGTGGGTTCTGGTCTGTTACACAGACACAGATTGTGGGTTCTGGTCAGTTACACGGACACAGATTGTGGGTTCTGGTCAGTTACACAGACACGGATTGTGGGTTCCGGTCAGTTACACAGACACAGATTGTGGGTTCTGGTCAGTTACACAGACACAGATTGTGGGTTCTGGTCAGTTGGAGACACAGATTGTGGGTTCCGGTCAGTTACACGGACACAGATTGTGGGTTCTGGTCAGTTACACGGACACAGATTGTGGGTTCTGGTCAGTTACACAGACACAGATTGTGGGTTCTGGTCAGTTAGAGACACAGTTTGTGGGTTCTGGTCAGTTACACGGACACAGATTGTGGGTTCTGGTCAGTTACACGGACACAGATTGTGGGTTCTGGTCAGTTACACAGACACAGATTGTGGGTTCTGGTCAGTTACACGGACACAGATTGTGGGTTCTGGTCAGTTACACAGACACAGATTGTGGGTTCTGGTCAGTTACACGGACAGATTGTGGGTTCTGGTCAGTTAGAGACACAGTTTGAGGGTTCTGGTCAGTTACACAGACACAGATTGTGGGTTCTGGTCAGTTACACGGACACAGATTGTGGGTTCTGGTCTGTTACACAGACACAGATTGTGGGTTCTGGTCAGTTAGAGACACAGTTTGTGGGTTCTGGTCAGTTACACGGACACAGATTGTGGGTTCTGGTCAGTTACACAGACACAGATTGTGGGTTCTGGTCAGTTACACGGACACAGATTGTGGGTTCTGGTCAGTTACACAGACACAGATTGTGGGTTCTGGTCAGTTACACGGACAGATTGTGGGTTCTGGTCAGTTAGAGACACAGTTTGTGGGTTCTGGTCAGTTACACAGACACAGATTGTGGGTTCTGGTCAGTTACACGGACACAGATTGTGGGTTCTGGTCAGTTACACAGACACAGATTGTGGGTTCTGGTCAGTTACACGGACAGATTGTGGGTTCTGGTCAGTTAGAGACACAGTTTGAGGGTTCTGGTCAGTTACACAGACACAGATTGTGGGTTCTGGTCAGTTACACGGACACAGATTGTGGGTTCTGGTCTGTTACACAGACACAGATTGTGGGTTCTGGTCAGTTAGAGACACAGTTTGTGGGTTCTGGTCAGTTACACGGACACAGATTGTGGGTTCTGGTCAGTTACACAGACACAGATTGTGGGTTCTGGTCAGTTACACGGACACAGATTGTGGGTTCTGGTCAGTTACACAGACACAGATTGTGGGTTCTGGTCAGTTACACGGACAGATTGTGGGTTCTGGTCAGTTAGAGACACAGTTTGTGGGTTCTGGTCAGTTACACAGACACAGTTTGTGGGTTCTGGTCAGTTACACAGACACAGATTGTGGGTTCTGGTCAGTTACACAGACACGGATTGTGGGTTCTGGTCAGTTACACAGACACAGATTGTGGGTTCTGGTCAGTTACACAGACACGGATTGTGGGTTCTGGTCAGTTACACAGACACAGATTGTGGGTTCCGGTCAGTTACACAGACACGGATTGTGGGTTCTGGTCAGTTACACAGACACAGATTGTGGGTTCTCGTCAGTTAGAGACACAGTTTGTGGGTTCTGGTCAGTTACACAGACACAGATTGTGGGTTCTGGTCAGTTACACAGACACAGATTGTGGGTTCTGGTCAGTTACACGGACACAGATTGTGGGTTCTGGTCAGTTACACAGACACAGATTGTGGGTTCTGGTCAGTTACACGGACAGATTGTGGGTTCTGGTCAGTTAGAGACACAGTTTGTGGGTTCCGGTCAGTTACACGGACACAGATTGTGGGTTCTGGTCAGTTACACAGACACAGATTGTGGGTTCTGGTCAGTTACACGGACACAGATTGTGGGTTCTGGTCTGTTACACAGATACAGATTGTGGGTTCTGGTCAGTTAGAGACACAGATTGTGGGTTCTGGTCAGTTACACAGACACAGATTGTGGGTTCTGGTCAGTTACACAGACACAGATTGTGGGTTCTGGTCAGTTACACGGACACAGATTGTGGGTTCTGGTCTGTTACACAGATACAGATTGTGGGTTCTGGTCAGTTAGAGACACAGATTGTGGGTTCTGGTCAGTTACACAGACACAGATTGTGGGTTCCGGTCAGTTACACAGACACAGATTGTGGGTTCTGGTCAGTTACACAGACACAGATTGTGGGTTCCGGTCAGTTACACAGACACGGATTGTGGGTTCTGGTCAGTTACACGGACAGATTGTGGGTTCTGGTTAGTTAGAGACACAGTTTGTGGGTTCTGGTCAGTTACACAGACACAGATTGTGGGTTCTGGTCAGTTACACGGACACAGATTGTGGGTTCTGGTCAGTTACACAGACACGGATTGTGGGTTCTGGTCAGTTACACGGACACAGATTGTGGGTTCTGGTCAGTTGGAGACACAGATTGTGGTTTCTGGTCAGTTACACAGACACAGATTGTGGGTTCTGGTCAGTTACACGGACACAGATTGTGGGTTCTGGTCAGTTACACAGACACAGATTGTGGGTTCTGGTCAGTTACACGGACACAGATTGTGGGTTCTGGTCAGTTACACAGACACAGATTGTGGGTTCTGGTCAGTTACACAGACACGGATTGTGGGTTCTGGTCAGTTACACGGACAGATTGTGGGTTCTGGTCAGTTACACGGACACAGATTGTGGGTTCTTGTCAGTTGGAGACACAGATTGTGGGTTCCGGTCAGTTACACAGACACAGATTGTGGGTTCTGGTCAGTTGGAGACACAGATTGTGGGTTCTGGTCAGTTACACGGACACAGATTGTGGGTTCTTGTCAGTTGGAGACACAGATTGTGGGTTCCGGTCAGTTACACAGACACAGATTGTGGGTTCTGGTCAGTTGGAGACACAGATTGTGGGTTCCGGTCAGTTACACAGACACAGATTGTGGGTTCTGGTCAGTTACACAGACACGGATTGTGGGTTCTGGTCAGTTACACGGACACAGATTGTGGGTTCCGGTCAGTTACACAGACACAGATTGTGGGTTCTGGTCAGTTACACAGACACAGATTGTGGGTTCTGGTCAGTTACACAGACACAGATTGTGGGTTCTGGTCAGTTACACAGACACGGATTGTGGGTTCCGGTCAGTTACACGGACAGATTGTGGGTTCTGGTCAGTTACACGGACACAGATTGTGGGTTCTGGTCAGTTACACAGACACAGATTGTGGGTTCTGGTCAGTTACACGGACAGATTGTGGGTTCTGGTCAGTTACACAGACACAGATTGTGGGTTCTGGTCAGTTACACAGACACGGATTGTGGGTTCCGGTCAGTTACACGGACAGATTGTGGGTTCCGGTCAGTTACACAGACACAGATTGTGGGTTCTGGTCAGTTACACAGACACAGATTGTGGGTTCTGGTCAGTTACACAGACACAGATTGTGGGTTCTGGTCAGTTACACGGACACAGATTGTGGGTTCCGGTCAGTTACACGGACAGATTGTGGGTTCTGGTCAGTTACACGGACACAGATTGTGGGTTCTGGTCAGTTACACGGACACAGATTGTGGGTTCTGGTCAGTTACACAGACACAGATTGTGGGTTCCGGTCAGTTACACGGACAAATTGTGGGTTCTGGTCAGTTACACGGACACAGATTGTGGGTTTTGGTCAGTTACACAGACACAGATTGTGGGTTCTGGTCAGTTACACGGACACAGATTGTGGGTTCCGGTCAGTTACACGGACAGATTGTGGGTTCTGGTCAGTTACACGGACACAGATTGTGGGTTCCGGTCAGTTACACGGACAGATTGTGGGTTCTGGTCAGTTACACGGACACAGATTGTGGGTTCCGGTCAGTTACACGGACACAGATTGTGGGTTCCGGTCAGTTACACAGACACAGATTGTGGGTTCTGGTCAGTTACACAGACACAGATTGTGGGTTCTGGTCAGTTACACAGACACGGATTGTGGGTTCCGGTCAGTTACACAGACACAGATTGTGGGTTCTGGTCAGTTACACGGACAGATTGTGGGTTCTGGTCAGTTACACGGACACAGATTGTGGGTTCTGCTCAGTTACCCGGACACAGATTGTGGGTTCCGGTCAGTTACACAGACACAGATTGTGGGTTCTGGTCAGTTACACAGACACAGATTGTGGGTTCTGGTCAGTTACATGGACACAGATTGTGGGTTCCGGTCAGTTACACAGACACAGATTGTGGGTTCCGGTCAGTTAGAGACACAGATTGTGGGTTCTGGTCAGTTACACAGACACAGATTGTGGGTTCTGGTCAGTTACACGGACACAGATTGTGGGTTCTGGTCTGTTACACAGACACAGATTGTGGGTTCCGGTCAGTTTCACGGACAAAGATTGTGGGTTCTGGTCTGTTACACGGACACAGATTGTGGGTTCCGGTCAGTTAGAGACACAGATTGTGGGTTCCGGTCAGTTTCACGGACAAAGATTGTGGGTTCTGGTCAGTTACACGGACACAGATTGTGGGTTCCGGTCAGTTACACGGACACAGATTGTGGGTTCTGGTCAGTTACACGGACACAGATTGTGGGTTCTGGTCAGTTACACGGACACAGATTGTGGGTTCTGGTCAGTTACACGGACACAGATTGTGGGTTCTGGTCAGTTACACCGACACAGATTGTGGGTTCTGGTCAGTTACACGGACACAGATTGTGGGTTCTGGTCAGTTACACGGACACAGATTGTGGGTTCTGGTCAGTTACACGGACACAGATTGTGGGTTCTGGTCAGTTACACGGACACAGATTGTGGGTTCTGGTCAGTTACACGGACACAGATTGTGGGTTCTGGTCAGTTACAGGGACACGGATTGTGGGTTCTGGTCAGTTACACAGACACAGATTGTGGGTTCTGGTCAGTTACACGGACACAGATTGTGGGTTCTGGTCAGTTACACGGACACAGATTGTGGGTTCTGGTCAGTTACACGGACACAGATTGTGGGTTCTGGTCAGTTACACAGACACAGATTGTGGGTTCCGGTCAGTTACACGGACACAGATTGTGGGTTCTGGTCAGTTACACAGACACAGATTGTGCGTCCGGTCAGTTACACGGACACAGATTGTGGGTTCTGGTCTGTTACACGGACACAGATTGTGGGTTCTGGTCAGTTACACGGACACAGATTGTGGGTTCTGGTCAGTTACACGGACACAGATTGTGGGTTCTGGTCAGTTACACAGACACAGATTGTGGGTTCTGGTCAGTTACACAGACACAGATTGTGGGTTCCGGTCAGTTAGAGACACAGATTGTGGGTTCTGGTCAGTTACACAGACACAGATTGTGGGTTCTGGTCAGTTACACGGACACAGATTGTGGGTTCTGGTCTGTTACACAGACACAGATTGTGGGTTCCGGTCAGTTTCACGGACACAGATTGTGGGTTCCGGTCAGTTAGAGACACAGATTGTGTGTTCCGGTCAGTTTCACGGACAAAGATTGTGGGTTCTGGTCAGTTACACGGACACAGATTGTGGGTTCTGGTCTGTTACACAGACACAGATTGTGGGTTCCGGTCAGTTTCACGGACAAAGATTGTGGGTTCTGGTCTGTTACACGGACACAGATTGTGGGTTCCGGTCAGTTAGAGACACAGATTGTGTGTTCCGGTCAGTTTCACGGACAAAGATTGTGGGTTCTGGTCAGTTACACGGACACAGATTGTGGGTTCCGGTCAGTTACACGGACACAGATTGTGGGTTCTGGTCAGTTACACGGACACAGATTGTGGGTTCTGGTCAGTTACACGGACACAGATTGTGGGTTCTGGTCAGTTACACGGACACAGATTGTGGGTTCTGGTCAGTTACACGGACACAGATTGTGGGTTCTGGTCAGTTACACGGACACAGATTGTGGGTTCTGGTCAGTTACACGGACACAGATTGTGGGTTCTGGTCAGTTACACGGACACAGATTGTGGGTTCTGGTCAGTTACACGGACACAGATTGTGGGTTCTGGTCAGTTACACGGACACAGATTGTGGGTTCTGGTCAGTTACAGGGACACGGATTGTGGGTTCTGGTCAGTTACACAGACACAGATTGTGGGTTCTGGTCAGTTACACGGACACAGATTGTGGGTTCTGGTCAGTTACACGGACACAGATTGTGGGTTCTGGTCAGTTACACGGACACAGATTGTGGGTTCTGGTCAGTTACACAGACACAGATTGTGGGTTCCGGTCAGTTACACGGACACAGATTGTGGGTTCTGGTCAGTTACACAGACACAGATTGTGCGTCCGGTCAGTTACACGGACACAGATTGTGGGTTCTGGTCTGTTACACGGACACAGATTGTGGGTTCCGGTCAGTTAGAGACACAGATTGTGGGTTCTGGTCAGTTACACAGACACAGATTGTGGGTTCTGGTCAGTTTCACGGACAAAGATTGTGGGTTCTGGTCTGTTACACGGACACAGATTGTGGGTTCCGGTCAGTTAGAGACACAGATTGTGTGTTCCGGTCAGTTTCACGGACAAAGATTGTGGGTTCTGGTCAGTTACACAGACACAGATTGTGGGTTCTGGTCAGTTACACAGACACAGATTGTGGGTTCCGGTCAGTTAGAGACACAGATTGTGGGTTCTGGTCAGTTACACAGACACAGATTGTGGGTTCTGGTCAGTTACACGGACACAGATTGTGGGTTCTGGTCTGTTACACAGACACAGATTGTGGGTTCCGGTCAGTTTCACGGACAAAGATTGTGGGTTCTGGTCTGTTACACGGACACAGATTGTGGGTTCCGGTCAGTTAGAGACACAGATTGTGTGTTCCGGTCAGTTTCACGGACAAAGATTGTGGGTTCTGGTCAGTTACACGGACACAGATTGTGGGTTCCGGTCAGTTACACGGACACAGATTGTGGGTTCTGGTCAGTTACACGGACACAGATTGTGGGTTCTGGTCAGTTACAGGGACACGGATTGTGGGTTCTGGTCAGTTACACAGACACAGATTGTGGGTTCTGGTCAGTTACACGGACACAGATTGTGGGTTCTGGTCAGTTACACGGACACAGATTGTGGGTTCTGGTCAGTTACACGGACACAGATTGTGGGTTTTGGTCAGTTACACAGACACAGATTGTGGGTTCCGGTCAGTTACACGGACACAGATTGTGGGTTCTGGTCAGTTACACAGACACAGATTGTGCGTCCGGTCAGTTACACGGACACAGATTGTGGGTTCTGGTCTGTTACACGGACACAGATTGTGGGTTCCGGTCAGTTAGAGACACAGATTGTGGGTTCTGGTCAGTTACACAGACACAGATTGTGGGTTCTGGTCAGTTTCACGGACAAAGATTGTGGGTTCTGGTCTGTTACACGGACACAGATTGTGGGTTCCGGTCAGTTAGAGACACAGATTGTGTGTTCCGGTCAGTTTCACGGACAAAGATTGTGGGTTCTGGTCAGTTACACAGACACAGATTGTGGGTTCTGGTCAGTTACACAGACACAGATTGTGGGTTCCGGTCAGTTAGAGACACAGATTGTGGGTTCTGGTCAGTTACACAGACACAGATTGTGGGTTCTGGTCAGTTACACGGACACAGATTGTGGGTTCCGGTCAGTTACACAGACACAGATTGTGGGTTCCGGTCAGTTACACGGACACAGATTGTGGGTTCTGGTCTGTTACACAGACACAGATTGTGGGTTCCGGTCAGTTTCACGGACAAAGATTGTGGGTTCTGGTCTGTTACACGGACACAGATTGTGGGTTCCGGTCAGTTAGAGACACAGATGGGTGTTCCGGTCAGTTTCACGGACAAAGATTGTGGGTTCTGGTCAGTTACACGGACACAGATTGTGGGTTCCGGTCAGTTACACGGACACAGATTGTGGGTTCTGGTCAGTTACACGGACACAGATTGTGGGTTCTGGTCAGTTACACGGACACAGATTGTGGGTTCTGGTCAGTTACACGGACACAGATTGTGGGTTCTGGTCAGTTACACGGACACAGATTGTGGGTTCTGGTCAGTTACACGGACACAGATTGTGGGTTCTGGTCAGTTACACGGACACAGATTGTGGGTTCTGGTCAGTTACACGGACACAGATTGTGGGTTCTGGTCAGTTACACGGACACAGATTGTGGGTTCTGGTCAGTTACACGGACACAGATTGTGGGTTCTGGTCAGTTACAGGGACACGGATTGTGGGTTCTGGTCAGTTACACAGACACAGATTGTGGGTTCTGGTCAGTTACACGGACACAGATTGTGGGTTCTGGTCAGTTACACGGACACAGATTGTGGGTTCTGGTCAGTTACACGGACACAGATTGTGGGTTCTGGTCAGTTACACAGACACAGATTGTGGGTTCCGGTCAGTTACACGGACACAGATTGTGGGTTCTGGTCAGTTACACAGACACAGATTGTGCGTCCGGTCAGTTACACGGACACAGATTGTGGGTTCTGGTCTGTTGCACGGACACAGATTGTGGGTTCCCGTCAGTTACACGGACACAGATTGTGGGTTCTGGTCAGTTACACGGACACAGATTGTGGGTTCTGGTCAGTTACACAGACACAGATTGTGGGTTCTGGTCAGTTACACGGACACAGATTGTGGGTTCTGGTCAGTTAGAGACACAGATTGTGGGTTCTGGTCAGTTACACAGACACAGATTGTGGGTTCTGGTCAGTTACACAGACACAGATTGTGGGTTCTGGTCAGTTACACAGACACAGATTGTGGGTTCTGGTCAGTTACACGGACACAGATTGTGGGTTCTGGTCAGTTACACGGACACAGATTGTGGGTTCCGGTCAGTTACACAGACACAGATTGTGGGTTCTGGTCAGTTACACGGACACAGATTGTGGGTTCCGGTCAGTTACACAGACACAGATTGTGGGTTCTGGTCAGTTACACGGACACAGATTGTGAGTTCTGGTCAGTTACACAGACACAGATTGTGGGTTCTGGTCAGTTACACGGACACAGATTGTGGGTTCTGGTCAGTTACACGGACACAGATTGTGAGTTCTGGTCAGTTACACAGACACAGATTGTGGGTTCTGGTCAGTTACACAGACACAGATTGTGGGTTCTGGTCAGTTACACGGACACAGATTGTGGGTTCTGGTCAGTTACACAGACACAGATTGTGGGTTCTGGTCAGTTACACGGACACAGATTGTGGGTTCTGGTCAGTTACACAGACACAGATTGTGGGTTCTGGTCAGTTACACGGACACAGATTGTGGGTTCTGGTCAGTTACACAGACACAGATTGTGTGTTCTGGTCAGTTACACAGACACAGATTGTGGGTTCTGGTCAGTTACACAGACACAGATTGTGGGTTCTGGTCAGTTACACGGACACAGATTGTGGGTTCTGGTCAGTTACACAGACACAGATTGTGGGTTCTGGTCAGTTACACGGACACAGATTGTGGGTTCTGGTCAGTTACACAGACACAGATTGTGGGTTCTGGTCAGTTACACGGACACAGATTGTGGGTTCTGGTCAGTTACACGGACACAGATTGTGAGTTCTGGTCAGTTACACGGACACAGATTGTGAGTTCTGGTCAGTTACACGGACACAGATTGTGGGTTCTGGTCAGTTACACGGACACAGATTGTGAGTTCTGGTCAGTTACACAGACACAGATTGTGAGTTCTGGTCAGTTACACGGACACAGATTGTGGGTTCCGGTCAGTTACACGGACACAGATTGTGGGTTCTGGTCAGTTACACGGAACAGATTGTGAGTTCTGGTCAGTTACACAGACACGGATTGTGGGTTCCGGTCAGTTACACGGGCACAGATTGTGGGTTCCGGTCAGTTAGAGACACAGATTGTGGGTTCTGGTCAGTTACACGGACACAGATTGTGGGTTCTGGTCAGTTACACAGACACGGATTGTGGGTTCCGGTCAGTTACACGGACACAGATTGTGGGTTCTGGTCAGTTACACAGACACAGATTGTGGGTTCTGGTCAGTTACACGGACACAGATTGTGGGTTCTGGTCAGTTACACGGACACAGATTGTGGGTTCCGGTCAGTTACACTGACACAGATTGTGGGTTCTGGTCAGTTACACAGACACAGATTGTGGGTTCCGGTCAGTTACACGGACACAGATTGTGGGTTCCGGTCAGTTATACGGACACAGATTGTGGGTTCCGGTCAGTTACACGGACACAGATTGTGGGTTCTGGTCAGTTACACGGACACAGATTGTGGGTTCCGGTCAGTTACACAGACACAGATTGTGGGTTCCGGTCAGTTATACGGACACAGATTGTGGGTTCCGGTCAGTTACACGGACACAGATTGTGGGTTCTGGTCAGTTACACAGACACGGATTGTGGGTTCCGGTCAGTTACACGGACACAGATTGTGGGTTCTGGTCAGTTACACAGACACAGATTGTGGGTTCTGGTCAGTTACACAGACACAGATTGTGGGTTCCGGTCAGTTACACGGACACAGATTGTGGGTTCTGGTCAGTTACACAGACACAGATTGTGGGTTCCGGTCAGTTACACGGACACAGATTGTGGGTTCCGGTCAGTTACACGGACACGGATTGTGGGTTCTGGTCAGTTACACGGACACAGATTGTGGGTTCCGGTCAGTTACACGGACACAGATTGTGGGTTCCGGTCAGTTACACAGACACAGATTGTGGGTTCTGGTCAGTTACACAGACACAGTTTGTGGGTTCTGGTCAGTTACACGGACACGGATTGTGGGTTCCGGTCAGTTACACAGACACAGATTGTGGGTTCTGGTCAGTTACACGGACACAGATTGTGGGTTCTGGTCAGTTACACGGACACAGATTGTGGGTTCCGGTCAGTTACACGGACACAGATTGTGGGTTCCGGTCAGTTACACGGACACAGATTGTGGGTTCTGGTCAGTTACACAGACACGTGGTGTGGGTTCTGGTCAGTTAGAGGCACAGATTGTGGGTTCCGGTCAGTTACACAGACACAGATTGTGGGTTCTGGTCAGTTACACGGACACAGATTGTGGGTTCTTGTCAGTTACACAGACACAGATTGTGGGTTCTGGTCAGTTACACGGACACAGATTGTGGGTTCTGGTCAGTTACACAGACACAGATTGTGGGTTCTGGTCAGCTACACGGACACAGATTGTGGGTTCTGGTCAGTTACACAGACACAGATTGTGGGTTCTGGTCAGTTACACGGACACAGATTGTGGGTTCTGGTCTGTTACACAGACACAGATTGTGGGTTCTGGTCAGTTACACGGACACAGATTGTGGGTTCTGGTCAGTTACACAGACACGGATTGTGGGTTCCGGTCAGTTACACAGACACAGATTGTGGGTTCTGGTCAGTTACACAGACACAGATTGTGGGTTCTGGTCAGTTGGAGACACAGATTGTGGGTTCCGGTCAGTTACACGGACACAGATTGTGGGTTCTGGTCAGTTACACGGACACAGATTGTGGGTTCTGGTCAGTTACACAGACACAGATTGTGGGTTCTGGTCAGTTAGAGACACAGTTTGTGGGTTCTGGTCAGTTACACGGACACAGATTGTGGGTTCTGGTCAGTTACACGGACACAGATTGTGGGTTCTGGTCAGTTACACAGACACAGATTGTGGGTTCTGGTCAGTTACACGGACACAGATTGTGGGTTCTGGTCAGTTACACAGACACAGATTGTGGGTTCTGGTCAGTTACACGGACAGATTGTGGGTTCTGGTCAGTTAGAGACACAGTTTGAGGGTTCTGGTCAGTTACACAGACACAGATTGTGGGTTCTGGTCAGTTAGACGGACACAGATTGTGGGTTCTGGTCTGTTACACAGACACAGATTGTGGGTTCTGGTCAGTTAGAGACACAGTTTGTGGGTTCTGGTCAGTTACACGGACACAGATTGTGGGTTCTGGTCAGTTACACAGACACAGATTGTGGGTTCTGGTCAGTTACACGGACACAGATTGTGGGTTCTGGTCAGTTACACAGACACAGATTGTGGGTTCTGGTCAGTTACACGGACAGATTGTGGGTTCTGGTCAGTTAGAGACACAGTTTGTGGGTTCTGGTCAGTTACACAGACACAGTTTGTGGGTTCTGGTCAGTTACACAGACACAGATTGTGGGTTCTGGTCAGTTACACAGACACGGATTGTGGGTTCTGGTCAGTTACACAGACACAGATTGTGGGTTCTGGTCAGTTACACAGACACGGATTGTGGGTTCTGGTCAGTTACACAGACACAGATTGTGGGTTCCGGTCAGTTACACAGACACGGATTGTGGGTTCTGGTCAGTTACACAGACACAGATTGTGGGTTCTCGTCAGTTAGAGACACAGTTTGTGGGTTCTGGTCAGTTACACAGACACAGATTGTGGGTTCTGGTCAGTTATACAGACACAGATTGTGGGTTCTGGTCAGTTACACGGACACAGATTGTGGGTTCTGGTCAGTTACACAGACACAGATTGTGGGTTCTGGTCAGTTACACGGACAGATTGTGGGTTCTGGTCAGTTAGAGACACAGTTTGTGGGTTCCGGTCAGTTACACGGACACAGATTGTGGGTTCTGGTCAGTTACACAGACACAGATTGTGGGTTCTGGTCAGTTACACGGACACAGATTGTGGGTTCTGGTCTGTTACACAGATACAGATTGTGGGTTCTGGTCAGTTAGAGACACAGATTGTGGGTTCTGGTCAGTTACACAGACACAGATTGTGGGTTCTGGTCAGTTACACAGACACAGATTGTGGGTTCTGGTCAGTTACACGGACACAGATTGTGGGTTCTGGTCTGTTACACAGATACAGATTGTGGGTTCTGGTCAGTTAGAGACACAGATTGTGGGTTCTGGTCAGTTACACAGACACAGATTGTGGGTTCCGGTCAGTTACACAGACACAGATTGTGGGTTCTGGTCAGTTACACAGACACAGATTGTGGGTTCCGGTCAGTTACACAGACACGGATTGTGGGTTCTGGTCAGTTACACGGACAGATTGTGGGTTCTGGTTAGTTAGAGACACAGTTTGTGGGTTCTGGTCAGTTACACAGACACAGATTGTGGGTTCTGGTCAGTTACACGGACACAGATTGTGGGTTCTGGTCAGTTACACAGACACGGATTGTGGGTTCTGGTCAGTTACACGGACACAGATTGTGGGTTCTGGTCAGTTGGAGACACAGATTGTGGGTTCTGGTCAGTTACACAGACACAGATTGTGGGTTCTGGTCAGTTACACGGACACAGATTGTGGGTTCTGGTCAGTTACACAGACACAGATTGTGGGTTCTGGTCAGTTACACGGACACAGATTGTGGGTTCTGGTCAGTTACACAGACACAGATTGTGGGTTCTGGTCAGTTACACAGACACGGATTGTGGGTTCTGGTCAGTTACACGGACAGATTGTGGGTTCTGGTCAGTTACACGGACACAGATTGTGGGTTCTTGTCAGTTGGAGACACAGATTGTGGGTTCCGGTCAGTTACACGGACACAGATTGTGGGTTCTGGTCAGTTGGAGACACAGATTGTGGGTTCTGGTCAGTTACACGGACACAGATTGTGGGTTCTTGTCAGTTGGAGACACAGATTGTGGGTTCCGGTCAGTTACACAGACACAGATTGTGGGTTCTGGTCAGTTGGAGACACAGATTGTGGGTTCCGGTCAGTTACACAGACACAGATTGTGGGTTCTGGTCAGTTACACAGACACGGATTGTGGGTTCTGGTCAGTTACACGGACACAGATTGTGGGTTCCGGTCAGTTACACAGACACAGATTGTGGGTTCTGGTCAGTTACACAGACACAGATTGTGGGTTCTGGTCAGTTACACAGACACAGATTGTGGGTTCTGGTCAGTTACACAGACACGGATTGTGGGTTCCGGTCAGTTACACGGACAGATTGTGGGTTCTGCTCAGTTACACGGACACAGATTGTGGGTTCTGGTCAGTTACACAGACACAGATTGTGGGTTCTGGTCAGTTACACGGACAGATTGTGGGTTCTGGTCAGTTACACAGACACAGATTGTGGGTTCTGGTCAGTTACACAGACACGGATTGTGGGTTCCGGTCAGTTACACGGACAGATTGTGGGTTCCGGTCAGTTACACAGACACAGATTGTGGGTTCTGGTCAGTTACACAGACACAGATTGTGGGTTCTGGTCAGTTACACAGACACAGATTGTGGGTTCTGGTCAGTTACACGGACACAGATTGTGGGTTCCGGTCAGTTACACGGACAGATTGTGGGTTCTGGTCAGTTACACGGACACAGATTGTGGGTTCTGGTCAGTTACACGGACACAGATTGTGGGTTCTGGTCAGTTACACAGACACAGATTGTGGGTTCCGGTCAGTTAAACGGACACGGCTTGTGGGTTCCGGTCAGTTACACGGACACAGATTGTGGGTTCTGGTCAGTTACACAGACACAGATTGTGGGTTCTGGTCAGTTACACGGACACAGATTGTGGGTTCCGGTCAGTTACACGGACAGATTGTGGGTTCTGGTCAGTTACACGGACACAGATTGTGGGTTCCGGTCAGTTACACGGACAGATTGTGGGTTCTGGTCAGTTACACGGACACAGATTGTGGGTTCCGGTCAGTTACACGGACACAGATTGTGGGTTCCGGTCAGTTACACAGACACAGATTGTGGGTTCTGGTCAGTTACACAGACACAGATTGTGGGTTCTGGTCAGTTACACAGACACGGATTGTGGGTTCCGGTCAGTTACACAGACACAGATTGTGGGTTCTGGTCAGTTACACGGACAGATTGTGGGTTCTGGTCAGTTACACGGACACAGATTGTGGGTTCTGCTCAGTTACCCGGACACAGATTGTGGGTTCTGGTCAGTTACCCGGACACAGATTGTGGGTTCTGCTCAGTTACCCGGACACAGATTGTGGGTTCCGGTCAGTTACACGGACACAGATTGTGGGTTCTGGTCAGTTACACGGACACAGATTGTGGGTTCTGCTCAGTTAAACGGACACAGATTGTGGGTTCTGGTCAGTTACACAGACACAGATTGTGGGTTCTGCTCAGTTAAACGGACACAGATTGTGGGTTCCGGTCAGTTACACGGACACAGATTGTGGGTTCTGCTCAGTTAAACGGACACAGATTGTGAGTTCTGGTCAGTTACACGGACACAGATTGTGGGTTCTGGTCAGTTACACAGACACAGATTGTGGGTTCTGGTCAGTTACACAGACACGAATTGTGGGTTCCGGTCAGTTACACGGACAGATTGTGGGTTCTGGTCAGTTACACAGACACGGATTGTGGGTTCCGGTCAGTTACACGGACAGATTGTGAGTTCTGGTCAGTTACACAGACACAGATTGTGGGTTCTGGTCAGTTACACAGACACGGATTGTGGGTTCCGGTCAGTTACACGGACAGATTGTGGGTTCTGGTCAGTTACACAGACACAGATTGTGGGTTCTGGTCAGTTACACAGACACAGATTGTGGGTTCCGGTCAGTTACACGGACACGGATTGTGGGTTCTGGTCAGTTACACAGACACAGATTGTGGGTTCTGGTCAGTTAAACGGACACGGCTTGTGGGTTCCGGTCAGTTACACGGACAGATTGTGGGTTCTGGTCAGTTACACAGACACAGATTGTGGGTTCTGGTCAGTTAAACGGACACGGATTGTGGGTTCCGGTCAGTTACACGGACAGATTGTGGGTTCTGGTGAGTTACACAGACACGGATTGTGGGTTCTGGTCAGTTACACGGACAGATTGTGGGTTCTGGTCAGTTGGAGACACAGATTGTGGGTTCTGGTCAGTTAAACGGACACAGATTGTGGGTTCCGGTCAGTTACACAGACACAGATTGTGGGTTCCGGTCAGTTACACAGACACAGATTGTGGGTTCTGGTCAGTTGGAGACACAGATTGTGGGTTCTGGTCAGTTACACGGACACAGATTGTGGGTTCCGGTCAGTTACACAGACACAGATTGTGGGTTCCGGTCAGTTACACAGACACAGATTGTGGGTTCTGGTCAGTTGGAGACACAGATTGTGGGTTCCAGTCAGTTACACAGACACAGATTGTGGGTTCTGGTCAGTTACACAGACACAGATTGTGGGTTCTGGTCAGTTACACAGACACAGATTGTGGGTTCTGGTCAGTTACACAGACACAGATTGTGGGTTCTGGTCAGTTACACAGACACGGATTGTGGGTTCCGGTCAGTTACACGGACAGATTGTGGGTTCTGGTCAGTTACACGGACACAGATTGTGGGTTCTGGTCAGTTACACAGACACAGATTGTGGGTTCTGGTCAGTTACACGGACAGATTGTGGGTTCTGGTCAGTTACACAGACACAGATTGTGGTTTCTGGTCAGTTACACAGACACAGATTGTGGGTTCTGGTCAGTTACACAGACACGGATTGTGGGTTCCGGTCAGTTACACGGACAGATTGTGGGTTCTGGTCAGTTACACGGACACAGATTGTGGGTTCTGGTCAGTTACACAGACACAGATTGTGGGTTCTGGTCAGTTACACGGACACAGATTGTGGGTTCTGGTCAGTTACACAGACACAGATTGTGGGTTCTGGTCAGTTACACGGACACAGATTGTGGGTTCTGGTCAGTTACACAGACACAGATTGTGGGTTCTGGTCAGTTACACAGACACGGATTGTGGGTTCCGGTCAGTTACACGGACAGATTGTGGGTTCTGGTCAGTTACACGGACACAGATTGTGGGTTCTGGTCAGTTACACAGACATAGATTGTGGGTTCTGGTCAGTTACACGGACACAGATTGTGGGTTCCGGTCAGTTACACGGACAGATTGTGGGTTCTGGTCAGTTACACGGACACAGATTGTGGGTTCCGGTCAGTTACACGGACAGATTGTGGGTTCTGGTCAGTTACACGGACACAGATTGTGGGTTCTGGTCAGTTACACAGACACAGATTGTGGGTTCTGGTCAGTTACACAGACACAGATTGTGGGTTCTGGTCAGTTACACGGACACAGATTGTGGGTTCCGGTCAGTTACACGGACAGATTGTGGGTTCTGGTCAGTTACACGGACACAGATTGTGGGTTCTGGTCAGTTACACGGACACAGATTGTGGGTTCTGGTCAGTTACACGGACACAGATTGTGGGTTCTGGTCAGTTACACGGACACAGATTGTGGGTTCCGGTCAGTTACACGGACACAGATTGTGGGTTCTGGTCAGTTACACAGACACAGATTGTGGGTTCTGGTCAGTTACACAGACACGGATTGTGGGTTCCGGTCAGTTACACAGACACAGATTGTGGGTTCTGGTCAGTTACACAGACACAGATTGTGGGTTCTGGTCAGTTACGCAGACACAGATTGTGGGTTCTGGTCAGTTACACGGACACAGATTGTGGGTTCCGGTCAGTTACACGGACAGATTGTGGGTTCTGGTCAGTTACACGGACACAGATTGTGGGTTCTGGTCAGTTACACGGACACAGATTGTGGGTTCTGGTCAGTTACACGGACACAGATTGTGGGTTCTGGTCAGTTACACGGACACAGATTGTGGGTTCCGGTCAGTTACACGGACACAGATTGTGGGTTCTGGTCAGTTACACAGACACAGATTGTGGGTTCTGGTCAGTTACACAGACACGGATTGTGGGTTCCGGTCAGTTACACAGACACAGATTGTGGGTTCTGGTCAGTTACACGGACAGATTGTGGGTTCTGGTCAGTTACACGGACACAGATTGTGGGTTCTGGTCAGTTACACGGACACAGATTGTGGGTTCTGGTCAGTTACACGGACACAGATTGTGGGTTCTGGTCAGTTACACGGACACAGATTGTGGGTTCCGGTCAGTTACACGGACACAGATTGTGGGTTCTGGTCAGTTACACAGACACAGATTGTGGGTTCTGGTCAGTTACACAGACACAGATTGTGGGTTCTGGTCAGTTACACGGACAGATTGTGGGTTCTGCTCAGTTACCCGGACACAGATTGTGGGTTCTGCTCAGTTACCCGGACACAGATTGTGGGTTCTGGTCAGTTACCCGGACACAGATTGTGGGTTCTGCTCAGTTACCCGGACACAGATTGTGGGTTCTGGTCAGTTACCCGGACACAGATTGTGGGTTCTGCTCAGTTGAACGGACACAGATTGTGGGTTCTGGTCAGTTAAACGGACACAGATTGTGGGTTCCGGTCAGTTACACGGACACAGATTGTGGGTTCCGGTCAGTTGCACGGACACAGATTGTTGGTTCCGGTCAGTTACACGGACACAGATTGTGGGTTCTGCTCAGTTAAACGGACACAGATTGTGAGTTCTGGTCAGTTACACGGACACAGATTGTGGGTTCTGGTCAGTTACACAGACACAGATTGTGGGTTCTGGTCAGTTACACAGACACAGATTGTGGGTTCCGGTCAGTTACATGGACACAGATTGTGGGTTCCGGTCAGTTACACGGACAGATTGTGAGTTCTGGTCAGTTACACAGACACAGATTGTGGGTTCTGGTCAGTTACACAGACACGTGGTGTGGGTTCTGGTCAGTTAGAGGCACAGATTGTGGGTTCCGGTCAGTTACACAGACACAGATTGTGGGTTCTGGTCAGTTACACGGACACAGATTGTGGGTTCTTGTCAGTTACACAAACACAGATTGTGGGTTCTGGTCAGTTACACGGACACAGATTGTGGGTTCTGGTCAGTTACACAGACACAGATTGTGGGTTCTGGTCAGCTACACGGACACAGATTGTGGGTTCTGGTCAGTTATACAGACACAGATTGTGGGTTCTGGTCAGTTACACGGACACAGATTGTGGGTTCTGGTCTGTTACACAGACACAGATTGTGGGTTCTGGTCAGTTACACGGACACAGATTGTGGGTTCTGGTCAGTTACACAGACACGGATTGTGGGTTCCGGTCAGTTACACAGACACAGATTGTGGGTTCTGGTCAGTTACACAGACACAGATTGTGGGTTCTGGTCAGTTGGAGACACAGATTGTGGGTTCCGGTCAGTTACACGGACACAGATTGTGGGTTCCGGTCAGTTACACGGACAGATTGTGGGTTCTGGTCAGTTACACGGACACAGATTGTGGGTTCTGGTCAGTTACACGGACACAGATTGTGGGTTCTGGTCAGTTACACGGACACAGATTGTGGGTTCTGGTCAGTTACACGGACACAGATTGTGGGTTCCGGTCAGTTACACGGACACAGATTGTGGGTTCTGGTCAGTTACACAGACACAGATTGTGGGTTCTGGTCAGTTACACAGACACGGATTGTGGGTTCCGGTCAGTTACACAGACACAGATTGTGGGTTCTGGTCAGTTACACGGACAGATTGTGGGTTCTGGTCAGTTACACGGACACAGATTGTGGGTTCTGGTCAGTTACACGGACACAGATTGTGGGTTCTGGTCAGTTACACGGACACAGATTGTGGGTTCTGGTCAGTTACACGGACACAGATTGTGGGTTCCGGTCAGTTACACGGACACAGATTGTGGGTTCTGGTCAGTTACACAGACACAGATTGTGGGTTCTGGTCAGTTACACAGACACGGATTGTGGGTTCCGGTCAGTTACACAGACACAGATTGTGGGTTCTGGTCAGTTACACGGACAGATTGTGGGTTCTGCTCAGTTACCCGGACACAGATTGTGGGTTCTGCTCAGTTACCCGGACACAGATTGTGGGTTCTGGTCAGTTACCCGGACACAGATTGTGGGTTCTGCTCAGTTACCCGGACACAGATTGTGGGTTCTGGTCAGTTACCCGGACACAGATTGTGGGTTCTGCTCAGTTGAACGGACACAGATTGTGGGTTCTGGTCAGTTAAACGGACACAGATTGTGGGTTCCGGTCAGTTACACGGACACAGATTGTGGGTTCCGGTCAGTTACACGGACACAGATTGTTGGTTCCGGTCAGTTACACGGACACAGATTGTGGGTTCTGCTCAGTTAAACGGACACAGATTGTGAGTTCTGGTCAGTTACACGGACACAGATTGTGGGTTCTGGTCAGTTACACAGACACAGATTGTGGGTTCTGGTCAGTTACACAGACACAGATTGTGGGTTCCGGTCAGTTACATGGACACAGATTGTGGGTTCCGGTCAGTTACACGGACAGATTGTGAGTTCTGGTCAGTTACACAGACACAGATTGTGGGTTCTGGTCAGTTACACAGACACGTGGTGTGGGTTCTGGTCAGTTAGAGGCACAGATTGTGGGTTCCGGTCAGTTACACAGACACAGATTGTGGGTTCTGGTCAGTTACACGGACACAGATTGTGGGTTCTTGTCAGTTACACAAACACAGATTGTGGGTTCTGGTCAGTTACACGGACACAGATTGTGGGTTCTGGTCAGTTACACAGACACAGATTGTGGGTTCTGGTCAGCTACACGGACACAGATTGTGGGTTCTGGTCAGTTACACAGACACAGATTGTGGGTTCTGGTCAGTTACACGGACACAGATTGTGGGTTCTGGTCTGTTACACAGACACAGATTGTGGGTTCTGGTCAGTTACACGGACACAGATTGTGGGTTCTGGTCAGTTACACAGACACGGATTGTGGGTTCCGGTCAGTTACACAGACACAGATTGTGGGTTCTGGTCAGTTACACAGACACAGATTGTGGGTTCTGGTCAGTTGGAGACACAGATTGTGGGTTCCGGTCAGTTACACGGACACAGATTGTGGGTTCTGGTCAGTTACACGGACACAGATTGTGGGTTCTGGTCAGTTACACAGACACAGATTGTGGGTTCTGGTCAGTTAGAGACACAGTTTGTGGGTTCTGGTCAGTTACACGGACACAGATTGTGGGTTCTGGTCAGTTACACGGACACAGATTGTGGGTTCTGGTCAGTTACACAGACACAGATTGTGGGTTCTGGTCAGTTACACGGACACAGATTGTGGGTTCTGGTCAGTTACACAGACACAGATTGTGGGTTCTGGTCAGTTACACGGACAGATTGTGGGTTCTGGTCAGTTAGAGACACAGTTTGAGGGTTCTGGTCAGTTACACAGACACAGATTGTGGGTTCTGGTCAGTTACACGGACACAAATTGTGGGTTCTGGTCTGTTACACAGACACAGATTGTGGGTTCTGGTCAGTTAGAGACACAGTTTGTGGGTTCTGGTCAGTTACACGGACACAGATTGTGGGTTCTGGTCAGTTACACAGACACAGATTGTGGGTTCTGGTCAGTTACACGGACACAGATTGTGGGTTCTGGTCAGTTACACAGACACAGATTGTGGGTTCTGGTCAGTTACACGGACAGATTGTGGGTTCTGGTCAGTTAGAGACACAGTTTGTGGGTTCTGGTCAGTTACACAGACACAGTTTGTGGGTTCTGGTCAGTTACACAGACACAGATTGTGGGTTCTGGTCAGTTACACAGACACGGATTGTGGGTTCTGGTCAGTTACACAGACACAGATTGTGGGTTCTGGTCAGTTACACAGACACGGATTGTGGGTTCTGGTCTGTTACACAGACACAGATTGTGGGTTCCGGTCAGTTACACAGACACGGATTGTGGGTTCTGGTCAGTTACACAGACACAGATTGTGGGTTCTGGTCAGTTAGAGACACAGTTTGTGGGTTCTGGTCAGTTACACAGACACAGATTGTGGGTTCTGGTCAGTTACACAGACACAGATTGTGGGTTCTGGTCAGTTACACGGACACAGATTGTGGGTTCTGGTCAGTTACACAGACACAGATTGTGGGTTCTGGTCAGTTACACGGACAGATTGTGGGTTCTGGTCAGTTAGAGACACAGTTTGTGGGTTCCGGTCAGTTACACGGACACAGATTGTGGGTTCTGGTCAGTTACACAGACACAGATTGTGGGTTCTGGTCAGTTACACGGACACAGATTGTGGGTTCTGGTCTGTTACACAGATACAGATTGTGGGTTCTGGTCAGTTAGAGACACAGATTGTGGGTTCTGGTCAGTTACACAGACACAGATTGTGGGTTCTGGTCAGTTACACGGACACAGATTGTGGGTTCTGGTCTGTTACACAGATACAGATTGTGGGTTCTGGTCAGTTAGAGACACAGATTGTGGGTTCTGGTCAGTTACACAGACACAGATTGTGGGTTCCGGTCAGTTACACAGACACAGATTGTGGGTTCTGGTCAGTTACACAGACACAGATTGTGGGTTCCGGTCAGTTACACAGACACGGATTGTGGGTTCTGGTCAGTTACACGGACAGATTGTGGGTTCTGGTTAGTTAGAGACACAGTTTGTGGGTTCTGGTCAGTTACACAGACACAGATTGTGGGTTCTGGTCAGTTACACGGACACAGATTGTGGGTTCTGGTCAGTTACACAGACACGGATTGTGGGTTCTGGTCAGTTACACGGACACAGATTGTGGGTTCTGGTCAGTTGGAGACACAGATTGTGGGTTCTGGTCAGTTACACAGACACAGATTGTGGGTTCTGGTCAGTTACACGGACACAGATTGTGGGTTCTGGTCAGTTACACAGACACAGATTGTGGGTTCTGGTCAGTTACACGGACACAGATTGTGGGTTCTGGTCAGTTACACAGACACAGATTGTGGGTTCTGGTCAGTTACACAGACACGGATTGTGGGTTCTGGTCAGTTACACGGACAGATTGTGGGTTCTGGTCAGTTACACGGACACAGATTGTGGGTTCTTGTCAGTTGGAGACACAGATTGTGGGTTCCGGTCAGTTACACAGACACAGATTGTGGGTTCTGGTCAGTTACACGGACAGATTGTGGGTTCTGCTCAGTTACCCGGACACAGATTGTGGGTTCTGGTCAGTTACCCGGACACAGATTGTGGGTTCTGCTCAGTTACCCGGACACAGATTGTGGGTTCTGGTCAGTTACCCGGACACAGATTGTGGGTTCTGCTCAGTTGAACGGACACAGATTGTGGGTTCTGGTCAGTTAAACGGACACAGATTGTGGGTTCCGGTCAGTTACACGGACACAGATTGTGGGTTCCGGTCAGTTACACGGACACAGATTGTTGGTTCCGGTCAGTTACACGGACACAGATTGTGGGTTCTGCTCAGTTAAACGGACACAGATTGTGAGTTCTGGTCAGTTACACGGACACAGATTGTGGGTTCTGGTCAGTTACACAGACACAGATTGTGGGTTCTGGTCAGTTACACAGACACAGATTGTGGGTTCCGGTCAGTTACATGGACACAGATTGTGGGTTCCGGTCAGTTACACGGACAGATTGTGAGTTCTGGTCAGTTACACAGACACAGATTGTGGGTTCTGGTCAGTTACACAGACACGTGGTGTGGGTTCTGGTCAGTTAGAGGCACAGATTGTGGGTTCCGGTCAGTTACACAGACACAGATTGTGGGTTCTGGTCAGTTACACGGACACAGATTGTGGGTTCTTGTCAGTTACACAAACACAGATTGTGGGTTCTGGTCAGTTACACGGACACAGATTGTGGGTTCTGGTCAGTTACACAGACACAGATTGTGGGTTCTGGTCAGCTACACGGACACAGATTGTGGGTTCTGGTCAGTTACACAGACACAGATTGTGGGTTCTGGTCAGTTACACGGACACAGATTGTGGGTTCTGGTCTGTTACACAGACACAGATTGTGGGTTCTGGTCAGTTACACGGACACAGATTGTGGGTTCTGGTCAGTTACACAGACACGGATTGTGGGTTCCGGTCAGTTACACAGACACAGATTGTGGGTTCTGGTCAGTTACACAGACACAGATTGTGGGTTCTGGTCAGTTGGAGACACAGATTGTGGGTTCCGGTCAGTTACACGGACACAGATTGTGGGTTCTGGTCAGTTACACGGACACAGATTGTGGGTTCTGGTCAGTTACACAGACACAGATTGTGGGTTCTGGTCAGTTAGAGACACAGTTTGTGGGTTCTGGTCAGTTACACGGACACAGATTGTGGGTTCTGGTCAGTTACACGGACACAGATTGTGGGTTCTGGTCAGTTACACAGACACAGATTGTGGGTTCTGGTCAGTTACACGGACACAGATTGTGGGTTCTGGTCAGTTACACAGACACAGATTGTGGGTTCTGGTCAGTTACACGGACAGATTGTGGGTTCTGGTCAGTTAGAGACACAGTTTGAGGGTTCTGGTCAGTTACACAGACACAGATTGTGGGTTCTGGTCAGTTACACGGACACAAATTGTGGGTTCTGGTCTGTTACACAGACACAGATTGTGGGTTCTGGTCAGTTAGAGACACAGTTTGTGGGTTCTGGTCAGTTACACGGACACAGATTGTGGGTTCTGGTCAGTTACACAGACACAGATTGTGGGTTCTGGTCAGTTACACGGACACAGATTGTGGGTTCTGGTCAGTTACACAGACACAGATTGTGGGTTCTGGTCAGTTACACGGACAGATTGTGGGTTCTGGTCAGTTAGAGACACAGTTTGTGGGTTCTGGTCAGTTACACAGACACAGTTTGTGGGTTCTGGTCAGTTACACAGACACAGATTGTGGGTTCTGGTCAGTTACACAGACACGGATTGTGGGTTCTGGTCAGTTACACAGACACAGATTGTGGGTTCTGGTCAGTTACACAGACACGGATTGTGGGTTCTGGTCTGTTACACAGACACAGATTGTGGGTTCCGGTCAGTTACACAGACACGGATTGTGGGTTCTGGTCAGTTACACAGACACAGATTGTGGGTTCTGGTCAGTTAGAGACACAGTTTGTGGGTTCTGGTCAGTTACACAGACACAGATTGTGGGTTCTGGTCAGTTACACAGACACAGATTGTGGGTTCTGGTCAGTTACACGGACACAGATTGTGGGTTCTGGTCAGTTACACAGACACAGATTGTGGGTTCTGGTCAGTTACACGGACAGATTGTGGGTTCTGGTCAGTTAGAGACACAGTTTGTGGGTTCCGGTCAGTTACACGGACACAGATTGTGGGTTCTGGTCAGTTACACAGACACAGATTGTGGGTTCTGGTCAGTTACACGGACACAGATTGTGGGTTCTGGTCTGTTACACAGATACAGATTGTGGGTTCTGGTCAGTTAGAGACACAGATTGTGGGTTCTGGTCAGTTACACAGACACAGATTGTGGGTTCTGGTCAGTTACACGGACACAGATTGTGGGTTCTGGTCTGTTACACAGATACAGATTGTGGGTTCTGGTCAGTTAGAGACACAGATTGTGGGTTCTGGTCAGTTACACAGACACAGATTGTGGGTTCCGGTCAGTTACACAGACACAGATTGTGGGTTCTGGTCAGTTACACAGACACAGATTGTGGGTTCCGGTCAGTTACACAGACACGGATTGTGGGTTCTGGTCAGTTACACGGACAGATTGTGGGTTCTGGTTAGTTAGAGACACAGTTTGTGGGTTCTGGTCAGTTACACAGACACAGATTGTGGGTTCTGGTCAGTTACACGGACACAGATTGTGGGTTCTGGTCAGTTACACAGACACGGATTGTGGGTTCTGGTCAGTTACACGGACACAGATTGTGGGTTCTGGTCAGTTGGAGACACAGATTGTGGGTTCTGGTCAGTTACACAGACACAGATTGTGGGTTCTGGTCAGTTACACGGACACAGATTGTGGGTTCTGGTCAGTTACACAGACACAGATTGTGGGTTCTGGTCAGTTACACGGACACAGATTGTGGGTTCTGGTCAGTTACACAGACACAGATTGTGGGTTCTGGTCAGTTACACAGACACGGATTGTGGGTTCTGGTCAGTTACACGGACAGATTGTGGGTTCTGGTCAGTTACACGGACACAGATTGTGGGTTCTTGTCAGTTGGAGACACAGATTGTGGGTTCCGGTCAGTTACACAGACACAGATTGTGGGTTCTGGTCAGTTGGAGACACAGATTGTGGGTTCCGGTCAGTTACACAGACACAGATTGTGGGTTCTGGTCAGTTACACAGACACGGATTGTGGGTTCTGGTCAGTTACACGGACACAGATTGTGGGTTCCGGTCAGTTACACAGACACAGATTGTGGGTTCTGGTCAGTTACACAGACACAGATTGTGGGTTCTGGTCAGTTACACAGACACAGATTGTGGGTTCTGGTCAGTTACACAGACACGGATTGTGGGTTCCGGTCAGTTACACGGACAGATTGTGGGTTCTGGTCAGTTACACGGACACAGATTGTGGGTTCTGGTCAGTTACACAGACACAGATTGTGGGTTCTGGTCAGTTACACGGACAGATTGTGGGTTCTGGTCAGTTACACAGACACAGATTGTGGGTTCTGGTCAGTTACACAGACACGGATTGTGGGTTCCGGTCAGTTACACGGACAGATTGTGGGTTCCGGTCAGTTACACAGACACAGATTGTGGGTTCTGGTCAGTTACACAGACACAGATTGTGGGTTCTGGTCAGTTACACAGACACAGATTGTGGGTTCTGGTCAGTTACACGGACACAGATTGTGGGTTCCGGTCAGTTACACGGACAGATTGTGGGTTCTGGTCAGTTACACGGACACAGATTGTGGGTTCTGGTCAGTTACACGGACACAGATTGTGGGTTCTGGTCAGTTACACAGACACAGATTGTGGGTTCCGGTCAGTTACACGGACAAATTGTGGGTTCTGGTCAGTTACACGGACACAGATTGTGGGTTCTGGTCAGTTACACAGACACAGATTGTGGGTTCTGGTCAGTTACACGGACACAGATTGTGGGTTCCGGTCAGTTACACGGACAGATTGTGGGTTCTGGTCAGTTACACGGACACAGATTGTGGGTTCCGGTCAGTTACACGGACAGATTGTGGGTTCTGGTCAGTTACACGGACACAGATTGTGGGTTCCGGTCAGTTACACGGACACAGATTGTGGGTTCCGGTCAGTTACACAGACACAGATTGTGGGTTCTGGTCAGTTACACAGACACAGATTGTGGGTTCTGGTCAGTTACACAGACACGGATTGTGGGTTCCGGTCAGTTACACAGACACAGATTGTGGGTTCTGGTCAGTTACACGGACAGATTGTGGGTTCTGGTCAGTTACACGGACACAGATTGTGGGTTCTGCTCAGTTACCCGGACACAGATTGTGGGTTCTGGTCAGTTACCCGGACACAGATTGTGGGTTCTGCTCAGTTACCCGGACACAGATTGTGGGTTCCGGTCAGTTACACGGACACAGATTGTGGGTTCTGGTCAGTTACACGGACACAGATTGTGGGTTCTGCTCAGTTAAACGGACACAGATTGTGGGTTCTGGTCAGTTACACAGACACAGATTGTGGGTTCTGCTCAGTTAAACGGACACAGATTGTGGGTTCCGGTCAGTTACACGGACACAGATTGTGGGTTCTGCTCAGTTAAACGGACACAGATTGTGAGTTCTGGTCAGTTACACGGACACAGATTGTGGGTTCTGGTCAGTTACACAGACACAGATTGTGGGTTCTGGTCAGTTACACAGACACGAATTGTGGGTTCCGGTCAGTTACACGGACAGATTGTGGGTTCTGGTCAGTTACACAGACACGGATTGTGGGTTCCGGTCAGTTACACGGACAGATTGTGAGTTCTGGTCAGTTACACAGACACAGATTGTGGGTTCTGGTCAGTTACACAGACACGGATTGTGGGTTCCGGTCAGTTACACGGACAGATTGTGGGTTCTGGTTAGTTAGAGACACAGTTTGTGGGTTCTGGTCAGTTACACAGACACAGATTGTGGGTTCTGGTCAGTTACACGGACACAGATTGTGGGTTCTGGTCAGTTACACAGACACGGATTGTGGGTTCTGGTCAGTTACACGGACACAGATTGTGGGTTCTGGTCAGTTGGAGACACAGATTGTGGGTTCTGGTCAGTTACACAGACACAGATTGTGGGTTCTGGTCAGTTACACGGACACAGATTGTGGGTTCTGGTCAGTTACACAGACACAGATTGTGGGTTCTGGTCAGTTACACGGACACAGATTGTGGGTTCTGGTCAGTTACACAGACACAGATTGTGGGTTCTGGTCAGTTACACAGACACGGATTGTGGGTTCTGGTCAGTTACACGGACAGATTGTGGGTTCTGGTCAGTTACACGGACACAGATTGTGGGTTCTTGTCAGTTGGAGACACAGATTGTGGGTTCCGGTCAGTTACACAGACACAGATTGTGGGTTCTGGTCAGTTGGAGACACAGATTGTGGGTTCCGGTCAGTTACACAGACACAGATTGTGGGTTCTGGTCAGTTACACAGACACGGATTGTGGGTTCTGGTCAGTTACACGGACACAGATTGTGGGTTCCGGTCAGTTACACAGACACAGATTGTGGGTTCTGGTCAGTTACACAGACACAGATTGTGGGTTCTGGTCAGTTACACAGACACAGATTGTGGGTTCTGGTCAGTTACACAGACACGGATTGTGGGTTCCGGTCAGTTACACGGACAGATTGTGGGTTCTGGTCAGTTACACGGACACAGATTGTGGGTTCTGGTCAGTTACACAGACACAGATTGTGGGTTCTGGTCAGTTACACGGACAGATTGTGGGTTCTGGTCAGTTACACAGACACAGATTGTGGGTTCTGGTCAGTTACACAGACACGGATTGTGGGTTCCGGTCAGTTACACGGACAGATTGTGGGTTCCGGTCAGTTACACAGACACAGATTGTGGGTTCTGGTCAGTTACACAGACACAGATTGTGGGTTCTGGTCAGTTACACAGACACAGATTGTGGGTTCTGGTCAGTTACACGGACACAGATTGTGGGTTCCGGTCAGTTACACGGACAGATTGTGGGTTCTGGTCAGTTACACGGACACAGATTGTGGGTTCTGGTCAGTTACACGGACACAGATTGTGGGTTCTGGTCAGTTACACAGACACAGATTGTGGGTTCCGGTCAGTTACACGGACAAATTGTGGGTTCTGGTCAGTTACACGGACACAGATTGTGGGTTCTGGTCAGTTACACAGACACAGATTGTGGGTTCTGGTCAGTTACACGGACACAGATTGTGGGTTCCGGTCAGTTACACGGACAGATTGTGGGTTCTGGTCAGTTACACGGACACAGATTGTGGGTTCCGGTCAGTTACACGGACAGATTGTGGGTTCTGGTCAGTTACACGGACACAGATTGTGGGTTCCGGTCAGTTACACGGACACAGATTGTGGGTTCCGGTCAGTTACACAGACACAGATTGTGGGTTCTGGTCAGTTACACAGACACAGATTGTGGGTTCTGGTCAGTTACACAGACACGGATTGTGGGTTCCGGTCAGTTACACAGACACAGATTGTGGGTTCTGGTCAGTTACACGGACAGATTGTGGGTTCTGGTCAGTTACACGGACACAGATTGTGGGTTCTGCTCAGTTACCCGGACACAGATTGTGGGTTCTGGTCAGTTACCCGGACACAGATTGTGGGTTCTGCTCAGTTACCCGGACACAGATTGTGGGTTCCGGTCAGTTACACGGACACAGATTGTGGGTTCTGGTCAGTTACACGGACACAGATTGTGGGTTCTGCTCAGTTAAACGGACACAGATTGTGGGTTCTGGTCAGTTACACAGACACAGATTGTGGGTTCTGCTCAGTTAAACGGACACAGATTGTGGGTTCCGGTCAGTTACACGGACACAGATTGTGGGTTCTGCTCAGTTAAACGGACACAGATTGTGAGTTCTGGTCAGTTACACGGACACAGATTGTGGGTTCTGGTCAGTTACACAGACACAGATTGTGGGTTCTGGTCAGTTACACAGACACGAATTGTGGGTTCCGGTCAGTTACACGGACAGATTGTGGGTTCTGGTCAGTTACACAGACACGGATTGTGGGTTCCGGTCAGTTACACGGACAGATTGTGAGTTCTGGTCAGTTACACAGACACAGATTGTGGGTTCTGGTGAGTTACACAGACACGGATTGTGGGTTCCGGTCAGTTACACGGACAGATTGTGGGTTCTGGTCAGTTACACGGACACAGATTGTGGGTTCCGGTCAGTTACACGGACACAGATTGTGGGTTCCGGTCAGTTACACAGACACAGATTGTGGGTTCTGGTCAGTTACACAGACACAGATTGTGGGTTCTGGTCAGTTACACAGACACGGATTGTGGGTTCCGGTCAGTTACACAGACACAGATTGTGGGTTCTGGTCAGTTACACGGACAGATTGTGGGTTCTGGTCAGTTACACGGACACAGATTGTGGGTTCTGCTCAGTTACCCGGACACAGATTGTGGGTTCTGGTCAGTTACCCGGACACAGATTGTGGGTTCTGCTCAGTTACCCGGACACAGATTGTGGGTTCCGGTCAGTTACACGGACACAGATTGTGGGTTCTGGTCAGTTACACGGACACAGATTGTGGGTTCTGCTCAGTTAAACGGACACAGATTGTGGGTTCTGGTCAGTTACACAGACACAGATTGTGGGTTCTGCTCAGTTAAACGGACACAGATTGTGGGTTCCGGTCAGTTACACGGACACAGATTGTGGGTTCTGCTCAGTTAAACGGACACAGATTGTGAGTTCTGGTCAGTTACACGGACACAGATTGTGGGTTCTGGTCAGTTACACAGACACAGATTGTGGGTTCTGGTCAGTTACACGGACACAGATTGTGGGTTCTGGTCTGTTACACAGATACAGATTGTGGGTTCTGGTCAGTTAGAGACACAGATTGTGGGTTCTGGTCAGTTACACAGACACAGATTGTGGGTTCTGGTCAGTTACACAGACACAGATTGTGGGTTCTGGTCAGTTACACGGACACAGATTGTGGGTTCTGGTCTGTTACACAGATACAGATTGTGGGTTCTGGTCAGTTAGAGACACAGATTGTGGGTTCTGGTCAGTTACACAGACACAGATTGTGGGTTCCGGTCAGTTACACAGACACAGATTGTGGGTTCTGGTCAGTTACACAGACACAGATTGTGGGTTCCGGTCAGTTACACAGACACGGATTGTGGGTTCTGGTCAGTTACACGGACAGATTGTGGGTTCTGGTTAGTTAGAGACACAGTTTGTGGGTTCTGGTCAGTTACACAGACACAGATTGTGGGTTCTGGTCAGTTACACGGACACGGATTGTGGGTTCTGGTCAGTTACACGGACACAGATTGTGGGTTCTGGTCAGTTGGAGACACAGATTGTGGGTTCTGGTCAGTTACACAGACACAGATTGTGGGTTCTGGTCAGTTACACGGACAGATTGTGGGTTCTGGTTAGTTAGAGACACAGTTTGTGGGTTCTGGTCAGTTACACAGACACAGATTGTGGGTTCTGGTCAGTTACACGGACACGGATTGTGGGTTCTGGTCAGTTACACGGACACAGATTGTGGGTTCTGGTCAGTTGGAGACACAGATTGTGGGTTCTGGTCAGTTACACAGACACAGATTGTGGGTTCTGGTCAGTTACACGGACACAGATTGTGGGTTCTGGTCAGTTACACAGACACAGATTGTGGGTTCTGGTCAGTTACACGGACACAGATTGTGGGTTCTGGTCAGTTACACAGACACAGATTGTGGGTTCTGGTCAGTTACACAGACACGGATTGTGGGTTCTGGTCAGTTACACGGACAGATTGTGGGTTCTGGTCAGTTACACGGACACAGATTGTGGGTTCTTGTCAGTTGGAGACACAGATTGTGGGTTCCGGTCAGTTACACAGACACAGATTGTGGGTTCTGGTCAGTTGGAGACACAGATTGTGGGTTCCGGTCAGTTACACAGACACAGATTGTGGGTTCTGGTCAGTTACACAGACACGGATTGTGGGTTCTGGTCAGTTACACGGACACAGATTGTGGGTTCCGGTCAGTTACACAGACACAGATTGTGGGTTCTGGTCAGTTACACAGACACAGATTGTGGGTTCTGGTCAGTTACACAGACACAGATTGTGGGTTCTGGTCAGTTACACAGACACGGATTGTGGGTTCCGGTCAGTTACACGGACAGATTGTGGGTTCTGGTCAGTTACACGGACACAGATTGTGGGTTCTGGTCAGTTACACAGACACATATTGTGGGTTCTGGTCAGTTACACGGACAGATTGTGGGTTCTGGTCAGTTACACAGACACAGATTGTGGTTCTGGTCAGTTACACAGACACGGATTGTGGGTTCCGGTCAGTTACACGGACAGATTGTGGGTTCCGGTCAGTTACACAGACACAGATTGTGGGTTCTGGTCAGTTACACAGACACAGATTGTGGGTTCTGGTCAGTTACACAGACACAGATTGTGGGTTCTGGTCAGTTACACGGACACAGATTGTGGGTTCCGGTCAGTTACACGGACAGATTGTGGGTTCTGGTCAGTTACACGGACACAGATTGTGGGTTCTGGTCAGTTACACGGACACAGATTGTGGGTTCTGGTCAGTTACACAGACACAGATTGTGGGTTCCGGTCAGTTACACGGACAAATTGTGGGTTCTGGTCAGTTACACGGACACAGATTGTGGGTTCTGGTCAGTTACACAGACACAGATTGTGGGTTCTGGTCAGTTACACGGACACAGATTGTGGGTTCCGGTCAGTTACACGGACAGATTGTGGGTTCTGGTCAGTTACACGGACACAGATTGTGGGTTCCGGTCAGTTACACGGACAGATTGTGGGTTCTGGTCAGTTACACGGACACAGATTGTGGGTTCCGGTCAGTTACACGGACACAGATTGTGGGTTCCGGTCAGTAACACAGACACAGATTGTGGGTTCTGGTCAGTTACACAGACACAGATTGTGGGTTCTGGTCAGTTACACAGACACGGATTGTGGGTTCCGGTCAGTTACACAGACACAGATTGTGGGTTCTGGTCAGTTACACGGACAGATTGTGGGTTCTGGTCAGTTACACGGACACAGATTGTGGGTTCTGCTCAGTTACCCGGACACAGATTGTGGGTTCTGGTCAGTTACCCGGACACAGATTGTGGGTTCTGCTCAGTTACCCGGACACAGATTGTGGGTTCCGGTCAGTTACACGGACACAGATTGTGGGTTCTGGTCAGTTACACGGACACAGATTGTGGGTTCTGCTCAGTTAAACGGACACAGATTGTGGGTTCTGGTCAGTTACACAGACACAGATTGTGGGTTCTGCTCAGTTAAACGGACACAGATTGTGGGTTCCGGTCAGTTACACGGACACAGATTGTGGGTTCTGCTCAGTTAAACGGACACAGATTGTGAGTTCTGGTCAGTTACACGGACACAGATTGTGGGTTCTGGTCAGTTACACAGACACAGATTGTGGGTTCTGGTCAGTTACACAGACACGAATTGTGGGTTCCGGTCAGTTACACGGACAGATTGTGGGTTCTGGTCAGTTACACAGACACGGATTGTGGGTTCCGGTCAGTTACACGGACAGATTGTGAGTTCTGGTCAGTTACACAGACACAGATTGTGGGTTCTGGTCAGTTACACAGACACGGATTGTGGGTTCCGGTCAGTTACACGGACAGATTGTGGGTTCTGGTCAGTTACACAGACACAGATTGTGGGTTCTGGTCAGTTACACAGACACAGATTGTGGGTTCCGGTCAGTTACACGGACATTGATTGTGGGTTCTGGTCAGTTACACAGACACAGATTGTGGGTTCTGGTCAGTTAAACGGACACGGCTTGTGGGTTCCGGTCAGTTACACGGACAGATTGTGGGTTCTGGTCAGTTACACAGACACAGATTGTGGGTTCTGGTCAGTTAAACGGACACGGATTGTGGGTTCCGGTCAGTTACACGGACAGATTGTGGGTTCTGGTGAGTTACACAGACACGGATTGTGGGTTCTGGTCAGTTACACGGACAGATTGTGGGTTCTGGTCAGTTGGAGACACAGATTGTGGGTTCTGGTCAGTTAAACGGACACAGATTGTGGGTTCCGGTCAGTTACACAGACACAGATTGTGGGTTCCGGTCAGTTACACAGACACAGATTGTGGGTTCTGGTCAGTTGGAGACACAGATTGTGGGTTCTGGTCAGTTACACGGACACAGATTGTGGGTTCCGGTCAGTTACACAGACACAGATTGTGGGTTCCGGTCAGTTACACAGACACAGATTGTGGGTTCTGGTCAGTTGGAGACACAGATTGTGGGTTCCGGTCAGTTACACAGACACAGATTGTGGGTTCTGGTCAGTTACACAGACACAGATTGTGGGTTCTGGTCAGTTACACAGACACAGATTGTGGGTTCTGGTCAGTTACACAGACACAGATTGTGGGTTCTGGTCAGTTACACAGACACGGATTGTGGGTTCCGGTCAGTTACACGGACAGATTGTGGGTTCTGGTCAGTTACACGGACACAGATTGTGGGTTCTGGTCAGTTACACAGACACAGATTGTGGGTTCTGGTCAGTTACACGGACAGATTGTGGGTTCTGGTCAGTTACACAGACACAGATTGTGGTTTCTGGTCAGTTACACAGACACAGATTGTGGGTTCTGGTCAGTTACACAGACACGGATTGTGGGTTCCGGTCAGTTACACGGACAGATTGTGGGTTCTGGTCAGTTACACGGACACAGATTGTGGGTTCTGGTCAGTTACACAGACACAGATTGTGGGTTCTGGTCAGTTACACGGACACAGATTGTGGGTTCTGGTCAGTTACACAGACACAGATTGTGGGTTCTGGTCAGTTACACGGACACAGATTGTGGGTTCTGGTCAGTTACACAGACACAGATTGTGGGTTCTGGTCAGTTACACAGACACGGATTGTGGGTTCCGGTCAGTTACACGGACAGATTGTGGGTTCTGGTCAGTTACACGGACACAGATTGTGGGTTCTGGTCAGTTACACAGACATAGATTGTGGGTTCTGGTCAGTTACACGGACACAGATTGTGGGTTCCGGTCAGTTACACGGACAGATTGTGGGTTCTGGTCAGTTACACGGACACAGATTGTGGGTTCCGGTCAGTTACACGGACAGATTGTGGGATCTGGTCAGTTACACGGACACAGATTGTGGGTTCTGGTCAGTTACACAGACACAGATTGTGGGTTCTGGTCAGTTACACAGACACAGATTGTGGGTTCTGGTCAGTTACACGGACACAGATTGTGGGTTCCGGTCAGTTACACGGACAGATTGTGGGTTCTGGTCAGTTACACGGACACAGATTGTGGGTTCTGGTCAGTTACACGGACACAGATTGTGGGTTCTGGTCAGTTACACGGACACAGATTGTGGGTTCTGGTCAGTTACACGGACACAGATTGTGGGTTCCGGTCAGTTACACGGACACAGATTGTGGGTTCTGGTCAGTTACACAGACACAGATTGTGGGTTCTGGTCAGTTACACAGACACGGATTGTGGGTTCCGGTCAGTTACACAGACACAGATTGTGGGTTCTGGTCAGTTACACAGACACAGATTGTGGGTTCTGGTCAGTTACACAGACACAGATTGTGGGTTCTGGTCAGTTACACGGACACAGATTGTGGGTTCCGGTCAGTTACACGGACAGATTGTGGGTTCTGGTCAGTTACACGGACACAGATTGTGGGTTCTGGTCAGTTACACGGACACAGATTGTGGGTTCTGGTCAGTTACACGGACACAGATTGTGGGTTCTGGTCAGTTACACGGACACAGATTGTGGGTTCCGGTCAGTTACACGGACACAGATTGTGGGTTCTGGTCAGTTACACAGACACAGATTGTGGGTTCTGGTCAGTTACACAGACACGGATTGTGGGTTCCGGTCAGTTACACAGACACAGATTGTGGGTTCTGGTCAGTTACACGGACAGATTGTGGGTTCTGGTCAGTTACACGGACACAGATTGTGGGTTCTGGTCAGTTACACGGACACAGATTGTGGGTTCTGGTCAGTTACACGGACACAGATTGTGGGTTCTGGTCAGTTACACGGACACAGATTGTGGGTTCCGGTCAGTTACACGGACACAGATTGTGGGTTCTGGTCAGTTACACAGACACAGATTGTGGGTTCTGGTCAGTTACACAGACACGGATTGTGGGTTCCGGTCAGTTACACAGACACAGATTGTGGGTTCTGGTCAGTTACACGGACATATTGTGGGTTCTGCTCAGTTACCCGGACACAGATTGTGGGTTCTGCTCAGTTACCCGGACACAGATTGTGGGTTCTGGTCAGTTACCCGGACACAGATTGTCGGTTCTGCTCAGTTACCCGGACACAGATTGTGGGTTCTGGTCAGTTACCCGGACACAGATTGTGGGTTCTGGTCAGTTACACAGACACAGATTGTGGGTTCTGGTCAGTTACACGGACAGATTGTGGGTTCTGGTCAGTTACACAGACACAGATTGTGGTTTCTGGTCAGTTACACAGACACAGATTGTGGGTTCTGGTCAGTTACACAGACACGGATTGTGGGTTCCGGTCAGTTACACGGACAGATTGTGGGTTCTGGTCAGTTACACGGACACAGATTGTGGGTTCTGGTCAGTTACACAGACACAGATTGTGGGTTCTGGTCAGTTACACGGACACAGATTGTGGGTTCTGGTCAGTTACACAGACACAGATTGTGGGTTCTGGTCAGTTACACGGACACAGATTGTGGGTTCTGGTCAGTTACACAGACACAGATTGTGGGTTCTGGTCAGTTACACAGACACGGATTGTGGGTTCCGGTCAGTTACACGGACAGATTGTGGGTTCTGGTCAGTTACACGGACACAGATTGTGGGTTCTGGTCAGTTACACAGACATAGATTGTGGGTTCTGGTCAGTTACACGGACACAGATTGTGGGTTCCGGTCAGTTACACGGACAGATTGTGGGTTCTGGTCAGTTACACGGACACAGATTGTGGGTTCCGGTCAGTTACACGGACAGATTGTGGGTTCTGGTCAGTTACACGGACACAGATTGTGGGTTCTGGTCAGTTACACAGACACAGATTGTGGGTTCTGGTCAGTTACACAGACACAGATTGTGGGTTCTGGTCAGTTACACGGACACAGATTGTGGGTTCCGGTCAGTTACACGGACAGATTGTGGGTTCTGGTCAGTTACACGGACACAGATTGTGGGTTCTGGTCAGTTACACGGACACAGATTGTGGGTTCTGGTCAGTTACACGGACACAGATTGTGGGTTCTGGTCAGTTACACGGACACAGATTGTGGGTTCCGGTCAGTTACACGGACACAGATTGTGGGTTCTGGTCAGTTACACAGACACAGATTGTGGGTTCTGGTCAGTTACACAGACACGGATTGTGGGTTCCGGTCAGTTACACAGACACAGATTGTGGGTTCTGGTCAGTTACACAGACACAGATTGTGGGTTCTGGTCAGTTACACAGACACAGATTGTGGGTTCTGGTCAGTTACACGGACACAGATTGTGGGTTCCGGTCAGTTACACGGACAGATTGTGGGTTCTGGTCAGTTACACGGACACAGATTGTGGGTTCTGGTCAGTTACACAGACACAGATTGTGGGTTCTGGTCAGTTACACGGACACAGATTGTGGGTTCTGGTCAGTTACACGGACACAGATTGTGGGTTCCGGTCAGTTACACGGACACAGATTGTGGGTTCTGGTCAGTTACACAGACACAGATTGTGGGTTCTGGTCAGTTACACAGACACGGATTGTGGGTTCCGGTCAGTTACACAGACACAGATTGTGGGTTCTGGTCAGTTACACGGACAGATTGTGGGTTCTGGTCAGTTACACGGACACAGATTGTGGGTTCTGGTCAGTTACACGGACACAGATTGTGGGTTCTGGTCAGTTACACGGACACAGATTGTGGGTTCTGGTCAGTTACACGGACACAGATTGTGGGTTCCGGTCAGTTACACGGACACAGATTGTGGGTTCTGGTCAGTTACACAGACACAGATTGTGGGTTCTGGTCAGTTACACAGACACGGATTGTGGGTTCTGCTCAGTTACCCGGACACAGATTGTGGGTTCTGGTCAGTTACCCGGACACAGATTGTGGGTTCTGCTCAGTTACCCGGACACAGATTGTGGGTTCTGGTCAGTTACCCGGACACAGATTGTGGGTTCTGCTCAGTTGAACGGACACAGATTGTGGGTTCTGGTCAGTTAAACGGACACAGATTGTGGGTTCCGGTCAGTTACACGGACACAGATTGTGGGTTCCGGTCAGTTACACGGACACAGATTGTTGGTTCCGGTCAGTTACACGGACACAGATTGTGGGTTCTGCTCAGTTAAACGGACACAGATTGTGAGTTCTGGTCAGTTACACGGACACAGATTGTGGATTCTGGTCAGTTACACAGACACAGATTGTGGGTTCTGGTCAGTTACACAGACACAGATTGTGGGTTCCGGTCAGTTACATGGACACAGATTGTGGGTTCCGGTCAGTTACACGGACAGATTGTGAGTTCTGGTCAGTTACACAGACACAGATTGTGGGTTCTGGTCAGTTACACAGACACGGATTGTGGGTTCCGGTCAGTTACACGGACAGATTGTGGGTTCTGGTCAGTTACACAGACACAGATTGTGGGTTCTGGTCAGTTACACAGACACAGATTGTGGGTTCCGGTCAGTTACACAGACACAGATTGTGGGTTCTGGTCAGTTAAACGGACACAGATTGTGGGTTCTGGTCAGTTACACAGACACAGATTGTGGGTTCTGGTCAGTTAAACAGACACAGATTGTGGGTTCCGGTCAGTTACACGGACAGATTGTGGGGACTGGTCAGTTACACGGACACAGATTGTGGGTTCTGGTCAGTTACACAGACACAGATTGTGGGTTCTGGTCAGTTACACGGACACAGATTGTGGGTTCCGGTCAGTTACACGGACAGATTGTGGGGACTGGTCAGTTACACGGACACAGATTGTGGGTTCTGGTCAGTTACACGGACACAGATTGTGGGTTCTGGTCAGTTACACAGACACGGATTGTGGGTTCCGGTCAGTTACACGGACACGGATTGTGGGTTCTGGTCAGTTACACGGACACGGATTGTGGGTTCTGGTCAGTTACACGGACACGGATTGTGGGTTCTGGTCAGTTACACAGACACAGATTGTGGGTTCTGGTCAGTTACACAGACACAGATTGTGGGTTCCGGTCAGTTACACGGACAGATTGTGGGTTCTGGTCAGTTAAACAGACACAGATTGTGGGTTCCGGTCAGTTACACAGACAGATTGTGGGGACTGGTCAGTTACACGGACACAGATTGTGGGTTCTGGTCAGTTACACGGACACAGATTGTGGGTTCTGGTCAGTTACACAGACACGGATTGTGGGTTCCGGTCAGTTACACGGACACGGATTGTGGGTTCTGGTCAGTTACACGGACACGGATTGTGGGTTCTGGTCAGTTACACGGACACGGATTGTGGGTTCTGGTCAGTTACACAGACACGGATTGTGGGTTCTGGTCAGTTACACAGACACAGATTGTGGGTTCCGGTCAGTTACACGGACAGATTGTGGGTTCTGGTCAGTTACACGGACACAGATTGTGGGTTCTGGTCAGTTACACAGACACGGATTGTGGGTTCTGGTCAGTTACACGGACACAGATTGTGGGTTCTGGTCAGTTACACAGACACGGATTGTGGGTTCTGGTCAGTTACACAGACACGGATTGTGGGTTCCGGTCAGTTACACAGACACTGATTGTGGGTTCTGGTCAGTTACACAGACACAGATTGTGGGTTCCGGTCAGTTACACGGACACGGATTGTGGGTTCTGGTCAGTTAGACAGACACGGATTGTGGGTTCCGGTCAGTTACACGGACAGATTGTGGGTTCTGGTCAGTTACACAGACACAGATTGTGGGTTCTGGTCAGTTACACAGACACGGATTGTGGGTTCCGGTCAGTTACACGGACAGATTGTGGGTTCTGGTCAGTTACACAGACACGGATTGTGGGTTCCGGTCAGTTACACGGACAGATTGTGGGTTCTGGTCAGTTACACAGACACGGATTGTGGGTTCCGGTCAGTTACACGGACAGATTGTGGGTTCTGGTCAGTTACACAGACACAGATTGTGGGTTCTGGTCAGTTACACAGACACGGATTGTGGGTTCCGGTCAGTTACACGGACAGATTGTGGGTTCTCGTCAGTTACACAGACACAGATTGTGGGTTCTGGTCAGTTACACAGACACGGATTGTGGGTTCCGGTCAGTTACACAGACACAGATTGTGGGTTCTGGTCAGTTACACAGACACAGATTGTGGGTTCTGGTCAGTTACACAGACACGGATTGTATGTTCCGGTCAGTTACACGGACAGATTGTGGGTTCTGGTCAGTTACACGGACACAGATTGTGGGTTCCGGTCAGTTACACGGACACGGATTGTGGGTTCTGGTCAGTTACACAGACACGGATTGTGGGTTCCGGTCAGTTACACGGACAGATTGTGGGTTCTGGTCAGTTACACAGACACAGATTGTGGGTTCTGGTCAGTTGCACAGACAGATTGTGGGTTCTGGTCAGTTACACGGACAGAGATTGTGGGTTCTGGTCAGTTACACGGACACAGATTGTGGGTTCCGGTCAGTTACACGGACACAGATTGTGGGTTCTGGTCAGTTACACAGACACAGATTGTGGGTTCCGGTCAGTTACACGGACACGGATTGTGGGTTCTGGTTAGTTACACAGACACAGATTGTGGGTTCCGGTCAGTAACACGGACACAGATTGCGGGTTCCGGTCAGTTACATGGACACAGATTGTGGGTTACGGTCAGTTACACGGACACAGATTGTGGGTTCCGGTCAGTTACACGGACACGGATTGTGGGTTCTGGTCAGTTACACAGACACGGATTGTGGGTTCCGGTCAGTTACACGGACAGATTGTGGGTTCTGGTCAGTTACACAGACACAGATTGTGGGTAATGGTCAGTTACACAGACACGGATTGTGGGTTCTGGTCAGTTACACAGACACGGATTGTGGGTTCCGGTCAGTTACACGGACAGATTGTGGGTTCTGGTCAGTTACACAGACACAGATTGTGGGTTCTGGTCAGTTACACAGACACGGATTGTGGGTTCCGGTCAGTTACACGGACAGATTGTGGGTTCTGGACAGTTACACAGACACAGATTGTGGGTTCCGGTCAGTTACACGGACACGGATTGTGGGTTCTGGTCAGTTACACAGACACGGATTGTGGGTTCCGGTCAGTTACACGGACACAGATTGTGGGTTCTGGTCAGTTACACGCACAGATTGTGGGTTCTGGTCAGTTACACAGACACAGATTGTGGGTTCTGGTCAGTTACACAGACAGATTGTGGGTTCTGGTCAGTTACACGGACAGAGATTGTGGGTTCTCATCAGTTACACGGACACAGATTGTGGGTTCCGGTCAGTTACACGGACACAGATTGTGGGTTCCGGTCAGTTACACGGACACGGATTGTGGGTTCTGGTCAGTTACACGGACACGGATTGTGGGTTCTGGTCAGTTACACAGACACAGATTGTGGGTTCCGGTCAGTTACACGGACACGGATTGTGGGTTCTGGTCAGTTACACAGACACAGATTGTGGGTTCCGGTCAGTAACACGGACACAGATTGTGGGTTCCGGTCAGTTACACGGACACGGATTGTGGGTTCTGGTCAGTTACACAGACACAGATTGTGGGTTCCGGTCAGTAACACAGACACAGATTGTGGGTTCTGGTCAGTTACACGGACACAGATTGCGGGTTCCGGTCAGTTACATGGACACAGATTGTGGGTTACGGTCAGTTACACGGACACAGATTGTGGGTTCCGGTCAGTTACACGGACACAGATTGTGGGTTCCGGTCAGTTACACGGACACAGATTGTGGGTTCCGGTCAGTTACACGGACACGGATTGTGGGTTCTGGTCAGTTACACGGACACAGATTGTGGGTTCTGGTCAGTTACACGGACACAGATTGTGGGTTCTGGTCAGTTACACAGACACAGATTGTGGGTTCCGGTCAGTTACACGGACACGGATTGTGGGTTCTGGTCAGTTACACAGACACGGATTGTGGGTTCCGGTCAGTTACACGGACAGATTGTGGGTTCTGGTCAGTTACACAGACACAGATTGTGGGTTCTGGTCAGTTACACAGACAGATTGTGGGTTCTGGTCAGTTACACGGACAGAGATTGTGGGTTCTGGTCAGTTACACGGACACAGATTGTGGGTTCCGGTCAGTTACACGGACACAGATTGTGGGTACTGGTCAGTTACACAGACACAGATTGTGGGTTCCGGTCAGTTACACGGACACGGATTGTGGGTTCTGGTCAGTTACACAGACACAGATTGTGGGTTCCGGTCAGTAACACGGACACAGATTGTGGGTTCCGGTCAGTTACACAGACACAGATTGTGGGTTCTGGTCAGTTACATGGACACAGATTGTGGGTTACGGTCAGTTACACGGACACAGATTGTGGGTTCCGGTCAGTTACACGGACACGGATTGTGGGTTCTGGTCAGTTACACGGACACAGATTGTGGGTTCTGGTCAGTTACACGGACACAGATTGTGGTTTCCGGTCAGTTACACGGACACAGATGGTGGGTTGCGGTCAGTTACACGGACACGGATTGTGGGTTCTGGTCAGTTACACAGACACAGATTGTGGGTTCTGGTCAGTTACACGGACACAGATTGTGGGTTCTGGTCAGTTACACAGACACAGATTGTGGGTTCTGGTCAGTTACACGGACACAGATTGTGGGTTCTGGTCAGTTACACGGACACAGATTGTGGGTTCCGGTCAGTTACACGGACACAGATTGTGGGTTCCGGTCAGTTACACGGACACAGTTTGTGGGATCCGGTCAGTTACACGGACACAGATTGTGGGTTCTGGTCAGTTACACGGACAGATTGTGGGTTCCGGTCAGTTACACGGACACAGATTGTGGGTTCTGGTCAGTTACACGGACACAGATTGTGGGTTCTGGTCAGTTAGAGACACAGATTGTGGGTTCTGGTCAGTTACACGGACACAGATTGTGGGTTCCGGTCAATTACACGGACACAGATTGTGGGTTCCGGTCAGTTACACGGACACAGATTGTGGGTTCCGGTCAGTTACACGGACACAGATTGTGGGTTCTGGTCAGTTACACAGACACAGATTGTGGGTTCTGGTCAGTTACACAGACACAGATTGTGGGTTCTGGTCAGTTACACGGACACTGATTGTGGGTTCTGGTCAGTTACACAGACACAGATTGTGGGTTGACGGTCAGTTACACGGACACAGATTGTGGGTTCCGGTCAGTTACACGGACACAGATTGTGGGTTCTGGTCAGTTACACGGACACAGATTGTGGGTTCCGGTCAGTTACACGGACACAGATTGTTGGTTCTGGTCAGTTACACAGACACAGATTGTGGGTTCCGGTCAGTTACACGGACACAGATTGTGGGTTCCGGTCAGTTACACGGACACAGATTGTGGGTTCCGGTCAGTTACACGGACACAGATTGTGGGTTCTGGTCAGTTACACGGACACAGATTGTGGGTTCCGGTCAGTTACACGGACACAGATTGTGGGTTCTGGTCAGTTACACGGACACAGATTGTGGGTTCTGGTCAGTTACACAGACACAGATTGTGGGTTCCGGTCAGTTACACAGACACAGATTGTGGGTTCTGGTCAGGTACACAGACACAGATTGTGGGTTCTGGTCAGTTACACAGACACAGATTGTGGGTTCCGGTCAGTTACACAGACACGGATTGTGGGTTCCGGTCAGTTACACAGACACAGATTGTGGGTTCCGGTCAGTTACACGGACACAGATTGTGGGTTCCGGTCAGTTACACAGACACAGATTGTGGGGACTGGTCAGTTACACGGACACAGATTGTGGGTTCTGGTCAGTTACACGGACACAGATTGTGGGTTCCGGTCAGTTACACAGACACAGATCGTGGGTTCTGGTCAGTTACACGGACACAGATTGTGGGTTCCGGTCAGTTACACGGACACAGATTGTGGGGACTGGTCAGTTACACGGACACAGATTGTGGGTTCTGGTCAGTTACACGGACACGGATTGTGGGTTCTGGTCAGTTTCACGGACAAAGATTGTGGGTTCCGGTCAGTTACACGGACACAGATTGTGGGTTCCGGTCAGTTACACAGACACGGATTGTGGGTTCCGGTCAGTTACACGGACACAGATTGTGGGTTCTGGTCAGTTACACAGACACAGATTGTGAGTTCCGGTCAGTTACACGGACACAGATTGTGGGTTCTGGTCAGTTACACGGACAGATTGTGGGTTCTGGTCAGTTACACAGACACGGATTGTGGGTTCCGGTCAGTTACACGGACACAGATTGTGGGTTCTGGTCAGTTACACGGACACAGATTGTGGGTTCTGGTCAGTTACACGGACAGATTGTGGGTTCCGGTCAGTTACACGGACACAGATTGTGGGTTCTGGTCAGTTACACGGACACAGATTGTGGGTTCTGGTCAGTTAGAGACACAGATTGTGGTTCTGGTCAGTTACACGGACACAGATTGTGGGTTCCGGTCAGTTACACGGACACAGATTGTGGGTTCCGGTCAGTTACACGGACACAGATTGTGGGTTCTGGTCAGTTACACGGACACAGATTGTGGGTTCTGGTCAGTTACACGGACACAGATTGTGGGTTCCGGTCAGTTAAACGGACACAGATTGTGGGTTCTGGTCAGTTACACAGACACAGATTGTGGGTTCCGGTCAGTTACACGGACACAGATTGTGGGTTCCGGTCAGTTACACGGACACAGATTGTGGGTTCCGGTCAGTTACACGGACACAGATTGTGGGTTCTGGTCAGTTACACGGACACAGATTGAGGGTTCCGGTCAGTTACACGGACACAGATTGTGGGTTCTAGTCAGTTACACGGACACAGATTGAGGGTTCTGGTCAGTTACACAGACACAGATTGTGGGTTCCGGTCAGTTACACGGACACAGATTGTGGGTTCTAGTCAGTTACACGGACACAGATTGTGGGTTACGGTCAGTTACACGGACACAGATTGAGGGTTCCGGTCAGTTACACAGACACAGATTGTGGGTTCTAGTCAGTTACACGGACACAGATTGTGGGTTCTGGTCAGTTACACAGACACAGATTGTGGGTTCCGGTCAGTTACACGGACACAGATTGTGGGTTCTGGTCAGTTACACAGACACAGATTGTGGGTTCCGGTCAGTTACACAGACACAGATTGTGGGTTCTAGTCAGTTACACGGACACACATTGTGGGTTCTGGTCAGTTACACAGACACAGATTGTGGGTTCCGGTCAGTTACACGGACACAGATTGTGGGTTCTGGTCAGTTACACAGACACAGATTGTGGGTTCCGGTCAGTTACACAGACACAGATTGAGGGTTCCGGTCAGTTACACAGACACAGATTGTGGGTTCTAGTCAGTTACACGGACACAGATTGTGGGTTCCGGTCAGTTACACGGACACAGATTGTGGGTTCTGGTCAGTTACACAGACACAGATTGTGGGTTCTAGTCAGTTACACAGACACAGATTGTGGGTTCTAGTCAGTTACACGGACACAGATTGTGGGTTCCGGTCAGTTACACGGACACAGATTGTGGGTTCCGGTCAGTTACACGGACACAGATTGTGGGTTCCGGTCAGTTACACAGACACAGATTGTGGGTTCTGGTCAGTTACACAGACACAGATTGTGGGTTCTAGTCAGTTACACGGACACAGATTGTGGGTTCCGGTCAGTTACACGGACACAGATTGTGGGTTCTGGTCAGTTACACGGACACAGATTGTGGGTTCCGGTCAGCTACACAGACACAGATTGAGGGTTCCGGTCAGTTACACAGACACAAATTGTGGGTTCTAGTCAGTTACACGGACACAGATTGTGGGTTCTGGTCAGTTACACGGACACAGATTGTGGGTTCTGGTCAGTTAGAGACACAGATTGTGGGTTCTGGTCAGTTACACAGACACTGATTGTGGGTTCTGGTCAGTTACACGGACACATATTGTGTGTTCCGGCCAGTTACACGGACACAGATGGTGGGTTCTGGTCAGTTACACGGACACAGATTGTGGGTTCTGGTCAGTTACACAGACACAGATTGTGGGTTCTGGTCAGTTACACAGACACAGATTGTGGGTTCTGGTCAGTTACACAGACACTGATTGTGGGTTCTGGTCAGTTACACAGACACAGATTGTGGGTTCTGGTCAGTTACACAGACACTGATTGTGGGTTCTGGTCAGTTACACAGACACAGATTGTGGGTTCTGGTCAGTTACACGGACACTGATTGTGGGTTCTGGTCAGTTACACAGACACAGATTGTGGGTTCTGGTCAGTTACACGGACACAGATTGTGGGTTCTGGTCAGTTACACAGACACAGATTGTGGGTTCTGGTCAGTTACACGGACACAGATTGTGGGTTCTGGTCAGTTACACAGACACAGATTGTAGGTTCTGGTCAGTTACACGGACACAGATTGTGGGTTCTGGTCAGTTACACAGACACAGATTGTGGGTTCTGGTCAGTTACACGGACACAGATTGTGGGTTCTGGTCAGTTACACAGACACAGATTGTAGGTTCTGGTCAGTTACACGGACACAGATTGTGGGTTCTGGTCAGTTACACAGACACTGATTGTGGGTTCTGGTCAGTTACACAGACACAGATTGTGGGTTCTGGTCAGTTACACAGACACAGATTGTGGGTTCTGGTCAGTTACACAGACACTGATTGTGGGTTCTGGTCAGTTACACAGACACAGATTGTGGGTTCTGGTCAGTTACACAGACACAGATTGTGGGTTCTGGTCAGTTACACAGACACTGATTGTGGGTTCTGGTCAGTTACACAGACACAGATTGTGGGTTCTGGTCAGTTACACAGACACTGATTGTGGGTTCTGGTCAGTTACACGGATACAGATTGTGGGTTCTGGTCAGTTACACAGACACAGATTGTGGGTTCTGGTCAGTTACACGGACACAGATTGTGGGTTCTGCTCAGTTACACAGACACTGATTGTGGGTTCTGGTCAGGTACACGGACACAGATTGTGGGTTCTGGTCAGTTACACAGACACAGATTGTGGGTTCTGGTCAGTTACACAGACACGTGGTGTGGGTTCTGGTCAGTTACACAGACACTGATTGTGGGTTCTGCTCAGTTACACGGACACAGATGGTGGGTTCTGGTCAGTTTCACGGACACAGATTGTGGGTTCTGGTCAGTTACACGGACACGGATTGTGGGTTCTGGTCAGTTTCACGGACACAGATTGTGGGTTCTGGTCAGTTACACGGACACAGATTGTGGGTTCTGGTCAGTTACACAGACACGTGGTGTGGTTTCTGGTCAGTTACACAGACACAGATTGTGGGTTCCGGTCAGTTACACGGACACGGATTGTGGGTTCTGGTCAGTTTCACGGACACAGATTGTGGGTTCCGGTCAGTTACACGGACACGGATTGTGGGTTCTGGTCAGTTTCACGGACACAGATTGTGGGTTCCGGTCAGTTACACAGACACTGATTGTGGGTTCTGGTCAGTTACACAGACACGTGGTGTGGGTTCTGGTCAGTTACACGGACACGGATAGTGGGTTCTGGTCAGTTACACGGACACGGATTGTGGGTTCCGGTCAGTTACACGGACACAGATTGTGGGTTCCGGTCAGTTACACGGACACAGATTGTGGGTTCTGGTCAGTTACACGGGCAGATTGTGGGTTCTGGTCAGTTACACGGACACGGATTGTGGGTTCCGGTCAGTTACACGGACACAGATTGTGGGTTCTAGTCAGTTACACGGACACAGATTGTGGGTTCTGGTCAGTTACACGGACACAGATTGTGGGTTCCGGTCAGTTACACGGACACAGATTTTGGGTTCTGGTCAGTTACACGGACACAGATTGTGGGTTCTGGTCAGTTACACGGACACAGATTGTGGGTTCTGGTCAGTTACACGGACACAGATTGTGGGTTCTGGTCAGTTACACGGACAGATTGTGGGTTCCGGTCAGTTACACGGACACAGATTGTGGGTTCTGGTCAGTTACACGGACACAGATTGTGGGTTCTGGTCAGTTACACAGACACAGATTGTGGGTTCTGGTCAGTTACATTGACACAGATTGTGGGTTCTGGTCAATTACACGGACAGATTCTGGGTTCCCGTCAGTTACACGGACACAGATTGTGGGTTCTGGTCAGTTACACGGACACAGATTGTGGGTTCTGGTCAGTTACACGGACAGATTGTGGGTTCCGGTCAGTTACACGGACACAGATTGTGGATTCTGGTCAGTTAGAGACACAGATTGTGGTTCTGGTCAGTTACACGGACACAGATTGTGGGTTCCGGTCAGTTACACAGACACAGATTGTGGGTTCTGGTCAATTACACGGACACAGATTGTGGGTTCTGGTCAGTTACACGGACACAGATTGTGGGTTCCGGTCAGTTACACGGACACAGATTGTGGGTTTCGGTCAGTTACACGGACACAGATTGTGGGTTCTGGTCAGTTACACGGACACAGATTGTGGGTTCTGGTCAGTTACACGGACACAGATTGTGGGTTCCGGTCAGTTACACGGACACAGATTGTGGGTTCCGGTCAGTTACACGGACACAGATTGTGGGTTCTGGTCAGTTACACAGACACAGATTGTGGGTTCTGGTCAGTTACACGGACACAGATTGTGGGTTCTGGTCAGTTACACGGACACAGATTGTGGGTTCTGGTCAGTTACACAGACACAGATTGTGGGTTCTGGTCAGTTACACAGACACAGATTGTGGGTTCTGGTCAGTTAGAGACACAGATTGTGGGTTCTGGTCAGTTAGAGACACAGATTGTGGGTTCCGGTCAGTTACACAGACACAGATTGTGGGTTCTGGTCAGTTACACAGACACAGATTGTGGGTTCCGGTCAGTTACACGGACACAGATTGAGGGTTCCGGTCAGTTACACAGACACAGATTGTGGGTTCCGGTCAGTTACACGGACACAGATTCTGGGTTCCGGTCAGTTACACAGACACAGATTCTGCGTCCGGTCAGTTACACAGACACAGATTGTGCGTCCGGTCAGTTACACGGACACAGATTGTGGGTTCTGGTCAGTTACACAGACACAGATTGTGGGTTCCGGTCAGTTACACAGACACAGATTGTGGGTTCTGGTCAGTTACACGGACAGATTGTGGGTTCCGGTCAGTTACACGGACACAGATTGTGGGTTCTGGTCAGTTACACGGACACAGATTGTGGGTTCTGGTCAGTTACACAGACACAGATTGTGGGTTCTGGTCAGTTACATTGACACAGATTGTGGGTTCTGGTCAATTACACGGACAGATTCTGGGTTCCCGTCAGTTACACGGACACAGATTGTGGGTTCTGGTCAGTTACACGGACACAGATTGTGGGTTCTGGTCAGTTACACGGACAGATTGTGGGTTCCGGTCAGTTACACGGACACAGATTGTGGATTCTGGTCAGTTAGAGACACAGATTGTGGTTCTGGTCAGTTACACGGACACAGATTGTGGGTTCCGGTCAGTTACACAGACACAGATTGTGGGTTCTGGTCAATTACACGGACACAGATTGTGGGTTCTGGTCAGTTACACGGACACAGATTGTGGGTTCCGGTCAGTTACACGGACACAGATTGTGGGTTTCGGTCAGTTACACGGACACAGATTGTGGGTTCTGGTCAGTTACACGGACACAGATTGTGGGTTCTGGTCAGTTACACGGACACAGATTGTGGGTTCCGGTCAGTTACACGGACACAGATTGTGGGTTCCGGTCAGTTACACGGACACAGATTGTGGGTTCTGGTCAGTTACACAGACACAGATTGTGGGTTCTGGTCAGTTACACGGACACAGATTGTGGGTTCTGGTCAGTTACACGGACACAGATTGTGGGTTCTGGTCAGTTACACAGACACAGATTGTGGGTTCTGGTCAGTTACACAGACACAGATTGTGGGTTCTGGTCAGTTAGAGACACAGATTGTGGGTTCTGGTCAGTTAGAGACACAGATTGTGGGTTCCGGTCAGTTACACAGACACAGATTGTGGGTTCTGGTCAGTTACACAGACACAGATTGTGGGTTCCGGTCAGTTACACGGACACAGATTGAGGGTTCCGGTCAGTTACACAGACACAGATTGTGGGTTCCGGTCAGTTACACGGACACAGATTCTGGGTTCCGGTCAGTTACACAGACACAGATTCTGCGTCCGGTCAGTTACACAGACACAGATTGTGCGTCCGGTCAGTTACACGGACACAGATTGTGGGTTCTGGTCAGTTACACAGACACAGATTGTGGGTTCCGGTCAGTTACACAGACACAGATTGTGGGTTCTGGTCAGTTACACAGACACAGATTGTGGGTTCCGGTCAGTTACACGGACACAGATTGTGGGTTCTGGTCAGTTACACGGACACAGATTGTGGGTTCTGGTCAGTTACACGGACACAGATTGTGGGTTCTGGTCAGTTACACAGACACGGATTGTGGGTTCCGGTCAGTTACACGGACACAGATTGTGGGTTCTGGTCAGTTACACGGACTCAGATTGTGGGTTCCGGTCAGTTACACAGACACAGATTGTGGGTTCTGGTCAGTTACACAGACACAGATTGTGGGTTCTGGTCAGTTACACGGACACAGATTGTGGGTTCTGGTCAGTTACACGGACACAGATTGTGGGTTCTGGTCAGTTACACGGACACAGATTGTGGGTTCTGGTCAGTTACACGGACACAGATTGTGGGTTCTGGTCAGTTACACAGACACGGATTGTGGGTTCCGGTCAGTTACACGGACACAGATTGTGGGTTCTGGTCAGTTACACGGACACAGATTGTGGGTTCCGGTCAGTTACACAGACACAGATTGTGGGTTCTGGTCAGTTACACAGACACAGATTGTGGGTTCCGGTCAGTTACACAGACACAGATTGTGGGTTCTGGTCAGTTACACGGACACAGATTGTGGGTTCTGGTCAGTTACACGGACACAGATTGTGGGTTCCGGTCAGTTACACTGACACAGATTGTGGGTTCCGGTCAGTTACACGGACACAGATTGTGGGTTCTGGTCAGTTACACGGACACAGATTGTGGGTTCCGGTCAGTTACACTGACACTGATTGTGGGTTCCGGTCAGTTACACAGACACAGATTGTGGGTTCTGGTCAGTTACACGGACACAGATTGTGGGTTCTGGTCAGTTACACGGACACAGATTGTGGGTTCCGGTCAGTTACACGGACACAGATTGTGGGTTCCGGTCAGTTACACGGACACAGATTGTGGGTTCCGGTCAGTTACAAGGACACAGATTGTGGGTTCCGGTCAGTTACACAGACACAGATTGTGGGTTCCGGTCAGTTACAAGGACACAGATTGTGGGTTCCGGTCAGTTACAAGGACACAGATTGTGGGTTCCGGTCAGTTACAAGGACACAGATTGTGGGTTCCGGTCAGTTACACAGACACAGATTGTGGGTTCTGGTCAGTTACACGGACACAGATTGTGGGGACTGGTCAGTTACACGGACACAGATTGTGGGTTCCGGTCAGTTACACGGACACAGATTGTGGCTTCCGGTCAGTTACACGGACACAGATTGTGGGGACTGGTCAGTTACACGGACACAGATTGTGGGTTCTGGTCAGTTACACAGACACAGATTGTGGGTTCTGGTCAGTTACACGGACACGGATTGTGGGTTCCGGTCAGTTACACGGACACAGATTGTGGGTTCTGGTCAGTTAGAGACACAGATTGTGGGTTCCGGTCAGTTACACGGACACAGATTGTGGGTTCTGGTCAGTTACACGGACACAGATTGTGGGTTCCGGTCAGTTACACAGACACAGATTGTGGGTTCCGGTCAGTTACACGGACACAGATTGTGGGTTCCGGTCAGTTACACGGACACAGATTGTGGGTTCTGGTCAGTTACACAGACACAGATTGTGGGTTCTGGTCAGTTACACGGACACAGATTGTGGGTTCTGGTCAGTTACACGGACACAGATTGTGGGTTCTGGTCAGTTACACAGACACAGATTGTGGGTTCTGGTCAGTTACACAGACACAGATTGTGGGTTCTGGTCAGTTAGAGACACAGATTGTGGGTTCTGGTCAGTTAGAGACACAGATTGTGGGTTCCGGTCAGTTACACAGACACAGATTGTGGGTTCTGGTCAGTTAGAGACACAGATTGTGGGTTCTGGTCAGTTACACGGACACAGATTGTGGGTTCCGGTCAGTTACACGGACACAGATTGTGGGTTCCGGTCAGTTACACGGACACAGATTGTGGGTTCTGGTCAGTTAGAGACACAGATTGTGGGTTCCGGTCAGTTACACAGACACAGATTGTGGGTTCTGGTCAGTTAGAGACACAGATTGTGGGTTCTGGTCAGTTACACGGACACAGATTGTGGGTTCCGGTAAGTTACACAGACACAGATTGTGGGTTCCGGTCAGTTACACAGACACAGATTGTGGGTTCTGGTCAGTTACACGGACACAGATTGTGGGGACTGGTCAGTTAGAGACACAGATTGTGGGTTCCGGACAGTTACACGGACACAGATTGTGGGTTCTGGTCAGTTACACGGACACAGATTGTGGGTTCCGGTCAGTTACACAGACACAGATTGTGGGTTCCGGTCAGTTACACGGACACAGATTGTGGGTTCCGGTCAGTTACACTGACACAGATTGTGGGTTCTGGTCAGTTACACAGACACAGATTGTGGGTTCCGGTCAGTTACACTGACACAGATTGTGGGTTCCGGTCAGTTACACGGACACAGATTGTGGGTTCCGGTCAGTTACACAGACACAGATTGTGGGTTCCGGTCAGTTACACAGACACAGATTGTGGGTTCCGGTCAGTTACACGGACACAGATTGAGGGTTCCGGTCAGTTACACAGACACAGATTGTGGGTTCCGGTCAGTTACACGGACACAGATTCTGGGTTCCGGTCAGTTCCACAGACACAGATTCTGCGTCCGGTCAGTTACACAGACACAGATTGTGCGTCCGGTCAGTTACACGGACACAGATTGTGGGTTCTGGTCAGTTACACAGACACAGATTGTGGGTTCCGGTCAGTTACACAGACACAGATTGTGGGTTCTGGTCAGTTACACAGACACAGATTGTGGGTTCCGGTCAGTTACACGGACACAGATTGTGGGTTCTGGTCAGTTACACGGACACAGATTGTGGGTTCTGGTCAGTTACACGGACACAGATTGTGGGTTCTGGTAAGTTACACAGACACGGATTGTGGGTTCCGGTCAGTTACACGGACACAGATTGTGGGTTCTGGTCAGTTACACGGACACAGATTGTGGGTTCCGGTCAGTTACACAGACACAGATTGTGGATTCTGGTCAGTTACACAGACACAGATTGTGGGTTCTGGTCAGTTACACGGACACAGATTGTGGGTTCTGGTCAGTTACACGGACACAGATTGTGGGTTCTGGTCAGTTACACGGACACAGATTGTGGGTTCTGGTCAGTTACACGGACACAGATTGTGGGTTCTGGTCAGTTACACAGACACGGATTGTGGGTTCCGGTCAGTTACACGGACACAGATTGTGGGTTCTGGTCAGTTACACGGACACAGATTGTGGGTTCCGGTCAGTTACACAGACACAGATTGTGGGTTCTGGTCAGTTACACAGACACAGATTGTGGGTTCCGGTCAGTTACACAGACACAGATTGTGGGTTCTGGTCAGTTACACGGACACAGATTGTGGGTCCTGGTCAGTTACACGGACACAGATTGTGGGTTCCGGTCAGTTACACTGACACAGATTGTGGGTTCCGGTCAGTTACACGGACACAGATTGTGGGTTCTGGTCAGTTACACGGACACAGATTGTGGGTTCCGGTCAGTTACACTGACACTGATTGTGGGTTCCGGTCTGTTACACAGACACAGATTGTGGGTTCTGGTCAGTTACACGGACACAGATTGTGGGTTCTGGTCAGTTACACGGACACAGATTGTGGGTTCCGGTCAGTTACACGGACACAGATTGTGGGTTCCGGTCAGTTACACGGACACAGATTGTGGGTTCCGGTCAGTTACAAGGACACAGATTGTGGGTTCCGGTCAGTTACACAGACACAGATTGTGGGTTCCGGTCAGTTACAAGGACACAGATTGTGGGTTCCGGTCAGTTACAAGGACACAGATTGTGGGTTCCGGTCAGTTACAAGGACACAGATTGTGGGTTCCGGTCAGTTACACAGACACAGATTGTGGGTTCTGGTCAGTTACACGGACACAGATTGTGGGGACTGGTCAGTTACACGGACACAGATTGTGGGTTCCGGTCAGTTACACGGACACAGATTGTGGCTTCCGGTCAGTTACACGGACACAGATTGTGGGGACTGGTCAGTTACACGGACACAGATTGTGGGTTCTGGTCAGTTACACAGACACAGATTGTGGGTTCTGGTCAGTTACACGGACACGGATTGTGGGTTCCGGTCAGTTACACGGACACAGATTGTGGGTTCTGGTCAGTTACACGGACACAGATTGTGGGGACTGGTCAGTTACACGGACACAGATTGTGGGTTCCGGTCAGTTACACGGACACAGATTGTGGGTTCCGGTCAGTTACACGGACACAGATTGTGGGGACTGGTCAGTTACACGGACACAGATTGTGGGTTCTGGTCAGTTACACAGACACGGATTGTGGGTTCCGGTCAGTTACACGGACACAGATTGTGGGTTCTGGTCAGTTACACAGACACAGATTGTGGGTTCCGGTCAGTTACACGGACACAGATTGTGGGTTCCGGTCAGTTACACAGACACAGATTGTGGGTTCCGGTCAGTTACACAGACACAGATTGTGGGTTCCGGTCAGTTACACGGACACAGATTGTGGGTTCCGGTCAGTTACACAGACACAGATTGTGGGTTCTGGTCAGTTACACGGACACGGATTGTGGGTTCCGGTCAGTTACACAGACACAGATTGTGGGTTCTGGTCAGTTACACAGACACAGATTGTGGGTTCTGGTCAGTTACACGGACACAGATTGTGGGTTCTGCTCAGTTACACGGACACGGATTGTGGGTTCCGGTCAGTTACACAGACACTGATTGTGGGTTCCGGTCAGTTACACGGACACAGATTGTGGGTTCTGGTCAGTTACACGGACACAGATTGTGGGTTCTGGTCAGTTACACGGACACGGATTGTGGGTTCTGGTCAGTTACACGGACACAGATTGTGGGTTCCGGTCAGTTACACGGACACAGATTGTGGGTTCTGGTCAGTTACACGGACACAGATTGTGGGGACTGGTCAGTTACACAGACACGGATTGTGGGTTCCGGTCAGTTAGAGACACAGATTGTGGGTTCTGGTCAGTTACACGGACACAGATTGTGGGTTCTGGTCAGTTACACGGACACAGATTGTGGGTTCTGGTCAGTTTCACGGACACAGATTGTGGGTTCTGGTCAGTTACACGGACACGGATTGTGGGTTCTGGTCAGTTTCACGGACACAGATTGTGGGTTCTGGTCAGTTACACGGACTCAGATTGTGGGTTCCGGTCAGTTACACGGACACAGATTGTGGGGACTGGTCAGTTACACGGACACAGATTGTGGGTTCCGGTCAGTTACACAGACACTGATTGTGGGTTCTGGTCAGTTACACAGACACAGATTGTGGGTTCCGGTCAGTTACACGGACACTGATTGTGGGTTCCGGTCAGTTACACAGACACAGATTGTGGGTTCCGGTCAGTTGCAGGGACACAGATTGTGGGTTCCGGTCAGTTACAAGGACACAGATTGTGGGTTCCGGTCAGTTACAAGGACACAGATTGTGGGTTCCGGTCAGTTACAAGGACACAGATTGTGGGTTCCGGTCAGTTACACAGACACAGATTGTGGGTTCTGGTCAGTTACACGGACACAGATTGTGGGGACTGGTCAGTTACACGGACACAGATTGTGGGTTCCGGTCAGTTACACGGACACAGATTGTGGCTTCCGGTCAGTTACACGGACACAGATTGTGGGGACTGGTCAGTTACACGGACACAGATTGTGGGTTCTGCTCAGTTACACGGACACGGATTGTGGGTTCCGGTCAGTTACACAGACACTGATTGTGGGTTCCGGTCAGTTACACGGACACAGATTGTGGGTTCTGGTCAGTTACACGGACACAGATTGTGGGTTCTGGTCAGTTACACGGACACGGATTGTGGGTTCTGGTCAGTTACACGGACACAGATTGTGGGTTCCGGTCAGTTACACGGACACAGATTGTGGGTTCTGGTCAGTTACACGGACACAGATTGTGGGGACTGGTCAGTTACACAGACACGGATTGTGGGTTCCGGTCAGTTAGAGACACAGATTGTGGGTTCTGGTCAGTTACACGGACACAGATTGTGGGTTCTGGTCAGTTACACGGACACAGATTGTGGGTTCTGGTCAGTTTCACGGACACAGATTGTGGGTTCTGGTCAGTTACACGGACACGGATTGTGGGTTCTGGTCAGTTTCACGGACACAGATTGTGGGTTCTGGTCAGTTACACGGACTCAGATTGTGGGTTCCGGTCAGTTACACGGACACAGATTGTGGGGACTGGTCAGTTACACGGACACAGATTGTGGGTTCCGGTCAGTTACACAGACACTGATTGTGGGTTCTGGTCAGTTACACAGACACAGATTGTGGGTTCCGGTCAGTTACACGGACACTGATTGTGGGTTCCGGTCAGTTACACAGACACAGATTGTGGGTTCCGGTCAGTTGCAGGGACACAGATTGTGGGTTCCGGTCAGTTACAAGGACACAGATTGTGGGTTCCGGTCAGTTACAAGGACACAGATTGTGGGTTCCGGTCAGTTACAAGGACACAGATTGTGGGTTCCGGTCAGTTACACAGACACAGATTGTGGGTTCTGGTCAGTTACACGGACACAGATTGTGGGGACTGGTCAGTTACACGGACACAGATTGTGGGTTCCGGTCAGTTACACGGACACAGATTGTGGCTTCCGGTCAGTTACACGGACACAGATTGTGGGGACTGGTCAGTTACACGGACACAGATTGTGGGTTCTGGTCAGTTACACAGACACAGATTGTGGGTTCTGGTCAGTTACACGGACACGGATTATGGGTTCCGGTCAGTTACACGGACACAGATTGTGGGTTCTGGTCAGTTACACGGACACAGATTGTGGGGACTGGTCAGTTACACGGACACAGATTGTGGGTTCCGGTCAGTTACACGGACACAGATTGTGGGTTCCGGTCAGTTACACGGACACAGATTGTGGGGACTGGTCAGTTACACGGACACAGATTGTGGGTTCTGGTCAGTTACACAGACACGGATTGTGGGTTCCGGTCAGTTACACGGACACAGATTGTGGGTTCTGGTCAGTTACACAGACACAGATTGTGGGTTCCGGTCAGTTACACGGACACAGATTGTGGGTTCCGGTCAGTTACACAGACACAGATTGTGGGTTCCGGTCAGTTACACAGACACAGATTGTGGGTTCCGGTCAGTTACACGGACACAGATTGTGGGTTCCGGTCAGTTACACAGACACAGATTGTGGGTTCTGGTCAGTTACACGGACACGGATTGTGGGTTCCGGTCAGTTACACAGACACAGATTGTGGGTTCTGGTCAGTTACACAGACACAGATTGTGGGTTCTGGTCAGTTACACGGACACAGATTGTGGGTTCTGCTCAGTTACACGGACACGGATTGTGGGTTCCGGTCAGTTACACAGACACTGATTGTGGGTTCCGGTCAGTTACACGGACACAGATTGTGGGTTCTGGTCAGTTACACGGACACAGATTGTGGGTTCTGGTCAGTTACACGGACACGGATTGTGGGTTCTGGTCAGTTACACGGACACAGATTGTGGGTTCCGGTCAGTTACACGGACACAGATTGTGGGTTCTGGTCAGTTACACGGACACAGATTGTGGGGACTGGTCAGTTACACAGACACGGATTGTGGGTTCCGGTCAGTTAGAGACACAGATTGTGGGTTCTGGTCAGTTACACGGACACAGATTGTGGGTTCTGGTCAGTTACACGGACACAGATTGTGGGTTCTGGTCAGTTTCACGGACACAGATTGTGGGTTCTGGTCAGTTACACGGACACGGATTGTGGGTTCTGGTCAGTTTCACGGACACAGATTGTGGGTTCTGGTCAGTTACACGGACTCAGATTGTGGGTTCCGGTCAGTTACACGGACACAGATTGTGGGGACTGGTCAGTTACACGGACACAGATTGTGGGTTCCGGTCAGTTACACAGACACTGATTGTGGGTTCTGGTCAGTTACACAGACACAGATTGTGGGTTCCGGTCAGTTACACGGACACTGATTGTGGGTTCCGGTCAGTTACACAGACACAGATTGTGGGTTCTGGTCAGTTGCAGGGACACAGATTGTGGGTTCCGGTCAGTTACACGGACACAGATTGTGGGTTCCGGTCAGTTACACAGACACAGATTGTGGGTTCTGGTCAGTTACACAGACACAGATTGTGGGTTCTGGTCAGTTACACAGACACAGATTGTGGGTTCTGGTCAGTTACACAGACACAGATTGTAGGTTCTGGTCAGTTACACGGACACAGATTGTGGGTTCCGGTCAGTTACACAGACACAGATTGTGGGTTCTTCTCAGTTACACAGACACAGATTGTGGGTTCCGGTCAGTTACACAGACACGGATTGTGGGTTCTGGTCAGTTACACGGACACAGATTGTTGGTTCCGGTCAGTTACACAGACACTGATTGTGGGTTCTGGTCAGTTTCACGGACACAGATTGTGGGTTCTGGTCAGTTACACGGACACAGATTGTGGGTTCTGGTCAGGAACACAGACACAGATTGTGGGTTCTGGTCAGTTACACGGACACAGATTGTGGGTTCTGGTCAGTTACACAGACACAGATTGTGGGTTCTGGTCAGTTTCACGGACACAGATTGTGGGTTCTGGTCAGTTACACAGACACAGATTGTGGGTTCTGGTCAGTTACACAGACACAGATTGTGGGTTCTGGTCAGTTACACAGACACAGATTGTGGGTTCCGGTCAGTTACACAGACACGGATTGTGGGTTCTGGTCAGTTACACGGACAGATTGTGGGTTCTGGTCAGTTACACGGACACAGATTGTGGGTTCTGGTCAGTTACACAGACACAGATTGTGGGTTCTGGTCAGTTACACGGACACAGATTGTGGGTTCTGGTCAGTTACACGGACACAGATTGTGGGTTCCGGTCAGTTACACGGACACAGATTGTGGGTTCTGGTCAGTTACACGGACACAGATTGTGGGTTCCGGTCAGTTACACAGACACAGATTGTGGGTTCTGGTCAGTTACACAGACACAGATTGTGGGTTCCGGTCAGTTACACAGACACTGATTGTGGGTTCCGGTCAGTTACACAGACACGTGGTGTGGGTTCTGGTCAGTTACACGGACACGGATTATGGGTTCTGGTCAGTTACACGGACACAGATTGTGGGTTCTGGTCAGTTACACAGACACAGATTGTGGGTTCCGGTCAGTTACACAGACACAGATTGTGGGTTCCGGTCAGTTACACAGACACAGATTGTGGGTTCTGGTCAGTTACAAGGACACAGATTGTGGGTTCTGGTCAGTTACACAGACACAGATTGTGGGTTCCGGTCAGTTACACAGACACAGATTGTGGGTTCTGGTCAGTTACAGGGACACAGATTGTGGGTTCTGGTCAGTTTCACGGACACAGATTGTGGGTTCTGGTCAGTTACACGGACACAGATTGTGGGTTCCGGTCAGTTACACAGACACTGATTGTGGGTTCCGGTGAGTTACACAGACACGTGGTGTGGGTTCTGGTCAGTTACACGGACACGGATTATGGGTTCTGGTCAGTTACACGGACACGGATTGTGGGTTCCGGTCAGTTACACGGACACAGATTGTGGGTTCTGGTCAGTTACACAGACACGGATTGTGGGTTCCGGTCAGTTACACAGACACGTGGTGTGGGTTCTGGTCAGTTACACGGACAGATTGTGGGTTCTGGTCAGTTACACAGACACGGATTGTGGGTTCCGGTCAGTTACACGGACACAGATTGTGGGTTCTGGTCAGTTACACGGACAGATTGTGGGTTCTGGTCAGTTACACAGACACGGATTGTGGGTTCCGGTCAGTTACACAGACACGTGGTGTGGGTTCTGGTCAGTTACACGGACACGGATTGTGTGTTCCGGTCAGTTACACAGACACAGATTGTGGGTTCTGGTCAGTTACACGGACACAGATTGTGGGTTCCGGTCAGTTACACGGACACAGATTGTGGGGACTGGTCAGTTACACGGACACAGATTGTGGGTTCCGGTCAGTTACACGGACACAGATTGTGGGGACTGGTCAGTTACACGGACACAGATTGTGGGTTCTGGTCAGTTACACAGACACGGATTGTGGGTTCCGGTCAGTTACACGGACACAGATTGTGGGTTCTGGTCAGTTACACGGACAGATTGTGGGTTCTGGTCAGTTACACAGACACGGATTGTGGGTTCCGGTCAGTTACACAGACACGTGGTGTGGGTTCTGGTCAGTTACACGGACACGGATTGTGTGTTCCGGTCAGTTACACAGACACAGATTGTGGGTTCTGGTCAGTTACACGGACACAGATTGTGGGTTCCGGTCAGTTACACGGACACAGATTGTGGGGACTGGTCAGTTACACGGACACAGATTGTGGGTTCTGGTCAGTTACACAGACACAGATTGTGGGTTCCGGTCAGTTACACGGACACAGATTGTGGGTTCTGGTCAGTTACACGGACACAGATTGTGGGTTCTGGTCAGTTAGAGACACAGATTGTGGGTTCCGGTCAGTTACACGGACACAGATTGTGGGTTCTGGTCAGTTACACGGACACGGATTGTGGGTTCTCGTCAGTTACACAGACACGTATTGTGGTTTCCGGTCAGTTACACGGACACGGATTGTGGGTTCTGGTCAGTTACACGGACACGGATTGTGGGTTCCGGTCAGTTACACAGACACAGATTGTGGGTTCTGGTCAGTTACACGGACACAGATTGTGGGTTCTGGTCAGTTACACGGACACGGATTGTGGGTTCCGGTCAGTTACACGGACACGGATTGTGGGTTCTGGTCAGTTAGAGACACAGATTGTGGGTTCTGGTCAGTTACACGGACACGGATTGTGGGTTCTGGTCAGTTTCACGGACACAGATTGTGGGTTCCGGTCAGTTACACGGACACGGATTGTGGGTTCTGGTCAGTTAGAGACACAGATTGTGGGTTCTGGTCAGTTACACGGACACGGATTGTGGGTTCTGGTCAGTTTCACGGACACAGATTGTGGGTTCTGGTCAGTTACACAGACACAGATTGTGGGTTCCAGTCAGTTAGAGACACAGATTGTGGGTTCTGGTCAGTTACACAGACACAGATTGTGGGTTCCGGTCAGTTACACAGACACGTGGTGTGGGTTCTGGTCAGTTACACGGACACGGATTGTGGGTTCTGGTCAGTTACGCGGACACGGATTGTGGGTTCCGGTCAGTTACACGGACACAGATTGTGGGTTCCGGTCAGTTACACGGACACAGATTGTGGGTTCTGGTCAGTTACACAGACACGGAATGTGGGTTCTGGTCAGTTACACAGACACAGATTGTGGGTTCCGGTCAGTTACACAGACACGGATTGTGGGTTCCGGTCAGTTCCACGGACACAGATTGTGGGTTCTGGTCAGTTACACGGACAGATTGTGGGTTCTGGTCAGTTACACAGACACGGATTGTGGGTTCCGGTCAGTTACACGGACACAGATTGTGGGTTCTGGTCAGTTAAACGGACACAGATTGTGGGTTCTGGTCAGTTACACGGACAGATTGTGGGTTCTGGTCTGTTACACAGACACGGATTGTGGGTTCCGGTCAGTTACACAGACACGTGGTGTGGGTTCTGGTCAGTTACACGGACACGGATTGTGTGTTCCGGTCAGTTACACGGACACAGATTGTGGGTTCCGGTCAGTTAGAGACACAGGTTTTGGTTCTGGTCAGTTAGAGACACAGATTGTGGGTTCTGGTCAGTTACACGGACACAGATTGTGGGTTCCGGTCAGTTACACAGACACAGAATGTGGGTACCGGTCAGTTACACGGACACAGATTGTGGGTTGCGGTCAGTTACACGGACAGATTGTGGGTTCTGGACAGTTACACGGACACAGGTTGTGGGTTCTGGTCAGTTACACAGACACGGATTGTGGGTTCCGGTCAGTTACACGGACACGGATTGTGGATTCTGGTCAGTTACACAGACACAGATTGTGCGTCCGGTCAGTTACACAGACACGGATTGTGGGTTCTGGTCAGTTACACAGACTCAGATTGTGGGTTCCGGTCAGTTACACGGGCACAGTCAGTTAGAGACACATTGTGGGTACTGGTCAGTTACACGGACACAGATTGTGGGTTCTGGTCAGTTACACGGACACAGATTGTGGGTTCCGGTCAGTTACAACATAGATTGTGCGTCCGGTCAGTTACACAGCCACAGATTGTGGGTTCTGGTCAGTTACACGGACACAGATTGTGGGTTCTGGTCAGTTACACAGACACAGATTGTGGGTTCTGGTCAGTTTCACGGACACAGATTGTGGGTTCTGGTCAGTTACACAGACACAGATTGTGGGTTCTGGTCAGTTACACAGACACAGATTGTGGGTTCTGGTCAGTTACACAGACACAGATTGTGGGTTCCGGTCAGTTACACAGACACGGATTGTGGGTTCTGGTCAGTTACACGGACAGATTGTGGGTTCTGGTCAGTTACACGGACACAGATTGTGGGTTCTGGTCAGTTACACAGACACAGATTGTGGGTTCTGGTCAGTTACACGGACACAGATTGTGGGTTCTGGTCAGTTACACGGACACAGATTGTGGGTTCCGGTCAGTTACACGGACACAGATTGTGGGTTCTGGTCAGTTACACGGACACAGATTGTGGGTTCCGGTCAGTTACACAGACACAGATTGTGGGTTCTGGTCAGTTACACAGACACAGATTGTGGGTTCCGGTCAGTTACACAGACACTGATTGTGGGTTCCGGTCAGTTACACAGACACGTGGTGTGGGTTCTGGTCAGTTACACGGACACGGATTATGGGTTCTGGTCAGTTACACGGACACAGATTGTGGGTTCTGGTCAGTTACACAGACACAGATTGTGGGTTCCGGTCAGTTACACAGACACAGATTGTGGGTTCCGGTCAGTTACACAGACACAGATTGTGGGTTCTGGTCAGTTACAAGGACACAGATTGTGGGTTCTGGTCAGTTACACAGACACAGATTGTGGGTTCCGGTCAGTTACACAGACACAGATTGTGGGTTCTGGTCAGTTACAGGGACACAGATTGTGGGTTCTGGTCAGTTTCACGGACACAGATTGTGGGTTCTGGTCAGTTACACGGACACAGATTGTGGGTTCCGGTCAGTTACACAGACACTGATTGTGGGTTCCGGTCAGTTACACAGACACGTGGTGTGGGTTCTGGTCAGTTACACGGACACGGATTATGGGTTCTGGTCAGTTACACGGACACGGATTGTGGGTTCCGGTCAGTTACACGGACACAGATTGTGGGTTCTAGTCAGTTACACAGACACGGATTGTGGGTTCCGGTCAGTTACACAGACACGTGGTGTGGGTTCTGGTCAGTTACACGGACAGATTGTGGGTTCTGGTCAGTTACACAGACACGGATTGTGGGTTCCGGTCAGTTACACGGACACAGATTGTGGGTTCTGGTCAGTTACACGGACAGATTGTGGGTTCTGGTCAGTTACACAGACACGGATTGTGGGTTCCGGTCAGTTACACAGACACGTGGTGTGGGTTCTGGTCAGTTACACGGACACGGATTGTGTGTTCCGGTCAGTTACACAGACACAGATTGTGGGTTCTGGTCAGTTACACGGACACAGATTGTGGGTTCCGGTCAGTTACACGGACACAGATTGTGGGGACTGGTCAGTTACACGGACACAGATTGTGGGTTCTGGTCAGTTACACAGACACAGATTGTGGGTTCCGGTCAGTTACACGGACACAGATTGTGGGTTCTGGTCAGTTACACGGACACAGATTGTGGGTTCTGGTCAGTTAGAGACACAGATTGTGGGTTCCGGTCAGTTACACGGACACAGATTGTGGGTTCTGGTCAGTTACACGGACACGGATTGTGGGTTCTGGTCAGTTACACAGACACGTATTGTGGGTTCCGGTCGGTTACACGGACACGGATTGTGGGTTCTGGTCAGTTACACGGACACGGATTGTGGGTTCCGGTCAGTTACACAGACACAGATTGTGGGTTCTGGTCAGTTACACGGACACAGATTGTGGGTTCTGGTCAGTTACACGGACACGGATTGTGGGTTCCGGTCAGTTACACGGACACGGATTGTGGGTTCTGGTCAGTTAGAGACACAGATTGTGGGTTCTGGTCAGTTACACGGACACGGATTGTGGGTTCTGGTCAGTTTCACGGACACAGATTGTGGGTTCCGGTCAGTTACACGGACACGGATTGTGGGTTCTGGTCAGTTAGAGACACAGATTGTGGGTTCTGGTCAGTTACACGGACACGGATTGTGGGTTCTGGTCAGTTTCACGGACACAGATTGTGGGTTCTGGTCAGTTACACAGACACAGATTGTGGGTTCCAGTCAGTTAGAGACACAGATTGTGGGTTCTGGTCAGTTACACGGACACAGATTGTGGGTTCCGGTCAGTTACACAGACACGTGGTGTGGGTTCTGGTCAGTTACACGGACACGGATTGTGGGTTCTGGTCAGTTACGCGGACACGGATTGTGGGTTCCGGTCAGTTACACGGACACAGATTGTGGGTTCCGGTCAGTTACACGGACACAGATTGTGGGTTCTGGTCAGTTACACAGACACGGAATGTGGGTTCTGGTCAGTTACACAGACACAGATTGTGGGTTCCGGTCAGTTACACAGACACGGATTGTGGGTTCCGGTCAGTTCCACGGACACAGATTGTGGGTTCTGGTCAGTTACACGGACAGATTGTGGGTTCTGGTCAGTTACACAGACACGGATTGTGGGTTCCGGTCAGTTACACGGACACAGATTGTGGGTTCTGGTCAGTTACACGGACACAGATTGTGGGTTCTGGTCAGTTACACGGACAGATTGTGGGTTCTGGTCTGTTACACAGACACGGATTGTGGGTTCCGGTCAGTTACACAGACACGTGGTGTGGGTTCTGGTCAGTTACACGGACACGGATTGTGTGTTCCGGTCAGTTACACGGACACAGATTGTGGGTTCCGGTCAGTTAGAGACACAGGTTGTGGGTTCTGGTCAGTTAGAGACACAGATTGTGGGTTCTGGTCAGTTACACGGACACAGATTGTGGGTTCCGGTCAGTTACACAGACACAGAATGTGGGTACCGGTCAGTTACACGGACACAGATTGTGGGTTGCGGTCAGTTACACGGACAGATTGTGGGTTCTGGACAGTTACACGGACACAGGTTGTGGGTTCTGGTCAGTTACACAGACACGGATTGTGGGTTCCGGTCAGTTACACGGACACGGATTGTGGATTCTGGTCAGTTACACAGACACAGATTGTGCGTCCGGTCAGTTACACAGACACGGATTGTGGGTTCTGGTCAGTTACACAGACTCAGATTGTGGGTTCCGGTCAGTTACACGGGCACAGTCAGTTAGAGACACATTGTGGGTACTGGTCAGTTACACGGACACAGATTGTGGGTTCTGGTCAGTTACACGGACACAGATTGTGGGTTCCGGTCAGTTACAACATAGATTGTGCGTCCGGTCAGTTACACAGCCACAGATTGTGGGTTCTGGTCAGTTACACGGACACGGATTGTGGTTTCTGGTCAGTTACACGGACACGGATTGTGGGTTCTGGTCAGTTACACGGACACGGTTTGTGGCTTCTGGTCAGTTACACGGACACGGATTGTGGGTTCTGGTCAGTTACACGGACACGGTTTGTGGGTTCTGGTCAGTTCCACGGACACAGATTGTGGGTTCTGGTCAGTTACACGGACACAGTTTGTGGGTTCTGGTCAGTTACACGGACACAGATTGTGGGTTCCAGTCAGTTACACAGACTGATTGTGAGTTCTGGTCAGTTACACAGACACAGATTGTGGGTTCCGGTCAGTTACACGGACACAGTTTGTGGGTTCTGGTCAGTTACACGGACACAGTTTGTGGGTTCTGGTCAGTTACACGGACACAGTTTGTGGGTTCTGGTCAGTTACACGGACACAGTTTGTGGGTTCTGGTCAGTTTCACGGACACGGATTGTGGGTTCTGGTCAGTTACACGGACACGAATTGTGGGTTCTGGTCAGTTACACGGACACGGATTGTGGGTTCTGGTCAGTTACACGGACACGGATTGTGGGTTCTGGTCAGTTGCACAGACACGGATTGTGGGTTCCGGTCAGTTACACGGACACGGATTGTAGGTTTTGGTCAGTTACACGGACACACATTGTGGGATCCGGTCAGTTAGAGACACAGATTGTGGGTTCTGGTCAGTTACACGGACACGGATTGTGGGTTCTGGTCAGTTACACGGACACGGTTTGTGGGTTCTGGTCAGTTACACGGACACGGTTTGTGGGTTCTGGTCAGTTACACGGAGTCAGTTACACAGACACAGGTTGCAGTTTTTGATATATAGTTTTTCCCCATCACCAATCTGGTGAGATTGTCACAGAGAGGAGCTGGGGTGGGGTGAGCGAAGCAGCAACGTCTGGGACTCTCCCCCAAAATTCCAGTGTGCCAGATGGGTGACCGAGTCGGAGGATGCAAGCAGGTTTCTGTCCCCGTGCCCCTTGGCCCGGGGTCTATCCCAAATTTGCCCCTTCGAAACCAGAATTCGCTGTTCAATCCCTCTAATCCCCCAAATTAAAAACACATTAAACAAAATTATATTTAATATTTTATTCAAAAATAATAACATTTAAATACATTATTAAATAAATAGCATAAATAAATATTACACAATACAATTTTAAATTAGCAGTTCAAGTACTGACCGGGTCAGTGGCTAAAATAGTGTTCAGATCACTGGGTGTGATTTATCCTGGTAGAGCCGCCCTCACCAGGGCTCTCAATTCATTCAGCAGCAGTGACATTGACAGTACAGATCTAACAAAGTTCAGACTGCCGCATACCAACAAATTTCTTACTGTACGATCTCCAGTCCAAGATATGGATATAATCTGGTTCACTCAATCCCAGATCTGAATGTAATCCGGTTCTCTCAATCCCGGATTTGGATGCAATCCGGTTCTCTCAATCCCGGATCTGAATGTAATCCAGTTGTCTCAATCCTCGATCTGGATGCAATCTGGTTCTCTCAGTCCCAGGTCACTCTGTTCCTTTGGGTTTCACAGTCTTAGGGCAGTTGCCTCTTTGTAGAGCTCCAGGTAAGAGCAGCCCATTGCTTTGAGGGTGTTGTCCAGCACACTTTGCGCCGTCTGGCTGCTGTTGAAGGGCAGCCCGCCGGCCGGTGAGTCCTGTTGGGGCAGCCGGGTGCCACTCAGCTCCCCCTCTCCGGCCAGCGGCGCTGGCTGTTCCGAGTAGATCTGCAGAGCCACCACGGCGCAGAGGAGCAGGAGGCAGCTCTTAATGTGATCCCTCTGCGGGGGAGGGAGGTAGCGCCTGCCGGTGGCTGGGTACAGTATCCTGCGGGGCCGCTTGCTGCTCCTGCTGGGCTGCTGGTACCGGGACAGAGCGCTCAGCGATTCGGTGTCGAAGGTGAAGATCTCGCCTTGGGAGGGCACTTTCCTTGGACCGAAAGGCTGCGAGGTGGGACAGCGGAGACACATGGCCAAGCTCTGAGTGCAGTTTTTTCTCTCTCTCTCTCTCTCTCTGTGCTGCCCTGTACTGCTCGCTGCCTCAGTCTCTCTGCTTTTTTATATTCCCACCCTGTGACTCAGCCTCCGATGCTCTCAATCCCGCCCCTCACTCCTGATTGACCGCTACACCGCCCCCTTTCATTCGGAGAGTCCCCGAATTTCAGTGTCGAATCACAAGGAGGCTGTTCGGCCCTTCGCGTCGGTGCTAGCTCTCTGAATGAGCAATTCATCTGGTGCCTTCCCATGTCGCCCTGCACATTCTTCCTTTTCAGATAATGGTGTCATTCCTTCTCAAAAGCCTCAGTTGAACCTTCCTCCACCAAAATAATAATCATAATCTTTATTGTCACAAGTAACTTACATTAACACTGCAATGAAGTTACTATGAAAAGCCCCCAGTGCCCACATTCTGGCGCCTGATCGGGTACACAGAGGGAGAATTCAGAATGTCCAAATTACCTAACAACACGTCTTTCAGGACTTGTGGGAGGAAACCGGGGCACCCGGAGGAAACCCACGCAGACACGGGGAGAACGTGCAGACTCCACCCAGCGAGGAATCGAACCCTGGACCCTGGTGCTGTGAAGCAACCGTGCTACCCACTGTGCTACCGTGCTGCCCATGCCTTCCAGCCCATTCACTTTGTGAAAAAATGTTCCCCTGTGTATCCATTGCTTTTTTCACCAATTTCTTCAATCTGTGCCACCCTGGATCCTTCCACCAATGAGAATGATTTCTCCCAATCCACTCTTTCCAGTTCCCCCATGATTCTGAATATCTCCATGAAATCTCCTCTCAGTTTCTCTTCTCCAAGCAGAACAGTCCCGACCTCTGCAATCTATCCTCATAACTGAAGTTCCTCGGGGCGATTCTCCGAGCCCCGAGCCGGGCCGGAAAATCTCCGCAACCGCGCCACGATGCCCCGACGCCGGCGGGCGATTCTCCGAGCCCCGAGCCGGGCCGGAAAATCTCCGCAACCGCGCCACGATGCCCCGACGCCGGCGGGCGATTCTCCGAGGTGCGGAGAATCGGCGCCATTTGCGCCGGCGCGTTTGACACGCTGCCGACGCAGGCCGCTGGGATCGGCGGGGCCGCCGATTCTCCGGCCCGGATGGGCCGAGCGGCCGCGCGGATACGACAGAGTCCCGCCGGTGCCGTTCACCCCTGGTCGCTGCTGGCGGGTACTCTGCGCAAAGGGTCGGGGTGGCCTGTGGGCGGGGGGGGGGGGCCTCCGATGGGGTCTGGCCCGCGATCGGGGCCCACTGATCAGCGGGCCGGCCTCTCCCCCCCCCCCCCCCCGTGCCTACTTTCCTGCGCGGCCGGCCCCTGAACACCGACGGCATGTTGAGTCGGGGCCGGCGCGCGGAAGAACTCCCCCGTGCATGCGCGGGTTGGTGCGGCGCCGGGAAGGTAGGCTGGAGCGGCGTGAACCGCTCCAGCGCCGTGCTGGCCCCCTGTGGTTCCCCATTCGACGCCGCGAACACTTGGGCTCCATTTGGGAGAATCGCCCCCCCTCATCTCTGGGCGCATTCTCGTGAATCTTTTCTGCGCCCTCTCCCACGCCTTTCATACTCTTCCGAAAGTTTGATGTCCAGAACTGGGCACAATACTCTGGTTGAGGCTGAACAAGTGTTTTATGCAGGTTGAATATAACTTCCTTCTTTCTGCTCTCTAAGCCCCATTTTAATAAGGTCCAGGACACTGTGCGCTGTGTTTACCGCGCTGTCAAACTCTCCTGTCACCTTCACCAATTTGTGCAAATATACACCCAGGTCACACTGCACCCCCATTAGAATTGTACCTCTTATTTTTATAATGTCTCTCTGTGACCTTCCCACCAAAATGGATCACTTCCCCCTTCTCTGTGTTAAATTTAATCTGCCACTCCACCAATTTGCCTATGTCCCTTTTGAAGTTCTACACCATCATCCCCACAGTTCACAGTATTCCCAAGTTTTGTATCATCTGTGGATTTCGGGAAAGTGCCCCTGAACACCAAGGTCTGGGTCATGAATATATATATTAAACATGATTTTCTCTCAACAAATCCATGCTGACTTCCCTTAATTAAACTGCATTTTCCCAAGTGACTATTGAATTTGTCCCAAAGTGGCGTTTCCAGAAACTCCCCAGCATCACCACCGGAGTTTAAACTGATTGTCCTGTTGCTACTGGATTTATCTTTGCCCTCCTTTTTGAACAAGGGTGCAGCATTTGCAATTCTCCAGTCCTCCTGAATCTCAGGAAGATTGAAAGATTATGGCCAGTGTCCCTGTAATCTCCCACTTTCACCTTCTTCACTACCTTTGGATACAGCTCATTCGGTCCTGGTGCCGTGCCATCTTTAAGTACACGCAGCCTCTACAAACCTCTTCCTCACCAATTTTAAACCCTCCTAATGTCTGAACTACTTCCTATTTTATTATGGCCTCTTCTCTGGTGCAAGATATTAATTTAATACATTTAGGGCAGCACGGTAGCATAGTGCCCTGAGTGACCAAAAAAGGTTAGGAGGGGTTATTGGGTTACCTTAAAGTGAGGGCCTAAGTGGGTCGGTGCAGACTCGATGGGCCAAATGGCCTCCTTCTGCACTGTATGTTCTATGTTCTATATTAGGCATTCCCCCTGCCTCCATGAATAAATCCCCTTTTTGGTCCCAAATTGGCCTCACTCCTTTTGCTATGGTTAAAGTCCCGCTGTTTGCGGCTTCCTTGTTTGTGTTTACCTATACCCACACTTTGTGCATCGCCTATCATGGGAACAATATTTGCTCATAGGCAATTTTGCTCCCCCTCTCCTCTGTGCCTGGGGCTTTCAGCCAGTTGATCCAGGTAGGGTGAAGCTTCGGGAGGTGACTCAGCAGCTTGTCTTCTTGCCTCTGGTCTTTGATTAAAAAATGAAAGTAGCAATCGGGGCATTTATTTTTGGTCAAATGGTTGTTATTCTGGGAACTGAAGTGCAGCTCAAACAATTCTGAAATCCATCAAATCCCTACAGTGCAGAAGGAGGCCATTCATCCCATCGAGTCTGCACTGACCCTCTCTGAAAGAGCACCCTACCTAGGCACAATTCCCCACCCTATCCCCATAACCCCACATCTTTGGACACTAAGGGACAATTTTTACACGGTCAATCCATCTAACCTGCACATCTTTGAATTGTGGGAGGAAATCAGAGCACCCGGAGGAAATCCACCCAGACACGGGGAGAACATACAAACCCCATATAGTTACCCGAGGCCGGAATTCAACCCGGGTCCCTGGCGCTGTGAGGCACCGTGCCACTGAAATCTTCACCGAGGTACTGTATTGCTCAGAGGCTCCCCTATCTGTCCTATGCAGGTACTGCGCCATAATTTTCAGAAACATAATTTTAATTAAAGTCTCTTTTAAAAACATGCTATTCGTTCGCGGTTTTGCCATTTTTGAGGTTTCGCGGGAACGTAACCCCTGCAAACAGCGGGACTACTTTATTTACATGTTTATAGAAGACTTTAGGATTCCCTTTTATGTTAGCTGCCAGTCTCTTCTCGTACTCTCTCTTCACTGCTCCTATTTGCGTTTTTAAATTTAAATTTAAATTTAAACCAGGGGCTGGTTTAGCACACTGGGCTAAATCGCTGGCTTTTAAAGCAGACCAAGGCAGGCCAGCAGCACGGTTCAATTCCCGTACCAGCCTCCCCGAACAGGCGCCGGAATGTGGCGACTAGGGGCTTTTCACAGTAACTTCATTTGAAGCCTACTCGTGACAATAATCGATTTTCATTTTTTCGTGGTCGTACTATCCGCCTGACATCTGTCATAAGCACACATTTCCTTCTTCATCTTAATCTCTATCTCGTTTATCCAGGGAGATCTGGATTTGTTTGCCCTATCATAGCCCTTTCTGGGAATATACCTTGATTGACCTATCTCTTCTTTAAGGAAACACAGAAAATAGGAGCAGAAGGAGGCGATTCAGCCCGTCGAGCCTGCCTCACCATTCATTATGATCACGGCTGATCATCCAACTTACTGATCTGATCCCACCTTCCCCCATATCCTTTGATCCCCTTCGCTCGTTCGCCTCAATTGCTTCTTGAAATCATACAGTGTATCGGCCTCAGTTGCTTCCTGTGGTAGTGAATTCCCCAGGCCGACCACTCTCTGGGTGAAGAAATATTTCTTAATCTCAGTACGAAATGGTCTACTCCATATAACCAGACTGTGACCCCTGGTTCTGGACACCCCCACCGCCAGGAACATCCTTCTTGCATCTACCCTGTCTAGCCCTGTTAGAATGTTATAGGTGTCTATGAGATTCCGCCCCCCCCCCCCGCCGCCCATTGTCCAATCACAGTTTTTGTGTGCCAACTTCTGATCCCAATTAATCTGGGCTGGTTCCATTTATACCCCGTTGAAGTTGGATTTCCCTCAGTTAAGTCGCCTTTCTCTTGCTTGTCCCTTGTCTATTTCCATCGCCAATCTAAACTAGCAGTGAATCAGCAATAACCCAGAATGGTATCGCTCATAACCCACCACTGTGTCATCGGCAAGAGGGATAAAGCAAGAACCATTGGCCAGAAAATCAAGGATAGCATTCCTGCTGGTCTTGGAAATAGGAACAAATGGTGCCTCAGTTCAACGTCTAATATGAAAGACAGCAGCTCTGACAGTGCAGCACTCCTTCGGTACTACAATGCAGTGTCATCCTAGATTGTTGCCTGGTATGGAGGGCATAAGCTATGAGGAGCGATTGAATAAACTCGGTTTGTTCTCACTGGAACGAAGGAGGTTGAGGGGCGACCTGATAGAGGTATACAAAATTATGAGGGGCATAGACAGAGTGGATAGTCAGAGGCTTTTCCCCAGGGTAGAGGGGTCAATTACTAGGGGGCATAGGTTTAAGGTGAGAGGGGCAAAGTTTAGAGTAGATGTACGAGGCAAGTTTTTTACGCAGAGGGTAGTGGGTGCCTGGAACTCACTACCGGAGGAGGTAGTGGAGGCAGGGACGATAGGGACATTTAAGGGGCATCTTGACAAATATATGAATAGGATGGGAATAGAAGGATACGGACCCAGGAAGTGTAGAAGATTGTAGTTTAGTCGGGCAGTATGGTCGGCACGGGCTTGGAGGGCCGAAGGGCCTGTTCCTGTGCTGTACATTTCTTTGTTCTTTGTTGTTTGTTATTACGTGCTCCAATCTCTAGAGTGGGGCATTTGCTTCAAACACAAGCTTTCAACCACTGAGTCACAGGTGTGTATTTATACAGCGCCTTTCACATCTACCGCATGTACAAAGCCATTCACAACTATTGAGGGGTATTAGCAGAGTCGATAAGGGGAAAGCGTTTCCATTGGTAGCAGTGGGCCAGTTGCCCTTCCAAAAAGCCAACGGGGACATGATAGGCTGAATGGCCACATCCATCGGTTGCTGTAAGATTCTCTGATTCTAAGTACTTTTGAAGTGCAGTTTGCGTTAACCCATCACTTACTGGCTTGACGCACTTTGACACCATGAGATCATGAAAGACACGATATCAATGCAAGTCTTTGTTTCAGTTACGAAATGCAGCAGCCAGTCTGCACACAGCAAGATCCCGCAAACAATGATGCAATTAATATGGAGTTCATTTTCTTTTTCGTTACGGTGATTGGTGGATGTGCAATGGCCTGGCCATTGGCCCCCTGTCCCTTTTCACAAAGTGCATTGAAATCTCTAACACGCATCCTGGGGCCTCGTGGTTCAATTCTCATTCAAGCTTTCTGCCTCATTCCTCCAATGTCAAGTCAGCCTGCATCACATAGTCATGATTCAGGAATGGGATTAGAACTCACAACCTTCTGATTCAGGGTGGAGAGCGCGACCAACTCAGCTATGGTTGATCATTCAGGTCTTTGTCCTGGGTTGTCTTGTTTCCATTGGCTGAAGTCATGCCCTTAGCAGAGCCGATCCTTCACCCTGAAGAGTTCCTGCTGCCCATTCCAAGCCCTTCAATCTACTCATGTTGTGTTTACCGCGGGCGATTGGATTCAGCTCTCTTCCACAGTTTAATGGAGCTCGTTTTCACTATCGTGAACCCTCAATTCAACTGCAGGAAGTCACTTCAATCAAAAAGCAGCTGAAATAGTCAGGGTTTCACCTCAATCTTGCTGCATTTACCACAAGCTCACGGCAATTGAGCAACTTCTATTCAGTACAATATCAAGCCAGCCAGCAGAAGTCATGTTTGATGGGGGCAGTGTAGAGGGAGCTTTACTCTGTATCTAACCCCGTTCTGTAGCTGTCCTGGGAGTGTTTGATGGGGACAGTGTAGAGGGAGCTTTACTCTGTATCTAACCCCATGCTGTACCTGTCCTGGGAGTGTTTGATGGGGACAGTGTAGAGGGAGCTTTACTCTGTATCTAACCCCGTGCTGTACCTGTCCTGGGAGTGTTTGATGGGGACAGTGCAGAGGGAGCTTACTCTGTATCTAACCCCATGCTGTACCTGTCCTGGAGTGTTTGATGGGGGCAGTGTAGAGGGAGCTTTACTCTGTATCTAACCCCGTGCTGTACCTGTCCTGGGAGTATTTGATGGGGGCAGTGTAGAGGGAGCTTTACTCTGTATCTAACCCCGTGCTGTATCTGTCCTGGGAGTGTTTGATGGGGGCAGTGTAGTGGGAGCTTTACTCTGTATCTAACCCCGTGCTGTATCTGTCCTGGGAGTGTTTGATAGCGATAGTGTAAGGGAGCTTTACTCTGATCTAACCCTGTGTTGTACCTGTCCTGGGAGTGTTTCATGGGGGCAGTGTAGAGGGAGCTTTACTCTGTATATAACCCCGTGCTGTACCTGTCCTGGGAGTGCTTGATGGGGACAGTGTAAAGGGAGCTTTACTCTGTATCTAACCCCGTGCTGTACCTGTCCTGGGAGTGTTTGATGGGGACAGTGTAGAGGGAGCTTTACTCTGTATCTAACCCCGTGCTGTACCTGTCCTGGGAGTGTTTGATGGGGGCAGTGTAGAGGGGGCTTTACTCTGTATCTAACCCCGTGCTGTACCTGTCCTGGGAGTGTTTGATGGCAACAGTGTAGAGGGAGCTTTACTCTGTATCTAACCCCGTGCTGTACCTGTCCTGGGAGTGTTTGATGGGGACAGTGTAGAGGGGGCTTTACTCTGTATCTAACCCTGTGCTGTACCTGTCCTGGGAGTGTTTGATGGGGACAGTGTAGAGGGAGCTTTACTCTGTATCTAACCCCGTGCTGTACCTGTCTTGGGAGTGTTTGATGGGGACAGTGTAGAGTGAAATTTACCCTATATCTGACCCATGCTGTACCTGTCCATGACGTGTTTGATGCTGATACACATTACGTATATTAACGTGTTCATTAACATGTTTCATTTAAATGTAAGGGATGCGGAACCACCCAAGCAGTCTATTATAGATGTGTTTTCGATATGTTACTGAGCAACCCTCAACACCTTGTGGCCCGAGGGTATACGAGATATAGCATGAGTTTGCAAAGTGACTGAAGCTGGGTGTGACAGTCAGAATTCATGATCGTGACATAACCGATCTATGGTGGGTGTCACAACATCGCAAATGATACTAATGGTCTTGGAACAAAGAAAAGTACAGCACAGAAACAGGCCCCTCTGCCCTCTAAGCCTGTGTCGACCATGCTGCCCGCCTAACCTAAATCCTTCTACCCTTCCAGGGCCTCTATTCCCATCCTATTCATGTATTTGTCTAGACGCCCCTTAAACGTCACTGTCATCCCTGCTTCCACCACCTCCTCCGGCAACGAGTTCCAGGCACCCACTGCCCTCTGTGTAAAAAATCTCCCTCGCACATCTCCTCTAAACTTTGCCCCTCGCACCTTAAACCTATGTCCCTTAGTAATTGTCTCTTCCACTCTGGGAAAAAGCTTCTGACTATCCACTCTGTCCATGCCCCTCATAATTTTGTAGACTTCTCTCAGGTCACCCCTCAACCTCCGTCGTATTTTATTTCGAGCAGAGAAGGTTGAAGGGGTGGGATTGAGGTGTATACAATCATGAGAGGTTTGGACAGGGTAAATAGGAAGCTGATGTTCCCCTTTGTTCAGGGGCCAATCACAAGGGGGTATAGTTTTAGGGTGAGGGGCAGGATATTCTGAGGGGATTTGAGAAAACAATAATCACTCGAGGGCAGTGAGAATCTGGAATGCACTGTCTGAGGAGAAAGAACTTGGATGAGCCCTTGAAACACCATCACATTCAAAGATCTGGGACAAGTGCTGGTAAGTGGGATTAGTGCAAGATTAGGGGTAGTTATCGTCGGTGCAGACCCGAGGGCAGGAGAGCGTTTTCTGCACTGTATGACCCTGTGACCACACTGCGCAATTATTTAGTCCAGAAATGACTTTGTTGGTTAGCCTTTGGAATGTTTGCTGGCGCATTCTTCATTCCAAAGGGCATGATTTTAATTTGGCATCACAAAACTTCCTTCGCTGCAATAACTCTTTTAGGTCACTTTGATTTCCCTCTGGAAGGTAACTCAGTAATTTAACCCAATTTCTTAATACTGCCTCATTATCAAATCTAATTTGATGAATGTCAAATTCAGAATGGTATGGAGTTATCTCTTCTCACTGAGTTATAATGACTAAAACCTCCTCCTTCTTTCCTTCTTTGTCAAAATACCTGTTGAGCATATTAACATGACACACCTGGTGAATTTTCCTTCTTTCTGGTGTTCTTATCAAACAATTCACTTCACTCAACTTCCTTTCAATTTAATAAGGTCCACTAACTCTACTTTTAATTGTTCACTTCCCTTGGTCGGACATTTTTGATATCTTTTCTGCCTTTTTTATCACATGTGACAATTTTAAATGTTTGTTCGGCAACTTATCAGTCCTAGTTAATCTCTCCCTGAAGTCCACAACATCGTCTCTGACCACTGACTCACCACTTTCTCTTTGATCAATTTAAGTGGTCCTCTCACCTCATGACCAAAATTCAATGTGAATGGACTGAATTTAGTTGATTCATTAGGTGCATCCCTCATTATTTAATTAGTACAAATGGAATTCTGTATTCCCAATCCTCTGGATAATCCTGACTATAGACCCTCAATATGGTCTTTAAAGTTTGATGCCACCTTTCTAAGCTCCTTGTGATTCTGGATGATACGCAGTTCAGTTAAATTGTTTTAATCCTAAACTATCCATAACTTACGTGAATAACCTTGACTTAATATTGGAGCCCTGATCCGATTGAATTTCTTTTGTAGTCCATTTCTAGTAAACAATTTGGGTAACTTCTCTACAACTCTCTTAAGCTGTAATGTTTATAAATGAAATGGCCTCCAGAAATCTAGTAGACATATCTATTAGGGTCAACCAATACTGAGTCCCAATTTTTCGTTTTAGGCAGGGGTCCCACGTAATCAATTAGGACCCTAGTAAAATGTTCCTTAAATACTGGAATGGGTGATAAGGGTGCTGGTTTGATAACCACCTGAGGTTTCCCTAACACCTGACATATGTGACATTTACAGCAAAATTCAACTACATCCTTATGTTATTATATTTATGGTTGAATTTTTCTGACTTCTAAATGACCCCCTACTGGAACCTCTTGTGCTACCCTCAAAACCTACTTTTTATAACCCACCAGTAATACCACTTGATGAACTTCTGCCCATTTCTCATCTGCCTGAGCACGTAAGAGACTCCATTTTCTCATTAATACATTATTTATAATGTAAAAACACTCTGGTATACACTCAAATTCTATTTCTGTGTATGCTTTTTGATATAACTGCTTTCTCTCTGAATCTTCCTGCTATAATTCTACCAACTTCCTTGAACTAAAGATATCTGCTTCATCCACCACCTGCTCTTGTTCCTTATCAACCATCTGATTAAACATGGTTTCTGCCAAATGAACCTCAGCCTCCCTATCCGTACTCTTCCAGTTCTCCTCTTCCTGTCTCAACCTGTGGCTTTGAGATTTTGTCACCACACAATCCAGGAACACCCCAGGATATGCTTTACAACATCTCAGTTGTTTGACATTCTACTGGCTTTTCAACCACAGTAGGTATCACTCCCACCTGTGATCCAGTTATATCATTACCCAGGGTAAATTGTACCCCTGAAAAAGGTAATTTTTCTATTACTCCTACCACCATTTCACCACTTTTCACAGGACTCTCTAACGTTACCTTACATAGTGGCACACTACTCCTCTCACCATTATTTCAATCTATTGCCACATTTTCTGGCAATACTCCTTCCAAACTACATGTCTCCTTATCTCTCACCATTAAAGATTGACCTGCTCCTGTATCTCTTAAGAACTTAATCTCCTTACCTACTCCGTCTTGTACAGATGAATAAACCTTACCTCCACAAATAAAATCTTTAAAAGGGTTTGCAACCTGTTTATCTACAAAACTCTGAACAGGCTGTACTCTCTGTTGCACCTCTTCCACTGGGACAATGTTTTTTCTTCCCACTTTAATAAACCCCACTGGCTTATCCTGTTTTACCGAGTCTGTCTTCCCAGTACTTTTCTTAAGCCACCATGTCCAACTACATGTCCAACTTTATTACAATGAAAACACTTAAGTTTTCTCATCTCTCTTCCACTATCATAAGTTTCATTTTTTACCTTGATGCAAACTCTCCTTAACCAGACCTCCTTTGCCTTGACCACCTTTCAATTTCTCATTTCCCCAGTTTCTATCCTGTACAAATTGAAGTTGATGTTGAAAACCAGACTTTACTTTGTGAACCAATTCAAAATCATCTGCCATTTCTGCTGCCAGTCCAGCAGTTTTAACTCTTTGCTCTTCCACATGAGCTCTCACTAGTGCAGAAAGTGAATCTTTAAATTCCACCAAAATAGAGGGTCGTACGTTTGGCCTATTTTTAATGTTCTTATCCACCTATCAAAAGTATTTTGTTTCATTCTTTCAAATTCTATATGTGTCTATTTAGCTATGAGGAGAGGTTGAATAAACTCGGTTTGTTCTCACTGGAACGACGGAGGTTGAGGGGCGACCTGATAGAGGTCTACAAAATTATGAGGGGCATAGACAGGGTGGATAGTCAGAGACGTTTCCCCGGGGTAGAGGGGTCAATTACTAGGGGGCATAGGTTTAAGGTGAGAGGGGCAAGGTTTAGAGGAGATGTACGAGGCAAGTTTTTTACACAGAGGGTAGTGGGTGCCTGGAACTCGCTGCCGGAGGAGGTGGTGGAAGCAGGGACGATAGTGATGTTTAAGGGGCATCTTGACAAATACATGAATAGGATGGGAATAGAGGGATATGGACCCAGGAAGTGTAGAAGATTGTAGTTTAGACGGACAGCATGCTCGGCGCGGGCTTGGAGGGCCGAAGGGCCTGTTCCTGTGCTGTACTTTTCTTTGTTCTTTGTTCTTATGTTCGACCGGGTTCTTTCTTTAGATTTCTAACCTTTGTCTGTAGGGCCTCTCTGGCCTCTGTTTCAATTCTGGAATATTCTGTGAGGCCGGGATTCTCCATTGCTGGTCCGCCCTGGCGAGGACGGAGAATTTGGCGTTTAGCCAAATCTCCCATTCACAAGAGCAGGGCCGGAGCTGCCGTGAACGGACGGAGAATCCCAGCTCTTTAATCAGCAGTTGGATAGGCAGAGTTCTAAAACCAATGGCTGTGGTGAGGCCTAATTCCCCAGCAGGAAATTCAGAACTCCAGCCCAAATAGGCGTCTCCTTGAGCACAGATTTGAGTCCTCCCAGGTCACCAATTCATTCAACACCCCAGGACTGGACAATGTCCTTGCTGGTACACCTGCCCAGATGTAAACCCAGCTGGAGAGGCAGCAGAAAGCCGCCCTCCCCTGATCACTGTGTGACTGATGTGCCGGTGTGAATGAGAGAATGCACACATACTTCTTCATCAGGCAGCACGGTGGTACAGTGGTTAGCACTGCTGCCTCACAGTGCCAGGGACCTGGGTTCAATTCTGGCCTTGGGTCACTTGTGGAGTGTGCTAAGACCCCAACTGTTCACATTATATAATGTATTATCTCCAAATTTGCAGATGATACAAAGTTGCATGCGAGGGTGAACTGTGAGGAGGATGCAGAGATGCTTCAGTGGGATTTGGACAGGCTGAGTGAGTGGGTATATACATGGCTGATCCAGTATAATGTGGAGAAATGTGAGGTTATTCTCACAATAGGAAGGCAGATTATTATTTGAATGGGTGTAACTTGAGAGAGGTGGATGTTCAGCATGACCTTGGTGTCCTCGTGCATCAGTCGCTGGGAGTAAGCGCGCAGGTACAGCTGGCAGTAATGAAGGCAAATGGTATGTTGGCCTTCATAGCGAGAGGATTTGAGTACAGGAATAGAGATGTTTTACTGCAATTGTATAGGGCATTGGTGAGGCTACACCTGGAGTATTGTTTGCAGTTTAGTAGAGGCTGGTTTAGCACAGTGGGCTAAACAGCTGGCTTGTAATGCAGAACAAGACCAGCAGCGCGGGTTCAATTCCCGTACCGGCCTCCCCGAACAGGCGCCAGAATGTGGTGACTAAGGGCTTTTCACAGTAACTTCATTGAAGCCTACTTGTGACAATAAGTGATTATTATTATCTGAGGAAGGATGTTGTTGCTATGGAGGGCGTGTTGTGAAGATTTACCAGGCTGATTCCTGGGATGGTCTGACTTATATGAGGAGAGATTAAATCGGTTAGGATTATGTTCATTGGAGTTTAGAAGAGTGAGAGGGGATCTCATACAAACTTACAAAGTTCTAACAGGGTTAGACAGGGTAGATTCAGAGAGAATGTTCCGATGGTGTGGGGGGTCCAGAACTAGGGGTCATAGTTTGAGGATAAGGGTTGAGGTGAGGAGGAATTTCTTCACCCAGAGAGTGGTGAATCGGTGGAATCGGCTACCACAGAAGGTAGTTGAGGCCAAAACGTTATGTAATTTCAGAAGGAATCAGATCTAGCTCTTGGGGCTAAAGGGATCAAGGGATATGGGGGGAAGGCGGGATCAGGGTATTGAACTTGATGATCAGTCATGGTCATAATGAATGTTGGAACAGGCTCGAAGGGCCGAATGGCCTCCTCCTGCTTCTTTTCTATGTTTTAAAATTCTATGGCTGCACATTCTCCCGTGTCTGCGTGGATTTCCTCCGGATGCTCCAGTTTCCTCCCATAAAAGAAAGATGTGCGGGTTCGGTGGATTGGCCATGCTAAATTGTGGGAGGAAACCGGAGCACCCGGAGGAAACCCACGCAGACACGGGGAGAACGTGCAAACTCCACATTTATATACGCGTAGATATATAAATAAATATCAAGTGCCACTGATAGCTGGTATTGCCCTGAAGAGGGGGCTGTAGCTCGGTATCTGACTTGCTTCATTTCCTGTTTTGTTTCGTGCTAATGGGCCTCTCTGTCTTGCATCATTTCGCTCTGCAGCTCCAGGTGCGGAGTGAGCAAAGAGCTTGAGCTCTGGAAAAGGGGAAGCGGGCCAGGTGGAGCAAAATGGGAAGGTCAGGGAAAGGTTAGATGGCGGGGGAGATTAAATCATAAAGATGTTATGGAAACAAAAGGCAAGGAGTGTGGTAAAGGAACAAAACATTGGTCCAGAGTACGTGTTAATTGCAGAATAAAGAGCAGAATAGCAGATTAAAGTGGATTCAAGCTCCACAGCAGGATGTTAGCATGTCAGTCGAAGGTGAAACCCAGTTCAGTGCTGAGACAGTGTTACACAGTTGTCATTCTTGTTTTTCAGACATTAAACCCAGGTCCTGTCCGTCCCCTTAGATATTTATACAAGATCCTATGGCATACTTGCAAAGACCAGGCGAGGAGTGCATCTTCTTGGCTTATCTCCCCCCCCCCCCCCCCCCCCCAATCAAAATCTGTAATATAGATTACCTGGTCACGAACTCATTGCTGCCTGTGGGATCTTCCTGTGCACAGGTTGGTTGTTCCTGTATTGCAACAGCGACAACACACCAAAAGTGTTTCAGGGTCCGCAAAGTGCTTTGAGGTGTTCTGAGGATGTGAAAGATGCTATCCAGGCGTGAGGGGAGGGGTCCCGTCTGCCAGCCGATGATGTGTTGGGTGTTCTGGATCACATACAGGTCACCAACACTTGAAGTAGTGCAACATTATTTTATTAAAAGGTTAACTATTGAAACATACATGAACTGTGGGTAAATACGATACTAGCTTTAACTAAAGACCTTTGGCTTGTCCGAACCAGTTAACCAGCACTCAGCACATGGTGAATGTCTGTGTTGCAGGCTGTGAACTCTGTGCTCCTAGCTAGCTGCTACTCGAATGAGTGGGAACTCTGATGTCCCCTGTCTTTATAGTGCGTGTGCTCTCACTGGTGATTGGCTGCAATGTTGTGTATGTTGATTGGTCTTGCTGTGTGTCCACCAGTGTGTGTCTGCACCATGATATACTGGTGTATATTATGACATCCCCCCTTTTATATAAAAAAATGTGCCTGCGTGACAATAAATAGTGTGTGGTGAATGTTCCTGACTACGTGTGTGCGAAATATTTAGAGGACTATGTACATAAAACTAAGCTATTTACATGGGAAGGTGCCTGGTGCAGAAAAAACAGTGTGTCACACAAATAACGAGATGAACACTATATACAAACCACTTGAACGATTAAACGGAAGAACAGAACAGACCAGAGAGTCCATTAGTGCAAAGTTCACAAATTAAGCCTCTGAGGTGGGCGACAAATTCTGGTTGACCGCCTCAAGGGTGGGTCAGGAGCCACCTGCTGAGGAGCGGGCTGGACTGCGTCAGAGTGAGGAGGATGCAGAGTAACCGGAATCTCTGCATAGTCCAGGTCAGGGACAACAGGAGGGCGTGTCTATGGCGAAGGATCACGTAGCGAGAGCGGAACGAGACGAAGGGCACATCGATTACGGCGCAGAATGGAACCATCCGGTAGACGAACCAGGAATGAGCGGGGAGCCACCTGCCGAAGAACCACAGCAGTTGCAGCCCAGCCACCATCTGCAATATGGATGCGAATGTTGTCATCTGGAGCCAGAGCCGGGAGATCAGCTGCAGGGGAGTCATGAGCTGCCTTGTGCTGTGCACGAGACAGCTGCATCCGGCGAAGGACCGGAACGTGGTCGAGGTCTGGGACGTGAATGGACGGCACCGTCGTCCTCAGGGTGCGACCCATGAGCAGCTGGGCTGGCGACAGGCCCGTGGAGAGTGGGGCCGAACGATAGGCCAGCAAGGCGAGGTAGAAGTCGGATCCTGCATCGGCAGCCTTGCAGAGGAGCCGGTTGACTATATGGACACCCTTCTCCGCTTTGCCGTTGGATTGGGGGTACAGGGGACTGGATGTCACATGCACAAAGTTGTACCTGCTGGCAAAGTTGGACCATTCCTGGCTCGCGAAGCAGGGGCCATTGTCCGACATCACAGTGAGTGGAATGCCGTGACGAGCAACGGTGTCCTTACAGGCATGGATGACTGCAGACGATGTGATGTCGTGCCAATGTACCACCTCCGGGTAGTTTGAAAAATAGTCTACAATCAGAACATAGTCCCTGCCCAGCGCGTGGAACAGGTCGATGCCGACCTTGGACCAAGGGGACGTGACCAACTCATGGAACTGTAGGGTCTCACGTGGTTGGGCCGGCTGGAACCGCTGACAGGTGGGGCAGTTGAGCACTGTGTTGGCGATGTCGTCATTGATGCCGGGCCAGTACACTGCCTCTCGGGCCCGTCGGCGGCACTTCTCCACGCCAAGATGGCCCTCGTGTAGCTGTTCCAAGACGAGCTGGCGCATGCTGTGCGGGATAACAATGCGGTCCAGCTTCAGGAGGACACCATCGACTACCGCTAGATCGTCTCTGATGTTGTAGAACTGCGGGCATTGGCCCTTGAGCCACCCGTCTGTTAGGTGGCGCATGCCACGCTGTCGCAGGGGGTCAGCCGCAGTCTTGCGGCGAATTTGGACGAGGCGTTCATCCGTGACCGGTAGATTGGAGGCCACAAAGGCCACATGGGCGTCAACCTGGCAGACAAATCCCTCTGGGTCACACGTGGTGTTGACTACCCTGGACAGAGCGTCGGCTATGATCAGGTCTTTGCCCGGGGTGTATACGAGCTGGAAGTCGTATAGCCGGAGTTTGAGCAGAATGCGCTGGAGGCGAGGCGTCATGTCGTTCAAGTCTTTTTGTATTATATTGACCAGCGGGCGATGGTTGGTCTCAAGGGTGAATTGGGGAAGGCCGTACACATAATCATGAAACTTGACGACACCGGTCAGAAGGCCCAGGCACTCCTTTTCTATCTGCGTGTAGCGCTGTTCCGTGAGGGTCATGGCGCGTGACGCATATGCAACGGGAGCCCATGATGAGGCCTCATCGCGTTGCAGGAGCACTGCCCCAATGCCAGATTGGTTGGCATCGGTCGAAATTTTTGTCTCTTTCGCTGGATCAAAAAAGGCCAATACCAGGGCCGTGGTAAATTTGGTTTTAAGTTCTCTCCATTCGCGCTCGTGGGCAGGAAGCCATTGGAAGTCTGTCGTCTTCCTGACCAGGTTCCTGAGAGCTGTGGTATGAGAGGCGAGGTTAGGGATGAACTCCCCTAGGAAGTTGACCATGCCCTGAAACCGGAGGACCGCCTTCTTGTCCTCTGGCTTTTTCATGGCTGTGATGGCAGCCACCTTGTCCGCATCCGGCCGCACACCCAACTGGGAGATGTGGTCCCCTAGGAACTTGAGTTCCGTCTGGCCGAAGGAGCATTTGGCTCTATTGAGGCGTAGGCCCTGCTCCCATATGCGTTTGAACACGCGCTGGAGACGACTGATATGCTCCTGCGGGGTGGTGAACCAAATGATTATGTCGCCGACATAGATGCGAACACCTTCAATGCCTTCCATCATTTGTTCCATGATCCTGTGGAACACTTCTGACGCCGATATGATCCCAAACGGCATCCTGTTGTAACAATATCTGCCATATGGTGTGTTAAAGGTACACAGTTTCCTGCTGGATCGGCCTAGTTGAATTTGCCAGAATCCTTTCGAGGCGTCAAGTTTGGTGAAGAGCTTGGCCCGAGCCATCTCGCATGTGATCTCTTTGTGCTTGGGGATTGGGTAATGCGCCCTCATTATGTTGCGATTCAGATCCTTTGGATCAATGCAGATTCTGAGCTCGCCGGAAGGCTTCTTTACGCACACCATGGAACTGACCCAGTCGGTTGGTTCTGTAACTCTGGAGATCACTCCTTGGTCTTGGAGGTCCTGCAGCTGCTGCTTGAGGCGGTCCTTGAGGGGTGCTGGGACTCTGCGAGGTGCGTGCACCACAGGTGTCGCATTCTGTTTGAGTAGGATCTTGTAAGTATATGGGATCGTGCCCATGCCTTCGAAGATGTCGCGGTGCTAGCCGATGATGGCGTTGAGTTGCGCCTGAAGTCAGATTCTGGAGAGAGAGAGTGAACTCTTTGAACGAGGATTAGCAGCTTGCATGCCTGTGTGCCTAGCAGAGAGTCCTTCGAGGAGCCCATGATCTCGAAAGGCAGGGTGGCTTTCCGTGACTTGTGCGTCACTTCGAGTTGGCATGAACCGGTAGCAGGAATGATGTTGCCATTGTAGTCCAATAGCTGGTAGGCCGACGGAAGAATGGTTGGTTCGACACGAAGGCTTTGGAAAGCAGACCACGCGATGAGATTGGCGGAGGCACCAGTGTCCAGGCGGAATTGTATTTGGGACCGGTTGACCGTCAGGGTGGCACACCACTCACCGTCTGGATCGATGCTGTATACCGATAGCGGCTGGTGTCTTTGCTTCGGGGACAGCCTGTTTTTCGTTACGACACCAGCTCGATACTGACACCAACAGCACGGTAGCATTGTGGATAGCACAATTGCTTCACAGTTCCAGGGTCCCAGGTTCGATTCCGGCTTGGGTCACTGTCTGTGCGGAGTTTGCACATCCGCTGTACACTCGCCATAGGAGCGCTGTACACTCGCCGTACACTCACCATAGGAGCACTGTACACTCGCCGTACACTCGCCATAGGAGCGCTGTACGCTCACCATACACTCGTCGTAAGAGCGCTGTACACTCGCCGTACACTCACCATAGGAGCGCTGTACACTCGCCGTACACTCGCCATAGGACCGCTGTACTCTCGCCGTACACTCGCCATAGGAGCGCTGTACTCTCGCCATACACTCGCCGTAAGAGCGCTGTACACTCGCCGTACACTCGCCATAGGACCGCTGTACTCTCGCCGTACACTCGCCATAGGAGCGCTGTACTCTCGCCATACACTCGCCGTAAGAGCGCTGTACACTCGCCGTACACTCGCCGTAAGAGCGCTGTACACTCGCTGTACACTCGCCATAGGAGCGCTGTACTCTCGCCGTACACTCGCCGTAAGAGCGCTGTACACTCGCCGTACACTCGGCGTAAGAGCGCTGTACACTCGCCGTACATTCGCCATAAGAGCGCTGTACTCTCGCCGTACACTCGCCGTAAGAGCGCTGTACAGTCGCCGTACACTCACCATAGGAGCGCTGTATTCACGCCGTACACTAGCCGTAAGAGCGCTGTACACTCGCCATACACTCGCCATAGGAGCGCTGTACACTCGCCATACACTCGCCGTACACTCGCCATAGGAGCGCTGTACTCTCGCCGTACACTCGCCGTAAGAGCGCTGTACACTCGCCGTACACTCGCCGTAAGAGCGCTGTACACTCGCCGTACACTCGCCATAGGAGCGCTGTACACTCGCTGTACACTCGCCATAGGAGCGCTGTACTCTCGCCGTACACTCGCCGTCTGAGCGCTGTACACTCGCCGTACACTCGCCATAGGAGCGCTGTACTCTCGCCGTACACTCGTCATAAGAGCGATGTACACTCGCCGTACACTCGCCGTAAGAGCGCTGTACACTCGCCGTACTTTCGCCATAGGAGCGCTGTACTCTCGCGTACACTCGCCGTAAGAGCGCTGTACTCTCGCCGGACACTCGGCGTAAGAGCGCTGTACACTCGCCGTACACTCGCCGTAAGAGCGCTGTACTCTCGCCGTACATTCGCCGTAAGAGCGCTGTACACTCGCCGTACACTCGCCACAGGAGCGCTGTTCTCTCGCCGTACACTCGCCGTAAGAACGCTGTACACTCGCCGTACACTCACCATAGGAGCGCTGTACACTCGCCGTACACTCGCCATAGGAGCGCTGTACATTCGCCGTACACTCGCCGTAGGAACGATGTACACTCGCCGTACACTCGCCATAGGAGCACTGTACACTCGCCATTGGAGCGCTGTACACTCGCCGTACACTCGCCATAGGAGCGCTGTACTCTCGCCGTACACTCGCCGTAAGAACGCTGTACACTCGCCGTACATTCACCATAGGAGCGCTGTACATTCACCGTACACTCGCCATAGGAGCCCTGTACACTCGCCGTACACTCGCCATAGGAGCGCTGTACACTCGCCGTACACTCGCCATAGGCGCGCTGTACACTCGCCGTACACTCGCCATAGGAGCGCTGTACACTCGCCGTACACTCGCCATTGGAGCGCTGTACACTCGCCGTACACTCGCCGTAAGAGCGCTGTACACTCGCCGTACACTCGCCGTAAGAGCGCTGTACTCTCGCCATAGGAGCGCTGTACACGCGCCGTACACTCGCCGTAAGAGCGCTGTACTCTCGCCATAGGAGCGCTGTACTCTCGCCGTACACTTGCCATAGGAGCGCTGTACTCTCGCCGTAAGAGCGCTGTACTCTCGCCGTACACTCGCCGTAAGAGCGCTGTACTCTCACCGTACACTCGCCGTAAGAGCGCTGTACTCTCGCCGAACACTCGCCATTGGAGCGCTGTACTCTCACCGTACACTCGCCATAGGAGCGCTCTACTCTCGCCGTACACTCGCCGTAAGAGCGCTGTATTCTCACCGTACACTCGCCGTAAGAGCGCTGTACTCTCGCCGAAAACTCGCCATAGGAGCGCTGTACTCTCACCGTACACTCGCCATAGGAGCGCTCTACTCTCGCCGTACACTCGCCGTAAGAGCGCTGTACACTCGCCGTACACTCGCCGTAAGAGCGCTGTACACTCGCCGTACACTCGCCATAGGAGCACTGTACACTCGCCATTGGAGCGCTGTACACTCGCCGTACACTCGCCATAGGAGCGCTGTACTCTCGCCGTACACTCGCCGTAAGAACGCTGTACACTCGCCGTACACTCACCATAGGAGCGCTGTACATTCACCGTACACTCGCCATAGGAGCGCTGTACACTCGCCGTACACTCGCCATAGGAGCGCTGTACACTCGCCGTACACTCGCCATAGGCGCGCTGTTCACTCGCCGTACACTCGCCATAGGAACGCTGTACACTCGCCGTACACTCACCATAGGAGCGCTGTACATTCACCGTACACTCGCCATAGGAGCGCTGTACACTCGCCGTACACTCGCCATAGGAGCGCTGTACACTCGCCGTACACTCGCCATAGGCGCGCTGTACACTCGCCGTACACTCGCCATAGGAGCGCTGTACACTCGCCGTACACTCGCCATAGGAGCGCTGTACACTCGCCGTACACTCGCCATAAGAGCGCTGTACTCTCGCCATAGGAGCGCTGTACACGCGCCGTACACTCGCCGTAAGAGCGCTGTACTCTCGCCATAGGAGCGCTGTACTCTCGCCGTACACTCGCCATAGGAGCGCTGTACTCTCGCCGTAAGAGCGCTGTACTCTCGCCGTACACTCGCCGTAAGAGCGCTGTACTCTCACCGTACACTCGCCGTAAGAGCGCTGTACTCTCGCCGAACACTCGCCATAGGAGCGCTGTACTCTCACCGTACACTCGCCATAGGAGCGCTCTACTCTCGCCGTACACTCGCCGTAAGAGCGCTGTACACTCGCCGTACACTCGCCGTAAGAGTGCTGTACACTCGCCGTACACTCGCCGTAAGAGCGCTGTACACTCGCCGTACACTCGCCATAGGAGCGCTGTACTCTCGCCGTACACTCGCCGTAAGAGCGCTGTACACTCGCCATAAGAGCGCTGTACTCTCGCCGTACACTCGCCGCAAGAGCGCTGTACACTCGCTGTACACTCACCATAGGAGCGCTGTACTCACGCCGTACACTAGCCGTAAGAGCGCTGTACACTCGCCATACACTCGCCATAGGAGCGCTGTACACTCGCCATACACTCGCCGTACACTCGCCATAGGAGCGCTGTACTCTCGCCGTACACTCGCCGTACGAGCGCTGTACACTCGCCGTTTACTTGCTATAGGAGCGCTGTACACTCGCCGTACACTCGCCATAGGAGCGCTGTACACTCGCCGTACACTCGCCATGGGAGCACTGTACACACGCCGTACACTCGCCTTAGGAGCACTGTACACATGCCGTACACTCGCCACAGGAGCGCTGTACTCTCGCCGTACACTCGCAGAAAGAGCGCTGTACATTCGCCATACATTTGCCATAGGAGCGCTGTACTCTCGCTGTACACTCGCCATAGGAGCGCTGTACTCACGCCGTACACACGCCATAAGAGCGCTGTACACTCGCCATACACTCGCCATAGGAGCGCTGTACTCTCGCCGTACACTCACCATAGGAGCGCTGTACTGATGCCGTACACTCGCCGTAAGAGAGCTGTAGACTCGCCATACACTCGCCATAGGAGCGCTGTACTCTCGCCGTACACTCAACATAGGAGCGCTGTACATTCACCGTACACTCGCCATAGGAGCGCTGTACACTCGCCGTACACTCGCCATAGGAGCGCTGTACACTCGCCGTACACTCGCCATAGGCGCGCTGTACACTCGCCGTACACTCGCCATAGGAGCGCTGTACACTCGCCGTACACTCGCCATAGGAGCGCTGTACACTCGCCGTACACTCGCCATTGGAGCGCTGTACACTCGCCGTACACTCGCCGTAAGAGCGCTGTAGACTCGCCGTACACTCGCAGTAAGAGCGCTGTACTCTCGCCATAGGAGCGCTGTACACACGCCGTACACTCGCCGTAAGAGCGCTGTACTCTCGCCATAGGAGCGCTGTACTCTCGCCGTACACTCGCCATAGGAGCGCTGTACTCTCGCCGTAAGAGCGCTGTACTCTCGCCGTACACTCGCCGTAAGAGCGCTGTACTCTCACCGTACACTCGCCGTAAGAGCGCTGTACTCTCGCCGAACACTCGCCATAGGAGCGCTGTACTCTCACCGTACACTCGCCATAGGAGCGCTCTACTCTCGCCGTACACTCGCCGTAAGAGCGCTGTACACTCGCCGTACACTCGCCGTAAGAGCGCTGTACACTCGCCGTACACTCGCCGTAAGAGCGCTGTACACTCGCCGTACACTCGCCATAGGAGCGCTGTACTCTCGCCGTACACTCGCCGTAAGAGCGCTGTACACTCGCCGTACACTCGCCATAAGAGCGCTGTACTCTCGCCGTAAACTCGCCGTAAGAGCGCTGTACACTCGCCGTACACTCACCATAGGAGCGCTGTACTCACGCCATACACTAGCCGTAAGAGCGCTGTACACTCGCCATACACTCGCCATAGGAGCGCTGTACACTCGCCATACACTCGCCGTACACTCGCCATAGGAGTGCTGTACTCTCGCCGTACACTCGCCGTAAGAGCGCTGTACACTCGCCGTTTACTTGCTATAGGAGCGCTGTACACTCGCCGTACACTCGCCATAGGAGCGCTGTACACTCGCCGTACACTCGCCATGGGAGCACTGTACACACGCCGTACACTCGCCTTAGGAGCACTGTACACATGCCGTACACTCGCCACAGGAGCGCTGTACTCTCGCCGTACACTCACCGTAAGAGCGCTGTACATTCGCCATACACTTGCCATAGGAGCGCTGTACTCTCGCTGTACACTCGCCATAGGAGCGCTGTACTCACGCCGTACACACGCCATAAGAGCGCTGTACACTCGCCATACACTCGCCAGAGGAGCGCTGTACTCTCGCCGTACACTCACCATAGGAGCGCTGTACTGATGCCGTACACTCGCCGTAAGAGAGCTGTACACTCGCCATACACTCGCCATAGGAGCGCTGTACTCTCGCCGTACACTCGCCATAGGAGCGCTGTACACTCGCCGTACACTCGCCATAGGAGCGCTGTACACTCGCCATAAACTCGCCATAGGAGCGCTGTTCTCTCGCCATACACTCGCCATAGCTGCGCTGTACTCTCGCCGTACACTCGCCGTTAGAGCGCTGTACACTCGCCGTACACTCGCCATTGGAGCGCTGTACACTCGCCGTACACTCGCCATAGGAGCGCTGTACACTCGCCATACACTCGCCACAGGAGCGCTGTAAACTCGCCGTACACTCGCCATAGGAGCGCTGTACACTCGCCGTACACTCGCCGTAGCAGCGCTGTACACTCGCCGTACACTCGCCATAGGAACGCTGTACTCTCGCCGTACACTCGCCGTAAGAGCGCTGTAGACTCGCCGAACACTCGCCATAGGAGCGCTGTACTCTCACCGTACACTCGCCATAGGAGCGCTCTACTCTCGCCGTACACTCGCCGTAAGAGCGCTGTACACTCGCCGTACACTCGCCGTAAGAGCGCTGTACACTCGCCGTACACTCACCATAGGAGCACTGTACACTCGCCATTGGAGCGCTGTACACTCGCCGTACACTCGCCATAGGAGCGCTGTACTCTCGCCGTACACTCGCCGTAAGAACGCTGTACACTCGCCGTACACTCACCATAGGAGCGCTGTACATTCACCGTACACTCTCCATAGGAGCGCTGTACACTCGCCGTACACTCGCCATAGGAGCGCTGTACACTCGCCGTACACTCGCCATAGGCGCGCTGTACACTCGCCGTACACTCGCCATAGGAGCGCTGTACACTCGCCGTACACTCGCCATAGGAGCGCTGTACACTCGCCGTACACTCGCCATTGGAGCGCTGTACACTCGCCGTACACTCGCCGTAAGAGCGCTGTACTCTCGCCATAGGAGCGCTGTACACGCGCCGTACACTCGCCGTAAGAGCGCTGTACTCTCGCCATAGGAGCGCTGTACTCTCGCCGTACACTCGCCATAGGAGCGCTGTACTCTCGCCGTAAGAGCGCTGTACTCTCGCCGTACACTCGCCGTAAGAGCGCTGTACTCTCACCGTACACTCGCCGTAAGAGCGCTGTACTCTCGCCGAACACTCGCCATAGAAGCGCTGTACTCTCACCGTACACTCGCCATAGGAGCGCTCTACTCTCGCCGTACACTCGCCGTAAGAGCGCTGTACACTCGCCGTACACTCGCCGTAAGAGCGCTGTACACTCGCCGTACACTCGCCGTAAGAGCGCTGTACACTCGCCGTACACTCGCCATAGGAGCGCTGTACTCTCGCCGTACACTCGCCGTAAGAGCGCTGTACACTCGCCGTACACTCGCCATAAGAGCGCTGTACTCTCGCCGTACACTCGCCGTAAGAGCGCTGTACACTCGCCGTACACTCACCATAGGAGCGCTGTACTCACGCCGTACACTAGCCGTAAGAGCGCTGTACACTCGCCATAGGAGCGCTGTACACTCGCCATACACTCGCCGTACACTCGCCATAGGAGCGCTGTACTCTCGCCGTACACTCGCCGTAAGAGCACTGTACACTCGCCGTTTACTTGCTATAGGAGCGCTGTACACTCGCCGTACACTCGCCATAGGAGCGCTGTACACTCGCCGTACACTCGCCATGGGAGCACTGTACACACGCCGTACACTCGCCTTAGGAGCACTGTACACATGCCGTACACTCGCCACAGGAGCGCTGTACTCTCGCCGTACACTCGCCGTAAGAGCGCTGTACATTCGCCATACACTTGCCATAGGAGCGCTGTACTCTCGCTGTACACTCGCCATAGGAGCGCTGTACTCACGCCGTACACACGCCATAAGAGCGCTGTACACTCGCCATACACTCGCCATAGGAGCGCTGTACTCTCGCCGTACACTCACCATAGGAGCGCTGTACTGATGCCGTACACTCGCCGTAAGAGAGCTGTACACTCGCCATACACTCGCCATAGGAGCGCTGTACTCTCGCCGTACACTCGCCATAGGAGCGCTGTACACTCGCCGTACACTCGCCATAGGAGCGCTGTACACTCGCCATAAACTCGCCATAGGAGCGCTGTTCTCTCGCCATACACTCGCCACAGGAGCGCTGTAAATTCGCCGTACACTCGCCATAGGAGCGCTGTACACTCGCCGTACACTCGCCGTAGCAGCGCTGTACACTCGCCGTACACTCGCCATAGGAACGCTGTACTCTCGCCGTACACTCGCCGTAAGAGCGCTGTAGACTCGCCGTACACTCGCCATATGAACGCTGTACTCTCGCCGTACACTCGCCGTAAGAGCGCTGTACTCTCGCCGTACACTCGCCATAGGAGCGCTGTACACTCGCCGTACACTCGCCATAGGAGCGCTGTACACTCGCCATAGGAGCGCTGTACATTCGCCGTACACTCGCCATAGGAGCGCTGTACACTCGCCGTACACTCGCCATAGGAGCGCTCTATACTCGCCGTACACTCGCCGTAAGCGCGCCGTACACTTGCCATAGGAGCGCTGTACACTCGCCGTACACTCGCCATAGGAGCGCTGTACACTCGCCATTGGAGCGCTGTACGCACGCCGTACACTCGCCATAGGAGCACTGTACACTCGCCGTACACTCGCCATAGGGGCGTTGAACTGATGCCGTACACTCGCCGTAAGAGAGCTGTACACTCGCCATACACTCGCCATAGGAGCGGTGTACTCTCGCCGTACACTCGCCATAGGAGCGCTGTACACTCGCCGTACACTCGCCATAGGAGCGCTGTACACTCGCCATAAACTCGCCATAGGAGCGCTGTTCTCTCGCCATACACTCGCCATAGGTGCGCTGTACTCTCGCCGTACACTCGCCGTTAGAACGCTGTACACTCGCCGTACACTCGCCATTGGAGCGCTGTACACTCGCCGTACACTCGCCGTAGCAGCGCTGTACACTCGCCGTACACTCGCCATAGGAACGCTGTACTCTCGCCGTACACTCGCCGTAAGAGCGCTGTAGACTCGCCGAACACTCGCCATAGGAGCGCTGTACTCTCACCGTACACTCGCCATAGGAGCGCTCTACTCTCGCCGTACACTCGCCGTAAGAGCGCTGTACTCTCACCGTACACTCGCCGTAAGAGCGCTGTACTCTCGCCGAAAACTCGCCATAGGAGCGCTGTACTCTCACCGTACACTCGCCATAGGAGCGCTCTACTCTCGCCGTACACTCGCCGTAAGAGCGCTGTACACTCGCCGTACACTCGCCGTAAGAGCGCTGTACACTCGCCGTACACTCACCATAGGAGCACTGTACACTCGCCATTGGAGCGCTGTACACTCGCCGTACACTCGCCATAGGAGCGCTGTACTCTCGCCGTACACTCGCCGTAAGAACGCTGTACACTCGCCGTACACTCACCATAGGAGCGCTGTACATTCACCGTACACTCTCCATAGGAGCGCTGTACACTCGCCGTACACTCGCCATAGGAGCGCTGTACACTCGCCGTACACTCGCCATAGGCGCGCTGTACACTCGCCGTACACTCGCCATAGGAGCGCTGTACACTCGCCGTACACTCGCCATAGGAGCGCTGTACACTCGCCGTACACTCGCCATTGGAGCGCTGTACACTCGCCGTACACTCGCCGTAAGAGCGCTGTACTCTCGCCATAGGAGCGCTGTACACGCGCCGTACACTCGCCGTAAGAGCGCTGTACTCTCGCCATAGGAGCGCTGTACTCTCGCCGTACACTCGCCATAGGAGCGCTGTACTCTCGCCGTAAGAGCGCTGTACTCTCGCCGTACACTCGCCGTAAGAGCGCTGTACTCTCACCGTACATTCGCCGTAAGAGCGCTGTACTCTCGCCGAACACTCGCCATAGAAGCGCTGTACTCTCACCGTACACTCGCCATAGGAGCGCTCTACTCTCGCCGTACACTCGCCGTAAGAGCGCTGTACACTCGCCGTACACTCGCCGTAAGAGCGCTGTACACTCGCCGTACACTCGCCGTAAGAGCGCTGTACACTCGCCGTACACTCGCCATAGGAGCGCTGTACTCTCGCCGTACACTCGCCGTAAGAGCGCTGTACACTCGCCGTACACTCGCCATAAGAGCGCTGTACTCTCGCCGTACACTCGCCGTAAGAGCGCTGTACACTCGCCGTACACTCACCATAGGAGCGCTGTACTCACGCCGTACACTAGCCGTAAGAGCGCTGTACACTCGCCATACACTCGCCATAGGAGCGCTGTACACTCGCCATACACTCGCCGTACACTCGCCATAGGAGCGCTGTACTCTCGCCGTACACTCGCCGTAAGAGCACTGTACACTCGCCGTTTACTTGCTATAGGAGCGCTGTACACTCGCCGTACACTCGCCATAGGAGCGCTGTACACTCGCCGTACACTCGCCATGGGAGCACTGTACACACGCCGTACACTCGCCTTAGGAGCACTGTACACATGCCGTACACTCGCCACAGGAGCGCTGTACTCTCGCCGTACACTCGCCGTAAGAGCGCTGTACATTCGCCATACACTTGCCATAGGAGCGCTGTACTCTCGCTGTACACTCGCCATAAGAGCGCTGTACTCTCGCCGTACACTCGCCGTAAGAGCGCTGTACACTCGCCGTACACTCACCATAGGAGCGCTGTACTCACGCCGTACACTAGCCGTAAGAGCGCTGTACACTCGCCATAGGAGCGCTGTACACTCGCCATACACTCGCCGTACACTCGCCATAGGAGCGCTGTACTCTCGCCGTACACTCGCCGTAAGAGCACTGTACACTCGCCGTTTACTTGCTATAGGAGCGCTGTACACTCGCCGTACACTCGCCATAGGAGCGCTGTACACTCGCCGTACACTCGCCATGGGAGCACTGTACACACGCCGTACACTCGCCTTAGGAGCACTGTACACATGCCGTACACTCGCCACAGGAGCGCTGTACTCTCGCCGTACACTCGCCGTAAGAGCGCTGTACATTCGCCATACACTTGCCATAGGAGCGCTGTACTCTCGCTGTACACTCGCCATAGGAGCGCTGTACTCACGCCGTACACACGCCATAAGAGCGCTGTACACTCGCCATACACTCGCCATAGGAGCGCTGTACTCTCGCCGTACACTCACCATAGGAGCGCTGTACTGATGCCGTACACTCGCCGTAAGAGAGCTGTACACTCGCCATACACTCGCCATAGGAGCGCTGTACTCTCGCCGTACACTCGCCATAGGAGCGCTGTACACTCGCCGTACACTCGCCATAGGAGCGCTGTACACTCGCCATAAACTCGCCATAGGAGCGCTGTTCTCTCGCCATACACTCGCCACAGGAGCGCTGTAAATTCGCCGTACACTCGCCATAGGAGCGCTGTACACTCGCCGTACACTCGCCGTAGCAGCGCTGTACACTCGCCGTACACTCGCCATAGGAACGCTGTACTCTCGCCGTACACTCGCCGTAAGAGCGCTGTAGACTCGCCGTACACTCGCCATATGAACGCTGTACTCTCGCCGTACACTCGCCGTAAGAGCGCTGTACTCTCGCCGTACACTCGCCATAGGAGCGCTGTACACTCGCCGTACACTCGCCATAGGAGCGCTGTACACTCGCCATAGGAGCGCTGTACATTCGCCGTACACTCGCCATAGGAGCGCTGTACACTCGCCGTACACTCGCCATAGGAGCGCTCTATACTCGCCGTACACTCGCCGTAAGCGCGCCGTACACTTGCCATAGGAGCGCTGTACACTCGCCGTACACTCGCCATAGGAGCGCTGTACACTCGCCATTGGAGCGCTGTACGCACGCCGTACACTCGCCATAGGAGCACTGTACACTCGCCGTACACTCGCCATAGGGGCGTTGAACTGATGCCGTACACTCGCCGTAAGAGAGCTGTACACTCGCCATACACTCGCCATAGGAGCGGTGTACTCTCGCCGTACACTCGCCATAGGAGCGCTGTACACTCGCCGTACACTCGCCATAGGAGCGCTGTACACTCGCCATAAACTCGCCATAGGAGCGCTGTTCTCTCGCCATACACTCGCCATAGGTGCGCTGTACTCTCGCCGTACACTCGCCGTTAGAACGCTGTACACTCGCCGTACACTCGCCATTGGAGCGCTGTACACTCGCCGTACACTCGCCGTAGCAGCGCTGTACACTCGCCGTACACTCGCCATAGGAACGCTGTACTCTCGCCGTACACTCGCCGTAAGAGCGCTGTAGACTCGCCGAACACTCGCCATAGGAGCGCTGTACTCTCACCGTACACTCGCCATAGGAGCGCTCTACTCTCGCCGTACACTCGCCGTAAGAGCGCTGTACTCTCACCGTACACTCGCCGTAAGAGCGCTGTACTCTCGCCGAAAACTCGCCATAGGAGCGCTGTACTCTCACCGTACACTCGCCATAGGAGCGCTCTACTCTCGCCGTACACTCGCCGTAAGAGCGCTGTACACTCGCCGTACACTCGCCGTAAGAGCGCTGTACACTCGCCGTACACTCACCATAGGAGCACTGTACACTCGCCATTGGAGCGCTGTACACTCGCCGTACACTCGCCATAGGAGCGCTGTACTCTCGCCGTACACTCGCCGTAAGAACGCTGTACACTCGCCGTACACTCACCATAGGAGCGCTGTACATTCACCGTACACTCTCCATAGGAGCGCTGTACACTCGCCGTACACTCGCCATAGGAGCGCTGTACACTCGCCGTACACTCGCCATAGGCGCGCTGTACACTCGCCGTACACTCGCCATAGGAGCGCTGTACACTCGCCGTACACTCGCCATAGGAGCGCTGTACACTCGCCGTACACTCGCCATTGGAGCGCTGTACACTCGCCGTACACTCGCCGTAAGAGCGCTGTACTCTCGCCATAGGAGCGCTGTACACGCGCCGTACACTCGCCGTAAGAGCGCTGTACTCTCGCCATAGGAGCGCTGTACTCTCGCCGTACACTCGCCATAGGAGCGCTGTACTCTCGCCGTAAGAGCGCTGTACTCTCGCCGTACACTCGCCGTAAGAGCGCTGTACTCTCACCGTACATTCGCCGTAAGAGCGCTGTACTCTCGCCGAACACTCGCCATAGAAGCGCTGTACTCTCACCGTACACTCGCCATAGGAGCGCTCTACTCTCGCCGTACACTCGCCGTAAGAGCGCTGTACACTCGCCGTACACTCGCCGTAAGAGCGCTGTACACTCGCCGTACACTCGCCGTAAGAGCGCTGTACACTCGCCGTACACTCGCCATAGGAGCGCTGTACTCTCGCCGTACACTCGCCGTAAGAGCGCTGTACACTCGCCGTACACTCGCCATAAGAGCGCTGTACTCTCGCCGTACACTCGCCGTAAGAGCGCTGTACACTCGCCGTACACTCACCATAGGAGCGCTGTACTCACGCCGTACACTAGCCGTAAGAGCGCTGTACACTCGCCATACACTCGCCATAGGAGCGCTGTACACTCGCCATACACTCGCCGTACACTCGCCATAGGAGCGCTGTACTCTCGCCGTACACTCGCCGTAAGAGCACTGTACACTCGCCGTTTACTTGCTATAGGAGCGCTGTACACTCGCCGTACACTCGCCATAGGAGCGCTGTACACTCGCCGTACACTCGCCATGGGAGCACTGTACACACGCCGTACACTCGCCTTAGGAGCACTGTACACATGCCGTACACTCGCCACAGGAGCGCTGTACTCTCGCCGTACACTCGCCGTAAGAGCGCTGTACATTCGCCATACACTTGCCATAGGAGCGCTGTACTCTCGCTGTACACTCGCCATAGGAGCGCTGTACTCACGCCGTACACACGCCATAAGAGCGCTGTACACTCGCCATACACTCGCCATAGGAACGCTGTACTCTCGCCGTACACTCACCATAGGAGCGCTGTACTGATGCCGTACACTCGCCGTAAGAGAGCTGTACACTCGCCATACACTCGCCATAGGAGCGCTGTACTCTCGCCGTACACTCGCCATAGGAGCGCTGTACACTCGCCGTACACTCGCCATAGGAGCGCTGTACACTCGCCATAAACTCGCCATAGGAGCGCTGTTCTCTCGCCATACACTCGCCACAGGAGCGCTGTAAACTCGCCGTACACTCGCCATAGGAGCGCTGTACACTCGCCGTACACTCGCCGTAGCAGCGCTGTACACTCGCCGTACACTCGCCATAGGAACGCTGTACTCTCGCCGTACACTCGCCGTAAGAGCGCTGTAGACTCGCCGTACACTCGCCATATGAACGCTGTACTCTCGCCGTACACTCGCCGTAAGAGCGATGTACTCTCGCCGTACACTCGCCGTAAGAGCGCCGTACACTTGCCATAGGAGCGCTGTACACTCGCCGTACACTCGCCATAGGAGCGCTGTACACTCGCCGTACACTCGCCATAGGAGCGCTGTACATTCGCCGTACACTCGCCATAGGAGCGCTGTACATTCGCCGTACACTCGCCATAGGAGCGCTCTATACTCGCCGTACACTCGCCGTAAGCGCGCCGTACACTTGCCATAGGAGCGCTGTACACTCGCCGTACACTCGCCATAGGAGCGCTGTACACTCGCCATTGGAGCGCTGTACGCACGCCGTACACTCGCCATAGGAGCACTGTACACTCGCCGTACACTCGCCATAGGGGCGTTGAACTGATGCCGTACACTCGCCGTAAGAGAGCTGTACACTCGCCATACACTCGCCATAGGAGCGGTGTACTCTCGCCGTACACTCGCCATAGGAGCGCTGTACACTCGCCGTACACTCGCCATAGGAGCGCTGTACACTCGCCATAAACTCGCCATAGGAGCGCTGTTCTCTCGCCATACACTCGCCATAGGTGCGCTGTACTCTCGCCGTACACTCGCCGTTAGAACGCTGTACACTCGCCGTACACTCGCCATTGGAGCGCTGTACACTTTCGTACACTCGCCACAGGAGCGCTGTAAACTCGCCGTACACTCGCCATAGAAGCGCTGTACACTCGCCATAGGAGCGCTGTACACTCGCCGTACACTCGCCATAGGAACGCTGTACTCTCGTCGTACACTCGCCGTAAGAGCGCTGTACACTCGCCGTACACTCGCCATAGGAGCGCTGTACACTCTCCGTACACTCGCCATAGGAGCGCTGTACACTCGCCGTACACTCGCCATGGGAGCACTGTACACTCGCCGTACACTCGCCGTACACTCGCCATAGGAGCGCTGTACACTCGCCGTACACTCACCATAGGAGCACTGTACTCTCGCCGTACACTCGCCATTGGAGCGCTGTACTCTCGCCGTACACTCGCCGTAAGAGCGCTGTACACACGCCATACACTCGCCACAGGAGCGCTGTACACTCGCCGTACACTCGCCATAGGAGCGTGTACTCTCGCCGTACACTCGCCGTAAGAGCGCTGTACTCACGCCGTACACTCGCCGTAAGAGCGCTGTACTCTCACCGTACACTCGCCATACACTCGCCGTACACGCGCCATAGGAGCGCTGTACTCTAGCCGTACACTCGCCGTAAGAGCGCTGTACACACGCCGTACACTCGCCGTAAGAGCGCTCTACACTCGACGTACACTCGCCATAGGTGCGTTGTGCACTCGCTGTACACTCGCCATAGGAGCGCTGTACACTCGCCGTACACTTGCCATAGGAGCGCTCTACTCTCGCCATACACTCACCATAGGAGCGTTGTACTCTCGCCATACACTCGCCGTAAGAGCGCTGTACACTCGCCGTACACTCGCCATAGGAGCGCTGTACACTCGCTGTACACTCGCCATAGGAGCGCTGTACTCTCGCCGTACACTCGCCGTCAGAGCGCTGTACACTCGCCGTACACTCGCCGTAGGAGCGCTGTACTCTCGCCGTACACTCGTCATAAGAGCGATGTACAATCGCCGTACACTCGCCGTAAGAGCGCTGTACACTCGCCGTACTCTCGCCATAGGAGCGCTGTACTCTCGCCGTACACTCGCCGTAAGAGCGCTGTACTCTCGCCGTACACTCGGCGTAAGAGCGCTGTACACTCGCCGTACACTCGCCGTAAGAGCGCTGTACTCTCGCCGTACATTCGCCGTAAGAGCGCTGTACACTCGCCGTACACTCGCCACAGGAGCGCTGTTCTCTCGCCGTACACTCGCCGTAAGAACGCTGTACACTCGCCGTACACTCACCATAGGAGCGCTGTACACTCGCCGTACACTCGCCATAGGAGCGCTGTACATTCGCTGTACACTCGCCGTAGGAACGATGTACACTCGCCGTACACTCGCCATAGGAGCACTGTACACTCGCCATTGGAGCGCTGTACACTCGCCGTACACTCGCCATAGGAGCGCTGTACTCTCTCCGTACACTCGCCGTAAGAGCGCTATACACTCGCCGTACACTCGCCACAGGAGCGCTGTTCTCTCGCCGTACACTCGCCGTAAGAACGCTGTACACTCGCCGTACACTCACCATAGGAGCGCTGTACACTCGCCGTACACTCGCCATAGGAGCGCTGTACATTCGCCGTACACTCGCCGTAGGAACGATGTACACTCGCCGTACACTCGCCATAGGAGCACTGTACACTCGCCATTGGAGCGCTGTACACTCGCCGTACACTCGCCATAGGAGCGCTGTACTCTCGCCGTACACTCGCCGTAAGAACGCTGTACACTCGCCGTACACTCACCATAGGAGCGCTGTACATTCACCGTACACTCGCCATAGGAGCCATGTACACTCGCCGTACACTCGCCATAGGTGCGCTGTACACTCGCCGTACACTCGCCATAGGCGCGCTGTACACTCGCCGTACACTCGCCATAGGAGCGCTGTACACTCGCCGTACACTCGCCATTGGAGCGCTGTACACTCGCCGTACACTCGCCGTAAGAGCGCTGTACACTCGCCGTACACTCGCCGTAAGAGCGCTGTACTCTCGCCATAGGAGCGTTGTACACGCGCCGTACACTCGCCGTAAGAGCGCTGTACTCTCGCCATAGGAGCGTTGTACTCTCGCCGTACACTTGCCATAGGAGCGCTGTACTCTCGCCGTAAGAGCGCTGTACTCTCGCCGTACACTCGCCGTAAGAGCGCTGTACTCTCGCCGAACACTCGCCATAGGAGCGCTGTACTCTCACCGTACACTCGCCATAGGAGCGCTCTACTCTCGCCGTACACTCGCCGTAAGAGCGCTGTACTCTCACCGTACACTCGCCGTAAGAGCGCTGTACTCTCGCCGAACACTCGCCATAGGAGCGCTGTACTCTCACCGTACACTCGCCATAGGAGCGCTCTACTCTCGCCGTACACTCGCCGTAAGAGCGCTGTACACTCGCCGTACACTCGCCGTAAGAGCGCTGTACACTCGCCGTACACTCGCCATAGGAGCACTGTACACTCGCCATTGGAGCCCTGTACACTCGCCGTACACTCGCCATAGGAGCGCTGTACTCTCGCCGTAAGAACGCTGTACACTCGCCGTACACTCACCATAGGAGCGCTGTACATTCACCGTACACTCGCCATAGGAGCGCTGTACACTCGCCATACACTCGCCATAGGAGCGCTGTACACTCGCCGTACACTCGCCATAGGCGCGCTGTACACTCGCCGTACACTCGCCATAGGAGCGCTGTACACTCGCCGTACACTCGCCATAGGAGCGCTGTACACTCGCCGTACACTCGCCATTGGAGCGCTGTACACTCGCCGTACACTCGCCGTAAGAGCGCTGTACACTCGCCGTACACTCGCCGTAAGAGCGCTGTACTCTCGCCATAGGAGCGCTGTACGCGCGCCGTACACTCGCCATAAGAGCGCTGTACTCTCGCCGTAAGAGCGCTGTACTCTCGCCGTACACTCGCCGTAAGAGCGCTGTACTCTCACCGTACACTAGCCGTAAGAGCGCTGTACTCTCGCCGAACAATCGCCATAGGAGCGCTGTACTCTCACCGTACACTCGCCATAGGAGCGCTCTACTCTCGCCGTACCCTCGCCGTAAGAGCGCTGTACACTCGCCGTACACTCGCCGTAAGAGCGCTGTACACTCGCCGTACACTCGCCGTAAGAGCGCTGTACACTCGCCGTACACTCGCCATAGGAGCGCTGTACTCTCGCCGTACACTCGCCGTAAGAGCGCTGTACACTCGCCGTACACTCGCCATAAGAGCGCTGTACTCTCGCCGTACACTCGCCGTAAGAGCGCTGTACACTCGCCGTACACTCACCATAGGAGCGCTGTACTCACGCCGTACACTAGCCGTAAGAGCGCTGTACACTCGCCATACACTCGCCATAGGAGCGCTGTACACTCGCCATACACTCGCCGTACACTCGCCATAGGAGCGCTGTACTCTCGCCGTACACTCGCCGTAAGAGCGCTGTACACTCGCCGTATACTTGCTATAGGAGCGCTGTACACTCGCCGTACACTCGCCATAGGAGCGCTGTACACTCGCCGTACACTCGCCATGGGAGCACTGTACACACGCCGTACACTCGACTGAGGAGCACTTTACACATGCCGTACACTCGCCACAGGAGCGCTGTACTCTCGCCGTACACTCGCCGTAAGAGCGCTGTACATTCGCCATACACTTGCCATAGGAGCGCTGTACTCTCGCTGTACACTCGCCATAGGAGCGCTGTACTCACGCCGTACACACGCCATAAGAGCGCTGTACACTCGCCATACACTCGCCATAGGAGCGCTGTACTCTCGCCGTACACTCACCATAGGAGCGCTGTCCTGATGCCGCACACTCGCCGTAAGAGAGCTGTACACTCGCCATACACTCGCCATAGGAGCGCTGTACTCTCGCCGTACACTCGCCATAGGAGCGCTGTACACTCGCCGTACACTCGCCATAGGAGCGCTGTACACTCGCCATAAACTCGCCATAGGAGCGCTGTTCTCTCGCCATACACTCGCCATAGCTGCGCTGTACTCTCGCCGTACACTCGCCGTTAGAGCGCTGTACACTCGCCGTACACTCGCCATTGGAGCGCTGTACACTCGCCGTACACTCGCCATAGGAGCGCTGTACACTCGCCATACACTCGCCACAGGAGCGCTGTAAACTCGCCGTACACTCGCCATAGGAGCGCTGTACACTCGCGTACACTCGCCGTAGCAGCGCGGTACACTCGCCGTACACTCGCCATAGGAACGCTGTACTCTCGCCGTGCACTCGCCGTAAGAGCGCTGTAGACTCGCCGTACACTCGCCATAGGAACGCTGTACTCTCGCCGTACACTCGCCGTAAGAGCGCTGTACTCTCGCCGTACACTCGCCGTAAGAGCGCTCTATACTCACCGTACACTCGCCGTAAGAGCGCCGTACACTTGCCATAGGAGCGCTGTACACTCGCCGTACACTCGCCATAGGAGCGCTGTACACTCGCCGTACACTCGCCATAGGAGCGCTGTACATTCGCCGTACACTCGCCATAGGAGCGCTGTACACTCGCCATAGGAGCGCTGTACTCTCGCCGTACACTCGCCATAGGAGCGCTGTACTCTCGCCGTAAGAACGCTGTACACTCGCCGTACACTCACCATAGGAGCGCTGTACATTCACCGTACACTCGCCATAGGAGCGCTGTACACTCGCCATACACTCGCCATAGGAGCGCTGTACACTCGCCGTACACTCGCCATAGGCGCGCTGTACACTCGCCGTACACTCGCCATAGGAGCGCTGTACACTCGCCGTACACTCGCCATAGGAGCGCTGTACACTCGCCGTACACTCGCCATTGGAGCGCTGTACACTCGCCGTACACTCGCCGTAAGAGCGCTGTACACTCGCCGTACACTCGCCGTAAGAGCGCTGTACTCTCGCCATAGGAGCGCTGTACGCGCGCCGTACACTCGCCATAAGAGCGCTGTACTCTCGCCATAGGAGCGCTGTACTCTCGCCGTACACTCGCCATAGGAGCGCTGTACTCTCGCCGTAAGAGCGCTGTACTCTCGCCGTACACTCGCCGTAAGAGCGCTGTACTCTCACCGTACACTAGCCGTAAGAGCGCTGTACTCTCGCCGAACAATCGCCATAGGAGCGCTGTACTCTCACCGTACACTCGCCATAGGAGCGCTCTACTCTCGCCGTACCCTCGCCGTAAGAGCGCTGTACACTCGCCGTACACTCGCCGTAAGAGCGCTGTACACTCGCCGTACACTCGCCGTAAGAGCGCTGTACACTCGCCGTACACTCGCCATAGGAGCGCTGTACTCTCGCCGTACACTCGCCGTAAGAGCGCTGTACACTCGCCGTACACTCGCCATAAGAGCGCTGTACTCTCGCCGTACACTCGCCGTAAGAGCGCTGTACACTCGCCGTACACTCACCATAGGAGCGCTGTACTCACGCCGTACACTAGCCGTAAGAGCGCTGTACACTCGCCATACACTCGCCATAGGAGCGCTGTACACTCGCCATACACTCGCCGTACACTCGCCATAGGAGCGCTGTACTCTCGCCGTACACTCGCCGTAAGAGCGCTGTACACTCGCCGTATACTTGCTATAGGAGCGCTGTACACTCGCCGTACACTCGCCATAGGAGCGCTGTACACTCGCCGTACACTCGCCATGGGAGCACTGTACACACGCCGTACACTCGACTTAGGAGCACTTTACACATGCCGTACACTCGCCACAGGAGCGCTGTACTCTCGCCGTACACTCGCCGTAAGAGCGCTGTACATTCGCCATACACTTGCCATAGGAGCGCTGTACTCTCGCTGTACACTCGCCATAGGAGCGCTGTACTCACGCCGTACACACGCCATAAGAGCGCTGTACACTCGCCATACACTCGCCATAGGAGCGCTGTACTCTCGCCGTACACTCACCATAGGAGCGCTGTACTGATGCCGTACACTCGCCGTAAGAGAGCTGTACACTCGCCATACACTCGCCATAGGAGCGCTGTACTCTCGCCGTACACTCGCCATAGGAGCGCTGTACACTCGCCGTACACTCGCCATAGGAGCGCTGTACACTCGCCATAAACTCGCCATAGGAGCGCTGTTCTCTCGCCATACACTCGCCATAGCTGCGCTGTACTCTCGCCGTACACTCGCCGTTAGAGCGCTGTACACTCGCCGTACACTCGCCATTGGAGCGCTGTACACTCGCCGTACACTCGCCATAGGAGCGCTGTACACTCGCCATACACTCGCCACAGGAGCGCTGTAAACTCGCCGTACACTCGCCATAGGAGCGCTGTACACTCGCGTACACTCGCCGTAGCAGCGCGGTACACTCGCCGTACACTCGCCATAGGAACGCTGTACTCTCGCCGTGCACTCGCCGTAAGAGCGCTGTAGACTCGCCGTACACTCGCCATAGGAACGCTGTACTCTCGCCGTACACTCGCCGTAAGAGCGCTGTACTCTCGCCGTACACTCGCCGTAAGAGCGCTCTATACTCACCGTACACTCGCCGTAAGAGCGCCGTACACTTGCCATAGGAGCGCTGTACACTCGCCGTACACTCGCCATAGGAGTGCTGTACACTCGCCGTACACTCGCCATAGGAGCGCTGTACATTCGCCGTACACTCGCCATAGGAGCGCTGTACACTCGCCATAGGAGCGCTGTACTCTCGCCGTACACTCGCCATAGGAGCGCTGTACTCTCGCCGTAAGAGCGCTGTACACTCGCCGTACACTCGCCGTAAGAGCGCTGTACTCTCACCGTACAGTCGCCGTAAGAGCGCTGTACTCTCGCCGAACACTCGCCATAGGAGCACTGTACTCTCACCGTACACTCGCCATAGGAGCGCTCTACTCTCGCCGTACACTCGCCGTAAGAGCGCTGTACACTCGCCGTACACTCGCCGTAAGAGCGCTGTACACTCGCCGTACACTCGCCGTAAGAGCGCTGTACACTCGCCGTACACTCGCCATAGGAGCGCTGTACTCTCGCCGTACACTCGCCGTAAGAGCGCTGTACACTCGCCGTACACTCGCCATAAGAGCGCTGTACTCTCGCCGTACACTCGCCGTAAGAGCGCTGTACACTCGCCGTACACTCACCATAGGAGCGCTGTACTCACGCCGTACACTAGCCGTAAGAGCGCTGTACACTCGCCATACACTCGCCATAGGAGCGCTGTACACTCGCCATACACTCGCCGTACACTCGCCATAGGAGCGCTGTACTCTCGCCGTACACTCGCCGTAAGAGCGCTGTACACTCGCCGTATACTTGCTATAGGAGCGCTGTACACTCGCCGTACACTCGCCATAGGAGCGCTGTACACTCGCCGTACACTCGCCATGGGAGCACTGTCCACACGCCGTACACTCGCCTTAGGAGCGCTGTACTCTCGCCGTACACTCGCCTTAGGAGCACTGTACACATGCCGTACACTCGCCACAGGAGCGCTGTACTCTCGCCGTACACTCGCCGTAAGAGCGCTGTACATTCGCCATACACTTGCCATAGGAGCGCTGTACTCTCGCTGTACACTCGCCATAGGAGCGCTGTACTCACGCCGTACACACGCCATAAGAGCGCTGTACACTCACCATACACTCGCCATAGGAGCGCTGTACTCTCGCCGTACACTCACCATAGGAGCGCTGTACTGATGCCGTACACTCGCCGTAAGAGAGCTGTACACTCGCCATACACTCGCCATAGGAGCGCTGTACTCTCGCCGTACACTCGCCATAGGAGCGCTGTACACTCGCCGTACACTCGCCATAGGAGCGCTGTACATTCGCCATAAACTCGCCATAGGAGCGCTGTTCTCTCGCCATACACTCGCCATAGCTGCGCTGTACTCTCGCCGTACACTCGCCGTTAGAGCGCTGTACACTCGCCGTACACTCGCCATTGGAGCGCTGTACACTCGCCGTACACTCGCCTTAGGAGCGCTGTACACTCGCCATACACTCGCCACAGGAGCGCTGTAAACTCGCCGTACACTCGCCATAGGAGCGCTGTACACTCGCCGTACACTCGCCGTAGCAGCGCTGTACACTCGCCATAGGAACGCTGTACTCTCGCCGTACACTCGCCGTAAGAGCGCTGTAGACTCGCCGTACACTCGCCATAGGAACGCTGTACTCTCGCCGTACACTCGCCGTAAGAGCGCTGTACTCTCGCCGTACACTCGCCGTAAGAGCGCTCTATACTCACCGTACACTCGCCGTAAGAGCGCCGTACACTTGCCATAGGAGCGCTGTACACTCGCCGTACACTCGCCATAGGAGCGCTGTACACTCGCCGTACACTCGCCATAGGAGCGCTGTACATTCGCCGTACACTCGCCATAGGAGCGCTGTACACTCGCCGTACACTCGCCATAGGAGCGCTCTATACTCGCCGTACACTCGCCGTAAGCGCGCCGTACACTTGCCATAGGAGCGCTGTACTCTCGCCGTACACTCGCCATAGGAGCGCTGTACACTCGCCATTGGAGCGCTGTACGCACGCCGTACACTCGCCATAGGAGCACTGTACACTCGCCGTACACTCGCCATAGGAGCGTTGAACTGATGCCGTACACTCGCCATAAGAGAGCTGTACACTCGCCATACACTCGCCATAGGAGCGGTGTACTCTCGCCGTACACTCGCCATAGGAGCGCTGTACACTCGCCGTGCACTCGCCATAGGAGCGCTGTACACTCGCCATAAACTCGCCATAGGAGCGCTGTTCTCTCGCCATACACTCGCCATAGGTGCGCTGTACTCTCGCCGTACACTCGCCGTTAGAGCGCTGTACACTCGCCGTACACTCGCCATTGGAGCGCTGTACACTTTCGTACACTCGCCACAGGAGCGCTGTAAACTCGCCGTACACTCGCCATAGAAGCGCTGTACACTCGCCGTACACTCGCCATAGGAGCGCTGTACACTCGCCGTACACTCGCCATAGGAACGCTGTACTCTCGCCGTACACTCGCCGTAAGAGCGCTGTACACTCGCCGTACACTCGCCATAGGAGCGCTGTACACTCGCCGTACACTCGCCATAGGAGCGCTGTACACTCGCCGTACACTCGCCATGGGAGCACTGTACACTCGCCGTACACTCGCCGTACACTCGCCATAGGAGCGCTGTACACTCGCCGTACACTAACCATAGGAGCACTGTACTCTCGCCGTACACTCGCCATTGGAGCGCTGTACATTCGCCGTACACTCGCCATAGGAGCGCTGTACACTCGCCGTACACTCGCCATAGGAGCGCTCTATACTCGCCGTACACTCGCCGTAAGCGCGCCGTACACTTGCCATAGGAGCGCTGTACACTCGCCGTACACTCGCCATAGGAGCGCTGTACACTCGCCATTGGAGCGCTGTACGCACGCCGTACACTCGCCATAGGAGCACTGTACACTCGCCGTACACTCGCCATAGGAGCGTTGAACTGATGCCGTACACTCGCCGTAAGAGAGCTGTACACTCGCCATACACTCGCCATAGGAGCGGTGTACTCTCGCCGTACACTCGCCATAGGAGCGCTGTACACTCGCCGTGCACTCGCCATAGGAGCGCTGTACACTCGCCATAAACTCGCCATAGGAGCGCTGTTCTCTCGCCATACACTCGCCATAGGTGCGCTGTACTCTCGCCGTACACTCGCCGTTAGAGCGCTGTACACTCGCCGTACACTCGCCATTGGAGCGCTGTACACTTTCGTACACTCGCCACAGGAGCGCTGTAAACTCGCCGTACACTCGCCATAGAAGCGCTGTACACTCGCCGTACACTCGCCATAGGAGCGCTGTACACTCGCCGTACACTCGCCATAGGAACGCTGTACTCTCGCCGTACACTCGCCGTAAGAGCACTGTACACTCGCCGTACACTCGCCATAGGAGCGCTGTACACTCGCCGTACACTCGCCATAGGAGCACTGTACACTCGCCGTACACTCGCCATGGGAGCACTGTACACTCGCCGTACACTCGCCGTACACTCGCCATAGGAGCGCTGTACACTCGCCGTACACTCACCATAGGAGCACTGTACTCTCGCCGTACACTCGCCATTGGAGCGCTGTACTCTCGCCGTACACTCGCCGTAAGAGCGCTGTACACACGCCATACACTCGCCATAGGAGCGCTGTACACTCGCCGTACACTCGCCATAGGAGCGTGTACTCTCGCCGTACACTCGCCGTAAGAGCGCTGTACTCACGCCGTACACTCGCCGTAAGAGCGCTGTACTCTCACCGTACACTCGCCATACACTCGCCGTACACGCGCCATAGGAGCGCTGTACTCTAGCCGTACACTCGCCGTCAGAGCGCTGTACATACGCCGTACACTCGCCGTAAGAGCGCTCTACACTCGACGTACACTCGCCATAGGTGCGTTGTGCACTCGCTGTAAACTCGCCATAGGAGCGCTGTACACTCGCCGTACACTTGCCATAGGAGCGCTGTAGTCTCGCCATACACTCACCATAGGAGCGCTGTACTCTCGCCATACACTCGCCGTAAGAGCGCTGTACACTCGCCGTACACTCGCCATAGGAGCGCTGTACACTCGCTGTACACTCGCCATAGGAGCGCTGTACTCTCGCCGTACACTCGCCGTCAGAGCGCTGTACACTCGCCGTACACTCGCCATAGGTCGTTGTACTCTCGCCGTACACTTGCCATAGGAGCGCTGTACTCTCGCCGTAAGAGCGCTGTACTCTCGCCGTACACTCGCCGTAAGAGCGCTGTACTCTCACCGTACACTCGCCGTAAGAGCGCTGTACTCTCGCCGAACACTCGCCATAGGAGCGCTGTACTCTCACCGTACACTCGCCATAGGAGCGCTCTACTCTCGCCGTACACTCGTCGTAAGAGCGCTGTACTCTCACCGTACACTCGCCGTAAGAGCGCTGTACTCTCGCCGAACACTCGCCATAGGAGCGCTGTACTCTCACCGTACACTCGCCATAGGAGCGCTCTACTCTCGCCGTACACTCGCTGTAAGAGCGCTGCACACTCGCCGTACACTCGCCGTAAGAGCGCTGTACACTCGCCGTACACTCGCCATAGGAGCACTGTACACTCGCCATTGGAGCCCTGTACACTCGCCGTACACTCGCCATAGGAGCGCTGTACTCTCGCCGTACACTCGCCGTAAGAACGCTGTACACTCGCCGTACACTCACCATAGGAGCGCTGTACATTCACCGTACACTCGCCACAGGAGCGCTGTACACTCGCCGTACACTCGCCATAGGAGCGCTGTACACTCGCCGTACACTCGCCATAGGCGCGCTGTACACTCGCCGTACACTCGCCATAGGAGCGCTGTACACTCGCCGTACACTCGCCATAGGAGCGCTGTACACTCGCCGTACACTCGCCATTGGAGCGCTGTACACTCGCCGTACACTCGCCGTAAGAGCGCTGTACACTCGCCGTACACTCGCCGTAAGAGCGCTGTACTCTCGCCATAGGAGCGCTGTGCACGCGCCGTACACTCGCCGTAAGAGCGCTGTACTCTCGCCTTAGGAGCGCTGTACTCTCGCCGTACACTCGCCATAGGAGCGCTGTACTCTCGCCGTAAGAGCGCTGTACTCTCGCCGTACACTCGCCGTAAGAGCGCTGTACTCTCACCGTACACTCGCCGTAAGAGCGCTGTACTCTCGCCGTACACTCGCCATAGGAGCGCTGTACTCTCAGCGTACACTCGCCATAGGAGCGCTCTACTCTCGCCGTACCCTCGCCGTAAGAGCGCTGTACACTCGCCGTACACTCGCCGTAAGAGCGCTGTACACTCGCCGTACACTCGCCGTAAGAGCGCTGTACACTCGCCGTACACTCGCCATTGGAGCGCTGTACTCTCGCCGTACACTCGCCGTAAGAGCGCTGTACACACGCCGTACACTCGCCATAAGAGCGCTGTACACTCGCCGTACACTCACCATAGGAGCGCTGTACTCACGCTATACACTAGCCGTAAGAGCGCTGTACACTCGCCATACACTCTCCATAGGAGCGCTGTACACTCGCCATACATTCGCCGTACACTCGCCATAGGAGCGCTGTACTCTCGCCGTACACTCGCCGTAAGAGCGCTGTACACTCGCCGTATACTTGCTATAGGAGCGCTGTGCACTCGCCGTACACTCGCCATAGGAGCGCTGTACACTCGCCGTACACTCGCCATGGGAGCACTGTACACACGCCGTACACTCGCCTTAGGAGCACTGTACACATGCCGTACACTCGCCACAGGAGCGCTGTACTCTCGCCGTACACTCGCCGTAAAAGCGCTGTACATTCGCCATACACTTGCCATAGGAGCGCTGTACACTCGCTGTACACTCGCCATAGGAGCGCTGTACTCACGCCGTACACACGCCATAAGAGCGCTGTACACTCGCCATACACTCGCCATAGGAGCGCTGTACTCTCGCCGTACACTCACCATAGGAGCGCTGTACAGATGCCGTACACTAGCCGTAAGAGAGCTGTACACTCGCCATACACTCGCCATAGGAGCGCTGTACTCTCGCCGTACACTCGCCATAGGAGCGCTGTACACTCGCCGTACACTCGCCATAGGAGCGCTGTACACTCGCCATAAACTCGCCATAGGAGCGCTGTTCTCTCGCCATACACTCGCCATAGCTGCGCTGTACTCTCGCCGTACACTCGCCGTTAGAGCGCTGTACACTCGCCGTACACTCGCCATTGGAGCGCTGTACACTCGCCGTACACTCGCCATAGGAGCGCTGTACACTCGCCATACACTCGCCACAGTAGCGCTGTAAACTCGCCGTACACTCGCCATAGGAGCGCTGTACACTCGCGTACACTCGCCGTAGCAGCGCTGTACACTCGCCGTACACTCGCCATAGGAACGCTGTACTCTCGCCGTACACTCGCCGTAAGAGCGCTGTAGACTCGCCGTACACTCGCCATAGGAACGCTGTACTCTCGCCGTACACTCGCCGTAAGAGCGCTGTACTCTCGCCGTACACTCGCCGTAAGAGCGCTCTATACTCACCGTACACTCGCCGTAAGAGCGCCGTACACTTGCCATAGGAGCGCTGTACACTCGCCGTACACTCGCCATAGGAGCGCTGTACACTCGCCGTACACTCGCCATAGGAGCGCTGTACATTCGCCGTACACTCGCCATAGGAGCGCTGTACACTCGCCGTACACTCGCCATAGGAGCGCTCTATACTCGCCGTACACTCGCCGTAAGCGCGCCGTACACTTGCCATAGGAGCGCTGTACACTCGCCGTACACTCGCCATAGGAGCGCTGTACACTCGCCATTGGAGCGCTGTACGCACGCCGTACACTCGCCATAGGAGCACTGTACACTCGCCGTACACTCGCCATAGGAGCGTTGAACTGATGCCGTACACTCGCCGTAAGAGAGCTGTACACTTGCCATACACTCGCCATAGGAGCGCTGTACTCTCGCCGTACAATCGCCATAGGAGCGCTGTACACTCGCCGTACACTCGCCATAGGAGCGCTGTACTCTCGCCATAAACTCGCCATAGGAGCGCTGTTCTCTCGCCATACACTCGCCATAGGTGCGCTGTACTCTCGCCGTACACTCGCCGTTAGAGGGCTGTACACTCGCCGTACACTCGCCATTGGAGCGCTGTACACTTGCCGTACACTCGCCACAGGAGCGCTGTAAACTCGCCGTACACTCGCCATAGAAGCGCTGTACACTCGCCGTACACTCGCCATAGGAGCGCTGTACACTCGCCGTACACTCGCCATAGGAACGCTGTACTCTCGCCGTACACTCGCCGTAAGAGCGCTGTACACTCGCCGTACACTCGCCATAGGAACGCTGTACTCTCGCCGTACACTCGCCGTAAGAGCGCTGTACTCTCACCGTACACTCGCCGTAAGAGCGCTCTATACTCGCCGTACACTTGCCGTAAGAGTGCCGTACACTTGCCATAGGAGCGCTGTACACTCGCCGTACACTCGCCATAGGAGCGCTGTACACTCGCCGTACACTCGCCATAGGAGCGCTGTACATTCGCCGTACACTCGCCATAGGAGCGCTGTACACTCGCCGCACACTCGCCAAAGGAGCGCTCTATACTCGCCGTACACTCGCCGTAAGAGCGCCGTACACTTGCCATCGGAGCGCTGTACACTCGCCGTACACTCGCCATGGGAGCGCTGTACACTCGCCATCGGAGCGCTGTACGCACACCGTACACTCGCCATAGGAGCGCTGTACTCTCGCCGTACACTTGCCATAGGAGAGCTGTACTGTCGCCGTACACTCGCCGTAAGAGCGCTGTACACTCGCCATACACTCGCGATAGGAGCGCTGTACTGTCGCCGTACACTCGCCATAGGAGCGCTGTACACACGCCGTACACACGCCGTAAGAGCGCTGTACACTCGCCGTACACTCGCCATAGGAGCGCAGTACTCTCGCCGTACACTCGCCGTAAGAGCGCTGTACACTCGCCGTACACTCGCCATAGGAGCGCTGTACACTCGCCGTACACTCGCCATAGGAGCGCTGTACATTCGCCATACACTCGCCATAGGAGCGCTGTACACTCGCCATACACTCGCCGTACACTCGCCATAGGAGCGCTGTACTCTCGCCGTACACTCGCCGTAAGAGCGCTGTACACTCGCCGTATACTTGCTATAGGAGCGCTGTACACTCGCCGTACACTCGCCATAGTTGCGCTGTACACTCGCCGTACACTCGCCATGGGAGCACTGTACACACGCCGTACACTCGCCTTAGGAGCACTGTACACATGCCGTACACTCGCCACAGGAGCGCTGTACTCTCGCCGTACACTCGCCGTAAGAGCGCTGTACATTCGCCATACACTTGCCATAGGAGCGCTGTACTCTCGCTGTACACTCGCCATAGGAGCGCTGTACTCACGCCGTACACACGCCATAAGAGCGCTGTACACTCGCCATACACTCGCCATAGGAGCGCTGTACTCTCGCCGTACACTCACCATAGGAGCGCTGTACTGATGCCGTACACTCGCCGTAAGAGAGCTGTACACTCGCCATACACTCGCCATAGGAGCGCTGTACTCTCGCCGTACACACGCCATAAGAGCGCTGTACACTCGCCATAAACTCGCCATAGGAGCGTTGTACACTCGCCATAAACTCGCCATAGGAGCGCTGTTCTCTCGCCATACACTCGCCATAGGAGCGCTGTACTCTCGCCGTACACTCGTCGTTAGAGCGCTGTACACTCGCCGTACACTCGCCATAGGAGCGCTGTACACTCGACGTACACTCACCGTAAGAGAGCTGTCCACTCGCCATACACTCGCCACAGGAGCGCTGTAAACTCGCCGTACACTCGCCATAGGAGCGCTGTACACTCGCGTTCACTCGCCGTAGCAGCGCTGTACACTCGCCGTACACTCGCCATAGGAACGCTGTACTCTCGCCGTACACTCGCCGTAAGAGCGCTGTAGACTCGCCGTACACTCGCCATAGGAACGCTGTACTCTCGCCGTACACTCGCCGTAAGAGCGCTGTACTCTTGCCGTACACTCGCCGTAAGAGCGCTCTATACTCACCGTACACTCGCCGTAAGAGCGCCGTACACTTGCCATAGGAGCGCTGTACACTCGCCGTACACTCGCCATAGGAGCGCTGTACACTCGCCGTACACTCGCCATAGGAGCGCTGTACATTCGCCGTACACTCGCCATAGGAGCGCTGTACACTCGCCATAGGAGCGTTGAACTGATGCCGTACACTCGCCGTAAGAGAGCTGTACACTCGCCATACACTCGCCATAGGAGCGCTGTACTCTCGCCGTACACTCGCCATAGGAGCGCTGTACACTCGCCGTACACTCGCCATAGGAGCGCTGTACACTCGCCATAAACTCGCCATAGGAGCGCTGTTCTCTCGCCATACACTCGCCATAGGTGCGCTGTACTCTCGCCGTACACTCGCCGTTAGAGCGCTGTACACTCGCCGTACACTCGCCATTGGAGCGCTGTACACTTGCCGTACACTCGCCACAGGAGCGCTGTAAACTCGCCGTACACTCGCCATAGAAGCGCTGCACACTCGCCGTACACTCGCCATAGGAGCGCTGTACACTCGCCGTACACTCGCCATAGGAACGCTGTACTCTCGCCGTACACTCGCCGTAAGAGCGCTGTACACTCGCCGTACACTCGCCATAGGAACGCTGTACTCTCGCCGTACACTCGCCGTAAGAGCGCTGTACTCTCGCCGTACACTCGCCGTAAGAGCGCTCTATACTCGCCGTACACTTGCCGTAAGAGCGCCGTACACTTGCCATAGGAGCGCTGTACACTCGCCGTACACTCGCCATAGGAGCGCTGTACACTCGCCGTACACTCGCCATAGGAGCGCTGTACATTCGCCGGACACTCACCGTAAGAGAGCTGTACACTCGCCATACACTCGCCACAGGAGCGCTGTACTCTCCCCGTACACTCGCCATAGGAGCGCTGTACTCTCGCCGTACACTCACCATAGGAGCGCTGTACTCTCGCCGTACACTCGCCGTAAGAGCGCTGTACACTCGCCGTACAATCGCCATAGGAGCGCTGTACTCTCGCCGTACACTCGCCATAGGAGCGCTGTACTCTCGCCGTACACTCACCATAGGAGCGCTGTACTCTCGCCGTACACTCGTCGTAAGAGCGATGTACACTCGCTGTACACTCGCCATAGGAGCGCTGTACTCTCGCCGTACACACGCCGTAAGAGCGCTGTACACTCGCCGTACACTCGCCGTAAGAGCGCTGTACACTCGCCGTACACTCGCCATAGGAGCTCTGTACTCTCGCCTTACACTCGCCGTAAGAGCACTGTACACTCGCCGTACACTCGCCGTAAGAGCGCTGTACACTCGCCGTACTCTCGCCATAGGAGCGCTGTGCTCTCGCCGTACACTCGCCGTAAGAGCGCTGTACTCTCGCCGTACACTCGGCGTAAGAGCGCTGTACACTCGCCGTACACTTGCCGTAAGAGCGCTGTACTCTCGCCGTACATTCGCCGTAAGAGCGCTGTACGCTCGCCGTACACTCGCCACAGGAGCGCTGTTCTCTCGCCGTACACTCGCCGTAAGAACGCTGTACACTCGCCGTACACTCACCATAGGAGCGCTGTACACTCACCGTACACTCGCCATTCGAGCGCTGTACACTCGCCGTACACTCGCCGTAGGAACGATGTACACTCGCCGTACACTCGCCATAGGAGCACTGTACACTCGCCATTGGAGCGCTGTACACTCGCCGTACACTCGCAATAGGAGCGCTGTACTCTCGCCGTACAGTCGCCGTACTAGCGCTGTACCCTCGCCATACACTCGCCATAGGAGCGCTGGACATTCGCCGTACACTCGCCATAGGAGCGCTGTACACTCGCCGTACACTTGCCATAGGAGCGCTGTACACGCGCCGTAGACTCGCCATAGGCGCGCTGTACACGCGCTGTGCACTCGCCATAGGAGCGCTGTACACTCGCCGTACACTCGCCATAGGAGCGCTGTACACTCGCCGTACACTCGCCATTGGAGCGCTGTACACTCGCCGTACACTCGCCGTAAGAGCGCTTTACACTCGCCGTACACTCGCCGTAAAAGCGCTGTACTCTCGCCATAGGAGCGCTGTACACGCGCCGTACACTCGCCGTAAGAGCGCTGTACTCTCGCCATAGGACCGCTGTACTCTCGCCGTACACTCGCCATAGGAGCGCTGTACTCTCGCCATACACTCGCCGTAAGAGCGCTGTACTCTCGCCATACACTCGCCGTAAGAGCGCTGTACTCTCACCGTACACTCGCCGTAAGAGCGCTGTACTCTCGCCGAACACTCGCCATAGGACCGCTGTACTCTCACCGTACACTCGCCATAGGAGCGCTCTACTCTCGCCATACACTCGCCGTAAGACCGCTGTACACTCGCCGTACACTCGGAGTAAGAGCGCTGTACACTCGCCGTACATTCGCCATAAGAGCGCTGTACTCTCGCCGTACACTCGCCGTACACTCACCATAGGAGCGCTGTATTCACGCCGTACACTAGCCGTAAGAGCGCTGTACACTCGCCATACACTCGCCATAGTAGCGCTGTACACTCGCCATACACTCGCCGTACACTCGCCATAGGAGCGCTGTACTATCGCCGTACACTCGCGTAAGAGCGCTGTACACTCGCCGTACACTCGCCATAGGAGCGCTGTACACTCGCCGTACACTCGCCATAGGAGCGCTGTACACTCGCCGTACACTCGCCATGGGAGCACTGTACACTCGCCGTACCCTCGCCGTACACTCGCCATAGGAGCGCTGTACACTCGCCGTACACTCACCATAGGAGCACTGTACTCTCGCCGTACACTCGCCATTGGAGCGCTGTACTCTCGCCGTACTCTCGCCATAGGAGCGCTGTACTCTCGCCGTACACTCGCCGTAAGAGCGCTGTACTCTCGCCGTACACTCGGCGTAAGAGCGCTGTTCACTCGCCGTACACTTGCCGTAAGAGCGCTGTACTCTCACCGTACATTCGCCGTAAGAGCGCTGTACACTCGCCGTACACTCGCCACAGGAGCGCTGTTCTCTCGCCGTACACTCGCCGTAAGAACGCTGTACACTCGCCGTACGCTCACCATAGGAGCGCTGTACACTCACCGTACACTCGCCATTCGAGCGCTGTACACTCGCCGTACACTCGCCGTAGGAACGATGTACACTCGACGTACACTCGCCATAGGAGCACTGTACACTCGCCATTGGAGCGCTGTACACTCGCCGTACACTCGCAATAGGAGCGCTGTACTCTCGCCGTACAGTCGCCGTACTAGCGCTGTACCCTCGCCATACACTCGCCATAGGAGCGCTGTACATTCGCCGTACACTCGCCATAGGAGCGCTATACACTCGCCGTACACTTGCCATAGGAGCGCTGTACACGCGCCGTACACTCGCCATAGGCGCGCTGTACACGCGCCGTACACTCGCCATAGGAGCGCTGTACACTCGCCGTACACTCGCCATAGGAGCGCTGTACACTCGCCGTACACTCGCCATTGGAGCGCTGTACACTCGCCGTACACTCGCCGTAAGAGCGCTGTACACTCGATGTACACTCGCCGTAAAAGCGCTGTACTCTCGCCATAGGAGCGCTGTACACGCGCCGTACACTCGCCGTAAGAGCGCTGTACTCTCGCCATAGGACCGCTGTACTCTCGCCGTACACTCGCCATAGGAGCGCTGTACTCTCGCCATACACTCGCCGTAAGAGCGCTGTACTCTCGCCATACACTCGCCGTAAGAGCGCTGTACTCTCACCGCACACTCGCCGTAAGAGCGCTGTACTCTCGCCGAACACTCGCCATAGGACCGCTGTACTCTCACCGTACACTCGCCATAGGAGCGCTCTACTCTCGCCATACACACGCCGTAAGAGCGCTGTACACTCGCCGTACACTCGGCGTAAGAGCGCTGTACACTCGCCGTACATTTGCCATAAGAGCGCTGTACACTCGCCGTACACTCGCCGTAAGAGCGCTGTACACTCGCCGTACACTCACCATAGGAGCGCTGTACTCACGCCGTACACTAGCCGTAAGAGCGCTGTACACTCGCCATACACTCGCCATAGTAGCGCTGTACACTCGCCATACACTCGCCGTACTCTCGCCATAGGAGCGCTGTACTATCGCCGTACACTCGCGTAAGAGCGCTGTACACTCGCCGTACACTCGCCATAGGAGCGCTGTACACTCGCCGTACACTCGCCATAGGAGCGCTGTACACTCGCCGTACACTCGCCATGGGAGCACTGTACACTCGCCGTACCCTCGCCGTACACTCGCCATAGGAGCGCTGTACACTCGCCGTACACTCACCATTGGAGCACTGTACTCTCGCCGTACACTCGCCATTGGAGCGCTGTACTCTCGCCGTACACTCGCCGTAAGAGCGCTGTACACACGCCATACACTCGCCATAGGAGCGCTGTACACTCGCCGTACACTCGCCATAGGAGCGTGTACTCTCGCCGTACACTCGCCGTAAGAGCGCTGTACTCTCACCGTACACTCGCCATACACTTGCCGTACACGCGCCATAGGAGCGCTGTACTCTAGCCGTACACTCGCCGTAAGAGCGCTGTACACTCGCCGTACACTCGCTGTAAGAGCGCTCTACACTCGCCGTACACTCGCCATAGGTGCGTTGTACACTCGCTGTACACTCGCCATAGGAGCGCTGTACACTCGCCGTACACTTGCCATAGGAGCGCGGTACTCTCGCCATACACTCGCCGTAAGAGCGCTCTACACTCGCCGTACACTCGCATAGGTGCGTTGTACACTCGCTGTACACTCGCCATAGGAGCGCTGTACACTCGCCATAGGAGCGCTGTACACTCGCCGTACACTCGCCATAGGAGCGCTGTACACTCGCTGTACACTCGCCATAGGAGCGCTGTAGTCTCGCCGTACACTCGCCGTAAGAGCGCTGTACACTCGCCGTACACTCGCCATAGGAGCGCTATACTCTCGCCGTACTCTCACCATAGGAGCGCTGTACTCTCGCCGTACACTCGTCGTAAGAGCGATGTACACTCGCCGTATACTCGCCATAGGAGCGCTGTACTCTCGCCGTACACACGCCGTAAGAGCGCTGTACACTCGCCGTACACTCGCCGTAAGAGCGCTGTACACTCGCCGTACACTCGCCATAGGAGCTCTGTACTCTCGCCTTACACTCGCCGTAAGAGCACTGTACACTCGCCGTACACTCGCCGTAAGAGCGCTGTACACTCGCCGTACTCTCGCCATAGGAGCGCTGTACTCTCGCCGTACACTCGCCGTACGAGCGCTGTACTCTCGCCGTACACTCGGCGTAAGAGCGCTGTACACTCGCCGTACACTCGCCGTAAGAGCGCTGTACTCTCGCCGTACATTCGCCGTAAGAGCGCTGTACACTCGCCGTACACTCGGCGTAAGAGCGCTGTACACTCGCCGTACATTCGCCATAAGAGCGCTGTACTCTCGCCGTACACTCGCCGTAAGAGCGCTGTACTCTCGCCGTACACTCGTCGTAAGAGCGATGTACACTCGCCGTACACTCGCCATAGGAGCGCTGTACTCTCGCCGTACACACGCCGTAAGAGCGCTGTACACTCGCCGTACACTCGCCGTAAGAGCGCTGTACACTCGCCGTACACTCGCCATAGGAGCTCTGAACTCTCGTCTTACACTCGACGTAAGAGCACTGTACACTCGCCGTACACTCGCCGTAAGAGCGCTGTACACTCGCCGTACTCTCGCCATAGGAGCGCTGTACTCTCGCCGTACACTCGCCGTAAGAGCGCTGTACTCTCACCGTACACTCGCCATAGGAGCGCTCTACTCTCGCCATACACTCGCCGTAAGAGCGCTGTACACTCGCCGTACACTCGGCGTAAGAGCGCTGTACACTCGCCGTACACTCGCAATAGGAGCGCTGTACTCTCGCCGTACAGTCGCCGTACTAGCGCTGTACCCTCGCCATACACTCGCCATAGGAGCGCTGTACATTCGCTGTACACTCGCCATAGGAGCGCTGTACATTCGCCGTACACTTGCCATAGGAGCGCTGTACACGCGCCGTACACTCGCCATAGGCGCGCTGTACACGCGCCGTACACTCGCCATAGGAGCGCTGTACACTCGCCGTACACTCGCCATAGGAGCGCTGTACACTCGTCGTACACTCGCCATTGGAGCGCTGTACACTCGCCGTACACTCGCCGTAAGAGCGCTATACACTCGCCGTACACTCGCCGTAAAAGCGCTGTACTCTCGCCATAGGAGCGCTGTACACGCGCCGTACACTCGCCGTAAGAGCGCTGTACTCTCACCATAGGACCGCTGTACTCTCGCCGTACACTCGCCATAGGAGCGCTGTACTCTCGCCATACGCTCGCCGTAAGAGCGCTGTACTCTCGCCATACACTCGCCGTAAGAGCGCTGTACTCTCACCGTACACTCGCCGTAAGAGCGCTGTACTCTCGCCGAACACTCGCCATAGGACCGCTGTACTCTCACCGTACACTCGCCATAGGAGCGCTCTACTCTCGCCATACACTCGCCGTAAGAGCGCTGTACACTCGCCGTACACTCGGCGTAAGAGCGCTGTACACTCGCCGTACATTCGCCATAAGAGCGCTGTACTCTCGCCGTACACTCGCCGTAAGAGCGCTGTACACTCGCCGTACACTCACCATAGGAGCGCTGTACTCACGCCGTACACTAGCCGTAAGAGCGCTGTACACTCGCCATACACTCGCCATAGTAGCGCTGTACACTCGCCATACACTCGCCGTACACTCGCCATAGGAGCGCTGTACTATCGCCGTACACTCGCGTAAGAGCGCTGTACACTCGCCGTACACTCGCCATCGGAGCGCTGTACACTCGCCGTACACTCGCCATAGGAGCGCTGTACACTCGCCATGGGAGCACTGTACACTCGCCGTACCCTCGCCGTACACTCGCTATAGGAGCGCTGTACACTCGCCGTACACTCACCATAGGAGCACTGTACTCTCGCCGTACACTCGCCATTGGAGCGCTGTACTCTCGCCGTACACTCGCCGTAAGAGCGCTGTACACACGCCATACACTCGCCATAGGAGCGCTGTACACTCGCCGTACACTCGCCATAGGAGCGTGTACTCTCGCCGTACACTCGCAGTAAGAGCGCTGTACTCTCACCGTACACTCGCCATACACTTGCCGTACACGCGCCATAGGAGCGCTGTACTCTAGTCGTACACTCGCCGTAAGAGCGCTGTACACATGCCGTACACTCGCCGTAAGAGCGCTCTACACTCGCCGTACACTCGCCATAGGTGCGTTGTACACTCACTGTACACTCGCCATAGGAGCGCTGTACACTCGCCGTACACTTGCCATAGGAGCGCTGTACTCTCGCCATACACTCGCCGTAAGAGCGCTCTACACTCGCCGTACACTCGCCATAGGTGCGTTGTACACTCGCTGTACACTCGCCATAGGAGCGCTGTACACTCGCCATAGGAGCGCTGTACACTCGCCGTACACACGCCATAGGAGCGCTGTACACTCGCTGTACACTCGCCATAGGAGCGCTGTACTCTCGCCGTACACTCGCCGTAAGAGCGCTGTACACTCGCCGTACACTCGCCATAGGAGCGCTATACTCTCGCCGTACTCTCACCATAGGAGCGCTGTACTCTCGCCGTACACTCGTCGTAAGAGCGATGTACACTCGCCGTACACTCGCCATAGGAGCGCTGTACTCTCGCCGTACACACGCCGTAAGAGCGCTGTACACTCGCCGTACACTCGCCGTAAGAGCGCTGTACACTCGCCGTACACTCGCCATAGGAGCTCTGTACTCTCGCCGTACACTCGCCGTAAGAGCGCTGTACACTCGACGTACTCTCGCCATCGGAGCGCTGTACTCTCGCCGTACACTCGCCATAGGCGCGCTGTACACTCGCCGTACACTCGCCATAGGAGCGCTGTACACTCGCCGTACACTCGCCATAGGAGCGCTGTACACTCGCCGTACACTCGCTATTGGAGCGCTGTACACTCGCCGTACACTCGCCGTAAGAGCGCTGTACACTCGCCGTACACTCGCCATAGGAGCGCTGTACACTCGCCGTACACTCGCCATAGGAGCACTGTACACTCGCCATTGGAGCGCTGTACACTCGCCGTACACTCGCCATAGGAGCGCTGTACTCTCGCCGTACACTCGCCGTAAGAACGCTGTACACTCGCCGTACACTCACCATAGGAGCGCTGTACATTCACCGTACATTCGCCATAGGAGCGCTGTACACTCGCCGTACACTCGCCATAGGAGCGCTGTACACTCGCCGTACACTCGCCATAGGCGCGCTGTACACTCGCCGTACACTCGCCATAGGAGCGCTGTACACTCGCTGTACACTCGCCGTAAGAGCGCTGTACACTCGCCGTACACTCGCCGTAAGAGCGCTGTAAACTCGCCGTACACTCGCCATAGGAGCGCTGTACTCTCGCCGTACACTCGCCGTAAGAGCGCTGTACACTCGCCGTACACTCGGCGTAAGAGCGCTGTACACTCGCCGTACATTCGCCATAAGAGCGCTGTACTCCCGCCGTACACTCGCCGTAAGAGCGCTGTACACTCGCCGTACACTCACCATAGGAGCGCTGTACTCACGCCGTACACTAGCCGTAAGAGCGCTGTACACTCGCCATACACTCGCCATAGGAGCGCTGTACACTCGCCATACACTCGCCGTACACTCGCCATAGGAGCGCTGTACTCTCGCCGTACACTCGCCGTAAGAGCGCTGTACACTCGCCGTATACTCGCGATAGGAGCGCTGTACACTCGCCGTACACTCGCCATAGGAGCGCTGTACATTCGCCATACATTTGCCATAGGAGCGCTGTACTCTCGCTGTACACTCGCCGTACACTCGCCATAGGAGCGCTGTACTCTCGCCGTACACTCGCCTTAGGAGCACTGTACACACGCCGTACACTCGCCACAGGAGCGCTGTACTCTCGCCGTACACTCGCCGTAAGAGCGCTGTACATTCGCCATACACTTGCCATAGGAGCGCTGTACTCTCGCTGTACACTCGCCATAGGAGCGCTGTACTCACGCCGTACACACGCCATAAGAGCGCTGTACACTCGCCATACACTCGCCATAGGAGCGCTGTACTCTCGCCGTACACTCACCATAGGAGCGCTGTACTGATGCCGTACACTCGCCGTAAGAGAGCTGTACACTCGCCATACACTCGCCATAGGAGCGCTGTACTCTCGCCGTACACTCGCCATAGGAGCGCTGTACACTCGCCGTACACTCGCCATAGGAGCGCTGTACACTCGCCATAAACTCGCCATAGGAGCGCTGTTCTCTCGCCATACACTCGCCATAGCTACGCTGTTCTCTCGCCGTACACTCGCCGTTAGAGCGCTGTACACTCGCCGTACACTCGCCATTGGAGCGCTGTACACTCGCCGTACACTCGCCATAGGAGCGCTGTACACTCGCCATACACTCGCCACAGGAGCGCTGTAAACTCGCCGTACACTCGCCATAGGAGAGCTGTACACTCGCCGTACACTCGCCGTAGCAGCGCTGTACACTCGCCGTACACTCGCCATAGGAACGCTGTACTCTCGCCGTACACTCGCCGTAAGAGCGCTGTAGACTCGCCGTACACTCGCCATAGGAACGCTGTACTCTCGCCGCACACTCGCCGTAAGAGCGCTGTACTCTCGCCGTACACTCGCCGTAAGAGCGCTCTATACTCACCGTACACTCGCCATAAGAGCGCCGTACACTTGCCATAGGAGCGCTATACACTCGCCGTACACTCGCCATAGGAGCGCTGTACACTCGCCGTACACTCGCCATAGGAGCGCTGTACACTCGCCATAGGAGCGCTGTACACTCGCCGTACACTCGCCATAGGAGCGCTGTACACTCGCTGTACACTCGCCATAGGAGCGCTGTACTCTCGCCGTACACTCGCCGTAAGAGCGCTGTACACTCGCCGTACACTCGCCATAGGAGCGCAATACTCTCGCCGTACACTCGCCATAGGAGCGCTGTACTCTCGCCGTACACTCGCCGTAAGAGCGCTGTACACTCGCCGTACACTCGCCATAGGAGCGCTGTACTCTCGCCGTACTCTCACCATAGGAGCGGTGTACACTCGCCGTACACTCGCCATAGGAACGCTGTACTCTCGCTGTACTCTCGCCGTACACTCGCCGTAAGAGCGCTGTACACTCGCAGTACACTTGCCATAGGAGCGCTGTACTCTCGCCATACACTCGCCGCAAGAGCGCTCTACACTCGCCGTACACTCGCCATAGGAGCGCTGTACACTCGCTGTACACTCGCCATAAGAGCGCTGTACTCTCGCCGTACACTCGCCATAGGAGCGCTATACTCTCGCCGTACACTCGCCATAGGAGGGCTGTACTCTCGCCGTACACTCGCCGTAAGAGCGCTGTACACTCGCCGTACACTCGCCATAGGAGCGCTGTACTCTCGCCGTACTCTCACCATAGGAGCGCTGTACTCTCGCCGTACACTCGTCGTAAGAGCGATGTACACTCGCCGTACACTCGCCATAGGAGCGCTGTACTCTCGCCGTACACACGCCGTCAGAGCGCTGTACACTCGCCGTACACTCGCCGTAAGAGCGCTGTACACTCGCCGTACACTCGCCATAGGAGCTCTGTACTCTCGCCTTACACTCGCCGTAAGAGCACTGTACACTCGCCGTACACTCGCCGTAAGAGCGCTGTACACTCGCCGTACTCTCGCCATAGGAGCGCTGTACTCTCGCCGTACACTCGTCGTAAGAGCGATGTACACTCGCCGTACACTCGCCATAGGAGCGCTGTACTCTCGCCGTACACAAGCCGTAAGAGCGCTGTACACTCGCCGTACACTCGCCGTAAGAGCACTGTACACTCGCCGTACACTCGCCGTAAGAGCGCTGTACACTCGCCGTACTCTCGCCATAGGAGCGCTGTACTCTCGCCGTACACTCGCCGTAAGAGCGCTGTACTCTCGCCGTACACTCGGCGTAAGAGCGCTGTACTCTCGCCGTACATTCGCCGTAAGAGCGCTGTACACTCGCCGTACACTCGCCACAGGAGCGCTGTTCTCTCGCCGTACACTCGCCGTAAAAACGCTGTACACTCGCCGTACACTCACCATAGGAGCGCTGTACACTCGCCGTACACTCGCCATAGGAGCGCTGTACACTCGCCGTACACTCGCCGTAGGAACGATGTACTTTCGCCGTACACTCGCCGTAAGAACGCTGTACACTCGCCGTACACTCACCATAGGAGCGCTGTACATTCACCGTACACTCGCCATAGGAGCGCTGTACACTCGCCGTACACTCGCCATAGGAGCCCTGTACACTCGCCGTACACTCGCCATAGGAGCGCTGTACACTCGCCGTACACTCGCCATAGGCGCGCTGTACACTCGCCGTACACTCGCCATAGGAGCGCTGTACACTCGCCGTACACTCGCCATAGGAGCGCTGTACACTCGCCGTACACTCGCCATTGGAGCGCTGTACACTCGCCATTGGAGCGCTGTACACTCGCCGTACACTCGCCATAGGAGCGCTGTACTCTCGCCGTACACTCGCCTTAAGAACGCTGTACACTCGCCGTACACTCGCCATAGGAGCTCTGTACTCTCGCCTTACACTCGCCATAAGAGCACTGTACACTCGCTGTACACTCGCCGTAAGAGCGCTGTACACTCGCCGTACTCTCGCCATAGGAGCGCTGTACTCTCGCCGTACACTCGCCGTGAGAGCGCTGTACTCTCGCCGTACACTCGGCGTAAGAGCGCTGTACTCTCGCCGTACATTCGCTGTAAGAGCGCTGTACACTCGCCGTACACTCGCCAGAGGAGCGCTGTTCTCTCGCCGTACACTCGCCGTAAAAACGCTGTACACTCGCCGTACACTCACCATAGGAGCGCTGTACATTCACCGTACACTCGCCATAGGAGCGCTGTACACTCGCCGTACACTCGCCATAGGAGCGCTGAACACTCGCCGTACACTCGCCATAGGCGCGCTGTACACTCGCCGTACACTCGCCATAGGAGCGCTGTACACTCGCCGTACACTCGCCATAGGAGCGCTGTACACTCGCCGTACACTCGCTATTGGAGCGCTGTACACTCGCCGTACACTCGCCGTAAGAGCGCTGTACACTCGCCGTACACTCGCCATAGGAGCGCTGTACACTCGCCGTTCACTCGCCATAGGAGCACTGTACACTCGCCATTGGAGCGCTGTACACTCGCCGTACACTCGCCATAGGAGCGCTGTACTCTCGCCGTACACTCGCCGTAAGAGCGCTGTACACTCGCCGTACACTCACCATAGGAGCGCTGTACATTCACCGTACATTCGCCATAGGAGCGCTGTACACTCGCCGTACACTCGCCATAGGAGCGCTGTACACTCGCCGTACACTCGCCATAGGCGCGCTGTACACTCGCCGTACACTCGCCATAGGAGCGCTGTACATTCGCCGGACACTCACCGTAAGAGAGTTGTACACTCGCCATACACTCGCCACAGGAGCGCTGTACTCTCCCCGTACACTCGCCATAGGAGCGCTGTACTCTCGCCGTACACTCACCATAGGAGCGCTGTACTCTCGCCGTACACTCGCCGTAAGAGCGCTGTACACTAGCCGTACAATCGCCATAGGAGCGCTGTACTCTCGCCGTACACTCGCCATAGGAGCGCTGTACTCTCGCCGTACACTCACCATAGGAGCGCTGTACTCTCGCCGTACACTCGTCGTAAGAGCGATGTACACTCGCTGTACACTCGCCATAGGAGCGCTGTACTCTCGCCGTACACACGCCGTAAGAGCGCTGTACACTCGCCGTACACTCGCCGTAAGAGCGCTGTACACTCGCCGTACACTCGCCATAGGAGCTCTGTACTCTCGCCTTACACTCGCCGTAAGAGCACTGTACACTCGCCGTACACTCGCCGTAAGAGCGCTGTACACTCGCCGTACTCTCGCCATAGGAGCGCTGTGCTCTCGCCGTACACTCGCCGTAAGAGCGCTGTACTCTCGCCGTACACTCGGCGTAAGAGCGCTGTACACTCGCCGTACACTTGCCGTAAGAGCGCTGTACTCTCGCCGTACATTCGCCGTAAGAGCGCTGTACGCTCGCCGTACACTCGCCACAGGAGCGCTGTTCTCTCGCCGTACACTCGCCGTAAGAACGCTGTACACTCGCCGTACACTCACCATAGGAGCGCTGTACACTCACCGTACACTCGCCATTCGAGCGCTGTACACTCGCCGTACACTCGCCGTAGGAACGATGTACACTCGCCGTACACTCGCCATAGGAGCACTGTACACTCGCCATTGGAGCGCTGTACACTCGCCGTACACTCGCAATAGGAGCGCTGTACTCTCGCCGTACAGTCGCCGTACTAGCGCTGTACCCTCGCCATACACTCGCCATAGGAGCGCTGGACATTCGCCGTACACTCGCCATAGGAGCGCTGTACACTCGCCGTACACTTGCCATAGGAGCGCTGTACACGCGCCGTAGACTCGCCATAGGCGCGCTGTACACGCGCTGTGCACTCGCCATAGGAGCGCTGTACACTCGCCGTACACTCGCCATAGGAGCGCTGTACACTCGCCGTACACTCGCCATTGGAGCGCTGTACACTCGCCGTACACTCGCCGTAAGAGCGCTTTACACTCGCCGTACACTCGCCGTAAAAGCGCTGTACTCTCGCCATAGGAGCGCTGTACACGCGCCGTACACTCGCCGTAAGAGCGCTGTACTCTCGCCATAGGACCGCTGTACTCTCGCCGTACACTCGCCATAGGAGCGCTGTACTCTCGCCATACACTCGCCGTAAGAGCGCTGTACTCTCGCCATACACTCGCCGTAAGAGCGCTGTACTCTCACCGTACACTCGCCGTAAGAGCGCTGTACTCTCGCCGAACACTCGCCATAGGACCGCTGTACTCTCACCGTACACTCGCCATAGGAGCGCTCTACTCTCGCCATACACTCGCCGTAAGACCGCTGTACACTCGCCGTACACTCGGAGTAAGAGCGCTGTACACTCGCCGTACATTCGCCGTACACTCACCATAGGAGCGCTGTATTCACGCCGTACACTAGCCGTAAGAGCGCTGTACACTCGCCATACACTCGCCATAGTAGCGCTGTACACTCGCCATACACTCGCCGTACACTCGCCATAGGAGCGCTGTACTCTCGCCGTACACTCGCGTAAGAGCGCTGTACACTCGCCGTACACTCGCCATAGAAGCGCTGTACACTCGCCGTACACTCGCCATAGGAGCGCTGTACACTCGCCGTACACTCGCCATGGGAGCACTGTACACTCGCCGTACCCTCGCCGTACACTCGCCATAGGAGCGCTGTACACTCGCCGTACACTCACCATAGGAGCACTGTACTCTCGCCGTACACTCGCCATTGGAGCGCTGTACTCTCGCCGTACTCTCGCCATAGGAGCGCTGTACTCTCGCCGTACACTCGCCGTAAGAGCGCTGTACTCTCGCCGTACACTCGGCGTAAGAGCGCTGTTCACTCGCCGTACACTTGCCGTAAGAGCGCTGTACTCTCACCGTACATTCGCCGTAAGAGCGCTGTACACTCGCCGTACACTCGCCACAGGAGCGCTGTTCTCTCGCCGTACACTCGCCGTAAGAACGCTGTACACTCGCCGTACGCTCACCATAGGAGCGCTGTACACTCACCGTACACTCGCCATTCGAGCGCTGTACACTCGCCGTACACTCGCCGTAGGAACGATGTACACTCGACGTACACTCGCCATAGGAGCACTGTACACTCGCCATTGGAGCGCTGTACACTCGCCGTACACTCGCAATAGGAGCGCTGTACTCTCGCCGTACAGTCGCCGTACTAGCGCTGTACCCTCGCCATACACTCGCCATAGGAGCGCTGTACATTCGCCGTACACTCGCCATAGGAGCGCTATACACTCGCCGTACACTTGCCATAGGAGCGCTGTACACGCGCCGTACACTCGCCATAGGCGCGCTGTACACGCGCCGTACACTCGCCATAGGAGCGCTGTACACTCGCCGTACACTCGCCATAGGAGCGCTGTACACTCGCCGTACACTCGCCATTGGAGCGCTGTACACTCGCCGTACACTCGCCGTAAGAGCGCTGTACACTCGATGTACACTCGCCGTAAAAGCGCTGTACTCTCGCCATAGGAGCGCTGTACACGCGCCGTACACTCGCCGTAAGAGCGCTGTACTCTCGCCATAGGACCGCTGTACTCTCGCCGTACACTCGCCATAGGAGCGCTGTACTCTCGCCATACACTCGCCGTAAGAGCGCTGTACTCTCGCCATACACTCGCCGTAAGAGCGCTGTACTCTCACCGCACACTCGCCGTAAGAGCGCTGTACTCTCGCCGAACACTCGCCATAGGACCGCTGTACTCTCACCGTACACTCGCCATAGGAGCGCTCTACTCTCGCCATACACACGCTGTAAGAGCGCTGTACACTCGCCGTACACTCGGCGTAAGAGCGCTGTACACTCGCCGTACATTTGCCATAAGAGCGCTGTACACTCGCCGTACACTCGCCGTAAGAGCGCTGTACACTCGCCGTACACTCACCATAGGAGCGCTGTACTCACGCCGTACACTAGCCGTAAGAGCGCTGTACACTCGCCATACACTCGCCATAGTAGCGCTGTACACTCGCCATACACTCGCCGTACTCTCGCCATAGGAGCGCTGTACTATCGCCGTACACTCGCGTAAGAGCGCTGTACACTCGCCGTACACTCGCCATAGGAGCGCTGTACACTCGCCGTACACTCGCCATAGGAGCGCTGTACACTCGCCGTACACTCGCCATGGGAGCACTGTACACTCGCCGTACCCTCGCCGTACACTCGCCATAGGAGCGCTGTACACTCGCCGTACACTCACCATTGGAGCACTGTACTCTCGCCGTACACTCGCCATTGGAGCGCTGTACTCTCGCCGTACACTCGCCGTAAGAGCGCTGTACACACGCCATACACTCGCCATAGGAGCGCTGTACACTCGCCGTACACTCGCCATAGGAGCGTGTACTCTCGCCGTACACTCGCCGTAAGAGCGCTGTACTCTCACCGTACACTCGCCATACACTTGCCGTACACGCGCCATAGGAGCGCTGTACTCTAGCCGTACACTCGCCGTAAGAGCGCTGTACACTCGCCGTACACTCGCTGTAAGAGCGCTCTACACTCGCCGTACACTCGCCATAGGTGCGTTGTACACTCGCTGTACACTCGCCATAGGAGCGCTGTACACTCGCCGTACACTTGCCATAGGAGCGCTGTACTCTCGCCATACACTCGCCGTAAGAGCGCTCTACACTCGCCGTACACTCGCATAGGTGCGTTGTACACTCGCTGTACACTCGCCATAGGAGCGCTGTACACTCGCCATAGGAGCGCTGTACACTCGCCGTACACTCGCCATAGGAGCGCTGTACACTCGCTGTACACTCGCCATAGGAGCGCTGTAGTCTCGCCGTACACTCGCCGTAAGAGCGCTGTACACTCGCCGTACACTCGCCATAGGAGCGCTATACTCTCGCCGTACTCTCACCATAGGAGCGCTGTACTCTCGCCGTACACTCGTCGTAAGAGCGATGTACACTCGCCGTATACTCGCCATAGGAGCGCTGTACTCTCGCCGTACACACGCCGTAAGAGCGCTGTACACTCGCCGTACACTCGCCGTAAGAGCGCTGTACACTCGCCGTACACTCGCCATAGGAGCTCTGTACTCTCGCCTTACACTCGCCGTAAGAGCACTGTACACTCGCCGTACACTCGCCGTAAGAGCGCTGTACACTCGCCGTACTCTCGCCATAGGAGCGCTGTACTCTCGCCGTACACTCGCCGTACGAGCGCTGTACTCTCGCCGTACACTCGGCGTAAGAGCGCTGTACACTCGCCGTACACTCGCCGTAAGAGCGCTGTACTCTCGCCGTACATTCGCCGTAAGAGCGCTGTACACTCGCCGTACACTCGGCGTAAGAGCGCTGTACACTCGCCGTACATTCGCCATAAGAGCGCTGTACTCTCGCCGTACACTCGCCGTAAGAGCGCTGTACTCTCGCCGTACACTCGTCGTAAGAGCGATGTACACTCGCCGTACACTCGCCATAGGAGCGCTGTACTCTCGCCGTACACACGCCGTAAGAGCGCTGTACACTCGCCGTACACTCGCCGTAAGAGCGCTGTACACTCGCCGTACACTCGCCATAGGAGCTCTGAACTCTCGTCTTACACTCGACGTAAGAGCACTGTACACTCGCCGTACACTCGCCGTAAGAGCGCTGTACACTCGCCGTACTCTCGCCATAGGAGCGCTGTACTCTCGCCGTACACTCGCCGTAAGAGCGCTGTACTCTCACCGTACACTCGCCATAGGAGCGCTCTACTCTCGCCATACACTCGCCGTAAGAGCGCTGTACACTCGCCGTACACTCGGCGTAAGAGCGCTGTACACTCGCCGTACACTCGCAATAGGAGCGCTGTACTCTCGCCGTACAGTCGCCGTACTAGCGCTGTACCCTCGCCATACACTCGCCATAGGAGCGCTGTACATTCGCCGTACACTCGCCATAGGAGCGCTGTACATTCGCCGTACACTTGCCATAGGAGCGCTGTACACGCGCCGTACACTCGCCATAGGCGCGCTGTACACGCGCCGTACACTCGCCATAGGAGCGCTGTACACTCGCCGTACACTCGCCATAGGAGCGCTGTACACTCGTCGTACACTCGCCATTGGAGCGCTGTACACTCGCCGTACACTCGCCGTAAGAGCGCTATACACTCGCCGTACACTCGCCGTAAAAGCGCTGTACTCTCGCCATAGGAGCGCTGTACACGCGCCGTACACTCGCCGTAAGAGCGCTGTACTCTCACCATAGGACCGCTGTACTCTCGCCGTACACTCGCCATAGGAGCGCTGTACTCTCGCCATACACTCGCCGTAAGAGCGCTGTACTCTCGCCATACACTCGCCGTAAGAGCGCTGTACTCTCACCGTACACTCGCCGTAAGAGCGCTGTACTCTCGCCGAACACTCGCCATAGGACCGCTGTACTCTCACCGTACACTCGCCATAGGAGCGCTCTACTCTCGCCATACACTCGCCGTAAGAGCGCTGTACACTCGCCGTACACTCGGCGTAAGAGCGCTGTACACTCGCCGTACATTCGCCATAAGAGCGCTGTACTCTCGCCGTACACTCGCCGTAAGAGCGCTGTACACTCGCCGTACACTCACCATAGGAGCGCTGTACTCACGCCGTACACTAGCCGTAAGAGCGCTGTACACTCGCCATACACTCGCCATAGTAGCGCTGTACACTCGCCATACACTCGCCGTACACTCGCCATAGGAGCGCTGTACTATCGCCGTACACTCGCGTAAGAGCGCTGTACACTCGCCGTACACTCGCCATCGGAGCGCTGTACACTCGCCGTACACTCGCCATAGGAGCGCTGTACACTCGCCATGGGAGCACTGTACACTCGCCGTACCCTCGCCGTACACTCGCTATAGGAGCGCTGTACACTCGCCGTACACTCACCATAGGAGCACTGTACTCTCGCCGTACACTCGCCATTGGAGCGCTGTACTCTCGCCGTACACTCGCCGTAAGAGCGCTGTACACACGCCATACACTCGCCATAGGAGCGCTGTACACTCGCCGTACACTCGCCATAGGAGCGTGTACTCTCGCCGTACACTCGCAGTAAGAGCGCTGTACTCTCACCGTACACTCGCCATACACTTGCCGTACACGCGCCATAGGAGCGCTGTACTCTAGTCGTACACTCGCCGTAAGAGCGCTGTACACATGCCGTACACTCGCCGTAAGAGCGCTCTACACTCGCCGTACACTCGCCATAGGTGCGTTGTACACTCACTGTACACTCGCCATAGGAGCGCTGTACACTCGCCGTACACTTGCCATAGGAGCGCTGTACTCTCGCCATACACTCGCCGTAAGAGCGCTCTACACTCGCCGTACACTCGCCATAGGTGCGTTGTACACTCGCTGTACACTCGCCATAGGAGCGCTGTACACTCGCCATAGGAGCGCTGTACACTCGCCGTACACACGCCATAGGAGCGCTGTACACTCGCTGTACACTCGCCATAGGAGCGCTGTACTCTCGCCGTACACTCGCCGTAAGAGCGCTGTACACTCGCCGTACACTCGCCATAGGAGCGCTATACTCTCGCCGTACTCTCACCATAGGAGCGCTGTACTCTCGCCGTACACTCGTCGTAAGAGCGATGTACACTCGCCGTACACTCGCCATAGGAGCGCTGTACTCTCGCCGTACACACGCCGTAAGAGCGCTGTACACTCGCCGTACACTCGCCGTAAGAGCGCTGTACACTCGCCGTACACTCGCCATAGGAGCTCTGTACTCTCGCCGTACACTCGCCGTAAGAGCGCTGTACACTCGACGTACTCTCGCCATAGGAGCGCTGTACTCTCGCCGTACACTCGCCATAGGCGCGCTGTACACTCGCCGTACACTCGCCATAGGAGCGCTGTACACTCGCCGTACACTCGCCATAGGAGCGCTGTACACTCGCCGTACACTCGCTATTGGAGCGCTGTACACTCGCCGTACACTCGCCGTAAGAGCGCTGTACACTCGCCGTACACTCGCCATAGGAGCGCTGTACACTCGCCGTACACTCGCCATAGGAGCACTGTACACTCGCCATTGGAGCGCTGTACACTCGCCGTACACTCGCCATAGGAGCGCTGTACTCTCGCCGTACACTCGCCGTAAGAACGCTGTACACTCGCCGTACACTCACCATAGGAGCGCTGTACATTCACCGTACATTCGCCATAGGAGCGCTGTACACTCGCCGTACACTCGCCATAGGAGCGCTGTACACTCGCCGTACACTCGCCATAGGCGCGCTGTACACTCGCCGTACACTCGCCATAGGAGCGCTGTACACTCGCTGTACACTCGCCGTAAGAGCGCTGTACACTCGCCGTACACTCGCCGTAAGAGCGCTGTAAACTCGCCGTACACTCGCCATAGGAGCGCTGTACTCTCGCCGTACACTCGCCGTAAGAGCGCTGTACACTCGCCGTACACTCGGCGTAAGAGCGCTGTACACTCGCCGTACATTCGCCATAAGAGCGCTGTACTCCCGCCGTACACTCGCCGTAAGAGCGCTGTACACTCGCCGTACACTCACCATAGGAGCGCTGTACTCACGCCGTACACTAGCCGTAAGAGCGCTGTACACTCGCCATACACTCGCCATAGGAGCGCTGTACACTCGCCATACACTCGCCGTACACTCGCCATAGGAGCGCTGTACTCTCGCCGTACACTCGCCGTAAGAGCGCTGTACACTCGCCGTATACTCGCGATAGGAGCGCTGTACACTCGCCGTACACTCGCCATAGGAGCGCTGTACATTCGCCATACATTTGCCATAGGAGCGCTGTACTCTCGCTGTACACTCGCCGTACACTCGCCATAGGAACGCTGTACTCTCGCCGTACACTCGCCTTAGGAGCACTGTACACACGCCGTACACTCGCCACAGGAGCGCTGTACTCTCGCCGTACACTCGCCGTAAGAGCGCTGTACATTCGCCATACACTTGCCATAGGAGCGCTGTACTCTCGCTGTACACTCGCCATAGGAGCGCTGTACTCACGCCGTACACACGCCATAAGAGCGCTGTACACTCGCCATACACTCGCCATAGGAGCGCTGTACTCTCGCCGTACACTCACCATAGGAGCGCTGTACTGATGCCGTACACTCGCCGTAAGAGAGCTGTACACTCGCCATACACTCGCCATAGGAGCGCTGTACTCTCGCCGTACACTCGCCATAGGAGCGCTGTACACTCGCCGTACACTCGCCATAGGAGCGCTGTACACTCGCCATAAACTCGCCATAGGAGCGCTGTTCTCTCGCCATACACTCGCCATAGCTACGCTGTTCTCTCGCCGTACACTCGCCGTTAGAGCGCTGTACACTCGCCGTACACTCGCCATTGGAGCGCTGTACACTCGCCGTACACTCGCCATAGGAGCGCTGTACACTCGCCATACACTCGCCACAGGAGCGCTGTAAACTCGCCGTACACTCGCCATAGGAGAGCTGTACACTCGCCGTACACTCGCCGTACACTCGCCGTAGCAGCGCTGTACACTCGCCGTACACTCGCCATAGGAACGCTGTACTCTCGCCGTACACTCGCCGTAAGAGCGCTGTAGACTCGCCGTACACTCGCCATAGGAACGCTGTACTCTCGCCGTACACTCGCCGTAAGAGCGCTGTACTCTCGCCGTACACTCGCCGTAAGAGCGCTCTATACTCACCGTACACTCGCCATAAGAGCGCCGTACACTTGCCATAGGAGCGCTATACACTCGCCGTACACTCGCCATAGGAGCGCTGTACACTCGCCGTACACTCGCCATAGGAGCGCTGTACACTCGCCATAGGAGCGCTGTACACTCGCCGTACACTCGCCATAGGAGCGCTGTACACTCGCTGTACACTCGCCATAGGAGCGCTGTACTCTCGCCGTACACTCGCCGTAAGAGCGCTGTACACTCGCCGTACACTCGCCATAGGAGCGCAATACTCTCGCCGTACACTCGCCATAGGAGCGCTGTACTCTCGCCGTACACTCGCCGTAAGAGCGCTGTACACTCGCCGTACACTCGCCATAGGAGCGCTGTACTCTCGCCGTACTCTCACCATAGGAGCGGTGTACACTCGCCGTACACTCGCCATAGGAACGCTGTACTCTCGCTGTACTCTCGCCGTACACTCGCCGTAAGAGCGCTGTACACTCGCAGTACACTTGCCATAGGAGCGCTGTACTCTCGCCATACACTCGCCGCAAGAGCGCTCTACACTCGCCGTACACTCGCCATAGGAGCGCTGTACACTCGCTGTACACTCGCCATAAGAGCGCTGTACTCTCGCCGTACACTCGCCATAGGAGCGCTATACTCTCGCCGTACACTCGCCATAGGAGGGCTGTACTCTCGCCGTACACTCGCCGTAAGAGCGCTGTACACTCGCCGTACACTCGCCATAGGAGCGCTGTACTCTCGCCGTACTCTCACCATAGGAGCGCTGTACTCTCGCCGTACACTCGTCGTAAGAGCGATGTACACTCGCCGTACACTCGCCATAGGAGCGCTGTACTCTCGCCGTACACACGCCGTCAGAGCGCTGTACACTCGCCGTACACTCGCCGTAAGAGCGCTGTACACTCGCCGTACACTCGCCATAGGAGCTCTGTACTCTCGCCTTACACTCGCCGTAAGAGCACTGTACACTCGCCGTACACTCGCCGTAAGAGCGCTGTACACTCGCCGTACTCTCGCCATAGGAGCGCTGTACTCTCGCCGTACACTCGTCGTAAGAGCGATGTACACTCGCCGTACACTCGCCATCGGAGCGCTGTACTCTCGCCGTACACAAGCCGTAAGAGCGCTGTACACTCGCCGTACACTCGCCGTAAGAGCACTGTACACTCGCCGTACACTCGCCGTAAGAGCGCTGTACACTCGCCGTACTCTCGCCATAGGAGCGCTGTACTCTCGCCGTACACTCGCCGTAAGAGCGCTGTACTCTCGCCGTACACTCGGCGTAAGAGCGCTGTACTCTCGCCGTACATTCGCCGTAAGAGCGCTGTACACTCGCCGTACACTCGCCACAGGAGCGCTGTTCTCTCGCCGTACACTCGCCGTAAAAACGCTGTACACTCGCCGTACACTCACCATAGGAGCGCTGTACACTCGCCGTACACTCGCCATAGGAGCGCTGTACACTCGCCGTACACTCGCCGTAGGAACGATGTACTTTCGCCGTACACTCGCCGTAAGAACGCTGTACACTCGCCGTACACTCACCATAGGAGCGCTGTACATTCACCGTACACTCGCCATAGGAGCGCTGTACACTCGCCGTACACTCGCCATAGGAGCCCTGTACACTCGCCGTACACTCGCCATAGGAGCGCTGTACACTCGCCGTACACTCGCCATAGGCGCGCTGTACACTCGCCGTACACTCGCCATAGGAGCGCTGTACACTCGCCGTACACTCGCCATAGGAGCGCTGTACACTCGCCGTACACTCGCCATGGAGCGCTGTACACTCGCCATTGGAGCGCTGTACACTCGCCGTACACTCGCCATAGGAGCGCTGTACTCTCGCCGTACACTCGCCTTAAGAACGCTGTACACTCGCCGTACACTCGCCATAGGAGCTCTGTACTCTCGCCTTACACTCGCCATAAGAGCACTGTACACTCGCTGTACACTCGCCGTAAGAGCGCTGTACACTCGCCGTACTCTCGCCATAGGAGCGCTGTACTCTCGCCGTACACTCGCCGTGAGAGCGCTGTACTCTCGCCGTACACTCGGCGTAAGAGCGCTGTACTCTCGCCGTACATTCGCTGTAAGAGCGCTGTACACTCGCCGTACACTCGCCAGAGGAGCGCTGTTCTCTCGCCGTACACTCGCCGTAAAAACGCTGTACACTCGCCGTACACTCACCATAGGAGCGCTGTACATTCACCGTACACTCGCCATAGGAGCGCTGTACACTCGCCGTACACTCGCCATAGGAGCGCTGAACACTCGCCGTACACTCGCCATAGGCGCGCTGTACACTCGCCGTACACTCGCCATAGGAGCGCTGTACACTCGCCGTACACTCGCCATAGGAGCGTTGTACACTCGCCGTACACTCGCTATTGGAGCGCTGTACACTCGCAGTACACTCGCCGTAAGAGCGCTGTACACTCGCCGTACACTCGCCATAGGAGCGCTGTACACTCGCCGTTCACTCGCCATAGGAGCACTGTACACTCGCCATTGGAGCGCTGTACACTCGCCGTACACTCGCCATAGGAGCGCTGTACTCTCGCCGTACACTCGCCGTAAGAACGCTGTACACTCGCCGTACACTCACCATAGGAGCGCTGTACATTCACCGTACATTCGCCATAGGAGCGCTGTACACTCGCCGTACACTCGCCATAGGAGCGCTGTACACTCGCCGTACACTCGCCATAGGCGCGCTGTACACTCGCCGTACACTCGCCATAGGAGCGCTGTACACTCGCTGTACACTCGCCGTAAGAGCGCTGTACACTCGCCGTACACTCGCCGTAAGAGCGCTGTAAACTCGCCGTACACTCGCCATAGGAGCGCTGTACTCTCGCCGTACACTCGCCGTAAGAGCGCTGTACACTCGCCGTACACTCGGCGTAAGAGCGCTGTACACTCGCCGTACATTCGCCATAAGAGCGCTGTACTCCCGCCGTACACTCGCCGTAAGAGCGCTGTACACTCGCCGTACACTCACCATAGGAGCGCTGTACTCACGCCGTACACTAGCCGTAAGAGCGCTGTACACTCGCCATACACTCGCCATAGGAGCGCTGTACACTCGCCATACACTCGCCGTACACTCGCCATAGGAGCGCTGTACTCTCGCCGTACACTCGCCGTAAGAGCGCTGTACACTCGCCGTATACTCGCGATAGGAGCGCTGTACACTCGCCGTACACTCGCCATAGGAGCGCTGTACATTCGCCATACATTTGCCATAGGAGCGCTGTACTCTCGCTGTACACTCGCCGTACACTCGCCATAGGAGCGCTGTACTCTCGCCGTACACTCGCCTTAGGAGCACTGTACACACGCCGTACACTCGCCACAGGAGCGCTGTACTCTCGCCGTACACTCGCCGTAAGAGCGCTGTACATTCGCCATCCACTTGCCATAGGAGCGCTGTACTCTCGCTGTACACTCGCCATAGGAGCGCTGTACTCACGCCGTACACACGCCATAAGAGCGCTGTACACTCGCCATACACTCGCCATAGGAGCGCTGTACTCTCGCCGTACACTCACCATAGGAGCGCTGTACTGATGCCGTACACTCGCCGTAAGAGAGCTGTACACTCGCCATACACTCGCCATAGGAGCGCTGTACTCTCGCCGTACACTCGCCATAGGAGCGCTGTACACTCGCCGTACACTCGCCATAGGAGCGCAGTACACTCGCCATAAACTCGCCATAGGAGCGCTGTTCTCTCGCCATACACTCGCCATAGCTACGCTGTACTCTCGCCGTACACTCGCCGTTAGAGCGCTGTACACTCGCCGTACACTCGCCATTGGAGCGCTGTACACTCGCCGTACACTCGCCAAAGGAGCGCTGTACACTCGCCATACACTCGCCACAGGAGCGCTGTAAACTCGCCGTACACTCGCCATAGGAGAGCTGTACACTCGCCGTACACTCGCCGTACACTCGCCGTAGCAGCGCTGTACACTCGCCGTACACTCGCCATAGGACCGCTGTACTCTCGCCGTACACTCGCCGTAAGAGCGCTGTAGACTCGCCGTACACTCGCCATAGGAACGCTGTACTCTCGCCGTACACTCGCCGTAAGAGCGCTGTACTCTCGCCGTACACTCGCCGTAAGAGCGCTCTATACTCACCGTACACTCGCCATAAGAGCGCCGTACACTTGCCATAGGAGCGCTATACACTCGCCGTACACTCGCCATAGGAGCGCTGTACACTCGCCGTACACTCGCCATAGGAGCGCTGTACACTCGCCATAGGAGCGCTGTACACTCGCCGTGCACTCGCCATAGGAGCGCTGTACACTCGCTGTACACTCGCCATAGGAGCGCTGTACTCTCGCCGTACACTCGCCGTAAGAGCGCTGTACACTCGCCGTACACTCGCCATAGGAGCGCAATACTCTCGCCGTACACTCGCCATAGGAGCGCTGTACTCTCGCCGTACACTCGCCGTAAGAGCGCTGTACACTCGCCGTACACTCGCCATAGGAGCGCTGTACTCTCGCCGTACTCTCACCATAGGAGCGCTGTACTCTCGCCGTACAGTCGTCGTAAGAGCGATGTACACTCGCCGTACACTCGCCATAGGAGCTCTGTACTCTCGCCTTACACTCGCCATAGGAGCTCTGTACTCTCGCCTTACACTCGCCGTAAGAGCACTGTACACTCGCCGTACACTCGCCGTAAGAGCGCTGTACACTCGCCGTACTCTCGCCATAGGAGCGCTGTACTCTCGCCGTACACTCGTCGTAAGAGCGATGTACACTCGCCGTACACTCGCCATAGGAGCGCTGTACTCTCGCCGTACACACGCCGTAAGAGCGCTGTACACTCGCCGTACACTCGCCATAGGAGCTCTGTACTCTCGCCTTACACTCGCCGTAAGAGCACTGTACACTGGCCGTACACTCGCCGTAAGAGCGCTGTACACTCGCCGTACTCTCGCCATAGGAGCGCTGTACTCTCGCCGTACACTCGCCGTAAGAGCGCTGTACTCTCGCCGTACACTCGGCGTAAGAGCGCTGTACTCTCGCCGTACATTCGCCGTAAGAGCGCTGTACACTCGCCGTACACTCGCCAGAGGAGCGCTGTTCTCTCGCCGTACACTCGCCGTAAAAACGCTGTACACTCGCCGTACACTCACCATAGGAGCGCTGTAAACTCGCCGTACGCTCGCCATAGGAGCGCTGTACACTCGCCGAACACTCGCAATAGGAGCGGTGTACACTCGCCGTACACTCGCCATAGGAACGCTGTACTCTCGCTGTACTCTCGCCGTACACTCGCCGTAAGAGCGCTGTACACTCGCCGTACACTCGCCATAGGAACGCTGTACTCTCGCCGTACACTCGCCGTAAGAGCGCTGTACTCTCGCCGTACACTCGCCGTAAGAGCGCTCTATATTCGCCGTACACTCGCCGTAAGAGCGCTGTATACTCGCCGTACACTTGCCATAGGAGCGCTGTACACTCGCCGTACACTCGCCTTAGGAGCACTGTACGCACGCCGTACACTCGCCATAGGCGCACTGTACACACGCCGTACACTTGCCATAGGAGCGCTGTACTCTCGCCGTACACTCGCCGTAAGAGCGCTGTACACTCGCCATACACTCGCCATAGGAGCGCTGTACTCTCGCCGTACACTCGCCATAGGAGCGCTGTACTCACGCCGTACACACGCCGTAAGAGCGCTGTACACTCGCCATACACTCGCCATAGGAGCGCTGTACTCTCGCCGTACACTCGCCGTAAGAGCGCTGTACACTCGCCGTACACTCGCCATAGGAGCGCTGTACACTCGCCGTAGACTCGCCATAGGAGCGCTGTACACTCGCCATACACTCGCATTTGGAGCGCTGTACACTCGCCGTACACTCGCCATAAGAGCGCTGTACACTCGCCATACACTCGCCGTAAGAGCGCTGTACGCTCGCCGTACACTCGCCGTAAGAGCGCTGTACTCTCGCCATAGGAGCGCCGTACACTCGCCGTTAGAACGCTGTACTCTCGCCATAGGAGCGCTGTACTCTCGCCGTACACTCGCCATAGGAGCGCTGTTCACTCGCCGTACACTCGCCATAGGAGCGCTGTACACTCACTGTACACTCGCCATAGGAGCGCTGTTCACTCGCCGTACACTCGCCATAGGAGCGCTGTACACTCGCCGTAAGAGCCCTGTTCTCCCGCCGTACACTCGCCATAGGAGCGCTGTACTCTCGCCGTACACTCGCCATAGGAGCGCTGTACTCTCGCCGTACACTCGCCGTAAGAGCGCTGTACTCTCGCCGTACACTCTCCGTAAGAGCGCTGTACTCTCACTGTACACTCGCCGTAAGAGCGCTGTATTCTCGCCGTACACTCGCCATAGGAGCGCTGTACTCTCGCCGTACACTCGCCATAGGAGCGCTGTACACTCGCCGTACACTCGCCGTAAGAGCGCTGTACACTCACCGTACACTCGCCGTAAGAGCGCTGTACACTCGCCATAGGAGCGCTGTACTCTCTCCGTACACTTGCCGTAAGAGCGCTGTACTCTCGCCATACACTCGCCTTGGGGGCGCTGTACTCTCGCCGTACACTCGCCGTAAGAGCGCTGTACACTCGCCGTACACTCGCCGTACACTTGCCATAGGAGCGCTGTACTCTCACCGTACACTCGCCATAGGAGCGCTGTACTCTCGCCGAACACTCGCCGTAAGAGCGCTGTATACTCACCGTACACTCGCCGTAAGAGCGCTGTACCCTCGTCATACACTCGCCGCAAGAGCGCTGTGCACTCGCCGTACACTCGCCATAGGAGTGCTGTACTCTCGCCGTACACTAGCCGTAAGAGCGCTGTACACTCGCCGTACATTCGCCATAAGAGCGCTGTACTCTCGCCGTACACTCGCCGTAAGAGGGCTGTACACTCGCCGTACACTCACCATAGGAGCGCTGTACTCACGCCGTACACTCGCCGTAAGAGCGCTGTACACTCGCCATACACTCGCCATAGGAGCGCTGTACACTCGCCGTACACTCGCCGTACACTCGCCATAGGAGCGCTGTACTCTCGCCGTACACTCGCCTTAGGAGCGCTGTGCTCTCGCCGTACACTCGCCGTAAGAGCGCTGTACACTCGCCGTACACTCGCCGTAAGAGCGCTGTATACTCGCCACAGGAGCGCTGTTCTCTCGCCGTACACTCGCCGTAAGAACGATGTACACTCGCCGTACACTCGCCATTCGAGCGCTGTACACTCGCCGTACACTCGCCGTAGGAACGATGTACACTCGCCGTACACTCGCCATAGGAGCGCTGTACACTCGCCATTGGAGCGCTGTACACTCGCCGTACACTCGCCATAGGAGCGCTGTACTCTCGCCGTACACTCGCCGTACGAGCGCTGTACCCTCGCCGTACACTCGCCATAGGAGCGCTGTACACTCACCGTTCACTCGCCATAGGAGCGCTGTACACTCGCCGTACACTCGCCATAGGAGCGCTGTACACTCGCCGTACACTCGCCATAGGAGCGCTGTACACTCGCCGTACACTCGCCATTGGAGCGCTGTACACTCGCCGTACACTCGCCGTAAGAGCGCTGTACACTCGCCGTACACTCGCCATAGGAGCGCTGTACACTCGCCGTTCACTCGCCAGAGGAGCGCAGTACACTCGCCGTACACTCGCCATACACTCGCCGTACTCTAGCCGTAGGGGCGCTGTACACTCGCTGTACACTCGCCGTACACTCGCTATAGGAGCGCTGTACACTCGCTGTACACTCGCCATACACTCGCCGTACACTAGCCGTAGGGGCGCTGTACACTCGCCGTACACTCGCTATAGGAGCGCCGTACACTCACCGTACATTCGCCATAGGAGCGTTGTACACTCGCCGTACACACGACATAGGAGCGTTGTACACTCGCCATAGGAGTGCTGTACACTCGCCGTACACTCGCCATAGGAGCGCCATACACTCGCCATAGGAGTGCTGTACACTCGCCATAGATGTGCTGTACACTCACCGTACACTCACCACAGGAGCGTTGTACACTTGCCATACACTCGCAATAGGAGCGCTGTACACTCGCCGTACACTCGCCATAGGAGCACTGTACACTCGCCATAGGAGCGCTGTACACTCGCCATAGGAGCGCTGTACACTCACTGTACACTCGCCATAGGAGCGCTGTACAGTAGTTTCACCCAGGAGGTGAACCCTGTCTGAATCCAAACAGTTCCAGTACCCCCCCACCCCTGAACCCTCGTCATGTAGCATGAATGGTACGTCGGTGCCACCCAGTCCTTTCTTACCCACACTCAGTTCTTCGCCCTCAGGTGTGTCTCTTGGAGGAAGAATATGTTGGCTCTCAGATTTATCAGAGGGGCGAGACTCTGATCTTTTCACTGGGCTGTTAAGTCGCCTGACGTTCCAGGTGACTATTCTGTCCCTCCCCTTCTGCTGGGTCAGTCATAATTACCTTGTGGATGCAACCCTGCGCTCCGGGGTGTTCGGGTGCCATCCAAGATGGCCATGGGATGACCTACCGGGGGAAGGCCCTAGCGGCCAGGTCTCTGGCACTGAGTCTGGCTCTGGGGCTCAGAAGGGAAGGGGGGAGAATAGAAAAGCAATAGTTGTAGGAGATTCAATGGTTAGGGGAATAGATAGGAGATTCTGTGGTCGCGAGCGAGACTCCCGGAAGGTATGTTGCCTCCCGGGTGCCAGGGCCAGGGATGTCTCGGATCGTGTCTTCAGGATCCTTAAGGGGGAGGGGGAGCAGCCAGAAGTCGTGGTGCACATTGGTACCAACGACATAGGTAGGAAAAGGGGTGTGGAGGTAGTAAACAAGTTTAGGGAGTTAGGCTGGAAGTTGAAAGCCAGGACAGACAGAGTTGTCATCTCTGGTTTGTTGCCGGTGCCACGTGATAGCGAGGCTAGGAATAGGGAGAGAGTGCAGTTGAACACGTGGCTGCAGGAATGGTGTAGGAGGGAGGGCTTCAGGTATTTGGAAAATTGGAGCGCATTCTGGGGAAGGTGGGACCTGTACAAGCAGGACGGGTTGCATCTGAACCAGAGGGGCACCAATATCCTGGGAGGGAGGTTTGCTAGTACTCTTCGGGAGGGTTTAAACTAATTTGGCAGGGGAATGGGAACCGGATTTGTAGTCCAGCAACTAAGGTAGCCGATATTCAGGACGCCAAAGCATGTAATGAGGCAGTGGGGAAGGGAACACTGACAAAGGAGAATATTTGCAGGCACGGAGATGGGTTGAAGTGTGTATACTTCAACGCAAGAAGCATCAGGAATAAGGTGGGTGAACTTAAGGCATGGATCGGTACTTGGGACTACGATGTGGTGGCCATCACGGAAACTTGGATAGAAGAGGGGCAGAAATGGTTGTTGGAGGTCCCTGGTTATAGATGTTTCAATAAGATTAGGGAGGGTGGTAAAAGAGGTGGGGGGGTGGCATTATTAATTAGAGATAGTATAACAGCTGCAGAAAGGCAGTTCGAGGAGTATCACCCTATTGAGGTAGTATGGGTTGAAGTCAGAAATAGGAAAGGAGCAGTCACCTTGTTAGGAGTTTTCTATAGGCCCCCCAATAGTAGCAGAGATGTGGAGGAACAGATTGGGAAACAGATTTTGGAAAGGTGCAGAAGTCATAGGGTAGTAGTCATGGGCGACTTTAACTTCCCAAATATTGAGTGGAAACTCTTTAGATCAAATAGTTTGGATGGGGTGGTGTTTGTGCAGTGTGTCCAGGAAGCTTTTCTAACACAGTATGTAGATTGTCCAACCAGAGGAGGGGCAATATTGGATTTAGTACTGGGTAATGAACCAGGGCAAGTAATAGATTTGTTAGTGGGGGAGCATTTTGGGGATAGTGACCACAATTCTGTGACTTTCACTTTAGTAATGGAGAGGGATAGGTACGTGCAACAGGGCAAGGTTTACAATTGGGGGAAGGGTAAATACGATGTTGTCAGACAAGAATTGAAGTGCATAAGTTGGGAACATAGGCTGGCAGGGAAGGACACAAGTGAAATGTGGAACTTGTTCAAGGAACAGGTGCTACGTGTCCTTGATATGTATGTCCCTGTCAGGCAGGGAAGAGATGGTCGAGTGAGGGAACCATGGTTGACAAGAGAGGTTGAATGTCTTGTTAAGAGGAAAAAGGTGACTTATGTAAGGCTGAGGAAACAAGGTTCAGACAGGGCATTGGAGGGATACAAGATAGCCAGGAGGGAACTGAAGAAAGGGATTAGGAGAGCTAAGAGAGGGCATGAACAATCTTTGGCGGGTAGGATCAAGGAAAACCCCAAGGCCTTTTACACATATGTGAGAAATATGAGAATGACTAGAGCGAGGGTAGGTCCGATCAAGGACAGGAGCGGGAGATTGTGTATTGAGTCTGAAGAGATAGGCGAGGTCTTGAATGAGTACTTTTCTTCTGTATTTACAAATGAGAGGGGCAATATTGTTGGAGAGGACAGTGTGAAACAGATTGGTAAGCTCGAGGAAATACTTGTTAGGAAGGAAGATGTGTTGGGCATTTTGAAAAACTTGAGGATAGACAAGTCCCCCGGGCCTGACGGGATATATCCAAGGATTCTATGGGAAGCAAGAGATGAAATTGCAGAGCCGTTGGCAATTATCTTTTCGTCCTCACTGTCAACAGGGGTGGTACCAGGGGATTGGAGAGTGGCGAATGTCGTGCCCCTGTTCAAAAAAGGAACTAGGGATAACCCTGGGAATTGCAGGCCAGTTAGTCTTACTTCGGTGGTAGGCAAAGTAATGGAAAGGGTACTGAAGGATAGGATTTCTGAGCATCTGGAAAGACACTGCTTGATTAGGGATAGTCAGCACGGATTTGTGAGGGGTAGGTCTTGCCTTACAAATCTTATTGAATTCTTTGAGGAGGTGACCAAGCATGTGGATGAAGGTAAAGCAGTGGATGTAGTGTACATGGATTTTAGTAAGGCATTTGATAAAGTTCCCCATGGTAGGCTTCTGCACAAAGTAAGGAGGCATGGGATAGTGGGAAATTTGGCCAGTTGGATAACGAACTGGCTAACCGATAGAAGTCAGAGAGTGGTGGTCGATGGCAAATATTCAGCCTGGATCCCAGTTACCAGTGGTGTACCGCAGGGATCAGTTCTGGGTCCTCTGCTGTTTGTGATTTTCATTAATGACTTGGATGAGGGAGTTGAAGGGTGGGTCAGTAAATTTGCAGATGATACGAAGATTGGTGGAGTTGTGGATAGTAAGGAGGGCTGTTGTCGGCTGCAAAGAGACATAGATAGGATGCAGAGCTGGGCTGAGAAGTGGCAGATGGAGTTTAACCCTGAAAAGTGTGAGATTGTCCATTTTGGAAGGACAAATATGAATGCGGAATACAGGGTTAACGGTAGAGTTCTTGGCATTGTGGAGGAGCAGAGAGACCTTGGGGTCTATGTTCATACATCTTTGAAAGTTGCCACTCAAGTGGATAGAGCTGTGAAGAAGGCCTATGGTGTGCTCGCGTTCATTAACAGAGGGATTGAATTTAAGAGCCGTGAGGTGATGATGCAGCTGTACAAAACTTTGGTAAGGCCACATTTGGAGTACTGTGTACAGTTCTGGTCGCCTCATTTTAGGAAGGATGTGGAAGCTCTGGAAAAGGTGTAAAGAAGATTTACCAGGATGTTGCCTGGAATGGAGAGTAGGTCTTACGAGGAAAGGTTGAGGGTGCTAGGCCTTTTCTCATTAGAGCGGAGAAGGATGAGGGGCGACGTGATAGAGGTTTATAAGATGATCAGGGGAATAGATAGAGTAGACAGTCAGAGACTTTTTCCCCAGGTGGAACACACCATTACAAGGGGACATAAATTTAAGGTGAAAGGTGGAAGATATAGGAGGGATATCAGAGGTAGGTTCTTTACCCAGAGAGTAGTGGGGGCATGGAATGCACTGCCTGTGGAAGTAGTTGAGTCGGAAACATTAGTGACCTTCAAGCAGCTGTTGGATAGGTACATGGATTACGGGAAAATGATATAGTGTAGATTTATTTGTTCTTAAGGGCAGCACGGTAGCATTGTGGATAGCACAATTGCTTCACAGATCCATGGTCCCAGGTTCGATTCCGGCTTGGGTCATTGTCTGTGCGGAGTCTGCACGTCCTCCCCGTGTCTGCGTGGGTTTCCTCCGGGTGCTCCGGTTTCCTCCCACAGTCCAAAGATGTGCGGGTTAGGTGAATTGGCCAATGATAAATTGCCCTTAATGTCCAAATTGCCCTTGGTGTTGGGTGGAGGTGTTGAGTTTGGGTAGGGTGCTCTTTCCAAGAGCTGGTGCAGACTCAGGGGGCCGAATGGCCTCCTTCTGCACTGTAGATTCAATGATAATCTATGATTAATCTAGGACAAAGGTTCGGCACAACATCGTGGGCCGAAGGGCCTGTTCTGTGCTGTATTTTCTATGTTCTATGTTCTATGGTCACCGTATTCGCCATATGGGTGTGTCCCTGCACTCCGGTGTTTCCCTTTGTTTGGGGGCCCTCCAAGATGGATGTTTGAGGATTCCATTGTTGCCATGTGCGATCTGTTATAGCCAGCCTTTTATCCCCCCCCCCCCACTGTTTCCAGGCACTCTCTCCCCATCAGGAGTTGTGTCACAGCCCCCCCCCCTGTACGTCCCTTTGCTAACTCACCCGGTCGTGTGGTGGACTTCCCCTGGGATCGGTCCACAACTTCTCCCGACCGTTGAGTTACACTTCCCCCCATTTTCCCCTCCTCAGCCTTTCTGTGTCCTACTGTTCTCACCCCCTCCTTTCTGGGACTCATCGTCCGCTCAAAGACGAGGCAGGTCAGTCCCACGCAAATAGTCTCTTCTTTTTTTTAAACCAATGAGACTGGAGTTCTGGTTCACTGCTGGTGTTGTTGCCGTCCCAGCCTGTGCTTGTGCATGAATTAGTCTGCTTCTGCCGGTGCGGGGAAGTAATTCTCCCTCCCCTGGAAAGTCCCCCAGAGTTTGGAGGGGTACAACATCCCAAACTGCACTTTGTTCTTGTAAAGGGCCACCTTGGCTGTGTTAAATTCCACCCGGTGCAAGGCCAGATTTGCCCCAATGTCCTGGTGCACACGGGTCGAGTGTGCTTCACACTTACAGGATCGTGTGTGTCTTGACCAGTTCAGGATCTTTCCCCGATCTTGGTAGCGGTGCGGTTTTGTGATGATGGCCCATGGCTGCTCCCCGGATTTGGGCTTTGGCAGGAGTGACCTGTCGGCCACGTCCACTTCTGGGGGCTTGGGGAAGCTTCCCCTCCCACAGCCCCCAAAGTGAAACTACTTCACAAAATGGAGATTCTCTGTTCTCCAGAACACTCTGAAGTGCTTGACCAATCACCAGTGAAAATATGAAACGGTCGGAATTCCAGAGGAGGTGATTGCCTGGTAGCCAAGTCCATCAGAATGACATCACGGTCTATGCCACAGAGCAGTCAGTTCAACCTGCAGAGGGATCTAGTTCAGCGGTATCTGCAGAATGGGTTGTTTGGCTAATGCAGCGGGACATCCCTTATCAGCAGCTACCTCTGAAGAATGTTGCTTGTAACCAGGTTATGATAAGGAATTCCCAGTCTGTGGAGTGGGATTTTGCACGGAGTGCTGAATTTGGTGCATTTGAATGCTATAGTGAGAGTTTGGTGACTGAGGGAGTGCTGAATTTGGTGCATTTGAGTGCTATAGTGAGAGTTTGGTGACTGAGGGAGTTAGGTGAGGAGGGAGTAAGGCGCTCCTTTCATTTAAATTCCTAAATTTCCTCAAAGAGTTAGAAGGGAGCCAGGAGTTTACAGAGAGTGCAGCTGGCTGGGAGCAGAGTCGGAGGGCGGAGATCCAGTTGGTCCATAGGGCAGCTACATTCTGTAAGGTAAGAGGGGATGGAGGCTAGGCCAGTTGCATGCTCCTCCTGTAGGATGTGGGTGGTGAGGGATACCACCGGTGTCCCCGCTGACTATACCAGCGGGAAGTGCACCCAACTCCAGCTGCTCAGAGTCCGTGTTAGGGAACTGGAGCTGGATGAACTTCGGATCATCCGGGAGGCAGAGGGGGTGATAGAGAAGTGTTACAGGGAGGTAACCACACTCAAGGCACAGTACAAGAGTAGCTGGGTTACAGTCAGGGGAAAGAAAACAAACAGGCAGACAGTGCAGTGATCCCTCGTGGCCGTTCCCCTTCAAAACAAGTATAGCGTTTTGGATGCTGTTGGGGGGATGACCTACCGGGGGAAGGCCCTAGCGGCCAGGTCTCTGGCACTGAGTCTGGCTCTGGGGCTCAGAAGGGAAGGGGGGAGAATAGAAAAGCAACAGTAATAGGAGATTCAATGGTTAGGGGAATAGATAGGAGATTCTGTGGTCGCGAGCGAGACTCCCGGAAGGTATGTTGCCTCCCGGGTGCCAGGGCCAGGGATGTCTCGTATCGTGTCTTCAGGATTCTTAAGGGGGAGGGGGAGCAGCCAGAAGTCGTGGTGCACATTGGTACCAACGACGTGGGTAGGAAAAGGGTGTGGAGGTAATAAATGAGTTTAGGGAGTTAGGCTGGAAGTTAAAAGCCAGGTCAGACAGAGTTGTCATCTCTGGTTTGTTGCCAGTGCCACGTGATAGCGAGGCTAGGAATAGGGAGAGAGTGCAGTTGAACACGTGGCTGCAGGAATGGTGTAGGAGGAAGGGCTTCAGGTATTTGGATAATTGGAGCGCATTCTGGGGAAGGTGGGACCTGTACAAGCAGGACGGGTTGCATCTGAACCAGAGGGGCACCAATATCCTGGGAGGGAGGTTTTCTGGTACTCTTCGGGAGGGTTTAAACTAATTTGGCAGGGGAATGGGAACCGGATTTGTAGCCCAGCAACTAAGGTAGCCGATATTCAGGACGCCAAAGCGTGTAATGAGGCAGTGGGGAAGGGAACACTGACAAAGGAGAGTATTTGCAGGCACGGACATGGGTTGAAGTATGTATACTTCAACGCAAAAAGCATCAGGAATAAGGTGGGTAAACTTAAGGCATGGATCGATACTTGGGACTACGATGTGGTGGCCATCACGGAAACTTGGATAGAAGAGGGGCAGAAATGGTTGTTGGAGGTCCCTGGTTTTAGATGTTTCAATAAGATTAGGGAGGGTGATAAAAGAGGTGGGGGGGGGGGGGGTGGCATTGTTAATTAAAGATAGTATAACAGCTGCAGAAAGGCAGTTCGAGGAGTATCAGCCTACTGAGGTAGTATGGGTTGAAGTCAGAAATAGGAAAGGAGCAGTCACCTTGTTGGGAGTTTTCTATAGGCCCCCCAATAGTAGCAGAGATGTGGAGGAACAGATTGGAAAACAGATTTTGGAAAGGTGCAGAAGTCACAGGGTAGTAGTCATGGGTGACTTCAACTTCCCAAACATTGAGTGGAAACTCTTTAGATCAAATAGTTTGGATGGGGTGGTGTTTGTGCAGTTTGGCCAGGAAGCTTTTCTAACACAGTATGTAGATTGTCCGACCAGTGGGGAGGCCATATTGGATTTGGTACTTGGTAATGAACCAGGGCAAGTGATAGATTTGTTAGTGGGGGAGCATTTTGGAGATAGTGACCACAATTTGGTGACTTTCACTTTAGTAATGGAGAGGGACAGGTGTGCGCAGCAGGGCAAGGTTTACAATTGGGGGAAGGGTAAATACGATGTCAGACAAGAATTGAAGTGCATAAGTTGGGAACATAGGCTGTCAGGGAAGGACACAAGTGGAATGTGGAACTTGTTCAAGGAACAGGTATTACGTGTCCTTGATATGCATGTCCCTGTCAGGCAGGGAAGAGATGGTCGAGTGAGGTTGACAAGAGAGGTTGAATGTCTTGTTAAGAGGAAGAAGGAGACTTATGTAAGGCTGAGGAAACAAGGTTCAGACAGGGCGCTGGAGGGATACAAGATAGCCAGGAGGGAACTGAAGAAAGGGATTAGGAGAGCTAAGAGAGGGCATGAACAATCTTTGGTGGGTAGGATCAAGGAAACCCCAAGGCCTTTTACACATATGTGAGAAATATGAGAATGACTAGAGAGAGGGTAGGTCCGATCAAGGACAGTAGCGGGAGATTGTGTATTGAGTCTGAAGAGATAGGAGAGGTCTTGAACGAGTACTTTTCTTCAGTATTTACAAATGAGAAGGGCCATATTGTTGGAGAGGACAGTGTGAAACAGACTGGTAAGCTCGAGGAAATACTTGTTAGGAAGGAAGATGTGTTGGACATTTTGAAAAACTTGAGGATAGACAAGTCCCCCGGGCCTGACGGGATATATCCAAGGATTCTATGGGAAGCAAGAGATGAAATTGCAGAGCCGTTGGCAATGATCTTTTCGTCCTCACTGTCAACAGGGGTGGTACCAGGGGATTGGAGAGTGGTGAATGTCATGCCCCTGTTCAAAAAAGGGACTAGGGATAACCCTGGGAATTACAGGCCAGTTAGTCTTACTTCGGTGGTAGGCAAAGTAATGGAAAGGGTACTGAGGGATAGGATTTCTGAGCATCTGGAAAGACACTGCTTGATTAGGGATAGTCAGCACGGATTTGTGAGGGGTAGGTCTTGCCTTACAAGTCTTATTGAATTCTTTGAAGAGGTGACCAAGCGTGTGGATGAAGGTAAAGCAGTGGATGTAGTGTACATGGATTTTAGTAAGGCATTTGATAAGGTTCCCCATGGTAGGCTTCTGCAGAAAGTAAGGAGGCATGGGATAGGGGGAAATTTGGCCAGTTGGATAACAAACTGGCTAACTGATAGAAGTCAGAGAGTGGTGGTGGATGGCAAATATTCAGCCCGGATCCCAGTTACCAGTGGCGTACCGCAGGGATCAGTTCTGGGTCCTCTGCTGTTTGTGATTTTCATTAATGACTTGGATGAGGGAGTTGAAGGATGGGTCAGTAAATTTGCAGACGATACGAAGATTGGTGGAGTTGTGTATAGTGAGGAGGGCTGTTTTCGGCTGCAAAGAGACATAGATAGGATGCAGGGCTGGGCTGAGAAGTGGCAGATGGAGTTTAACCCTGAAAAGTGTGAGGTTGTCTATTTTGGAAGGACAAATATGAATGCGGAATACAGGGTTAACGGTAGAGTCCTTGGCAATGTGGAGGAGCAGAGAGATCTTGGGGTCTATGTTCATACATCTTTGAAAGTTGCCACTCAAGTGGATAGAGTTGTGAAGCAGGCCTATGGTGTGCTAGCGTTCATTAACAGAGGGATTGAATTTAAGAGCCGTGAGGTGATGATGCAGCTGTATAAAACCTTGGAAAGGCCATATTTGGAGTACTGTGTACAGTTCTGGTTGTCTCATTTTAGGAAGGATGTGGAAGCTTTGGAAAAGGTGCAAAGGAGATTTACCTGGATATTGCCTGGAATGGAGAGTAGGTCTTACGAGGAAAGGTTGAGGGTGCTAGGCCTTTTGTCATTAGAACGGAGAAGGATGAGGGGCGACTTGATAGAGGTTTATAAGATGATCAGGGGAATAGATAGACAGTCAGAGACTTTTTCCCCGGATGGAACAAACCATTACAAGGGGACATAAATTTAAGGTGAATAGTGGAAGATATCGGGGGATGTCAGAGGTAGGTTCTTTACCCAGAGAGTAGTGGGGGCATGGAATACACTGCCTGTGGAAGTAGTTGAGTTAGAAACATTAGGGACCTTCAAGCAGCTATTGGATAGGCACATGGATCACGGTAGAATGATATAGTGTAGATTAATTTGTTCTTAAGGGCAGCACGGTAGCATTGTGGATAGCACAATTGCTTCACAGCTCCAGGGTCCCAGGTTCGATTCCGGCTTGGGTCACTGTCTGTGCAGAGTCTGCACATCCTCCCCGCGTGTGCGTGGGTTTCCTCCGGGTGCCCCGGTTTCCTCCCACAGTCCAAAGATGTGCAGGTTAGGTGGATTGGCCATGATAAATTGCCCTTAGTGTCCAAAATTGCCCTTAGTGTTGGGTAGGTTACTGAGTTATGGGGATAGGGTGGAGGTGTTGACCTTGAGTCGGGTGCTCTTTCCAAGAGCCGGTGCAGACTCGATGGGCCGAATGGCCTCCTGCACTGTAAATTCTATGATAATCTATGATTAATCTAGGACAAAGGTTCGGCACAACATCCTGGGCCGAAGGGCCTGTTCTGTGCTGTATTTTTCTATGTTCTATGTGTGTAGGTATCAAGAGAACCCAAGGACAGTTGATATAGAATTTGGGGATGGGGAGGGGGGGGGGAACGTCACCTGTCACTGAGCAGATCGTCCAGCCCTATGCTGCCTAGCAACCAATTATTATCATTGAACTGTATCCAGACGAAATGGGCTGAGTAGCTGTTTCTTTAACTGTATAAATGTTGCCGATTTCCTATGCTCTGCAGTGAGAGGCGCATGTGAGCCAGCGACTTGGTCCCCACCAGTGTTAAATCAATAAACCATTTGGAGTTTGAAGCAGACCCGAACGTGGAGTGATTCTTTGGATTCATTCCCGCTAACAGTTTGGCGCTGCGAGCAGGGTCCGATGGTGGTGTTCGACAACCGATGGAGTCCAAATGGGTCTGTCAGCGGTCAAATGGTGGTAGGTCGTCCATTAAGAAACGTAGGCGTTGTCAGGCATTGCTTAAAGTAATTATGGATAGTTACCACGTAAACTGTTCGTAAAGTGACAGACAGTCTCGATAGTCGGTCGATGACAAGTAGCGCTGGATTGAAGCCGGCTTCCTCTGAGAGTAAATTCTAAAGGTTCTAATCCTAACCAGATAAGATGGCCAGTGAAAAAGAAGGCAGAGCTCGGATGGGGACAGGAGTGGATGGGGACAGGAGTGGATGGGGACAGGAGTGGTCCCTCATTTGCCCTTTGGCAACCAGAACAAAAGCCTATCCATAGGATGTTGCCTGGTATGGAGGGAAAATCTTATGAGGAAAGGCTGATGGACTTGAGGTTGTTTTCGTTAGAGAGAAGAAGGTTAAGAGGAGACTTAATAGAGGCATACAAGATGATCAGGGGGTTAGATAGGGTGGACAGTGAGAGCCTTCTCCCGCGGATGGAAATGGCTGGCACGAGGGGACATAGCTTTAAATTGAGGGGTAATAGATATAGGACAGAGGTCAGAGGTAGATTCTTTACGCAAAGAGTGGTGAGGCCGTGGAATGCCCTACCTGCTACAGTAGTGAACTCGCCAACATTGAGGGCATTTAAAAGTTTATTGGATAAACATATGGATGATAATGGCATAGTGTAGGTTAGATGGCTTTTGTTTCGGTGCAACATCGTGGGCCGAAGGGCCTGTACTGCGCTGTATCGTTGTATGGTCTATGTTCTATGTTCTATGATTCAATCCGATTTGAACCTTACTGAGTGCTGAGGTTTCTTGCGAAGGGGGCGCCCTGAATTTGTACAATGTTTAGATCTTCAATCGCCGTTTAGATAAACTAGGCATGCCAAAACAAAAAACAAAAAAATTAAATGAAGCAAAATCCAAACAGACTAACCTTGGATTCATTGAGGAAAGGGGAGGGGACGGCATGATGTCCCTTCTTCTTGCACAGAAGCATTGCAACCTAATTGATACAATGTCAATACAGGGGAATCCCACAGACACTCTGCTGGGCAAAGTGTTACTCATACAAGCCTTCCAGGAATATCAGGGGATGGCAGTTCCCCTTGCTGCAGTGCAGATCGCCACAGCTGACTGATTCCTCCCAGACAGCTAACATTGTGAGTGTTAGAACAAAATTGATAAGTTAAAGAATTAATTAAGTTATAAGTTAAATACAGGTTTGTGTTAAACAATTTTTAAATGCAGTTGTGCATCGAGGTCAGATAACTTGCAGTTTGGCAGCAATCCAATTTGAACTTTTCACACATTTGCATGAAAACAAGACTAGTAAAAGGTGTCTTTCAAACACTAGTTAAGAAGCGAACGTTGGAAATTGAAATCAGTTTAAAGAACAAGAAAGGATAGAGGAACGAAATTCAAGCAAAATTAAAGGAATAGAAAAAAGTAAGTTTTACATTTTTTAAAGGGACGCACTGGCGTGTCAAGTTTCTCCGCCCACTCTTCACCTCGTTAGGTTCTGTGGGGAAATTAACCATTTCAGCAGACAGTCTCGATTGTTCGAAATCGCCTGAAAATTGCATATCTATGTTAATGTATATAAGATTTAATGGTGAATTTGTGAGAATTCAACAAGACCAGGTTCTGGAAGTCCCTGCTTGGGTCACTGTCTGTGCGGAGTCTGCACGTTCTCCCTGTGTCTGGGTGGGTTTCCTCCGGGTGCTCCGGTTTCCTCCCACAAGTCCTGAAAGACGTGCTTGTTAGGTGAATTGGACATTCTGAATTCTCCCTCTGTGTACCCGAACAGGCTCCAGAATGTGGTGACTAGGGTTTTTTCACAGTGACTTCATTGCAGCGTTAATGTAAGCCTACTTGTGACAATAATAAAAGATTATTAAGATTATTATTAGTCTGGAAAATGAACATGGAAATTTTATTGTGTTTGGGTGAAAATGCGCTTGAGATTTTAAGAATAGCTGATGCCTATAAAACCTGTCATTGGAAATTGGCTTAAATGGATCGATATAAGTAAAATAAATCTTAATCAAGCGATTGTGAATTTGTTTGAAATTTGCGAGCTTTGAGAATCTTTGTCTTTCATTTGTTTTATGTGGATCTTCATGTTATATATATATATATTTTTTTAGATATATTGTCGCGTGTACCGAGGTACAGTGAAAAGTATTGTTCTGTGTACAGTCCAGACAGATCGTTCCATACATGATAAATATAGGACATACGATAAATACACAATGTAAATACATAGACACATGCATCGGGTGAAGCATATGGGGTACAGTACTACAACAATAGAGATGTTGCATAGAAAGATCAGTTCAGTCCATAAGGGCCATTCAGGAGTCTAGCAGCAGTGGGGAAGAAGCTGGTTTTGAATCTGTTAGTAAGTGTGCTCCGACTTTAGTATCTCCTGCCCGATGGAGGAGGTTGGACAAGAGAATAACCCGAGTAAGAGGGGTCTTTGATTACGCTGCCTGCTTTCCCAAGGCAGCAGGAGGTGTAGACAGAGTCAATAGATTGTGAGGCGGGCTCACGTGATGGACTGGGCTGTGTTCACGACTCTGTAGTTTCTTACAATCTTGGGCCGAGCAGTTGCCATACCAGGCTGTGATGCAGCCCGATAGGATGCTTCCTATGGTGCATCTGTAAAAATTGGTAAAAGTCAATGTGGACATGCCAAATTACCTTAATTTCCTGAGAAAGTATAGGCGCTGTTGTGCGTTCTTGGTCGTAGCATTGACGTGGGTGGACCACGTCAGATGCATATACGTACATTTGCTAAGGTTTATCTTTCTGGGGAATTAACCTTGAGTTTTTAATTGCAGACCATTTGGAAATTTAGAACAGAAACCACAAGGATGCTTACATCGTTCTCGGTTCCTCTGTTTGTGTGTGCGGTGATATTTGTGTGTCATCTGAGTTCTGTTTGATATTGTGGTTTTGATATCATAGTATAAGTGGTTTGAGCCCTGGGCCCAGGATAACAGAGATTACCTGCCTCCACCACCCTCTCAGGCAGCACCGTCCATAATTCCACCAGCCGCTGGGAGAGAATGTCCCCAGGTCCCCACTAAACCACTTACTCCTCACCTTAAACCTATGCCCTCTGGTCTTAGACACCTTTGCCATGGGGAAAATATTTTTATGATCTACCCTTTCAATGCCTCTCATAATTTTATATATCTCTATCAGACTCCCCTCAGCCTCCTCTGCTCCAGGGAAAACAAACCCAGTCTATCCAATCTCTCCTCATAGCTGAAACTTTCCATCCCAGGCAACATCCTGGTGAATCTCCTCTGCACCTCCTCCAGTGCAATCACATCCTTCCAATGATGTGTTGATCAGGACTGTACACAATATTCCATCTGTGGCCTAACCAATGTTTGATAAAGTTGTACTGAGACCTCTCTGCCCCGATACTCTATGTCCCGGCTAATGGAGGCTAGCATTCTTCACCACACTATCTACCTCTGCTGCCACCTTTAGGGATCTCTGGGCGTGTACACGAAGGTCCCTTTGTTCCTCAATATTCCCGAGGGACCCGCCATTCATTGTGTATATCCTACTCTTATTCAACCTCCCAAAATGTATCACCCTTATCCGGATTAAATTCCATCTGTCGTTGCTCTGCCCAATTTACCAGCTGATCAATATCCGTCTGTAGCCTAAAACTATCCACCTCACTGTCAACAACATCACAAATTTTCATGTCATCTGCAAACTTACTAATTATACCTTCTACAATCACATCCAAGTTGTTAATGTCTATAACAAACAGCAAGGGTCCCAGAACCGATCTCTGTGCTACACCACTGCTCACAGGTTTGCAATCGCAAAAGCAACCCTCCACCATTACGCTTTGCCTCCTATTAACAAACCAATTTTGGATCCAATTTGCCAACTTGCCTTGGATCCCATGGGCTCTAACCTTTTGGACCACCCTTCCATGTGGGACCTTGTCAAAGGTCTTACTGAAGTCCATGTAAACCACATCAACTGCATTACCCTCGTCAATATATTTAGTTACATAGAACATAGAACAGTAGAGCACAGTACAGGCCCTTCGGCCCACGATGTTGTGCCGATCATTTATCCTATTCTAGGGTCAACCTAACCTACACCCCTTCAATTTACTGCTGTCCATGTGCATGTCCAAGAGTCACTTAAATGTCCCTAATGACTCTGACTCCACCACCTCTGCTGGCAGTGCATTCCACACACCCACCACACTCTGTGTAAAGAACCTACCTCTGACATCTCCCCTATACCTTCCTCCAATCACCTTAAAACTATGTCACCTTGTGACAGCCATTTCCGCCCTGGGGAAATGTCTCTGCCTATCCACTCTATCCATGCCTCTCATCACCTTGTACACCTCTAACAATTCACCTCTCTTCCTTCGTCGCTCCAGTGAGAAAAGCCCTAGCTCCCTCAACCTTTCTTCATAAAACATGCCCTCCATTCCAGGATCTTCCTGGTAAATCTCCATCTGGCCCCTTGAGCCTGCTCCGCCATTCAATGAGATCATGGCTTATCTTTTGTGGACTCAGCTCCACTTTCCGGCCCGAACACCATAACCCTTAATCCCTTTTTTCTTCAAAAAACTATCTATCTTTATCTTAAAAACATTTAATGAAGGAGCCTCTACTGCTTCACTGGGCAAGGAATTCCATTGATTCACAACCCTTTGGGTGAAGAAGTTCCTCCTAAACTCAGTCCTAAATCTACTTCCCCTTATTTTGAGGCTACGCCCCTTAGTTCTGCTTTCACCCGCCAATGGAAACAACCTGCCCGCATCTATCCTATCAATTCCCTTCATAATTTTACATGTTTCTGTAAGATCCCCCCCTCATCCTTCTAAATTCCAACGAGTACAGTCCCAGTCTACTCAACCTCTCCTCGTAATCCAACCCCTTTAGCTCTGGGATTAACCTAGTGAATCTCCTCTGCACACCCTCCAGTGCCAGTACATCCTTTCTCAAGTAAGGAGACCAAAACTGAACACAATACTCCAGGTGTGGCCTCACTAACACCTTATACAATTGCAGCATAACCTCCCTAGTCTTAAACTCCATCCCTCTAGCAATGAAGGACAAAATTCAAATTGCCTTCTTAATCACCTGTTGCACCTGTAAGCCAACTTTTTGTGACTCATGCACTAGCACACCCAGGTCTCTCTGCACAGCAGCATGTTTTAATATTTTATCATTTAAATAATAATCCCTTTTGCTGTTATTCCTACCAAAATGGATAACCTCACATTTGTCAACATTGTATTCCATCTGCCAGACCCTAGCCCATTCACTTAGCCTATCCAAATCCCTCTGCAGGTTTCCAGTATCCTCTGCACTTTTTGCTTTCCCACTCATCTTAGTGTCATCTGCAAACTTGGACACATTGCCCTTGGTCCCCAACTCCAAATCATCTATATAAATTGTGAACAATTGTGGGCCCACCACTGATCCCTGAGGGACACCACTAGCTACTGATTGCCAACCAGAGAAACACCCATTAATCCCCACTCTTTGCTTTCTATTAATTAACCAATCCTCTATCCATGCTACAACTTTCCCCTTAATGCCATGCATCTTTATCTTATTCAGCAACCTTTTGTGTGGCACCTCGTCAAAGGCTTTCTGGAAATCCAGATATACCACATCCATTGGCTCCCCATTATCCACCGCACTGTTAATGTCCTCAAAAAATTCCACTAAATTAGTTAGGCACGACCTGCCCTTTATGAACCCATGCTGCGTCTGCCCAATGGGACAATTTACATCCAGGTGCCTCGCTATTTCTTCCTTGATGATAGATTCCAGCATCTTCCCTACTACCGAAGTTAAGCTCACTGGCCTATAATTACCCGCTTTCTGCCTACCTCCTTTTTTAAACAGTGGTGTCACGTTTGCTCATTTCCAATCCGCCGGGACCACCCCAGAGTCTAGTGAAGTTTGATAAATTATCACTAGTGTATTTGCAATTTCCCTAGCCATCTCTTTTAGCACTCTGGGATGCATTCCATCAGGGCCAGGAGACTTGTCTACCTTTAGCCCCATTCGCTTGCCCATCACTACCTCCTTAGTGATAACACTCATCTCAAGGTCCTCACCTGTCATAGCCTCATTTCCATCAGTCACTGGCATGTTATTTGTGTCTTCCACTGTGAAGACCGACCGAACAAACCAGTTCAGTTCCTCAGCCATTTCCTCATCTCCCATTATTAAATCTCTCATCTCATCCTCTAAAGGACCAATATTTACCTTAGCCACTCTTTTTTGTTTTATATATTTGTAGAAACTTTTACTATCTGTATTTATATTCTGAGAAAGTTTACTCTCATAATCTATCTTACTCTTCTTTGTAGCTTTTTTAGTAGCTTTCTGGTGTCCCCTAAAGATTTCCCAGTCCTCTAGTCTCCCACTAATCTTTGCTACTTTGTATGCTTATTCCTTCAATTTGATACTCTCCCTTATTTCCTTAGATATCCACGGTCGATTTTCCCTCTTTCTACTGTCCTTCCTTTTTGTTGGTATAAACCTTTGCTGAGCACTGTGAAAAATGGCTTGGAAGGTTCTCCATTGTTCCTCAACTGTTTCACCATAAAGTATTTGCTCCCAGTCTACCTTAGCTAGTTCTTCTCTCATCCCATTGTAATCTCCTTTGTTTAAGCACAGAACACTAGTGTTTGATTTTACCGTCTCACCCTCCATCTGTATTTTAAATTCCACCATATTGTGATCGCTCCTTCCGAGAGGATCCCTAACTGTGAGATCCTGAATCAATCCTGTCTCATTACACAGGACCAGATCTAGGACCACTTGTTCCCTCGTAGGTTCCATTACATACTGTTCTAGGAAACTATTGTGGATACATTCTATAAACTCCTCCTCAAGGCTGCCTTGACCGACCTGGTTAAACCAATCGACATGTAGATTAAAATCCCCCATGATAACTGCTTTACCATTTATACATGCATCATTTATTTCTTTGTATATTGCCTGCCCCGCCATAATGTTACTATTTGGTGGCCTATAGACTACTCCTATCAGTGACTTTTTCGCCTTACTAGTCCTGATTTCCACTCAAATGGATTCAACCTTATTCTCCATTGCACCGATGTCATCCCTTACTATTACCCGGATGTCATCCTTAAATAACAGAGCTACACCACCTCCCGTACCATCCACTCTGTCATTCCGAATAGTTTGATACCCTCGGATATTTAACTCCCAGTTTCAGTAATGGCCACTAAATCATAGTCATTCACGATGATTTGCGCCATCAACTCATTTACCTTATTCCGAATACTACGAGCATTCAGGTAAAGTACAATTATGTTGGCTTTTTTACCTCTGTTCTGAATCTTAACACCTCGATCAACTTTTCTCCTAATTTTCCTTGTCGTTGAACCCATATCTTCATGTAACAACCTACCGCGTCGCTTACCATTAATGTTTTTACTTCCTGTTTTATTCCTTTTAGTATTCCTGGTCTTATTCACTGAGCTCCCCTCAGTCACTGTACCATGTGCTGTTGCCCTTTTTGATTTTTGACTGTGGCTTCTCTGCCTTACACTTTCCCCCTTACTGCCTTTTGTTTCCAACTTCCTGCATCGGTTCCCATCCCCCTGCCACATTAGTTTAAACTCTCCCCAAAGCTCTAGCAAACACCCCCTCTAGGACATTGGTTCCAGTCCTGCCCAGGTGCAGACCGTCCGGTTTGTACTGGTCCCACCTCCCCCCGAACCGGTTCCAATGCCCCAGGAATTTGAATCTCTCCCTCTTGCACCATCTCTCGAGCCACGCATTCATCCTACTATCCTGACATTCCTACTCTTACTAGCTCGTGGCACTGGTAGCAATCCTGAGATTACTACCTTTGAGGTCCTACTTTTTAGTTTAACTCCTAACTCCCTGAATTCAGCTTGTAGGACCTCGTCCCATTTTTTACCTATATCGTTGGTGCCTATGTGCACCACGACAGCTGGCTGTTCACCCTCCCCCCCCCCCCCCCCCCCCCAGAATGTCCTGCAGCCGCTCCTAGACATCCTTGACCATTGCAACCAGGGTGGCAACATACCATCCTGGAGTCTCGATTGCATCCGCAGAACCGCCTGTCTATTCCCCTTACGATTGAGTCCCCTATCACTATAGCCCTGCCATTCTTCTTCCTGCCCAGCTGCGCAGCAGAGCCAGCCACAGTGACATGAATCTGGCTGCTGCTGCCTTCCCCTGGTGAGCCATCTCCCTCAACAGTATCCAAAGCGGTATATCTGATTTGCAGGGAGTTGACCGCAGGGGACACCTGCACTGCCTTCCTACTCTTGCTCTGTCTTTTGGTCACCCATTTTCTATGTCCATCAGTACCTTTCACCTGCGGTGTGACCAACTCGCTAAACGTGCTATCCACGACATCCATCCTCAGCATCGCGGATGCTCCAAAGTGAGTCCATCCGCAGCTTCAGAGCCGTCAACCGGTCTAACAGGAGCTGCAACTGGACACACCTCTTGCACGTGAAGGAGCCAGGGACAGTGGGTGTGTCCCTGAGCTCCCACATCGCACACGAGGAGCATGACATGGGTCTGAGATCTCCTGCCATGTCTTAAACCTTCGGTTAACTTCAACAACTACAATTTCCAACAAAAAAACAACGAAGAAAAAATAAATAAATATACCAATGAAAAGAAAAAGAAAACAGAAAAACTACTTACCAGTCACTTACCAGGAATAAAAAGCACCTCCTCCCCCCTCAAGCTTCGAATTCCCACCTAGATTCAAATTCCCAAACTCACTCTTTGCTGTCTCACTCTGGCTGTGTCTTCTCTGGCTCACTGGGAGAACTCACTGGGAGTGAGTTACAAGTTACTCTTTTTAAATTGGCCTGAGTTGACTCCCCTCCCCCACCTGCTTTTAGATCAAGGTAGATTTAAAGTGACTGCCAACCAGTTATGTGAGTGGGTGGGGCAGCCCTTGTTAACCTACTGTGCACAATTCTAGATTAATTTAAATTAATTTGATCTCCAGAAATTTAAAAGGAGCTGTCTTACTGATTTGATTTGATTCAATTCCCACCTAGATTAAAATTCCCAAACTCACTCTTTGCTGTCTCACTCTGGCTGTGTCTTCTCTGGCTCACTGGGAGAACCTTAGATCAAAGTACAGATGATTCATGAATAAAGATGGCCGTACAGACCCTCACGGTTATATGAAATCTTTAGCCATCTATCTACACCTCCAAGTCATCCTAGTTAGTTTGGGTTAGAATCAAATGAGTTTGATTTGATGGTTAGCTGTCAATCTTGAATGTGCAACATTAGTTTTAATTGTTTCGTGTCTACATACTTGTGTATGTTAAGGAATGCAATATTGTGCTGTTATCGCGACCAGCTTGAACTGGTCTTTTGCTAACTTAGCTGTTATAACAAGAGTCTTCATGTTACTATGTCGTTGCTATGCTGTTGCTATGGAGCCTGCCCTGTCCTTGGACACTGCCTTGAAAATGTATTCATTAGTTCAGTTAAAGTGTTTGTTTTAATCTCTACTGCTTTTGCATGTATCAGATTCTTTTGTGTTTCTGTTGTTTTTATGTTGTACTGTCTTGCTAGAATAATGGAATTTAGTAAAGTGAATTATGCTGTGTTGTGCTGTTTTGTAAGCTGTATGTTTTGAGATGACCTGAGGTTATGAGAGTGTTGAAATCCTTAATTTAAAATGGGTAAAACTGGGGCTTAATATTTATCCTAAATAGCCAACTTTTATCTATCAGGTGTATTAGGAAATACTTGACTTCTACAGCTGTTAACTCCTCCTATTGGGAGGGATAAGAAAACAAAAGACAAGAATGACAAGAAGAATCAATAACATTCGCTCGGAAGGAAGGAGCGAGAGAGAGAGAGAGAGAGAGGACAACTTAAATGGGTTCTAAGAGGCATGTAGCAGGCAGTGTGTATAATGGGCAGTGTGGGTAATGAATGCATTCTAATTTGATTCCAGTCCACCAGCAACTGTTTTACCCCACTGCCCCAACCTCACCCAGCTGGATTTTACCTCAAGGTGTGCCAATCCACTGAAACAGTGAAGATTTAATTGAGGTTTTTAAAATGGTGAAGTTGTTCTGAGAGAGTAAAAAGGGAATGACTATAAGAGCAGGAATTTGGATTTGGATTTGGTTTTATTGTCACGTGTACCGAGGTACAGTGAAAAGTATTCTTCTGTGTACAGTTCAGATCGTTCCATACATGGGACATACAATGTAAATACATAGATATCGGGTGAAGTATACGCAGTACAGTACTACTCAGTAGAGAAGATGCGTGGAGAGATCAGATCAGTCAATAAGAGGGTCATTCAGGAGTCCTATAACAGCGGGGAAGAAGCTGTTTTTGAATTTGTTAGTGCGTGTTCTCAGACCTTTGTACCACCTGCTCAATGGAAGAGGTTGAAGGAGAGAATAACCTGGGTGGGAGGGGTCTTTGATTATGCTGCCCACTTTCCCACGGCAGCAGGATTTGCCGACAGAGTCAATGGATGGGAGGCGGGTTTGCGTGATGGACTGGGCTGTGTTCACGACACACTGTAGTTTCTTACGGTCTTGGGCTGAGCAGTTGCCATACCAGGCTGTGCTGCAGCCAGATAGGATGCTTTCTATGATGCACCTAAAAAAATTGGTAAGAGTCAATGTGGACATGTCCTAGCAAACATGTAGATGGAGTTGGAGCCTAATGTTGCCACACAGTCGTGTGTACAGGGAGTATAGTACGCAGCCAAAGCTGGAAAATGGGATGAGAATGGATAGGTGTTTGATGGTCAGAACCGTCACGATGGGCCCAAGGGCCTCTTTCTGTGCTGTAAAGTTCTTTGAGTCTATGACTAACTTCTCTGGGTGGGAAGTCAATGGCAGAACTTAAAAGTGGGAGCAGTTCGGAGCTGTATTGCCACACGGAACGCGTGAGGCAGAGTGCACTACACTTTCTAAGGAAATTGCAGAGACATATTTGAAAGGAAGGAAGTTGCAGGGTTGTGTGGGGAACGAGGGGGCAGGGCAGATGTCGTGCTCATAGAATGAGGCAACATGAAAGTGACCATTTACCGCCATCATGAGCTGCCAAATCAGTGCTACTTCCTCCTGCTTCCCATTAATCCCTGCAAATGTTTCAGTTCCCAGTGCAGATCCCTTTCGTGGACACAGAGGAGCCCACAACGAGAGGCCTAAGGAAACTTATTTTAAATTAATAATCAACTATTTACACAAAACACTTCGGGCCCCAGCCGGGACTCTTCTGTTTGGCTCCCATTCAGACCGAGCTTTCATTGCCAGCGTTCATTACTCAACTGGTGGGGCTCCCTCAGCAGGGAAGCTGGAATTCTATGAGGTTTACGGGGAGGCTAATTGGTCCGTCCCGTAGGCCTCGTGTGGGTTATAACAATCCCCATCGTCTTTTAACTGCAGCAGCAAAGAGACAGCAGTGACATTGTCTATCCTCTGTATTGAAAAGGCCTGGGCGCTAAGGCTGTTACATTTCGGAATGGAGGGTTTATTTTTGGCAGGAAGTGGCATTACATTTAATGAGACTCAAGTGTAGCTGAAAGCACAAACAATATATCGACAGTCAGCTCTGTTTAATGTTCCTGTCAGCTGAGCGCAGTCTGAGCTGCAGGGATGCAATAATGCAGCTTTATGCTACTCCACGAGGAGTTATCTTTCCTCCGACCGATTACCGTCCTTTTTTGATCATTTTCAGAAGGCAACAAGTAGGTGGTGTCGGATCAGCAAAGCTCATGTTTCCACTTAATGTGGAGTCAAGTCACGCACGGAATTAATGGGGCGGAGACAGATTGCTCAATGGGCTGTGAGAGACCGAGCACGCTGCCGAGGGCGCAGTGACAGCGGGAGGACACTGAGATTAATCAAGCAGTTTGGCCTAATTCCACTCTCCCCCAGTTCGACCGTCAGGCATATTTTGGTAATCCCCGCGCTTTCGTCTGTCTGGCTCGACCCTTGAGTTTGCAAACACAAGCCTTAAACTCGCAGCGACAGCGAGAAAGATAAAGTCATTGGCGTTAACCCCGAAGTGAGATCTGAGCGACTGTGACTCAGCGAAGCCCCGGCAGGAACAGATCTGACTGGGCGATTACAGGGCGCCCATTCTACCCCAGTCCCGGCAGGGAGGCCCAACTCTCCACACAGTGTCCCAATGGGTTGATGGGCCAGTTGAGGGGTGTTGCGTGCCCCCCAGTGTACGAAGGCGAATTTTGCGATCGGGTGTGGCCGTTTTGAGCCTATTTTCTGCTGCTCTGATGGTTCACTTTTTGAATGGATACTCCGGTTTAATGTTCAGGTCAGATTGCAGCAATGGTGGGAACGGCTACCTTCCAGTGCGGCTCTGCGCTGGACCACCAGGAGGAAATCAGGCTCTGCCAAAGCACCCTCAACCCCCTCACCCACCCTCCCCTCTGCAAACCTCACCCCCCCCCCCCCCCCCACCCACCTCAACCTCTCACCCACCCTCCCCTCCGTCAACCTCACCCCCCCCACTCACCTCAAACCCTCACCCATCCTCCCCTCTGCAAACCTCACCCCCCCACCCACCCTCCCCTCCGTCAACCTCACCCCCCCCCACTCACCTCAAACCCTCACCCATCCTCCCCTCCGTCAACCTCACCCCCCCCACTCACATCAAACCCTCACCCATCCTCCCCTCCGTCAACCTCACTCCCCACCCACCTCAAACCCTCACCCACCCTCCCCTCCAGCAATCTCACCCACCTCAACCCCTCACCCACCTGAACCCCTCACTCCCCCTCCCCTGCCCCCTCAACCCCCACACATGTGAACCCCTCACCCACATCACCACCTCACCCACCCACCCCTCCGCCTACCTGAACCCCTCACCCACCCCTCTGCCAACCTCACCCACCTCAAACTCTCACCCACCAGCTCCCCGTCCAACTCAACCCCCAGCCACCTCAACCCCCAGCCACCTCAACCCCCACCCAGCCATCCACCCACCTCACCCCCACCCATCTCAATCCCTCACCCACCTTCCCCTTTGCCCCCTCAACCCCAACCCATCTGAACGCGTCACCCACAGCAACAACTCACTCACCCGCCCCTCCGCCTACCTCAATCCCTCACCCACCTCACCTCCACCCATCTCAATCCCTCACCCACCTTCCCCTCTGCTCCGTCAACCCCCACCCACCTGAACCCCTCACCCACCCACGCATCCGCCCACTTCAACCCCCCCCCCCATGCACCTCACCCCCAGACAACTCAAACCCATGCGCCCACCACACTTCCCTGCCCACCTTAACCCCTCCGCCCACTTCACCTCACCTCCACCGCCTATCTCAACCCCACCTACCTGCCCTCTCCCGGACACCTCAACCCCCTCCCTCCCCCTCCCCGCAATTGCCTGCCCATCCTAGCCCCTGTGCCCACCTTAGCCCCTCTGGCTCGGATGAACATGGTGAGACCCTAGGCCCCAGCTGGGTACTTGCTCGAGTGAGCAGGGTGGAATACTTGGCACACCAATAGCCATCAAAGTGTGGTAACCAGCACGAGCTGTGTTCAGGTAGAGTGGATGTAAGTGCAGCCCAGGATATGTCCCTCCTTCACTGTCAATCCTGTCCTATTTACTCCTCAACCCTTCCATGAAAAGTGCATGGACCTAATGGGCACCATCCAGCTGTGGCAGACAGTAACATTGGTGCCACCCTGCTTAGACCAGGTCACTAACTGGGCACCTGTATATCTGACTCCTGGGAACAGACAACTTTCTCCAGAGGAAGGATTGAGGACAAAGGGTTTAAACTCTCTGTAATCTTGAAGAGCAAGAGGAAAGACGAGAACCTAGAATTAGGTTTCACAGACTCAGGCTAAAGTATTGGTCATTGAGGATTGAGAGGAGGAAAGTTTCACTGACTCGGGGGGGGGGGGGGGGGGGGGGGGATGTGAACCTTTAGAATCCTCTACCCCAGAGGGAAGTGGATACTCAGTTGATCAGCATAAACAAGGCTTCAGCTGATAGGTTTATGGCACTAATGGAATCGAGAGTGCCAGAGAGTGTGGAGGCGGCAGCTCAAAGGTATTTAAGAGGAGTCGGGATTATTCTCAGAAAATATAGAAAGTGCAGGGTTATGGGGTGAAGGCATACGTGTGGATCCAGGTGAAATGCTGCTTCAAGGAGCCGGCATGGTTAAGCAGACTGAATGGCCTCCAGACGTGCTGTGACCTTCCTAAGATTCTATAATATGGAGAATGAGTAAGCGGAATTGATGTACAAATGTGCTATGATCTCATTAATTGGAGCAACAGTCTCTGCTTTGATTACTTCCCTTCAGTTTAACCATATCCCCAATACAACTCAGGAGCGATGTTGTTTTTACACTCCTCATGCACCTGAGTAACTGAACCCCTGTACATGAATCCTGTGTACCCGGGGATACTGACCACTGTACATGAATCCTGTGTACCCGGGGATACTGACACCTGTACATGAATCCTGTGTACCCGGGGATACTGACCCCTGTACATGAACCCTGTGTACCTGGGGATACTGACCCCTGTACATGAATCGTGTGTACCTGGGGATACTGACCCCTGTACATGAACCCCGTGTACCTGGGGATACTGACCCCTGTACATGAACCCTGTGTACCTGGGGATACTGACCCCTGTACATGAACCCTGTGTACCTGGGAATACTGACCCCTGTACATGATCCCCGTGTACCGAAAATACTGACCCCTGGACATGAACCCTGTGTACCTGGGGATACTGACCCCTGTACATGAACCCTGTGCACCCGGGGATACTGACCCCTGTACATGATCCCTGTGTCCCTTGGGATACTGACCCCTGTACATGAACCCTGTGTACCTGGGGATACTGACCCCTGTACATGAACCCTGTGCACCCGGGGATACTGACCCCTGTACATGAACCCAGTGTACCTGGGTATACTGACCCCTGTACATGAACCCTGTCTACCTGGGGATACTGACCCCTGCACATGATCCCCGTGTACCTGGGGATACTAACCCCTGTACATGATCCCTGTGTACCTGGGGATACCTACTCCTGCACATGATCCCCGTGTACCTGGGGATACTGACCCCTGTGCATGAACCCTGTGTACCTGGGAATATTGACCCCTGTACATGAACCCTGTGTACCCGGGGATACTGACCCCTGTGCATGAACCCTGTGTACCTGGGGATACTGACCCCTGTACATGATCCCTGTGTACCTGGGGATACTGACCCCTGTACATGAACCCTGTGTACCCGGGGATACTGACCCCTGTACATGAACCCTGTGTACCCGGGGATACTGACCCCTGTGCATGAACCCTGTGTACCCGGGGATACTGACCCCTGTGCATGAACCCTGTGTACCTGGGGATACTGACCCCTGTACATGAACCCTGTGCACCCGGGGATACTGACCCCTGTACATGAACCCTGTGTACCTGGGGATACTGACCCCTGTACATGAACCCTGTGTACCTGGGGATACTGACCCCTGCACATGATCCCCGTGTACCTGGGGATACTGACCCCTGTACATGATCCATGTGTACCTGGGGATACTGACCCCTGCACATGATCCCCGTGTACCCGGGGATACTGACCCCTGTACATGAGCCCTGTGTACCTGGGGATACTGACCCCGGTACATGAACCCTGTGTACCTGGGGATACTGGCCCCTGTACATAAACCCTGTGAACCCGGGGATACAGACCCCTTTACATTAACCCTGTGTACCCGGGGATACTGGCCCCTGTACATAAACCCTGTGAACCCGGGGATACAGACCCCTTTACATTAACCCTGTATATCCGGGGATACTGGCCCCTGTACATAAACCCTGTGCACTCGGGGACACAGACCCCTTTACATTAACCCTGTATACCCGGGAATACTGGCCCCTGTACATAAACCCTGTGCACCCGGGGATACAGACCCCTGTACATGATCCCCGTGTACTCGGGGATACTGACCCCTGTACATGAACCCTGTGTACCTGGGGCTACTGACCCCTGTACATGAACCCTGTGTACCTGGGGTTACTGACCACTGCACATGATCCCCGTGTACCTGGGGATACTGAACCCTGCACATGATCCCCGTGTACCTGGGGATACTGACCCCTGTACATGATCCCCATGGACCCGGGGATACTGACCCCTGTGCATGAACCCTGTGTACCTGGGAATACTGACCCCTGTACATGAACCCTGTGTACCCGGGGATACTGACACCTGCGCATGAACCGTGTGTAACTGGGGATACTGACCCCTGTACATGAACCCTGTGCACCCAGGGATACTGACCCCTGTACATGATCCCTGTGTACCTGGGGATACTGACCCCTGTTACATGAACCTTGTGTACCTGGGGATACTGACCCCTGTACATGATCCCTGTGTACCAGGGGATACTGACCCCTGCACATGATCCCCGTGGACCCGGGGATACTGACCCCTGTGCATGAACCCTGTGTACCTGGGAATACTGACCCCTGTACATGAACCCTGTGTACCCGGGGATACTGACCCCTGCGCATGAACCGTGTGTACCTGGGGATACTGACCCCTGTACATGAACCCTGTGCACCCAGGGATACTGACCCCGGTACATGATCCCTGTGTACCTGGGGATACTGACCCCTGTACATGATCCCTGTGTACCTGGGGATACTGACCCCTGTACATGAACCCTGTGCACCCGGGGATACTGACCACTGAACATGAACCCTGTGTACCTGGGGATACTGACCCCTGTACATGATCCCTGTGTAACTGGGGATACTGACCCCTGCACATGATCCCCGTGTACACGGAGATACTGACCCCTGTACATGATCCCCGTGCACCCGGGGAAACTGACCCCTGTACATGATTCCTGTTACCTGGGGATACTGGCCCCTGTACATGAACCCTGTGTACCTGGGGATACTGACCCCTGTACATGAACCCTGTGTACCTGGGGATACTGACCCCTGCACATGATCCCCGTGTACCCGGGGATACTGATCCCTGTACATGATCCCTGTGTACCTGGGGATACTGATCCCTGCACATGATCCCCGTGTACCTAGGTATACTGATCCCTGCACATGATCCCCGTGTACCTGGGGATACTGACCCCTGTACATGATACCTGTGTACCTGGGGATACTGGCCCCTGTACATAAAACCTGTGCACCCGGGGATACAGACCCCTTTACATTAACCTTGTATACCCGGGGACACTGGCCCCAGTACATAAAGCCTGTGCACCCGGGGATACAGACCCCTTTACATTAACCCTGTGTACCTGGGGATACTGACCCCTGTACATAAACTCTGTGTACCTGGGGATACTGACCCCTGTACATGATCCCCGTGTACCTGGGGATACTGACCCCTGTACATGAACCCTGTACACCTGCGGATACTCACCCTTGTACATGAACCTGATGTATCCGGGTATACTGATCCCTGTACAAGAATCTTATGTACCCAGGTACACTAACCCCTGTATATGAAACCTGTTTATCCGGGGATTTTGACCTGTGTACAGGAACCCTGTGTACCCGGGGATACTAACCCCTGTACATGAACCCTGTGTGCCTGGGGATACTGACCCCTGTACATGAACCCTGTGTACCTGGGGATACTGACCCCTGTACATGAACCCTGTGTACCCGGGAATACTGACCCCTGTACATGAACCCTGTGTACCCGGGAATACTGACCCCTGTGCATGAACCGTGCGTACCTGGGGATACTGACCCCTGTACATGAACACTGTGTACCCGGGAATACTGACCCCTTTACATTAACCCTGTATACCCGGGGATACTGGCCCCTGTACATAAACCCTGTGCACCCGGGGATACAGACCCCTGTACATGATCCCCGTGTACCCGGGGATACTGACCCCTGTAAATGAACCCTGTGTACCTGGGGATACTGACCCCTGTACATGAACCCTGTGCACCCGGGGATACTGATCCCTGTACATGAACCCTGTGTACCTGTGGATACTGACCCCTGTACATGAACCCTGTGTACCAGGGGATACTGACCCCTGCACATGATCCCCGTGTACCTGGGGATACTGACCCCTGTACATGAACCCTGTGTACCTGGGGATACTGACCCCTGTACATGAACCCTGTGTACCCAGGGATACTGACCCCTGTGCATGAACCCTGTGTACCTGGGGATACTGACCCCTGTACATGAACCCTGTGCACCCGGGGATACTGACCCCTGTACATGATTCCTGTGTACCTGGCGATACTGACCCCTGTACATGAACCCTGTGCACCCGGGGACATTGACCCCTGTGCATGAACCCTGTGTACCTGGGGATACTGACCCCTGTACATGAACCCTGTGCACCCGGGGATACTGACCCCTGTACATGAACCCTGTGTACCTGGGGTTACTGACCCCTGCACATGATCCCCGTGTACCCGATGATACTGACCCCTGTACATGATCCCTGTGTACCCGGGGATACTGACCCCTGTACATGAACACTGTGTACCTGGGGATACTGATCCCTGTACATGAACCCTGTGTACCTGGGAATACTGATCCCATCACATGATCCCCGTGTACCTGGGGATACTGATCCCTGTACATGATCCCTGTGTACCCGGGGATACTGACCCCTGTACATGATCCCTGTGTACCTGGGGATACTGATCCCTGTACAGGAACCCTGTGTACCTGGGGATACTGATCCCATCACATGATCCCCGTGTACCTGGGGATACTGACCCCTGTACATGAACCCTGTGTACCTGGGGATACTGACCCCTGTGCATGAACCCTGTGTACCTGGGGATACTGACCCCTGTACATGAACCCTGTGCACCCGGGGATACTGACCCCTGTACATGATCCCCGTGCACCCGGGGAAACTGACCCCTGTACATGAACACTGTGTACCTGGGGATACTGATCCCTGCACATGATCCCCGTATACCTGGGGATACTGATCCCTGCACATGATCCCCGTGTACCTGGGGATACTGACCCCTGTACATGATCCCTGTGTACCTGGGATACTGATCCCTGCACATGAACCCCATGTACCTGGGGATACTGACCCCTGTACATGATCCCTGTGTACCTGGGGATACTGGCCCCTTTACATTAACCCTGTATACCCGGGGATACTGGCCCCAGTACATAAACCCTGTGCACCCGGGGATACAGACCCCTTTACATTAACCCTGTGTACCTGGGGATACTGACCCCTGTACATGAACTCTGTGTACCTGGGGATACTGACCCCTGTACATGATCCCCGTGTACCTGGGGATACTGACCCCTGTACATGAACCCTGTACACCTGCGGATACTCACCCTTGTACATGAACCTGATGTCTCCGGGTATACTGATCCCTGTACAAGAATCTTATGTACCCAGGTACACTAACCCCTGTATATGAAACCTGTTTATCCGGGGATATTGACCCATGTACAGGAACCCTGTGTACCCGGGGATACTAACCCCTGTACATGAACCCTGTGTGCCTGGGGATACTGACCCCTGTACATGAACCCTGTGTATCCGGGGATACTGACCCCTGTACATGAACCCTGTGTACCCGGGAATACTGACCCCTGTACATGAACCCTGTGTACCCGGGAATACTGACCCCTGTGCATGAACCCTGCGTACCTGGGGATACTGACCCCTGTACATGAACACTGTGTACCCGGGAATACTGACCCCTTTACATTAACCCTGTATATCCGGGGATACTGGCCCCTGTACATAAACCCTGTGAACCCGGGGATACAGACCCCTGTACATGATCCCCGTGTACCCGGGGATACTGACCCCTGTAAATGAACCCTGTGTACCTGGGGATACTGACCCCTGTACATGAACCCTGTGCACCCGGGGATACTGACCCCTGTACATGAACCCTGTGTACCTGGGGATACTGACCCCTGTACATGAACCCTGTGTACCTGGGGATACTGACCCCGGTACATGAACACTGTGTACCTGGGGATACTGATCCCTGCACATGATCCCCGTGTACCTGGGGATACTGATCCCTGCACATGATCCCCGTGTACCTGGGGATACTGACCCCTGCACATGATCCCCGTGTACCTGGGGATACTGATCCCTGCACATGATCCCCGTGTACCTGCGGATACTCACCCTTGTACATGAACCTGATGTCTCCGGGTATACTATCCCTGTACAAGAATCTTATGTACCCAGGTACACTAACCCCTGTATATGAAACCTGTTTATCCGGGGATATTGACCCGTGTACAGGAACCCTGTGTACCCGGGGATACTAACCCCTGTACATGAACCCTGTGTGCCAGGGGATACTGACCCCTGTACATGAACCCTGTGTACCTGGGGATACTGACCCCTGTACATGAACCCTGTGTATCCGGGAATACTGACCCCTGTACATGAACCCTGTGTACCCGGGAATACTGACCCCTGTGCATGAACCGTGCGTACCTGGGGATACTGACCCCTGTACATGAACACTGTGTACCCGGGAATACTGACCCCTTTACATTAACCCTGTATACCCGGGGATACTGGCCCCTGTACATAAACCCTGTGCACCCGGGGATACAGACCCCTGTACATGATCCCCGTGTACCCGGGGATACTGACCCCTGTAAATGAACCCTGTGTACCTGGGGATACTGACCCCTGTACATGAACCCTGTGCACCCGGGGATACTGATCCTTGTACATGAACCCTGTGTACCTGTGGATACTGACCCCTGTACATGAACCCTGTGTACCAGGGGATACTGACCCCTGCACATGATCCCCGTGTACCTGGGGATACTGACCCCTGTACATGAACCCTGTGTACCTGGGGATACTGACCCCTGTACATGAACCCTGTGTACCCAGGGATACTGACCCCTGTGCATGAACCCTGTGTACCTGGGGATACTGACCCCTGTACATGAACCCTGTGCACCCGGGGATACTGACCCCTGTACATGATTCCTGTGTACCTGGCGATACTGACCCCTGTACATGAACCCTGTGCACCCGGGGATACTGACCCCTGTGCATGAACCCTGTGTACCTGGGGATACTGACCCCTGTACATGAACCCTGTGCACCCGGGGATACTGACCCCTGTACATGAACCCTGTGTACCTGGGGTTACTGACCCCTGCACATGATCCCCGTGTACCCGATGATACTGACCCCTGTACATGATCCCTGTGTACCCGGGGATACTGACCCCTGTACATGAACACTGTGTACCTGGGGATACTGATCCCTGTACATGAACCCTGTGTACCTGGGAATACTGATCCCATCACATGATCCCCGTGTACCTGGGGATACTGATCCCTGTACATGATCCCTGTGTACCCGGGGATACTGACCCCTGTACATGATCCCTGTGTACCTGGGGATACTGATCCCTGTACAGGAACCCTGTGTACCTGGGGATACTGATCCCATCACATGATCCCCGTGTACCTGGGGATACTGACCCCTGTACATGATCCCTGTGCACCTGGGGATACTGGCCCCTGTACATAATCCCTGTGTACCTGGGGATACTAGCCCCTGTACATAATCCCTGTGCACCCGTGGATACAGACCCCTTTACATTAACCCTGTATACCCGGGGATACTGGCCCCAGTACATAAAGCCTGTGCACCCGGGGATACAGATCCCTTTACATTAACCCTGTGTACCTGGGGTTACTGACCCCTGTACATAAACTCTGTGTACCTGGGAATACTGTCCCCTGTACATGATCCCCGTGTACCTGGGGATACTGACCCCTGTACATGATCCTTGTGTACCTGGGGATACTGACCCCTGTACATGAACCCTGTACACCTGCGGATACTCACCCTTGTACATGAACCTGATGTATCCGGGTATACTGATCCCTGTACAAGAATCCTATGTACCCAGGTACACTAACCCCTGTATATGAAACCTGTGTATCCGGGGATATTGACCCGTGTACAGGAACCCTGTGTGCCCGGGTATACTGACCCCTGTACATGAACCCCGTGTACCCGGGGATACTGACCCCTGTACATGAACACTGTGTACCTGGGGATACTGATCCCTGTACATGAACCCTGTGTACCTGGGAATACTGATCCCATCACATGATCCCCGTGTACCTGGGGTTACTGACCCCTGTACATGAACCCTGTGTACCCAGGTACACTAACCCCTGTACATGAATCCTGTGTACCTGGGGATACTAACCCCTGTACATGAAACCTGTGTGCCTGGGGATACTGACCCCTGTACATGAACACTGCGTACCCGGGAATACTGACCCCTGTACATGAACCCTGTGTACGCGGGGATACTGACCCCTGTATATGATCCCTGTGTACCCGGGAATACTGACCCCTGTGCATGAACCCTGTGTGCCTGGGGATACTGACCCCTGTAAATGAACCTTGTGTACCCGGGGATACTGACCCGTGTACATGAACCCTGTGTACCCGGTGATACTGACCCCTGTACATGAACCCTGTGTCCCTGGGGATACTGACCCCTGTACATTAACCCTGTGTACCTGGGGATACTGACCCCTGTGCATGATCCCTGTGTACCCGGGGATACTAACCCCTGTACATGAACCCTGTGTACCTGGGGATACTGACCCCTGTGCATGATCCCTGTGTACCCGGGGATACTGACCCCTGTACATGATCCCGGTGCACCCGGGGATACTGACCCCTGTACATGAACCCTGTGTACCTGGGGATACTGACCCCGGTACATGAACCCTGTCTCCTGGGGATACTGACCCCTGTGCATGACCTCTGTGTACCTGGGGATACTGACCCCAGTACATGAACCCTGTGTACCTGGGGATACTGACCCCGGTACATGAACCCTGTGTACCTGGGGATAATGACCCCTGTGCATAAACCCTGTGCACCCGGGGATACAGACCCCTGTACATGATCCCCGTGTACCCAGGGATACTGACCCCTGTAAATGAACCCTGTGTACCTGGGGATACTGACCCCTGTACATGAACCCTGTGCACCCGGGGATACTGACCCCTGTACATGAACCCTGTGTACCTGGGGATACTGACCCCTGTACATGAACCCTGTGTACCAGGGGATACTGACGCCTGCACATGATCCCCGTGTACCTGGGGATACTGACCCCTGTACATGAACCCTGTGTACCTGGGGATACTGACCCCTGTACATGAACCCTGTGTACCTGGGGATACTGACCCCTGTGCATGAACCCTGTGTACCTGGGGATACTGACCCCTGTACATGAACCCTGTGCACCCGGGGATACTGACCCCTGTACATGATCCCCGTGCACCCGGGGAAACTGACCCCTGTACATGAACACTGTGTACCTGGGGATACTGATCCCTGCACATGATCCCCGTATACCTGGGGATACTGATCCCTGCACATGATCCCCGTGTACCTGGGGATACTGACCCCTGTACATGATCCCTGTGTACCTGGGATACTGATCCCTGCACATGAACCCCATGTACCTGGGGATACTGACCCCTGTACATGATCCCTGTGTACCTGGGGATACTGGCCCCTTTACATTAACCCTGTATACCCGGGGATACTGGCCCCAGTACATAAACCCTGTGCACCCGGGGATACAGACCCCTTTACATTAACCCTGTGTACCTGGGGATACTGACCCCTGTACATGAACTCTGTGTACCTGGGGATACTGACCCCTGTACATGATCCCCGTGTACCTGGGGATACTGACCCCTGTACATGAACCCTGTACACCTGCGGATACTCACCCTTGTACATGAACCTGATGTCTCCGGGTATACTGATCCCTGTACAAGAATCTTATGTACCCAGGTACACTAACCCCTGTATATGAAACCTGTTTATCCGGGGATATTGACCCATGTACAGGAACCCTGTGTACCCGGGGATACTAACCCCTGTACATGAACCCTGTGTGCCTGGGGATACTGACCCCTGTACATGAACCCTGTGTATCCGGGGATACTGACCCCTGTACATGAACCCTGTGTACCCGGGAATACTGACCCCTGTACATGAACCCTGTGTACCCGGGAATACTGACCCCTGTGCATGAACCCTGCGTACCTGGGGATACTGACCCCTGTACATGAACACTGTGTACCCGGGAATACTGACCCCTTTACATTAACCCTGTATATCCGGGGATACTGGCCCCTGTACATAAACCCTGTGAACCCGGGGATACAGACCCCTGTACATGATCCCCGTGTACCCGGGGATACTGACCCCTGTAAATGAACCCTGTGTACCTGGGGATACTGACCCCTGTACATGAACCCTGTGCACCCGGGGATACTGACCCCTGTACATGAACCCTGTGTACCTGGGGATACTGACCCCTGTACATGAACCCTGTGTACCTGGGGATACTGACCCCGGTACATGAACACTGTGTACCTGGGGATACTGATCCCTGCACATGATCCCCGTGTACCTGGGGATACTGATCCCTGCACATGATCCCCGTGTACCTGGGGATACTGACCCCTGCACATGATCCCCGTGTACCTGGGGATACTGATCCCTGCACATGATCCCCGTGTACCTGCGGATACTCACCCTTGTACATGAACCTGATGTCTCCGGGTATACTGATCCCTGTACAAGAATCTTATGTACCCAGGTACACTAACCCCTGTATATGAAACCTGTTTATCCGGGGATATTGACCCGTGTACAGGAACCCTGTGTACCCGGGGATACTAACCCCTGTACATGAACCCTGTGTGCCAGGGGATACTGACCCCTGTACATGAACCCTGTGTACCTGGGGATACTGACCCCTGTACATGAACCCTGTGTACCCGGGAATACTGACCCCTGTACATGAACCCTGTGTACCCGGGAATACTGACCCCTGTGCATGAACCGTGCGTACCTGGGGATACTGACCCCTGTACATGAACACTGTGTACCCGGGAATACTGACCCCTTTACATTAACCCTGTATACCCGGGGATACTGGCCCCTGTACATAAACCCTGTGCACCCGGGGATACAGACCCCTGTACATGATCCCCGTGTACCCGGGGATACTGACCCCTGTAAATGAACCCTGTGTACCTGGGGATACTGACCCCTGTACATGAACCCTGTGCACCCGGGGATACTGATCCCTGTACATGAACCCTGTGTACCTGTGGATACTGACCCCTGTACATGAACCCTGTGTACCAGAGGATACTGACCCCTGCACATGATCCCCGTGTACCTGGGGATACTGACCCCTGTACATGAACCCTGTGTACCTGGGGATACTGACCCCTGTACATGAACCCTGTGTACCCAGGGATACTGACCCCTGTGCATGAACCCTGTGTACCTGGCGATACTGACCCCTGTACATGAACCCTGTGCACCCGGGGATACTGACCCCTGTGCATGAACCCTGTGTACCTGGGGATACTGACCCCTGTACATGAACCCTGTGCACCCGGGGATACTGACCCCTGTACATGAACCCTGTGTACCTGGGGTTACTGACCCCTGCACATGATCCCCGTGTACCCGATGATACTGACCCCTGTACATGATCCCTGTGTACCCGGGGATACTGACCCCTGTACATGAACACTGTGTACCTGGGGATACTGATCCCTGTACATGAACCCTGTGTACCTGGGAATACTGATCCCATCACATGATCCCCGTGTACCTGGGGATACTGATCCCTGTACATGATCCCTGTGTACCCGGGGATACTGACCCCTGTACATGATCCCTGTGTACCTGGGGATACTGATCCCTGTACAGGAACCCTGTGTACCTGGGGATACTGATCCCATCACATGATCCCCGTGTACCTGGGGATACTAACCCCTGTACATGATCCCTGTGTACCTGGGGATACTGGCCCCTGTACATAATTCCTGTGTACCTGGGGATACTGGCCCCTGTACATAATCCCTGTGCACCCGGGGATACAGACCCCTTTACATTAACCCTGTATACCCGGGGATACTGGCCCCAGTACATAAAGCCTGTGCACCCGGGGATACAGATCCCTTTACATTGACCCTGTGTACCTGGGGTTACTGACCCCTGTACATAAACTCTGTGTACCTGGGAGTACTGTCCCCTGTACATGATCCCCGTGTACCTGGGGATACTGACCCCTGTACATGATCCTTGTGTACCTGGGGATACTGACCCCTGTACATGAACCCTGTACACCTGCGGATACTCACCCTTGTACATGAACCTGATGTATCCGGGTATACTGATCCCTGTACAAGAATCCTATGTACCCAGGTACACTAACCCCTGTATATGAAACCTGTTTATCCGGGGATATTGACCCATGTACAGGAACCCTGTGTACCCGGGGATACTAACCCCTGTACATGAACCCTGTGTGCCTGGGGATACTGACCCCTGTACATGAACCCTGTGTATCCGGGGATACTGACCCCTGTACATGAACCCTGTGTACCCGGGAATACTGACCCCTGTACATGAACCCTGTGTACCCGGGAATACTGACCCCTGTGCATGAACCCTGCGTACCTGGGGATACTGACCCCTGTACATGAACACTGTGTACCCGGGAATACTGACCCCTTTACATTAACCCTGTATACCCGGGGATACTGGCCCCTGTACATAAACCCTGTGCACCCGGGGATACAGACCCCTGTACATGATCCCCGTGTACCCGGGGATACTGACCCCTGTAAATGAACCCTGTGTACCTGGGGATACTGACCCCTGTACATGATCCCTGTGTACCCGGGGATACTGACCCCTGTACATGATCCCTGTCTACCTGGGGATACTGATCCCTGTACAGGAACCCTGTGTACCTGGGGATACTGATCCCATCACATGATCCCCGTGTACCTGGGGATACTGACCCCTGTACATGATCCCTGTGTACCTGGGGATACTGGCCCCTGTACATAATCCCTGTGTACCTGGGGATACTGGCCCCTGTACATAATCCCTGTGCACCCGGGGATACAGACCCCTTTACATTAACCCTGTATACCCGGGGATACTGGCCCCAGTACATAAAGCCTGTGCACCCGGGGATACAGATCCCTTTACATTGACCCTGTGTACCTGGGGTTACTGACCCCTGTACATAAACTCTGTGTACCTGGGAGTACTGTCCCCTGTACATGATCCCCGTGTACCTGGGGATACTGACCCCTGTACATGATCCTTGTGTACCTGGGGATACTGACCCCTGTACATGAACCCTGTACACCTGCGGATACTCACCCTTGTACATGAACCTGATGTATCCGGGTATACTGATCCCTGTACAAGAATCCTATGTACCCAGGTACACTAACCCCTGTATATGAAACCTGTTTATCCGGGGATATTGACCCATGTACAGGAACCCTGTGTACCCGGGGATACTAACCCCTGTACATGAACCCTGTGTGCCTGGGGATACTGACCCCTGTACATGAACCCTGTGTATCCGGGGATACTGACCCCTGTACATGAACCCTGTGTACCCGGGAATACTGACCCCTGTACATGAACCCTGTGTACCCGGGAATACTGACCCCTGTGCATGAACCCTGCGTACCTGGGGATACTGACCCCTGTACATGAACACTGTGTACCCGGGAATACTGACCCCTTTACATTAACCCTGTATACCCGGGGATACTGGCCCCTGTACATAAACCCTGTGCACCCGGGGATACAGACCCCTGTACATGATCCCCGTGTACCCGGGGATACTGACCCCTGTAAATGAACCCTGTGTACCTGGGGATACTGACCCCTGTACATGAACCCTGTGCACCCGGGGATACTGACCCCTGTACATGAACCCTGTGTACCTGGGGATACTGACCCCTGTACATGAACCCTGTGTACCTGGGGATACTGACCCCTGTACATGAACCCTGTGTACCCAGGGATACTGACCCCTGTGCATGAACCCTGTGTACCTGGGGATACTGACCCCTGTACATGAACCCTGTGCACCCGGGGATACTGACCCCTGTACATGAACACTGTGTACCTGGGGATACTGATCCCTGTACATGAACCCTGTGTACCTGGGAATACTGATCCCACCACATGATCCCCGTGTACCTGGGGATACTGACCCCTGTACATGAACCCTGTGTACCTGGGGATACTAACCCCTGTACATGAAACCTGTGTGCCTGGGGATACTGACCCCTGTACATGAACACTGCGTACCCGGGAATACTGACCCCTGTACATGAACCCTGTGTACGCGGGGATACTGACCCCTGTATATGATCCCTGTGTACCCGGGAATACTGACCCCTGTGCATGAACCCTGTGTGCCTGGGGATACTGACCCCTGTAAATGAACCTTGTGTACCCGGGGATACTGACCCGTGTACATGAACCCTGTGTACCCGGTGATACTGACCCCTGTACATGAACCCTGTGTCCCTGGGGATACTGACCCCTGTACATTAACCCTGTGTTCCTGGGGATACTGACCCCTGTGCATGATCCCTGTGTACCCGGGGATACTAATCCCTGTACATGAACCCTGTGTACCTGGGGATACTGACCCCTGTAAATGAACCTTGTGTACCCGGGGATACTGACCCGTGTACATGAACCCTGTGTACCCGGTGATACTGACCCCTGTACATGAACCCTGTGTCCCTGGGGATACTGACCCCTGTACATTAACCCTGTGTACCTGGGGATACTGACCCCTGTGCATGATCCCTGTGTACCCGGGGATACTAACCCCTGTACATGAACCCTGTGTACCTGGGGATACTGATGCCTGTGCATGATCCCTGTGTACCCGGGGATACTGACCCCTGTACATGATCCCGGTGCACCCGGGGATACTGACCCCTGTACATGAACCCTGTGTACCTGGGGATACTGACCCCGGTACATGAACCCTGTCTCCTGGGCATACTGACCCCTGTGCATGACCTCTGTGTACCTGGGGATACTGACCCCAGTACATGAACCCTGTGTACCTGGGGATACTGACCCCAGTACATGAACCCTGTGTACCTGGGGATAATGACCCCTGTGCATGATCCCTGTGTACCCGGAGATACTGACCCCTGTACATAAACCCTGTGCACCCGGGGATACAGACCCCTGTACATGAACCCTGTGTACCTGGGGATACTGACCCCTGTACATGAACCCTGTGCACCCGGGGATACTGACCCCTGTACATGAACACTGTGTACCTGGGGATACTGATCCCTGTACATGAACCCTGTGTACCTGGGAATACTGATCCCATCACATGATCCCCGTGTACCTGGGGATACTGACCCCTGTACATGAACCCTGTGTACCCAGGTACACTAACCCCTGTACATGAATCCTGTGTACCTGGGGATACTAACCCCTGTACATGAAACCTGTGTGCCTGGGGATACTGACCCCTGTACATGAACACTGCGTACCCGGGAGTACTGACCCCTGTACATGAACCCTGTGTACGCGGGGATACTGACCCCTGTATATGATCCCTGTGTACCCGGGAATACTGACCCCTGTGCATGAACCCTGTGTGCCTGGGGATACTGACCCCTGTAAATGAACCTTGTGTACCCGGGGATACTGACCCGTGTACATGAACCCTGTGTACCCGGTGATACTGACCCCTGTACATGAACCCTGTGTCCCTGGGGATACTGACCCCTGTACATTAACCCTGTGTACCTGGGGATACTGACCCCTGTGCATGATCCCTGTGTACCCGGGGATACTAACCCCTGTACATGAACCCTGTGTACCTGGGGATACTGACGCCTGTGCATGATCCCTGTATACCCGGGGATACTGACCCCTGTACATGATCCCGGTGCACCCGGGGATACTGACCCCTGTACATGAACCCTGTGTACCTGGGGATACTGACCCCGGTACATGAACCCTGTCTCCTGGGCATACTGACCCCTGTGCATGACCTCTGTGTACCTGGGGATACTGACCCCAGTACATGAACCCTGTGTACCTGGGGATACTGACCCCGGTACATGAACCCTGTGTACCTGGGGATAATGACCCCTGTGCATGATCCCTGTGCACCCGGAGATACTGACCCCTGTACATAAACCCTGTGCACCCGGGGATACAGACCCCTGTACATGATCCCCGTGTACCCAGGGATACTGACCCCTGTAAATGAACCCTGTGTACCTGGGGATACTGACCCCTGTACATGAACCCTGTGCACCCGGGGATACTGACCCCTGTACATGAACCCTGTGTACCTGGGGATACTGACCCCTGTACATGAACCCTGTGTACCAGGGGATACTGACGCCTGCACATGATCCCCGTGTACCTGGGGATACTGACCCCTGTACATGGACCCTGTGTACCTGGGGATACTGACCCCTGTACATGAACCCTGTGTACCTGGGGATACTGACCCCTGTGCATGAACCCTGTGTACCTGGGGATACTGACCCCTGTACATGAACCCTGTGCACCCGGGGATACTGACCCCTGTACATGATCCCCGTGCACCCGGGGAAACTGACCCCTGTACATGAACACTGTGTACCTGGGGATACTGATCCCTGCACATGATCCCCGTATACCTGGGGATACTGATCCCTGCACATGATCCCCGTGTACCTGGGGATACTGACCCCTGTACATGATCCCTGTGTACCTGGGATACTGATCCCTGCACATGATCCCCGTGTACCTGGGGATACTGATCCCTGCACATGATCCCCATGTACCTGGGGATACTGACCCCTGTACATGATCCCTGTGTACCTGGGGATACTGGCCCCTTTACATTAACCCTGTATACCCGGGGATACTGGCCCCAGTACATAAACCCTGTGCACCCGGGGATACAGACCCCTTTACATTAACCCTGTGTACCTGGGGATACTGACCCCTGTACATAAACTCTGTGTACCTGGGGATACTGACCCCTGTACATGATCCCCGTGTACCTGGGGATACTGACCCCTGTACATGAACCCTGTACACCTGCGGATACTCACCCTTGTACATGAACCTGATGTCTCCGGGTATACTGATCCCTGTACAAGAATCTTATGTACCCAGGTACACTAACCCCTGTATATGAAACCTGTTTATCCGGGGATATTGACCCATGTACAGGAACCCTGTGTACCCGGGAATACTAACCCCTGTACATGAACCCTGTGTGCCTGGGGATACTGACCCCTGTACATGAACCCTGTGTATCCGGGGATACTGACCCCTGTACATGAACCCTGTGTACCCGGGAATACTGACCCCTGTACATGAACCCTGTGTACCCGGGAATACTGACCCCTGTGCATGAACCCTGCGTACCTGGGGATACTGACCCCTGTACATGAACACTGTGTACCCGGGAATACTGACCCCTTTACATTAACCCTGTATACCCGGGGATACTGGCCCCTGTACATAAACCCTGTGCACCCGGGGATACAGACCCCTGTACATGATCCCCGTGTATCCGGGGATACTGACCCCTGTAAATGAACCCTGTGTACCTGGGGATACTGACCCCTGTACATGAACCCTGTGCACCCGGGGATACTGACCCCTGTACATGAACCCTGTGTACCTGGGGATACTGACCCCTGTACATGAACCCTGTGTACCAGGGGATACTGACCCCTGCACATGATCCCCGCGTACCTGGGGATACTGACCCGTGTACATGAACCCTGTGTACCTGGGGATACTGACCCCTGTACATGAACCCTGTGTACCCAGGGATACTGACCCCTGTGCATGAACCCTGTGTACCTGGGGATACTGACCCCTGTACATGAACCCTGTGCACCCGGGGATACTGACCCCTGTACATGAACACTGTGTACCTGGGGATACTGATCCCTGTACATGAACCCTGTGTACCTGGGAATACTGATCCCATCACATGATCCCCGTGTACCTGGGGATACTGACCCCTGTACATGAACCCTGTGTACCCAGGTACACTAACCCCTGTACATGAATCCTGTGTACCTGGGGATACTAACCCCTGTACATGAAACCTGTGTGCCTGGGGATACTGACCCCTGTACATGAACACTGCGTACCCGGGAATACTGACCCCTGTACATGAACCCTGTGTACGCGGGGTTACTGACCCCTGTATATGATCCCTGTGTACCCGGGAATACTGACCCCTGTGCATGAACCCTGTGTGCCTGGGGATACTGACCCCTGTAAATGAACCTTGTGTACCCGGGGATACTGACCCGTGTACATGAACCCTGTGTACCCGGTGATACTGACCCCTGTACATGAACCCTGTGTCCCTGGGGATACTGACCCCTGTACATTAACCCTGTGTACCTGGGGATACTGACCCCTGTGCATGATCCCTGTGTACCCGGGGATACTAACCCCTGTACATGAACCCTGTGTACCTGGGGATACTGACCCCTGTGCATGATCCCTGTGTACCCGGGGATACTGACCCCTGTACATGATCCCGGTGCACCCGGGGATACTGACCCCTGTACATGAACCCTGTGTACCTGGGGATACTGACCCCGGTACATGAACCCTGTCTCCTGGGGATACTGACCCCTGTGCATGACCTCTGTGTACCTGGGGATACTGACCCCAGTACATGAACCCTGTGTACCTGGGGATACTGACCCCAGTACATGAACCCTGTGTACCTGGGGATAATGACCCCTGTGCATGATCCCTGTGCACCCGGAGATACTGACCCCTGTACATAAACCCTGTGCACCCGGGGATACAGACCCCTGTACATGATCCCCGTGTACCCAGGGATACTGACCCCTGTAAATGAACCCTGTGTACCTGGGGATACTGACCCCTGTACATGAACCCTGTGCACCCGGGGATACTGACCCCTGTACATGAACCCTGTGTACCTGGGGATACTGACCCCTGTACATGAACCCTGTGTACCAGGGGACACTGACGCCTGCACATGATCCCCGTGTACCTGGGGATACTGACCCCTGTACATGAACCCTGTGTACCTGGGGATACTGACCCCTGTACATGAACCCTGTGTACCTGGGGATACTGACCCCTGTGCATGAACCCTGTGTACCTGGGGATACTGACCCCTGTACATGAACCCTGTGCACCCGGGGATACTGACCCCTGTACATGATCCCCGTGCACCCGGGGAAACTGACCCCTGTACATGAACACTGTGTACCTGGGGATACTGATCCCTGCACATGATCCCCGTATACCTGGGGATACTGATCCCTGCACATGATCCCCGTGTACCTGGGGATACTGACCCCTGTACATGATCCCTGTGTACCTGGGATACTGATCCCTGCACATGATCCCCGTGTACCTGGGGATACTGATCCCTGCACATGATCCCCATGTACCTGGGGATACTGACCCCTGTACATGATCCCTGTGTACCTGGGGATACTGGCCCCTTTACATTAACCCTGTATACCCGGGGATACTGGCCCCAGTACATAAACCCTGTGCACCCGGGGATACAGACCCCTTTACATTAACCCTGTGTACCTGGGGATACTGACCCCTGTACATAAACTCTGTGTACCTGGGGATACTGACCCCTGTACATGATCCCCGTGTACCTGGGGATACTGACCCCTGTACATGAACCCTGTACACCTGCGGATACTCACCCTTGTACATGAACCTGATGTCTCCGGGTATACTATCCCTGTACAAGAATCTTATGTACCCAGGTACACTAACCCCTGTATATGAAACCTGTTTATCCGGGGATATTGACCCATGTACAGGAACCCTGTGTACCCGGGGATACTAACCCCTGTACATGAACCCTGTGTGCCTGGGGATACTGACCCCTGTACATGAACCCTGTGTATCCGGGGATACTGACCCCTGTACATGAACCCTGTGTACCCGGGAATACTGACCCCTGTACATGAACCCTGTGTACCCGGGAATACTGACCCCTGTGCATGAACCCTGCGTACCTGGGGATACTGACCCCTGTACATGAACACTGTGTACCCGGGAATACTGACCCCTTTACATTAACCCTGTATACCTGGGGATACTGGCCCCTGTACATAAACCCTGTGCACCCGGGGATACAGACCCCTGTACATGATCCCCGTGTACCCGGGGATACTGACCCCTGTAAATGAACCCTGTGTACCTGGGGATACTGACCCCTGTACATGAACCCTGTGCACCCGGGGATACTGACCCCTGTACATGAACCCTGTGTACCTGGGGATACTGACCCCTGTACATGAACCCTGTGTACCAGGGGATACTGACCCCTGCACATGATCCCCGCGTACCTGGGGATACTGACCCCTGTACATGAACCCTGTGTACCTGGGGATACTGACCCCTGTACATGAACCCTGTGTACCCAGGGATACTGACCCCTGTGCATGAACCCTGTGTACCTGGGGATACTGACCCCTGTACATGAACCCTGTGCACCCGGGGATACTGACCCCTGTACATGATCCCTGTGTACCTGGCGATACTGACCCCTGTACATGAACCCTGTGCACCCGGGGATACTGACCCCTGTGCATGAACCCTGTGTACCTGGGGATACTGACCCCTGTATATGATCCCTGTGTACCCGGGGATACTGACCCCTGTCCATGATCCCTGTGTACCTGGGGATACTGATCCCTGTACATGAACCCTGTGTACCTGGGGATACTGATCCCATCACATGATCCCCGTGTACCTGGGAATACTGACCCCTGTACATGATCCAAGTGTACCTGGGGATACTGGCCCCTGTACATAATCCCTGTGCACCCGTGGATACAGACCCCTTTACATTAACCCTGTATACCCGGGGATACTGGCCCCAGTACATAAAACCTGTGCACCCGGGGATACAGATCCCTTTACATTAACCCTGTGTACCTGGGGTTACTGACCCCTGTACATAAACTCTGTGTACCTGGGAATACTGTCCCCTGTACATGATCCCCGTGTACCTGGGGATACTGACCCCTGTACATGATCCCTGTGTACCTGGGGATACTGACCCCTGTACATGAACCCTGTACACCTGCGGATACTCACCCTTGTACATGAACCTGATGTATCCGGGTATACTGATCCCTGTACAAGAATCCTATGTACCCAGGTACACTAACCCCTGTATATGAAACCTGTGTATCCGGGGATATTGACCCGTGTACAGGAACCCTGTGTGCCCGGGTATACTGACCCCTGTACATGAAGCCTGTGTAGCTGGGGATACTGACCCCTGTACATGAATCTTATGTACCCAGGTACACTAACCCCTGTACATGAATCCTGTGTACCTGGAGATACTAACCCCTGTACATGAACCCTGTGTGCCTGGGGATACTGACCCCTGTACATGAACCCTGTGTACGCGGGGATACTGTCCCCTGTACATGATCCCTGTGTACCCGGGAATACTGACCCCTGTGCATGAACCCTGTGTGCCTGGGGATACTGACCCCTGTAAATGAACCTTGTGTACCCGGGGATACTGACCCGTGTACATGAACCCTGTGTACCCGGTGATACTGACCCCTGTACATGAACCCTGTGTCCCTGGGGATACTGACCCCTGTACATTAACCCTGTGTACCTGGGGTTACTGACCCCTGTGCATGATCCCTGTGTACCGGGGGATACTAACCCCTGTACATGAACCCTGTGTACCTGGGGATACTGACCCCTGTGCATGATCCCTGTGTACCCGGGGATACTGACCCCTGTACATGATCCCTGTGCACCCGGGGATACTGACCCCTGTACATGAACCTTGTGTACCTGGGGATACTGACCTCTGTACATGAACCCTGTGTACCTGGGGATACTGACCCCTGTACATGAACCCTGTGTACCTGGGGATACTGACCCCGGTACATGAACCCTGTCTCCTGGGGATACTGACCCCTGTGCATGACCTCTGTGTACCTGGGGATACTGACCCCAGTACATGAACCCTGTGTACCTGGGGACACTGACCCCGGTACATGAACCCTGTGTACCTGGGGATAATGACCCCTGTGCATGATCCCTGTGCACGCGGAGATACTGACCCCTGGACTTGAACCTTGTGTACCCGGGGATACTGACCCCTGTAAATGAACCCTGTGTACCTGGGGATACTGACTCCGGTACATGAACCCTGTGTACCTGGGGATACTGACCCCTGTGCATGAACCTTGTGTACCTGGGGATACGGAGTCCTGTACATGAACCCTGTGTACCCGGGGATACTGACCCATGTACATGAACCATGTGTACCCGGGGGATACTGAGCCCTGTACACCTGGGTATACAAACCCCTGTACAGGAACCCTGTGTACCCGGGGGATACTGAGCCCTGTACACCTGGGGATACTAACCCCTGTACAGGAACCCTGTGTACCCGGGAATACTAACCCCTGTACATGAACCCTGTGTACCCGGAGATATTGATCCCCAGTACATGATCCCTGTGTACCTGGGGATGCTGAGCCCTGTACATGAACTTCATGTATCCGGGTATACTGATCCCTGCACATGAATCCTATGTACCCAGGTACAATAACCCCTGAACAGGAACCCTGTATTTCCGAGGATACTGACCCCCTATACATGAACCCTGTGTACCCGGGAATACTGGCCCCTGTACATGATCCCTGTGTGCCTGGGGATACTGACCCCTGTACATGATCCCTGTGTACCAGGGAATACTGACCCCTGAATATGAACCCTGTGTACCCGGGAATACTGACCGCTGTACATGAACCCTGTGTGCCTGGGGATACTGACCCCTGTAAATGAACCTTGTGTACCCGGGGATACTGACCCCTGTACATGAACCCTGTGTACCCGGTGATACTGACCCCTGTAGATTAACCCTGTGTGCCTGGGGATACTGACCCCTGTACACGAACTCTGTGTACCTGGGGATACTGACCCCTGTGCATGATCCCTGTGTCCCCGGGGGCACTAACCCCTGTACATGAACCCTGTGTACCTGGGGATACTGACCCCTGTGCATGATCCCAGTGTACCCGGGGATACTGACCCCTGTACATGATCCCTGTGCAGCCGGGGATACTGACCCCTGTACATGAATCCTGTGTACCCGGGGATACTGACCCCTGTACATGAACCTTGTGTACCTGGGGATACTGACCCCTTAACATGTATCCGGTGTACCTGGGGATACTGACCCCTGTACTTGAAGCCTGTGTACCCGGGGATACTGACCCCTGTACATGAACCCTGTGTACCTGGGGATAATGACCCCGGTACATGAACCCTGTCTCCTGGGGATACTGACCCCTGTGCATGATCCCTGTGTACCTGGGGATACTGACCCCAGTACATGAACACTGTGTACCTGGGGATACTGACCCCTGTACATGAACACTGTGTACCCGGGAATACTGACCCCTGTACATGAAACTTGTGTACCCGGGGATACTGACCCCAGTACATGATCCCTGTGGACCCGGGGATACTGACCGCTGTACATGATCCCTGTGTGCCTGGGGATACTGACCCCTGTACATGAACCCTGTGTGCCTGGGGATACTGACCCCTGTACATGAACCTTGTGTACCCGGGGATACTGACCCCTGTACATGAACCCTGTGTACCCAGTGATACTGACCCCTGTACATGAACCCTGTGTGCCTGGGGATACTGACCCCTGTACATGAACCCTGTGTACCCGGGAATACTGACCCCTGTACATGAACCGTGTGTGCCTGGGGATACGGACCCCTGTAAATGAACCTTGTGTACCCGGGGATACTGACCCCTGTACATGAACCCTGTGTACCCAGTGATACTGACCCCTGTACATGAACCCTGTGTGCCTGGGGATACTGACCCCTGTACATGAATCCTGTGTACCTCGGGATACTGACCCCTGTGCATGATCCGTGTGTACCCGGGGATACTGACCCCTATACATGAACCCTGTGTACCCGGGGATACTGACCCCTGTGCATGATCCCTGTGTACCCGGGGATACTGACCCCTGTATATGAACCCTGTGCACCCGGGGATACTGACCCCTGTGCATGAACCTTGTGTACCTGGGGATACTGACCTCTGTACATGAACCCTGTGTACCCGGGGATACTAACCCCTGTACATGAAACCTGTGTACCTGGGAATACTGACCCCGGTACATGAACACTGACTCCTGGGGATACTGACCCCTGTGCATGATCCCTGTGTACCTGGGGATACTGACCCCTGTACATGAATCCTATGTACCCAGGTACACTAACCCTTGTACATGAATCCTGTGTACCTGGGGATACTAACCCCTGTACATGAACCCTGTGTGCCTGGGGATACTGACCCCTGTACATGAACACTGCGTACCCGGGAATACTGACCCCTGTACATGAACCCTGTGTACGCGGGGATACTGACCCCTGTACATGAACCCTGTGCACCCGGGGATACTGACCCCTGTACATGAACCCTGTGTACCTGGGGATACTGATCCCATCACATGATCCCCGTGTACCTGGGGATACTGACCCCTGTACATGATCCCTGTGTACCTGGGGATACTGGCCCCTGTACATAAACCCTGTGCACCCGGGGATACAGACCCCTTGACATTAACCCTGTTACCTGGGGATACTGACCCCTGTACATAAACTCTGTGTACCTGGGAATACTGTCCCCTGTACATGATCCCCGTGTACCTGGGGATACTGACCCCTGTACATGATCCCTGTGTACCTGGGGATACTGACCCCTGTACATGAACCCTGTACACCTGCGGATACTCACCCTTGTACATGAAGCTGATGTATCCGGGTATACTGATCCCTGTACAAGAATCCTATGTACCCAGGTACACTAACCCCTGTATATGAAACCTGTGTATCCGGGGATATTGACCCGTGTACAGGAACCCTGTGTGCCCGGGTATACTGACCCCTGTACATGAACCCTGTGTACCTGGGGATACTGACCCCTGTACATGAATCCTATGTACCCAGGTACACTAACCCCTGTACATGAATCCTGTGTACCTGGGGATACTAACCCCTGTACATGAACCCTGTGTGCCTGGGGATACTGACCCCTGTACATGAACACTGCGTACGCGGGAATACTGACCCCTGTACATGAACCCTGTGTGCCTTGGGATACTGACCCCTGTAAATGAACCTTGTGTACCCGGGGATACTGACCCGTGTACATGAACCCTGTGTACCCGGTGATACTGACCCCTGTACATGAACCCTGTGTCCCTGGGGATACTGACCCCTGTACATTAACCCTGTGTACCTGGGGATACTGACCCCTGTGCATGATCCCTGTGTACCCGGGGATACTAACCCCTGTACATGAACCCTGTGTACCTGGGGATACTGACCCCTGTGCATGATCCCTGTGTACCCGGGGATACTGACCCCTGTACATGATCCCTGTGCACCCGGGGATACTGACCCCTGTACATGAACCTTGTGTACCTGGGGATACTGACCTCTGTACATGAACCCTGTGTACCTGGGGATACTGACCCCTGTACATGAACCCTGTGTACCTGGGGATACTGACCCCGGTACATGAACCCTGTCTCCTGTGGATACTGACCCCTGTGCATGACCTCTGTGTACCTGGGGATACTGACCCCAGTACATGAACCCTGTGTACCTGGGGATACTGACCCCGGTACATGAACCCTGTGTACCTGGGGATAATGACCCCTGTGCATGATCCCTGTGCACCCGGAGATACTGACCCCTGTACATGAACCTTGTGTACCCGGGGATACTGACCCCTGTAAATGAACCCTGTGTACCTGGGGATACTGACCCCGGTACATGATCCCTGTGTACCTGGGGATACTGACACCTGTGCACGAACCTTGTGTACCTGGGGATACTGAGTCCTGTACATGAACCCTGTGTACCCGGGGATACTGACCCATGTACATGAACCATGTGTACCCGGGGGATACTGAGCCCTGTACACCTGGGGATACTAACCCCTGTACAGGAACCCTGTGTACCCAGAGATATTGATCCCCAGTACATGATCCCTGTGTACCTGGGGATGCTGAGCCCTGTACATGAACTTCATGTATCCGGGTATACTGATCCCTGTACATGAATCCTATGTACCCAGATACACTAACCCCTGAACAGGAACCCTGTATTTCCGAGGATACTGACCCCTATACATGAACCCTGTGTACCCGGGAATGCTGACCCCTGTACATGAACCCTGTGTACCTGGGGATACTGACCCCTGTACATGAACACTGTGTACCCGGGAATACTGACCACTGTACATGAACCCTGTGTACCCGGGGATACTGACCACTGTACATGATCCCTGTGGACCCGGGGATACTGACCCCTGTACATGATCCCTGTGTGCCTGGGGATACTGACCCCTGTACATGATCCCTGTGTACCAGGGAATACTGACCCCTGAACATGAACCCTGTGTACCCGGGAATACTGACCCCTGTACATGAACCCTGTGTGCCTGGGGATACTGACCCCTGTACACTAACTCTGTGTGCCTGGGGATACTGACCCCTGTGCATGATCCCTGTGTACCCGGGGGTACTAACCCCTGTACATGAACCCTGTGTACCTGGGGATACTGACCTCTGTGCATGATCCCTGTGTACCCGGAGATACTGACCCCTGTACATGATCCCTGTGCAGCCGGGGATACTGATCCCTGTACATGAATCCTGTGTACCCGGGGATACTGACCCCTGTACATGAACCTTGTGTACCTGGGGATACTGACCCCTGTACATGAATGCGGTGTACCTGGGGATACTGACCCCTGTACATGAACCCTGTATACCCGGGGATACTGACCCCTGTACATGAACCCTGTGTACCCGGTGATACTGACCCCTGTAGATGAACCCTGTGTGCCTGGGGATACTGACCCCTGTACACGAACTCTGTGTACCTGGAGATACTGACCCCTGTGCATGATCCCTGTGTACCCGGGGGTACTAACCCCTGTACATGAACCCTGTGTACCTGGGGATACTGACCCGTGTGCATGATCCCTGTGTACCCAGGGATACTGACCCCTGTACATGATCCCTGTGCAGCCGGGGATACTGTCCCCTGTACATGAATCCTGTGTATCCAGGGATACTGACCCCTGTACATGAACCTTGTGTACCTGGGGATACTGACCCCTGTACATGAACCCTGTGTGCCTGGGGATGCTGACCCCTGTACATGAACCCTGTGTACCCGGGAATACTGACCCCTGTACATGAACCGTGTGTGCCTGGGGATACTGACCCCTGTAAATAAACCTTGTGTACCCGGGGATACTGACCCCTGTACATGAACCCTGTGTACATAGTGATACTGACCCCTGTACATGAACCCTGTGTGCCTGGGGATACTGACCCCTGTACATGAACCCTGTGTACCTGGGGATACTGACCCCTGTGCATGATCTCTGTGTACCCGGGGATACTGACCCCTATACATGAACCCTGTGTACCTGGGGATACTGACCCCTGTGCATGATCCCTGTGTACCCGGGGATACTGACCCCTGTACATGAACCCTGTGCACCCGGGGATACTGACCCCTGTGCATGAACCTTGTGTACCTGGGGATACTGACCTCTGTACATGAACCCTGTGAACCCGGGGATACTAACCCCTGTACATGAAACCTGTGTACCTGGGGATACTGACCCCGGTACATGAACCCTGACTCCTGGGGATACTGACCCCTGTGCATGATCCCTGTGTACCTGGGGATACTGACCCCGGTACATGAATCCTGTCTCCTGGGGATACTGACCCCTGAACATGAACCCTGTGTCCCTGGGGATACTGACCCCGGTACATGAATCCTGTGCACCCGGGGATACTGACACCTGTACATGATCCCTGTGTACCTGGCGATACTGACCCCTGTACATGAACCCTGTGCACCCGGGGATACTGACCCCTGTGCATGACCCCTGTGTACCTGGGGATACTGACCCCGGTACATGAACCCTGACTCCTGGGGATACTGACCCCTGTGCATGATCCCTGTGTACCTGGGGATACTGACCCCGGTACATGAATCCTGTCTCCTGGGGATACTGACCCCTGTACATGAACCCTGTGTACCTGGGGATACTGACCCCGGTACATGAACCCTGACTCCTGGGGATACTGACCCCTGTACATGAACCCTGTGTACCTGGGGTTAATGACCCCTGCACATGATCCCCGTGTACCCGGGGATACTGACCCCTGTACATGATCCCTGTGTACCTGGGGATACTGATCCCTGTACATGAAACCTGTGTACCTGGGGATACTGATCCCATCACATGATCCCCGTGTACCTGGGGATACTGACCCCTGTACATGATCCCTGTGTACCTGGGGATACTGGCCCCTGTACATAAACCCTGTGCACCCGGGGATACAGACCCCTTTACTTTAACCCTGTTACCTGGGGATACTGACCCCTGTACATAAACTCTGTGTACCTGGGAATACTGTCCCCTGTACATGATCCCCGTGTACCTGGGGATACTGACCCCTGTACATGATCCCTGTGTACCTGGGGATACTGACCCCTGTACATGAACCCTGTACACCTGCGGATACTCACCCTTGTACATGAAGCTGATGTATCCGGGTATACTGATCCCTGTACAAGAATCCTATGTACCCACGTACACTAACCCCTGTATATGAAACCTGTGTATCCGGGGATATTGACCCGTCTACAGGAACCCTGTGTGCCCGGGTATACTGACCCCTGTACATGAACCCTGTGTACCTGGGGATACTGACCCCTGTACATGAATCCTATGTACCCAGGTACACTAACCCCTGTACATGAATCCTGTGTACCTGGGGATACTAACCCCTGTACATGAACCCTGTGTGCCTGGGGATACTGACTCATGTACATGAACACTGCGTACCCGGGAATACTGACCCCTGTACATGAACCCTGTGTACGCGGGGATACTGACCCCTGTACATGATCCCTGTGTACCCGGGAATACTGACCCCTGTACATGAACCCTGTGCACCTGGGGATACTGACCCCGATACATGAACCCTGTGTCCCCGGGAATACTGACCCCGGTACATGAACCCTGTGTACCCGGTGATACTGACCCCTGTACATGAACCCTGTGTACCCGGAGATATTGACCCCGGTACATGAAGCCTGTGCACCCGCGGATACTGACCCCTGTACATGAACCCTGTGTACCTGGGGATATTGACCCCTGTGCATGAACCTTGTGTACCCGGGGATACTGACCCCTGTACATGAACCCTGTGTACCTGGGGATACTGACCCCTGTACATGAACCCTGTGTACCCGGGGATACTGACCACTGTACATGAACCCTGTGTACCCGGGGAATATTGACCCCGATACATGAACGCTGGGTACCCGGGAATACTGACCCCGGTACATGAAGCCTGTGTACCCGGGAATAATGACCTCTGTACATGAACCCAGTGTACCCGGGGATATTGAACCCGATACATGAACCCTGTGTACCCGGGAATACTGACCTCTGTACATGAACCCTGTGTACCCGGGGATACTGGCCCCTGTACATGAACCCTGTGCACCCGGGGATACAGACCCCTGTACATGAACCCTGTGTGCCTGGGGATACTGACCCCTGTACATGAACCCTGTGTACCCGGGAATACTGACCCCGGTACATGAAGCCTGTGTACCGGGGATACTAACCACTGTATACGAGCCCTGTGTACCCGGGAATACTGACCCCTGTGCATGAACCCTGTGCACCCGGGGATACTGACCCTGTGCATGAACCCTGTGCACCCGGGGATACTGACCCCTGTACATGATCCCAGTGTACCTGGGGATACTGGCCCCTGTACATGAAACCTGTGTACCCGGGAATACTGACCCCTGTACATGAAGCCTGTGTACCTGGGGATACTGACCCCTGTACATGAACCTCATGTATCCGGGTATACTGATCCCTGTACATGAATCCTATGTACCTAGGTACACTAACCCCTGTACAGGAACCCTGTATACCCGGGGATACTGACCCCTGTACATGAACCCTGTGCACCCGGGAATACTGACCCATGTCCATCAACTCTGTGTACCCGGGGATACTGACCCCTGTACATGTATCCTGTGTATCCAGGTATACTAATCCCAGTACATGAACCCTGCTACCCGATGATAGTGACCCCTGTACATGAACCGTTTGTACCTGGGTATACTGACCCCATGTAACCAAACACTGTATATCCGGGTATTCTCACCCCCTGTACCCAAACTCTGTATATCCGGTATACTCACCCCCTGTACCCAAACACTGTGTATCCAGGTATACTCACCCCCTGTACCCAAATACTGTGCATCCGGGTATACTCACCCCCTGTAACCAAACACTGTATATCCGGGTATACTCACCCCCTCTACCCAAACACTGTATATCCGGTATACTCACCCCCTGTACCCAAACATGTGTATCCGGGTATACTCACCCCCTGTACCCAAACACTGTGCATCCGGGTATACTCAACCCCTGTACCCAAACATTGTGTATCCAGGTATACTCACCCCCTGTACCCAAACACTGTGTATCCGGGTATACTCACCCCCTGTACCCAAACATTGTGTATCCAGGTATACTCACCCCCTGTACCCAAACATTGTGTATCCAGGTATACTCACCCCCTGTACCCAAACACTGTGTATCCGGGTATACTCACCCCCTGTACCCAAACACTGTGTATCCGGGTCTACTCACCCCCTGTACCCAAACACTGTGTGTCCGGGTATACTCACCCCCTGTACCCAAACACTGTGTATCCAGGTATACTCACCCCCTGTACCCAAACACTGTGTATCCGGGTATACTCACCCCCTGTACCCAAACACTGTGCATCCGGGTATACTCACCCCCTGTACCCAAACACTGTGCATCCGGGTATACTCACCCCCTGTAACCAAACACTGTATATCCGGGTATACTCACCCCCTGTACCCAAACACTGTATATCCGGTATACTCACCCCCTGTACCCAAACACTGTGTATCCGGGTCTACTCACCCCCTGTACCCAAACACTGTGTGTCCAGGTATACTCACCCCCAGTACCCAAACACTGTGTATCCAGGTATACTCACCCCTGTACCCAAACACTGTGCATCCGGGTATACTCACCCCCTTTACCCAAACTCTGTGTATCCGGGTATACTCACCCCCTGTACCCAAACACTGTGTAGCCGGGTATACTCACCCCCTGTACCCAAACACTTTGTATCTGGGTATACTCACCCCCTGTACCCAAACACTGTGTATACGGGTACACAGACACCTGTAGCTAAACCCTGTGTATCAAAGTATACTGACCCCCTGTACCCAAACTCTGTGTATCCAGGTATACTCACCCCCTGTACCCAAACACTGTGTATCCGGGTATACTCACCCCCTGTCCCCAAACGCTGTGTGTCCGGGTATACTCACCCCCTGTACCCAAACACTGTGTATCCGGGTATACTCACCCCCTGTACCCAAACACTGTGTATCTGGGTATACTGATCCCCTGTCCCCAAACACTGTGTATCCGGGTATACTCACCCCCTGTCCCCAAACTCAGTGTATCCGGGTATACTGACCTCCTGTACCCAAACACTGTGTATCCGGGTATACTCGCCCCTTGTACCCAAACACTGTGTATCCGGGGAGACTGACCCCCTGTACCCAAACACTGTGTATCCGGGTATACTGACCCCCTGTATCCAAACACTGTGTATCCAGGTATACTCACCCCCTGTGCCCAAAAACTGTGTATCCGGGAAGACTGACCCCCTGTACCCAAACACTGTGTATCCGGGTATACTGACCCCCTGTATCCAAACACTGTGTATCCGGGTATACTGACCCCCTGTGCCCAAACACTGCGTATCCGGGTATACTCAGCCCCTGTAACCAAACACTGTATATCCGGGTATACTCACCCCCTGTACCCAAACTCTGTATATCCGGTATACTCACCCCCTATACCCAAACACTGTGTATCCGGGTCTACTCACCCCTGTACCCAAACACTGTGTGTCCGGGTATACTCACCCCCTGTACCCAAACACTGTGTATCCAGGTATACTCACCCCCTGTACCCAAATACTGTGCATCCGGGTATACTCACCCCCTGTAACCAAACACTGTATATCCGGGTATACTCACCCCCTCTACCCAAACACTGTATATCCGGTATACTCACCCACTGTACCCAAACACTGTGTATCCGGGTATACTCACCCCCTGTACCCAAACACTGTGCATCCGGGTATACTCAACCCCTGTACCCAAACATTGTGTATCCAGGTATACTCACCCCCTGTACCCAAACACTGTGTATCCGGGTATACTCACCCCCTGTACCCAAACATTGTGTATCCAGGTATACTCACCCCCTGTACCCAAACATTGTGTATCCAGGTATACTCACCCCCTGTACCCAAACACTGTGTATCCGGGTATACTCACCCCCGGTACCCAACACTGTGTATCCGGGTATACTCAGCCCCTGTACCCAAACACTGTGTATCTGGGTATACTCACCCCTGTACCCAAACACTGCGTATCCGGGTATTCTCACCCCCTGTACCCAAACACTGTGTATCCAGGTATACTCACACCCTGTACCCAAACACCGTGTATCTGGGTATACTGACCCCCTGTAACCAAACACTGTATATCCGGGTATACTCACCCCCTGTACCCAAACTCTGTATATCCGGTATACTCACCCCCTGTACCCAAACACTGTGTATCCGGGTCTACTCACCCCCTGTACCCAAACACTGTGTGTCCGGGTATACTCACCCCCTGTACCCAAACACTGTGTATCCAGGTATACTCACCCCCTGTACCCAAACACTGTGCATCCGGGTATACTCACCCCCTGTAATCAAACACTGTATATCCGGGTATACTCACCCCCTGTACCCAAACACTGTATATCCGGTATACTCACCCCCTGTACCCAAACACTGTGTATCCGGGTCTACTCACCCCCTGTACCCAAACACTGTGTGTCCGGGTATACTCACCCCCAGTACCCAAACACTGTGTATCCAGGTATACTCACCCCCTGTACCCAAACACTGTGCATCCGGGTATACTCACCCCCTGTACCCAAACACTGTGTAGCCGGGTATACTCACCCCCTGTACCCAAACACTTTGTATCTGGGTATACTCACCCCCTGTACCCAAACTCTGTGTATACGGGTACACTGACACCTGTAGCTAAACCCTGTGTATCAAAGTATACTCACCCCCTGTACCCAAACACTGTGTGTCCGGGTATACTCACCCCCTGTACCCAAACACTGTGTATCCAGGTATACTCACCCCCTGTACCCAAACACTGTGCATCCGGGTATACTCACCCCCTGTAATCAAACACTGTATATCCGGGTATACTCACCCCCTGTACCCAAACACTGTATATCCGGTATACTCACCCCCTGTACCCAAACACTGTGTATCCGGGTCTACTCACCCCCTGTACCCAAACACTGTGTGTCCGGGTATACTCACCCCCAGTACCCAAACACTGTGTATACAGGTATACTCACCCCCTGTACCCAAACACTGTGCATCCGGGTATACTCACCCCCTGTACCCAAACTCTGTGTATCCGGGTATACTCACCCCCTGTACCCAAACACTGTGTAGCCGGGTATACTCACCCCCTGTACCCAAACACTTTGTATCTGGGTATACTCACCCCCTGTACCCAAACACTGTGTATACGGGTACACTGACACCTGTAGCTAAACCCTGTGTATCAAAGTATACTGACCCCCTGTACCCAAACACTGTGTATCCAGGTATACTCACCCCCTGTACCCAAACACTGTGTATCCGGGTATACTCAGCCCCTGTCCCCAAACGCTGTGTGTCCGGGTATACTCACCCACTGTACCCAAACACTGTGTATCCGGGTATACTCACCCCCTGTACCCAAACACTGTGTATCTGGGTATACTGATCCCCTGTCCCCAAACACTGTGTATCCGGGTATACTCACCCCCTGTCCCCAAACTCAGTGTATCCGGGTATACTGACCTCCTGTACCCAAACACTGTGTATCCGGGTATACTCACCCCTTGTACCCAAACACTGTGTATCCGGGGAGACTGACCCCCTGTACCCAAACACTGTGTATCCGGGTATACTGACCCCCTGTATCCAAACACTGTGTATCCAGGTATACTCACCCCCTGTGCCCAAACACTGTGTATCCGGGGAGACTGACCCCCTGTACCCAAACACTGTGTATCCGGGTATACTGACCCCCTGTATCCAAACACTGTGTATCCGGGTATACTGACCCCCTGTGCCCAAACACTGCGTATCCGGGTATACTCACCCCCTGCACCCAAACACTGTGTATCCGGGTATACTCACCCCCAGTACACAAACACTGTGTATCTGGGTATACTCACCCCTTGTACCCAAACACTGTGTATCTGGATATACTGACCCCCGGTACCCAAATACTGTTTATCCGGTATACTCACCCCCTGTACCCAAACACTGTGTATCCGGGTATACTCACCCCCTGTACCCAAACACTGTGTATCCGGGTATACTCACCCCCTGTACCCAAACACTGTGTATCCGGGTAAACTCACACCCTGTACCCAAACACTGTGTATCTGGGTATACTGACCCCCTGTAACCAAACACTGTGTATCCGGGTATACTCACCCCCTGTACCCAAACACTGTGTATCCGGGTATACTCACCCCCTGTCCCCAAACATTGTGTACCCAGGTATACTCACCCCCTGTACCCAAACATTATGTATCCAGGTATATTCACCCCCTGTTCCCCAAACACTGTGTATCCGGGTATACTCACCCCCGGTACCCAAACACTGTGTATCCGCGTATACTCACCCCCTGTACACAGACACTGTGTATCCGTGTATACTCACCCCCTGTACCCAAACACTGTGTATCCGGGTATACTCACCCCCGGTACCCAAACACTGTGTATCCGGGTATACTGACCCCCTGTACCCAAACACTGTGTATCTGGGTATATTCACCCCCTGTACCCAAACACTGTGTATCCGGGTATACTCACCCCTGGTACCCAAACACTGTGTATCCGGGTATACTCACCCTCTGTACCCAAACACTGTGTATCCGGGTATACTCACCCCCTGTACCCAAACACTGTGTATCCGGGTATACTCACCCCCTTTACCCAAACACTGTGCATCCGGGTATACTCACCCCCTGTACCCAAACACGGTGTATCCGGGTATACTCACCCCCTGTACCCAAACACTGTGCATCTGGGTATACTCACCCCCTGTACCCAAACATTGTGTATCCAGCTATACTCACCTCCGGTACCCAAACACTGTGTATCCGGGTATACTCACCCCCTGTACCCAAACATTGTGTATCCAGGTATACTCACCCCCTGAACCCAAACATTGTGTATCCAGGTATACTCACCCCCTGTACCCAAACACTGTTTATCCGGGTATACTCACTCCCTGTATGCAAACACTGTGCATCCGTGTATACTCACCCCCTGTACCCAAACACTGTGTATCCGGGTATACTCACCCCCTGTACTCAAACATTGTGCATCCGGGTATACTCACCCCCTGTACCCAAACATTGTGTATCCAGGTATACTCACCCCCTGTACACAAACACTGTGTATCCGGGTATACTCACCCCCTGTATCCAAACACTGTGTATCCGGGTATACTCACCCCCTGTACCCAAACACTGTGCATCCGGGTATACTCACCCCCTGTACCCACACTCTGTGTATCCAGGTATACTCACCCCCTGTACCCAAACACTGTGTATCCGGGTATACTCACCCCCTGTACCCAAACATTGTGTATCCAGGTATACTCACCCCCTGTACCCAAACACTGTGTATCCAGGTATACTCACCCCCTGTACACAGACACTGTGTATCCGGGTATACTCACCCCCTGTACACAGACACTGTGTATCCGGGTATACTTCCCCCGGTACCCAAACACTGTGTATCTGGGTATACTGACCCCCTGTACCCAAGCACTGTGTATCCAGGTATACTCACTCCCTGTACCCAAACATTGTGTATCCAGGTATATTCACCCCCTGTCCCCAAACACTGTGTATCCGGGTATACTCACCCCCGGTACCCAAACACTGTGTATCCGCGTATACTCACCCCCTGTACACAGACACTGTGTATCCGTGTATACTCACCCCCTGTACCCAAACACTGTGTATCCGGGTATACTCACCCCCGGTACCCAAACACTGTGTATCCGCGTATACTCACCCCCTGTACACAGACACTGTGTATCCGTGTATACTCACCCCCTGTACCCAAACACTGTGTATCCGGGTATACTCACCCCCGGTACCCAAACACTGTGTATCCGGGTATACTGACACCCTGTACCCAAACACTGTGTATCCGGGTATATTCACCCCCTGTACCCAAACACTGTGTATCCGGGTATACTCACCCCTGGTACCCAAACACTGTGTATCCGGGTATAATCACCCCCTGTACCCAAACACTGTGTATCCGGGTATACTCACCCACTGTACCCAAACACTGTGTATCCGGGTATACTCACCCCCTTTACCCAAACACTGTGCATCCGGGTATACTCACCCCCTGTACCCAAACACTGTGTATCCGGGTATACTCACCCCCTGTACCCAAACACTGTGCATCTGGGTATACTCACCCCCTGTACCCAAACATTGTGTATCCAGCTATACTCACCCCTGTACCCAAACACTGTGTATCCGGGTATACTCACCCCCTGTACCCAAACATTGTGTATCCAGGTATACTCACCCCCTGTACCCAAACATTGTGTATCCAGGTATACTCACCCCCTGTACCCAAACACTGTTTATCCGGGTATACTCACCTCCGGTACCCAAACACTGTGTATCCGGGTATACTCACCCCCTGTACACAAACATTGTGTATCCAGGTATACTCACCCCCTGTACCCAAACACTGTGTATCCGGGTATACTCACCCCCTGTACCCAAACACTGTGTATCCGGGTATACTCACTCCCTGTATGCAAACACTGTGCATCCGTGTATACTCACCCCCTGTACCCAAACACTGTGTATCCGGGTATACTCACCCCCTGTACCCAAACACTGTGCATCCGGGTATACTCAACCCCTGTACCCAAACATTGTGTATCCAGGTATACTCACCCCCTGTACCCAAACACTGTGTATCCGGGTATACTCACCCCCTGTACCCAAACACTGTGTTACCGGGTATACTCACCCCCTGTACCCAAACACTGTGCATCCGGGTATACTCACCCCCTGTACCCACACTCTGTGTATCCAGGTATACTCACCCCCTGTACCCAAACTCTGTGTATCCGGGTATACTCACCCCCTGTAGCCAAATATTGTGTATCCAGGTATACTCACCACCTGTACCCAAACACTGTGTATCCAGGTATACTCACCCCCTGTACACAGACACTGTGTATCCGGGTATACTCACCCCCTGTACACAGACACTGTGTATCCGGGTATACTCACCCCCGGTACCCAAGCACTGTGTATCCAGGTATACTCACTCCCTGTACCCAAACATTGTGTATCCGGGGATACTCACTCCCTGTACCCAAACACTGTGTATCCGGGTATACTCACCCCCTGTCCCCAAACACTGTGTATCCAGGTATACTCACCCCCTGTACACAGACACTGTGTATCCGGGTATACTAACCCCCTGTACACAGACACTGTGTATCCGTGTATACTCATCCTCCGTACCCAAACACTGTGTATCTGGGTATACTGACCCCCTGTACCCAAACACTGTGTATCCAGGTATACTCACCCCCTGTTCCCAAACATTGTGAATCCAGGTATACTCACCCCCTGTACCCAAACATTGTGTATCCAGATATATTCACCCCCTGTACACAAACACTGTGTATCCGGGTATACTCACCCCCGGTACCCAAACACTGTGTATCCGGTATACTCACCCCCTGTACCCAAACACTGTGTATCCGGGTATACTCACCCCCTGTCCCCAAACATTGTGTATCCAGGTATACTCACCCCCTGTACCCAAACATTGTGTATCCAGGTATATTCACCCCCTGTCCCCAAACACTGTGTATCCGGGTATACTCACCCCCGGTACCCAAACACTGTGTATCCGCGTATACTCACCCCCTGTACACAGACACTGTGTATCCGTGTATACTCACCCCCTGTACCCAAACACTGTGTATCCGGGTATACTCACCCCCGGTACCCAAACACTGTGTATCCGGGTATACTGACCCCCTGTACCCAAACACTGTGTATCCGGGTATATTCACCCCCTGTACCCAAACACTGTGTATCCGGGTATACTCACCCCTGGTACCCAAACGCTGTGTATCCGGGTATACTCACCCCCTGTACCCAAACACTGTGTATCCGGGTATACTCACCCCCTGTACCCAAACACTGTGTATCCGGGTATACTCACCCCCTTTACCCAAACACTGTGCATCCGGGTATACTCACCCCCTGTACCCAAACATTGTGTATCCGGGTATACTCACCCCCTGTACCCAAACACTGTGCATCTGGGTATACTCACCCCCTGTACCCAAACATTGTGTATCCAGCTATACTCACCCCTGTACCCAAACACTGTGTATCCGGGTATACTCACCCCCTGTACCCAAACATTGTGTATCCAGGTATACTCACCCCCTGTACCCAAACATTGTGTATCCAGGTATACTCACCCCCTGTACCCAAACACTGTTTATCCGGGTATACTCACCCCCTGTACACAAACATTGTGTATCCAGGTATACTCACCCCCTGTACCCAAACACTGTGTATCCGGGTATACTCACTCCCTGTATGCAAACACTGTGCATCCGTGTATACTCACCCCCTGTACCCAAACACTGTGTATCCGGGTATACTCACCCCCTGTACCCAAACACTGTGCATCCGGGTATACTCACCCCCTGTACCCAAACATTGTGTATCCAGGTATACTCACCCCCTGTACCCAAACACTGTGTATCCGGGTATACTCACCCCCTGTACCCAAACACTGTGTATCCGGGTATACTCACCCCCTGTACCCAAACACTATGCATCCGTGTATACTCACCCCCTGTACCCAAACACTGTGTATCCGGGTATACTCACCCCCTGTACCCAAACATTGTGTATCCAGGAATACTCACCCCCTGTACCCAAACACTGTGTATCCAGGTATACTCACCCCCTGTACACAGACACTGTGTATCCGGGTATACTCACCCCCTGTACACAGACACTGTGTATCCGGGTATACTCACCCCCGGTACCCAAACACTGTGTATCTGGGTATACTGACCCCCTGTACCCAAGCACTGTGTATCCAGGTATACTCAGTCCCTGTACCCAAACATTGTGTATCCGGGGATACTCACTCCCTGTACCCAAACACTGTGTATCCGGGTATACTCACCCCCTGTCCCCAAACACTGTGTATCCAGGTATACTCACCCCCTGTACACAGACACTGTGTATCCGGGTATACTAACCCCCTGTACACAGACACTGTGTATCCGTGTATACTTATCCTCGGTACCCAAACACTGTGTATCTGGGTATACTGACCCCCTGTACCCAAACACTGTGTATCCAGGTATACTCACCCCCTGTCCCCAAACACTGTGTATCCGGGTATACTCACCCCCGGTACCCAAACACTGTGTATCCGGGTATACTGACACCCTGTACCCAAACACTGTGTATCCGGTATATTCACCCCCTGTACCAAACACTGTGTATCCGGGTATACTCACCCCTGGTACCCAAACACTGTGTATCCGGGTATACTCACCCCCTGTACCCAAACACTGTGTATCCGGGTATACTCACCCCCTGTACCCAAACACTGTATATCCGGGTATACTCACCCCCTTTACCCAAACACTGTGCATCCGGGTATACTCACCCCCTGTACCCAAACACTGTGTATCCGGGTATACTCAACCCCTGTACCCAAACACTGTGCATCTGGGTATACTCACCCCCTGTACCCAAACATTGTGTATCCAGCTATACTCACCCCTGTACCCAAACACTGTGTATCCGGGTATACTCACCCCCTGTACCCAAACATTGTGTATCCAGGTTTACCCACCCCCTGTACCCAAACATTGTGTATCCAGGTATACTCACCCCCTGTACCCAAACACTGTTTATCCGGGTATACTCACCCCCGGTACCCAAACACTGTGTATCCGGGTATACTCACCCCCTATACACAAACATTGTGTATCCAGGTATACTCACCCCCTGTACCCAAACACTGTGTATCCGGGTATTCTCACCCCCTGTACCCAAACACTGTGTATCCGGGTATACTCACTCCCTGTATGCAAACACTGTGCATCCGTGTATACTCACCCCCTGTACCCAAACACTGTGTATCCGGGTATACTCACCCCCTGTACCCAAACACTGTGCATCCGGGTATACTCACCCCCTGTACCCAAACATTGTGTATCCAGGTATACTCACCCCCTGTACCCAAACACTGTATATCCGGGTATACTCACCGTCTTTACCCAAACACTGTGCATCCAGGTATACTCACCCCCTGTACCCAAACACTGTGTATCCGGGTATACTCACCCCCTGTACCCAAACACTGTGCATCTGGGTATACTCACCCCCTGTACCCAAACATTGTGTATCCAGCTATACTCACCCCTGTACCCAAACACTGTGTATCCGGGTATACTCACCCCCTGTACCCAAACATTGTGTATCCAGGTATACTCACCCCCTGTACCCAAACATTGTGTATCCAGGTATACTCACCCCCTGTACCCAAACACTGTTTATCCGGGTATACTCACCCCCGGTACCCAAACACTGTGTATCCGTGTATACTCACCCCCTGTACACAAACATTGTGTATCCAGGTATACTCACCCCCTGTACCCAAACACTGTGTATCCGGGTATTCTCACCCCCTGTACCCAAACACTGTGCATCCGGGTATACTCACCCCCTGTACCCAAACATTGTGTATCCAGGTATACTCACCCCCTGTACCCAAACACTGTGTATCCGGGTATACTCACTCCCTGTACCCAAACATTGTGTATCCGGGGATACTCACTCCCTGTACCCAAACACTGTGTATCCGGGTATACTCACCCCCGGTACCCAAACACTGTGTATCCGGTATACTCACCCCCTGTACCCAAACACTGTGTATCCGGGTATACTCACCCCCTGTCCCCAAACATTGTGTATCCAGGTATACTCACCCCCTGTACCCAAACATTGTGTATCCAGGTATATTCACCCCCTGTCCCCAAACACTGTGTATCCGGGTATACTCACCCCCGGTACCCAAACACTCTGTATCCGCGTATACTCACCCCCTGTACACAGACACTGTGTATCCGTGTATACTCACCCCCTGTACCCAAACACTGTGTATCCGGGTATACTCACCCCCGGTACCCAAACACTGTGTATCCGGGTATACTGACCCCCTGTACCCAAACACTGTGTATCCGGGTATATTCACCCCCTGTACCCAAACACTGTGTATCCGGGTATACTCACCCCTGGTACCCAAACGCTGTGTATCCGGGTATACTCACCCCCTGTACCCAAACACTGTGTATCCGGGTATACTCACCCCCTGTACCCAAACACTGTGTATCCGGGTATACTCACGCCCTTTACCCAAACACTGTGCATCCGGGTATACTCACCCCCTGTACCCAAACACTGTGTATCCGGGTATACTCACCCCCTGTACCCAAACACTGTGCATCTGGGTATACTCACCCCCTGTACCCAAACATTGTGTATCCAGCTATACTCACCCCTGTACCCAAACACTGTGTATCCGGGTATACTCACCCCCTGTACCCAAACATTGTGTATCCAGGTATACTCACCCCCTGTACCCAAACATTGTGTATCCAGGTATACTCACCCCCTGTACCCAAACACTGTTTATCCGGGTATACTCACCTCCGGTACCCAAACACTGTGTATCCGGGTATACTCACCCCCTGTACACAAACATTGTGTATCCGGGTATACTCACCCCCTGTACCCAAACACTGTGTATCCGGGTATACTCACCCCCTGTACCCAAACACTGTGTATCCGGGTATACTCACTCCCTGTATGCAAACACTGTGCATCCGTGTATACTCACCCCCTGTACCCAAACACTGTGTATCCGGGTATACTCACCCCCTGTACCCAAACACTGTGCATCCGGGTATACTAACCCCCTGTACACAGACACTGTGTATCCGTGTATACTCATCCTCCGTACCCAAACACTGTGTATCTGGGTATACTGACCCCCTGTACCCAAACACTGTGTATCCAGGTATACTCACCCCCTGTCCCCAAACATTGTGAATCCAGGTATACTCACCCCCTGTACCCAAACATTGTGTATCCAGATATATTCACCCCCTGTACACAAACACTGTGTATCCGGGTATACTCACCCCCGGTACCCAAACACTGTGTATCCGGTATACTCACCCCCTGTACCCAAACACTGTGTATCCGGGTATACTCACCCCCTGTCCCCAAACATTGTGTATCCAGGTATACTCACCCCCTGTACCCAAACATTGTGTATCCAGGTATATTCACCCCCTGTCCCCAAACACTGTGTATCCGGGTATACTCACCCCCGGTACCCAAACACTGTGTATCCGCGTATACTCACCCCCTGTACACAGACACTGTGTATCCGTGTATACTCACCCCCTGTACCCAAACACTGTGTATCCGGGTATACTCACCCCCGGTACCCAAACACTGTGTATCCGGGTATACTGACCCCCTGTACCCAAACACTGTGTATCCGGGTATATTCACCCCCTGTACCCAAACACTGTGTATCCGGGTATACTCACCCCTGGTACCCAAACGCTGTGTATCCGGGTATACTCACCCCCTGTACCCAAACACTGTGTATCCGGGTATACTCACCCCCTGTACCCAAACACTGTGTATCCGGGTATACTCACCCCCTTTACCCAAACACTGTGCATCCGGGTATACTCACCCCCTGTACCCAAACATTGTGTATCCGGGTATACTCACCCCCTGTACCCAAACACTGTGCATCTGGGTATACTCACCCCCTGTACCCAAACATTGTGTATCCAGCTATACTCACCCCTGTACCCAAACACTGTGTATCCGGGTATACTCACCCCCTGTACCCAAACATTGTGTATCCAGGTATACTCACCCCCTGTACCCAAACATTGTGTATCCAGGTATACTCACCCCCTGTACCCAAACACTGTTTATCCGGGTATACTCACCCCCTGTACACAAACATTGTGTATCCAGGTATACTCACCCCCTGTACCCAAACACTGTGTATCCGGGTATACTCACCCCCTGTACCCAAACACTGTGTATCCGGGTATACTCACTCCCTGTATGCAAACACTGTGCATCCGTGTATACTCACCCCCTGTACCCAAACACTGTGTATCCGGGTATACTCACCCCCTGTACCCAAACACTGTGCATCCGGGTATACTCACCCCCTGTACCCAAACATTGTGTATCCAGGTATACTCACCCCCTGTACCCAAACACTGTGTATCCGGGTATACTCACCCCCTGTACCCAAACACTATGCATCCGTGTATACTCACCCCCTGTACCCAAACACTGTGTATCCGGGTATACTCACCCCCTGTACCCAAACACTGTGTATCCGGGTATACTCACCCCCTGTACCCAAACATTGTGTATCCAGGAATACTCACCCCCTGTACCCAAACACTGTGTATCCAGGTATACTCACCCCCTGTACACAGACACTGTGTATCCGGGTATACTCACCCCCTGTACACAGACACTGTGTATCCGGGTATACTCACCCCCGGTACCCAAACACTGTGTATCTGGGTATACTGACCCCCTGTACCCAAGCACTGTGTATCCAGGTATACTCAGTCCCTGTACCCAAACATTGTGTATCCGGGGATACTCACTCCCTGTACCCAAACACTGTGTATCCGGGTATACTCACCCCCTGTCCCCAAACACTGTGTATCCAGGTATACTCACCCCCTGTACACAGACACTGTGTATCCGGGTATACTAACCCCCTGTACACAGACACTGTGTATCCGTGTATACTTATCCTCGGTACCCAAACACTGTGTATCTGGGTATACTGACCCCCTGTACCCAAACACTGTGTATCCAGGTATACTCACCCCCTGTCCCCAAACACTGTGTATCCGGGTATACTCACCCCCGGTACCCAAACACTGTGTATCCGGGTATACTGACACCCTGTACCCAAACACTGTGTATCCGGTATATTCACCCCCTGTACCAAACACTGTGTATCCGGGTATACTCACCCCTGGTACCCAAACACTGTGTATCCGGGTATACTCACCCCCTGTACCCAAACACTGTGTATCCGGGTATACTCACCCCCTGTACCCAAACACTGTATATCCGGGTATACTCACCCCCTTTACCCAAACACTGTGCATCCGGGTATACTCACCCCCTGTACCCAAACACTGTGTATCCGGGTATACTCACCCCCTGTACCCAAACACTGTGCATCTGGGTATACTCACCCCCTGTACCCAAACATTGTGTATCCAGCTATACTCACCCCTGTACCCAAACACTGTGTATCCGGGTATACTCACCCCCTGTACCCAAACATTGTGTATCCAGGTTTACCCACCCCCTGTACCCAAACATTGTGTATCCAGGTATACTCACCCCCTGTACCCAAACACTGTTTATCCGGGTATACTCACCCCCGGTACCCAAACACTGTGTATCCGGGTATACTCACCCCCTATACACAAACATTGTGTATCCAGGTATACTCACCCCCTGTACCCAAACACTGTGTATCCGGGTATTCTCACCCCCTGTACCCAAACACTGTGTATCCGGGTATACTCACTCCCTGTATGCAAACACTGTGCATCCGTGTATACTCACCCCCTGTACCCAAACACTGTGTATCCGGGTATACTCACCCCCTGTACCCAAACACTGTGCATCCGGGTATACTCACCCCCTGTACCCAAACATTGTGTATCCAGGTATACTCACCCCCTGTACCCAAACACTGTATATCCGGGTATACTCACCGTCTTTACCCAAACACTGTGCATCCAGGTATACTCACCCCCTGTACCCAAACACTGTGTATCCGGGTATACTCACCTCCTGTACCCAAACACTGTGCATCTGGGTATACTCACCCCCTGTACCCAAACATTGTGTATCCAGCTATACTCACCCCTGTACCCAAACACTGTGTATCCGGGTATACTCACCCCCTGTACCCAAACATTGTGTATCCAGGTATACTCACCCCCTGTACCCAAACATTGTGTATCCAGGTATACTCACCCCCTGTACCCAAACACTGTTTATCCGGGTATACTCACCCCCGGTACCCAAACACTGTGTATCCGGGTATACTCACCCCCTATACACAAACATTGTGTATCCAGGTATACTCACCCCCTGTACCCAAACACTGTTTATCCGGGTATACTCACCCCCGGTACCCAAACACTGTGTATCCGGGTATACTCACCCCCTATACACAAACATTGTGTATCCAGGTATACTCACCCCCTGTACCCAAACACTGTGTATCCGGGTATTCTCACCCCCTGTACCCAAACACTGTGTATCCGGGTATACTCACTCCCTGTATGCAAACACTGTGCATCCGTGTATACTCACCCCCGGTACCCAAACACTGTGTATCCGGGTATACTCACCCCCTATACACAAACATTGTGTATCCAGGTATACTCACCCCCTGTACCCAAACACTGTGTATCCGTTTATACTCACCCCCTGTACCCACACTCTGTATCCGGGTATATTCACCCCCTGTACCCAAACACTGTGTTTCCGGGTATACTAACCCCCTGTACCCAAACACTGTGTATCCGGGTATACTCACCCCCTGTACCCAAACACTGTGTACCCAGGTATACTCACCCCCTGTACCCAAACACTGTGTATCCGGGTATACTCACCCCCTGTACCCAAACACTGTGTATCCGGGTATACTCACCCCCTGTCCCCAAACACTGTGTACCCAGGTATACTCACCCCCTGTACCCAAACACTGTGTATCCGGGTATACTCACCCCCTGTACCCAAACACTGTGTATCCAGGTATACTCACCCCCGGTACCCAAACACTGTGTATCCCGGGAGACTGACCCCCTGTATCCAAACACTGTGTATCCGTTTATACTCACCCCCTGTACCCAAACACTGTGTATCCGGGGAGACTGACCCCCTGTACCCAAACACTGAGTATCCGTTTATACTCACCCCCTGTACCCACACTCTGTATCCGGGTATATTCACCCCCTGTACCCAAACACTGTGTTTCCGGGTATACTAACCCCCTGTACCCAAACACTGTGTATCCGGGTATACTCACCCCCTGTACCCAAACACTGTGTACCCAGGTATACTCACCCCCTGTACCCAAACACTGTGTATCCGGGTATACTCACCCCCTGTACCCAAACACTGTGTATCCGGGTATACTCACCCCCTGTCCCCAAACACTGTGTACCCAGGTATACTCACCCCCTGTACCCAAACACTGTGTATCCGGGTATACTCACCCCCTGTACCCAAACACTGTGTATCCAGGTATACTCACCCCCGGTACCCAAACACTGTGTATCCCGGGAGACTGACCCCCTGTATCCAAACACTGTGTATCCGTTTATACTCACCCCCTGTACCCAAACACTGTGTATCCGGGGAGACTGACCCCCTGTACCCAAACACTGAGTATCCGTTTATACTCACCCCCTGTACCCAAACACTGTGTATCCGGGTATACTCACCCCCTGTACCCAAACATTGTGTATCCAGGTTTACCCACCCCCTGTACCCAAACATTGTGTATCCAGGTATACTCACCCCCTGTACCCAAACACTGTTTATCCGGGTATACTCACCCCCGGTACCCAAACACTGTGTATCCGGGTATACTCACCCCCTATACACAAACATTGTGTATCCAGGTATACTCACCCCCTGTACCCAAACACTGTGTATCCGGGTATTCTCACCCCCTGTACCCAAACACTGTGTATCCGGGTATACTCACTCCCTGTATGCAAACACTGTGCATCCGTGTATACTCACCCCCTGTACCCAAACACTGTGTATCCGGGTATACTCACCCCCTGTACCCAAACACTGTGCATCCGGGTATACTCACCCCCTGTACCCAAACATTGTGTATCCAGGTGTACTCACCCCCTGTACCCAAACACTGTATATCCGGGTATACTCACCGTCTTTACCCAAACACTGTGCATCCAGGTATACTCACCCCCTGTACCCAAACACTGTGTATCCGGGTATACTCACCCCCTGTACCCAAACACTGTGCATCTGGGTATACTCACCCCCTGTACCCAAACATTGTGTATCCAGCTATACTCACCCCTGTACCCAAACACTGTGTATCCGGGTATACTCACCCCCTGTACCCAAACATTGTGTATCCAGGTATACTCACCCCCTGTACCCAAACATTGTGTATCCAGGTATACTCACCCTCTGTACCCAAACACTGTTTATCCGGGTATACTCACCCCCGGTACCCAAACACTGTGTATCCGTGTATACTCACCCCCTGTACACAAACATTGTGTATCCAGGTATACTCACCCCCTGTACCCAAACACTGTGTATCCGGGTATTCTCACCCCCTGTACCCAAACACTGTGCATCCGGGTATACTCACCCCCTGTACCCAAACATTGTGTATCCAGGTATACTCACCCCCTGTACCCAAACACTGTGTATCCGGGTATACTCACTCCCTGTACCCAAACATTGTGTATCCGGGGATACTCACTCCCTGTACCCAAACACTGTGTATCCGGGTATACTCACCCCCGGTACCCAAACACTGTGTATCCGGTATACTCACCCCCTGTACCCAAACACTGTGTATCCGGGTATACTCACCCCCTGTCCCCAAACATTGTGTATCCAGGTATACTCACCCCCTGTACCCAAACATTGTGTATCCAGGTATATTCACCCCCTGTCCCCAAACACTGTGTATCCGGGTATACTCACCCCCGGTACCCAAACACTCTGTATCCGCGTATACTCACCCCCTGTACACAGACACTGTGTATCCGTGTATACTCACCCCCTGTACCCAAACACTGTGTATCCGGGTATACTCACCCCCGGTACCCAAACACTGTGTATCCGGGTATACTGACCCCCTGTACCCAAACACTGTGTATCCGGGTATATTCACCCCCTGTACCCAAACACTGTGTATCCGGGTATACTCACCCCTGGTACCCAAACGCTGTGTATCCGGGTATACTCACCCCCTGTACCCAAACACTGTGTATCCGGGTATACTCACCCCCTGTACCCAAACACTGTGTATCCGGGTATACTCACCCCCTTTACCCAAACACTGTGCATCCGGGTATACTCACCCCCTGTACCCAAACACTGTGTATCCGGGTATACTCACCCCCTGTACCCAAACACTGTGCATCTGGGTATACTCACCCCCTGTACCCAAACATTGTGCATCCGGGTATACTCACCCCCTTTACCCAAACACTGTGCATCCGGGTATACTCACCCCCTGTACCCAAACACTGTGTATCCGGGTATACTCACCCCCTTTACCCAAACACTGTGCATCCGGGTATACTCACCCCCTGTACCCAAACACTGTGTATCCGGGTATACTCACCCCCTGTACCCAAACACTGTGCATCCGGGTATACTCACCCCCTTTACCCAAACACTGTGCATCCAGCTATACTCACCCCTGTACCCAAACACTGTGTATCCGGGTATACTCACCCCCTGTACCCAAACATTGTGTATCCAGGTATACTCACCCCCTGTACCCAAACATTGTGTATCCAGGTATACTCACCCCCTGTACCCAAACACTGTTTATCCGGCTATACTCACCTCCGGTACCCAAACACTGTGTATCCGGGTATACTCACCCCCTGTACACAAACATTGTGTATCCGGGTATACTCACCCCCTGTACCCAAACACTGTGTATCCGGGTATACTCACCCCCTGTACCCAAACACTGTGTATCCGGGTATACTCACTCCCTGTATGCAAACACTGTGCATCCGTGTATACTCACCCCCTGTACCCAAACACTGTGTATCCGGGTATACTCACCCCCTGTACCCAAACACTGTGTATCCGGGTATACTCACCCCCTGTCCCCAAACACTGTATCCAGGTATACTCACCCCCTGTACACAGACACTGTGTATCCGGGTATACTAACCCCCTGTACACAGACACTGTGTATCCGTGTATACTCATCCTCGGTACCCAAACACTGTGTATCTGGGTATACTGACCCCTTGTACCCAAACACTGTGTATCCAGGTATACTCATCCCCTGTCCCCAAACATTGTGTATCCAGGTATACTCACCCTCTGTACCCAAACATTGTGTATCCAGGTATACTCACCCCCTGTACCCAAACACTGTGTATCCGGGTATACTCACCCCCTGTATGCAAACACTGTGCATCCGGGTATACTCACCCCCTGTTCCCAAACATTGTGTATCCAGGTATACTCACCCCCTGTACCCAAACACTGTGTATCCGGGTCTACTCACCCCCTGTACCCAAACACTGTGTATCCGGGTATACTCACCCCCTGTACCCAAACACTGTGTATCCAGGTATACTCACACCCTGTACCCAAACACTGTGTATCCGGGTTTACTCACCCCCTGTACCCAAAGACTGTGTATCCGGGTATACTCACCCCCTGTACCCAAACACTGTGCATCCGGGTATACTCACCCCCTGTACCCAAACACTGTGTATCCGGGTATACTCACCCCCTGTACCCAAACACTGTGTATCCGGTACACTCACCCCCTGTACCCAAACACTGTGTATCCGGTACAGTCACCCCCTGTACCCAAACACTGTGTATCCGGGTCTACTCACCCCCTGTACCCAAACACTGTGTATCCGGGTATACTCACCCCCTGTACACAAACACTGTGTATCCGGGTATACTCACCCCCTGTACCCAAACACTGTGTATCCAGGTATACTCACCCCCTGTCCCCAAACATTGTGTATCCAGGTATACTCACCCCCTGTACCCAAACATTGTGTATCTGGGTATACTGATCCCCTGTACCCAAACACTGTGTATCCAGGTATACTGACCCCCTGTACCCAAACACTGTGTATCCGGGTATACTCACCCCCTGTACCCAAACACTGTGTATCCAGGTATACTCACCCCCTGTACCCAAACACTGTTTATCCGGGTATACTCACCCCCGGTACCCAAACACAGTGTATCCGGGTATACTCACCCCCTGTACCCAAACACTGTGTATCCGGGTATACTCACCCCCTGTACCCAAACACTGTGTATCCGGGTATTCTCACCCCCTGTACCCAAACACTGTGTATCCAGGTATACTCACCCCCTGTCCCCAAACACTGTGTATCCGGGTATACTCACCCCCGGTACCCAAACACTGTGTATCCGGGTATACTCACCCCCTGTACACAAACATTGTGTATCCAGGTATACTCACCCCCTGTACCCAAACACTGTGTATCCGGCTATACTCACCCCCTGTACCCAAACACTGTGTATCCGGGTATACTCACTCCCTGTATGCAAACACTGTGCATCCGTGTATACTCACCCCCTGTACCCAAACATTGTGTATCCAGGTATACTCACCCCCTGTACCCACACTCTGTGTATCCAGGTATAGTCACCCCCTGTACCCAAACACTGTGTATCCGGTTATACTCACCCCCTGTACCCAAACATTGTGTATCCAGGTATACTCACCCCCTGTACCCAAACACTGTGTATCCAGGTATACTCACCCCCTGTACACAGACACTGTGTATCCGGGTATACTCACCCCCTGTACACAGACACTGTGTATCCGGGTATACTCACCCCCGGTACCCAAACACTGTGTATCTGGGTATACTGACCCCCTGTACCCAAGCACTGTGTGTCCAGGTGTACTCACTCCCTGTCCCCAAACATTGTGTATCCGGGGATACTCACTCACTGTACCCAAACACTGTGTATCTGGGTATACTGACCCCCTGTAACCAAACACTGTGTATCCGGGTATACTCACCCCCTGTACCCAAACACTGTGTATCCGGGTATACTCACCCCCTGTACCCAAACACTGTGTATCCGAGTATACTCACCCCCTTTCCCCAAAGCTGTGTGTCCGGGTATACTCACCCCCTGTCCCCAAACGCTGTGTGTCCGGGTATACTCACCCCCTGTACCCAAACACTGTGTATCCGGGTATACTCACCCCCTGTACCCAAACACTGTGTATCCGGGTATACTCACCCCCTGTACCCAAACACTGCGTATCCGTTTATACTCACCCCCTGTACCCAAACACTGTGTATCCGTTTATACTCACCCCCTGTACCCACACTCTGTATCCGGGTATATTCACCCCCTGTACCCAAACACTGTGTTTCCGGGTATACTAACCCCCTGTACCCAAACACTGTGTATCCGGGTATACTCACCCCCTGTACCCAAACACTGTGTACCCAGGTATACTCACCCCCTGTACCCAAACACTGTGTATCCGGGTATACTCACCCCCTGTACCCAAACACTGTGTATCCGGGTATACTCACCCCCTGTCCCCAAACACTGTGTACCCAGGTATACTCACCCCCTGTACCCAAACACTGTGTATCCGGGTATACTCACCCCCTGTACCCAAACACTGTGTATCCAGGTATACTCACCCCCGGTACCCAAACACTGTGTATCCCGGGAGACTGACCCCCTGTATCCAAACACTGTGTATCCGTTTATACTCACCCCCTGTACCCAAACACTGTGTATCCGGGGAGACTGACCCCCTGTACCCAAACACGGAGTATCCGTTTATACTCACCCCCTGTACCCAAACACTGTGTATCCGGGTATACTCACCCCCTGTACCCAAACATTGTGTATCCAGGTTTACCCACCCCCTGTACCCAAACATTGTGTATCCAGGTATACTCACCCCCTGTACCCAAACACTGTTTATCCGGGTATACTCACCCCCGGTACCCAAACACTGTGTATCCGGGTATACTCACCCCCTATACACAAACATTGTGTATCCAGGTATACTCACCCCCTGTACCCAAACACTGTGTATCCGGGTATTCTCACCCCCTGTACCCAAACACTGTGTATCCGGGTATACTCACTCCCTGTATGCAAACACTGTGCATCCGTGTATACTCACCCCCTGTACCCAAACACTGTGTATCCGGGTATACTCACCCCCTGTACCCAAACACTGTGCATCCGGGTATACTCACCCCCTGTACCCAAACATTGTGTATCCAGGTATACTCACCCCCTGTACCCAAACACTGTATATCCGGGTATACTCACCGTCTTTACCCAAACACTGTGCATCCAGGTATACTCACCCCCTGTACCCAAACACTGTGTATCCGGGTATACTCACCCCCTGTACCCAAACACTGTGCATCTGGGTATACTCACCCCCTGTACCCAAACATTGTGTATCCAGCTATACTCACCCCTGTACCCAAACACTGTGTATCCGGGTATACTCACCCCCTGTACCCAAACATTGTGTATCCAGGTATACTCACCCCCTGTACCCAAACATTGTGTATCCAGGTATACTCACCCCCTGTACCCAAACACTGTTTATCCGGGTATACTCACCCCCGGTACCCAAACACTGTGTATCCGTGTATACTCACCCCCTGTACACAAACATTGTGTATCCAGGTATACTCACCCCCTGTACCCAAACACTGTGTATCCGGGTATTCTCACCCCCTGTACCCAAACACTGTGCATCCGGGTATACTCACCCCCTGTACCCAAACATTGTGTATCCAGGTATACTCACCCCCTGTACCCAAACACTGTGTATCCGGGTATACTCACTCCCTGTACCCAAACATTGTGCATCCGGGGATACTCACTCCCTGTACCCAAACACTGTGTATCCGGGTATACTCACCCCCGGTACCCAAACACTGTGTATCCGGTATACTCACCCCCTGTACCCAAACACTGTGTATCCGGGTATACTCACCCCCTGTCCCCAAACATTGTGTATCCAGGTATACTCACCCCCTGTACCCAAACATTGTGTATCCAGGTATATTCACCCCCTGTCCCCAAACACTGTGTATCCGGGTATACTCACCCCCGGTACCCAAACACTCTGTATCCGCGTATACTCACCCCCTGTACACAGACACTGTGTATCCGTGTATACTCACCCCCTGTACCCAAACACTGTGTATCCGGGTATACTCACCCCCGGTACCCAAACACTGTGTATCCGGGTATACTGACCCCCTGTACCCAAACACTGTGTATCCGGGTATATTCACCCCCTGTACCCAAACACTGTGTATCCGGGTATACTCACCCCTGGTACCCAAACGCTGTGTATCCGGGTATACTCACCCCCTGTACCCAAACACTGTGTATCCGGGTATACTCACCCCCTGTACCCAAACACTGTGTATCCGGGTATACTCACCCCCTTTACCCAAACACTGTGCATCCGGGTATACTCACCCCCTGTACCCAAACACTGTGTATCCGGGTATACTCACCCCCTGTACCCAAACACTGTGCATCTGGGTATACTCACCCCCTGTACCCAAACATTGTGTATCCAGCTATACTCACCCCTGTACCCAAACACTGTGTATCCGGGTATACTCACCCCCTGTACCCAAACATTGTGTATCCAGGTATACTCACCCCCTGTACCCAAACATTGTGTATCCAGGTATACTCACCCCCTGTACCCAAACACTGTTTATCCGGGTATACTCACCTCCGGTACCCAAACACTGTGTATCCGGGTATACTCACCCCCTGTACACAAACATTGTGTATCCGGGTATACTCACCCCCTGTACCCAAACACTGTGTATCCGGGTATACTCACCCCCTGTACCCAAACACTGTGTATCCGGGTATACTCACTCCCTGTATGCAAACACTGTGCATCCGTGTATACTCACCCCCTGTACCCAAACACTGTGTATCCGGGTATACTCACCCCCTGTACCCAAACACTGTGCATCCGGGTATACTCACCCCCTGTACCCAAACATTGTGTATCCAGGTATACTCACCCCCTGTACCCAAACACTGTGTATCCGGGTATACTCACCCCCTGTACCCAAACACTGTGTATCCGGGTATACTCACCCCCTGTACCCAAACACTGTGCATCCGGGTATACTCACCCCCTGTACCCACACTCTGTGTATCCAGGTATACTCACCCCCTGTACCCAAACACTGTGTATCCGGGTATACTCACCCCCTGTACCCAAACATTGTGTATCCAGGAATACTCACCCCCTGTACCCAAACACTGTGTATCCAGGTATACTCACCCCCTGTACACAGACACTGTGTATCCGGGTATACTCACCCCCTGTACACAGACACTGTGTATCCGGGTATACTCACCCCCGGTACCCAAACACTGTGTATCCGGGTATACTCACCCCCGGTACCCAAACACTGTGTATCTGGGTATACTGACCCCCTGTACCCAAGCACTGTGTATCCAGGTATACTCAGTCCCTGTACCCAAACATTGTGTATCCGGGGATACTCACTCCCTGTACCCAAACACTGTGTATCCGGGTATACTCACCCCCTGTCCCCAAACACTGTGTATCCAGGTATACTCACCCCCTGTACACAGACACTGTGTATCCGGGTATACTAACCCCCTGTACACAGACACTGTGTATCCGTGTATACTCATCCTCGGTACCCAAACACTGTGTATCTGGGTATACTGACCCCCTGTACCCAAACACTGTGTATCCAGGTATACTCACCCCCTGTCCCCAAACACTGTGTATCCGGGTATACTCACCCCCGGTACCCAAACACTGTGTATCCGGGTATACTGACACCCTGTACCCAAACACTGTGTATCCGGGTATATTCACACCCTGTACCAAACACTGTGTATCCGGGTATACTCACCCCTGGTACCCAAACACTGTGTATCCGGGTATACTCACCCCCTGTACCCAAACACTGTGTATCCGGGTATACTCACCCCCTGTACCCAAACACTGTATATCCGGGTATACTCACCCCCTTTACCCAAACACTGTGCATCCGGGTATACTCACCCCCTGTACCCAAACACTGTGTATCCGGGTATACTCACCCCCTGTACCCAAACACTGTGCATCTGGGTATACTCACCCCCTGTACCCAAACATTGTGTATCCAGCTATACTCACCCCTGTACCCAAACACTGTGTATCTGGGTATACTCACCCCCTGTACCCAAACATTGTGTATCCAGGTTTACCCAACCCCTGTACCCAAACATTGTGTATCCAGGTATACTCACCCCCTGTACCCAAACACTGTTTATCCGGGTATACTCACCCCCGGTACCCAAACACTGTGTATCCGGGTATACTCACCCGCTGTACACAAACATTGTGTATCCAGGTATACTCACCCCCTGTACCCAAACACTGTGTATCCGGGTATTCTCACCCGCTGTACCCAAACACTGTGTATCCGGGTATACTCACTCCCTGTATGCAAACACTGTGCATCCGTGTATACTCACCCCCTGTACCCAAACACTGTGTATCCGGGTATACTCACCCCCTGTACCCAAACACTGTGCATCCGGGTATACTCACCCCCTGTACCCAAACATTGTGTATCCAGGTATACTCACCCCCTGTACCCAAACACTGTATATCCGGGTATACTCACCCTCTTTACCCAAACACTGTGCATCCAGGTATACTCACCCCCTGTACCCAAACACTGTGTATCCGGGTATACTCACCCCCTGTACCCAAACACTGTGCATCTGGGTATACTCACCCCCTGTACCCAAACATTGTGTATCCAGCTATACTCACCCCTGTACCCAAACACTGTGTATCCGGGTATACTCACCCCCTGTACCCAAACATTGTGTATCCAGGTATACACACCCCCTGTACCCAAACATTGTGTATCCAGGTATACTCACCCCCTGTACCCAAACACTGTTTTTCCGGGTATACTCACCCCCGGTACCCAAACACTGTGTATCCGTGTATACTCACCCCCTGTACACAAACATTGTGTATCCAGGTATACTCACCCCCTGTACCCAAACACTGTGTATCCGGGTATTCTCACCCCCTGTACCCAAACACTGTGTATCCGGGTATACTCACTCCCTGTATGCAAACACTGTGCATCCGTGTATACTCACCCCCTGTACCCAAACACTGTGTATCCGGGTATACTCACCCCCTGTACCCAAACACTGTGCATCCGGGTATACTCACCCCCTGTACCCAAACATTGTGTATCCAGGTATACTCACCCCCTGTACCCAAACACTGTGTATCCGGGTATACTCACCCCCTGTACCCAAACACTGTGTATCCGGGTATACTCACCCCCTGTACCCAAACATTGTGTATCCAGGTATACTCATCCCCTGTACCCAAACACTTTGTATCCAGGTATACTCACCCCCTGTACAAAGACACTGTGTATCCGGGTATACTCACCCCCTGTACACAGACACTGTGTATCCGGGTATACTCACCCCCTGTACCCAAACACTGTGCATCTGGGTATACTCACCCCCTGTACCCAAACATTGTGTATCCAGCTATACCCACCCCTGTACCCAAACACTGTGTATCCGGGTATACTCACCCCCTGTACCCAAACATTGTGTATCCAGGTATACTCACCCCCTGTACCCAAACATTGTGTATCCAGGTATACTCACCCCCTGTACCCAAACACTGTTTATCCGGGTATACTCACCCCCGGTACCCAAACACTGTGTATCCGGGTATACTCACCCCCTGTACACAAACATTGTGTATCCAGGTATACTCACCCCCTGTACCCAAACACTGTGTATCCGGGTATTCTCACCCCCTGTACCCAAACACTGTGTATCCGGGTATACTCACTCCCTGTATGCAAACACTGTGCATCCGTGTATACTCACCCCCTGTACCCAAACACTGTGTATCCGGGTATACTCACCCCCTGTACCCAAACACTGTGCATCCGGGTATACTCACCCCCTGTACCCAAACATTGTGTATCCAGGTATACTCACCCCCTGTACCCAAACACTGTGTATCCGGGTATACTCACCCCCTGTACCCAAACACTGTGTATCCGGGTATACTCACCCCCTGTACCCAAACACTGTGCATCCGGGTATACTCACCCCCTGGACCCACACTCTGTGTATCCAGGTATACTCACCCCCTGTACCCAAACACTGTGTATCCGGGTATACTCACCCCCTGTACCCAACATTGTATATCCAGGTATACTCATCCCCTGTACGCAAACACTGTGTATCCAGGTATGCTCACCCCCTGTACACAGACACTGTGTATCCGGGTATACTCACCCCCTGTACACAGACACTGTGTATCCGGGTATACTCACCCCCGGTACCCAAACACTGTGTATCTGGGTATACTGACCCCCTGTACCCAAGCACTGTGTATCCAGGTATACTCACTCCCTGTACCCAAACATTGTGTATCCGGGGATACTCACTCCCTGTACCCAAACACTGTGTATCCGGGTATACTCACCCCCTGTCCCCAAACACTGTATCCAGGTATACTCACCCCCTGTACACAGACACTGTGTATCCGGGTATACTAACCCCCTGTACACAGACACTGTGTATCCGTGTATACTCATCCTCGGTACCCAAACACTGTGTATCTGGGTATACTGACCCCTTGTACCCAAACACTGTGTATCCAGGTATACTCATCCCCTGTCCCCAAACATTGTGTATCCAGGTATACTCACCCTCTGTACCCAAACATTGTGTATCCAGGTATACTCACCCCCTGTACCCAAACACTGTGTATCCGGGTATACTCACCCCCTGTATGCAAACACTGTGCATCCGGGTATACTCACCCCCTGTTCCCAAACATTGTGTATCCAGGTATACTCACCCCCTGTACCCAAACACTGTGTATCCGGGTCTACTCACCCCCTGTACCCAAACACTGTGTATCCGGGTATACTCACCCCCTGTACCCAAACACTGTGTATCCAGGTATACTCACACCCTGTACCCAAACACTGTGTATCCGGGTTTACTCACCCCCTGTACCCAAAGACTGTGTATCCGGGTATACTCACCCCCTGTACCCAAACACTGTGCATCCGGGTATACTCACCCCCTGTACCCAAACACTGTGTATCCGGGTATACTCACCCCCTGTACCCAAACACTGTGTATCCAGGTATACTCACCCCCTGTCCCCAAACATTGTGTATCCAGGTATACTCACCCCCTGTACCCAAACATTGTGTATCTGGGTATACTGATCCCCTGTACCCAAACACTGTGTATCCAGGTATACTGACCCCCTGTACCCAAACACTGTGTATCCGGGTATACTCACCCCCTGTACCCAAACACTGTGTATCCAGGTATACTCACCCCCTGTACCCAAACACTGTTTATCCGGGTATACTCACCCCCGGTACCCAAACACAGTGTATCCGGGTATACTCACCCCCTGTACCCAAACACTGTGTATCCGGGTATACTCACCCCCTGTACCCAAACACTGTGTATCCGGGTATTCTCACCCCCTGTACCCAAACACTGTGTATCCAGGTATACTCACCCCCTGTCCCCAAACACTGTGTATCCGGGTATACTCACCCCCGGTACCCAAACACTGTGTATCCGGGTATACTCACCCCCTGTACACAAACATTGTGTATCCAGGTATACTCACCCCCTGTACCCAAACACTGTGTATCCGGCTATACTCACCCCCTGTACCCAAACACTGTGTATCCGGGTATACTCACTCCCTGTATGCAAACACTGTGCATCCGTGTATACTCACCCCCTGTACCCAAACATTGTGTATCCAGGTATACTCACCCCCTGTACCCACACTCTGTGTATCCAGGTATAGTCACCCCCTGTACCCAAACACTGTGTATCCGGTTATACTCACCCCCTGTACCCAAACATTGTGTATCCAGGTATACTCACCCCCTGTACCCAAACACTGTGTATCCAGGTATACTCACCCCCTGTACACAGACACTGTGTATCCGGGTATACTCACCCCCTGTACACAGACACTGTGTATCCGGGTATACTCACCCCCGGTACCCAAACACTGTGTATCTGGGTATACTGACCCCCTGTACCCAAGCACTGTGTGTCCAGGTGTACTCACTCCCTGTCCCCAAACATTGTGTATCCGGGGATACTCACTCACTGTACCCAAACACTGTGTATCTGGGTATACTGACCCCCTGTAACCAAACACTGTGTATCCGGGTATACTCACCCCCTGTACCCAAACACTGTGTATCCGGGTATACTCACCCCCTGTACCCAAACACTGTGTATCCGAGTATACTCACCCCCTTTCCCCAAAGCTGTGTGTCCGGGTATACTCACCCCCTGTCCCCAAACGCTGTGTGTCCGGGTATACTCACCCCCTGTACCCAAACACTGTGTATCCGGGTATACTCACCCCCTGTACCCAAACACTGTGTATCCGGGTATACTCACCCCCTGTACCCAAACACTGCGTATCCGTTTATACTCACCCCCTGTACCCAAACACTGTGTATCCGTTTATACTCACCCCCTGTACCCACACTCTGTATCCGGGTATATTCACCCCCTGTACCCAAACACTGTGTTTCCGGGTATACTAACCCCCTGTACCCAAACACTGTGTATCCGGGTATACTCACCCCCTGTACCCAAACACTGTGTACCCAGGTATACTCACCCCCTGTACCCAAACACTGTGTATCCGGGTATACTCACCCCCTGTACCCAAACACTGTGTATCCGGGTATACTCACCCCCTGTCCCCAAACACTGTGTACCCAGGTATACTCACCCCCTGTACCCAAACACTGTGTATCCGGGTATACTCACCCCCTGTACCCAAACACTGTGTATCCAGGTATACTCATCCCCGGTACCCAAACACTGTGTATCCCGGGAGACTGACCCCCTGTATCCAAACACTGTGTATCCGTTTATACTCACCCCCTGTACCCAAACACTGTGTATCCGGGGAGACTGACCCCCTGTACCCAAACACTGAGTATCCGTTTATACTCACCCCCTGTACCCAAACACTGTGTATCCGGGGAGACTGACCCCCTGTATCCAAACACTGTATATCCGGGTATACTGACCCCCTGTACCCAAACACTGTGTATCCGTTTATACTCACCCCCGGTACCCAAACACTGTGTATCCGGGTATACTGACCCCCTGTATCCAAACACTGTGTATCCGGGTATACTGACCCCCTGTACCCAAACATTGTGTATCCGGGCATACTCACCCCCTGTACCCAAACATTGTGTATCCGGGTATACTCACCCCCTGTATCCAAACACTGTGTATCCGGGGAGACTGACCCCCTGTACCCAAACACTGTGTATCCGGGTATACTCACCCCCTGTGCCCAAACACTGTGTATCCGGGTATACTGACCCCCTGTACCCAAACACTGTGTATCCGGGTATACTGACCCCCTGTATCCAAACACTGTGTGTCCGGGTATACTGACCCCCTGTATCCAAACACTGTGTATCCGGGTATACTCACCCCCTGTGCCCAAACACTGTGTATCCGGGTATACTGACCCCCTGTACCCAAACACTGTGTATCCGGGTATACTGACCCCCTGTATCCAAACACTGTGTATCCGGGTATACTCACCCCCTGTACCCAAACACTGTGCATCCGGGTATACTCACCCCCTGTACCCAAACACTGTGTATCCGGTATACTCACCCCCTGTAACCAAACACTGTATATCCGGTATACTCACCCCCTGTACCCAAACACTGTGTATCTGGGTATACTCACCCCCTGTACCCAAACACTGTGTATCCGGGTATACTCACCCCCTGTACCCAAACACTGTGCATCCGGGTATACTCACCCCCTGTACCCAAACACTGTGTATCCGGGTATACTGACCCCCTGTACCCAAAGACTCTGTATCCAGGTATACAACGCCTGTACCCAGACTCTGTGTATACGGGTATACTGACCCCCTGTATCTGAATCCTTGATTGATGAATATTAAAAAGACAAATTGGCATCTGCATTTACTGCAATGTAGAGATTGTATCAATAAAACAAATTTCTATTTCGGGATCAAACAGTTTCAGGTCTGGTTATCAGAAGTGCTCACTTAAAGCTGAAATGTTTGTATTCCCTTATCAAAGGACTTTGACCACAGAATCTGATCTTGTGCAGCTCGAACATGGTTTCAGAGACCCAACTTCTTTCAACATGACTCAAATCAGGCGAGGCCCAGCACAGGCTGAGCAAGTGGGAGGGGATATTTCGAACCCTCAAAGAGGCGCAATAGTTCTGTCCAACCCACCTGTGGTCGGCTGATTGGGAGGGTGAATCCCATTGTGATGGACTGGAATAGCCCCTCCCCAGACACGACAATGGCCTGACCCCTACACTGACCTCAGTGCCTCGTGGCCAGATATCAGGCCCCCTGCGCCGGAGTGTGTAGCGCACAAAGACTCCGTGAGACGAATAGAGTGAAGACGATGAGGCTTTATTAAGCGTGTCTGTTCCCCCGCAGCTCGATAGTAAACTGGCCTGCGGGGGAAGACTCCGGCTTCTTATACTCCGCCTTCAGGGCGGAGCTTGAGGTCAACGGCCAACCAGGACCCGGGATCTGTCAGCCAATGACATTAGGGCTTCCAGTCCCACATGACCCCTAATACATACTACCACATTCACCCCTTGTCAAAAATGAACCCGGCGGGGTGATGCTTCGTATGGTGGTAAGGGTTTACAGGGCTGGTCCTGGGAGGACAAAACATTCACATGGCAATACAGTATTGGACAATTTCGTCCTGTTGCAACTATTTACGGAGGGTATAGGAAGAAAAGCAAAATGTTCTTGTGAACAGTCCATATTTGTTTTACATCGACGCCACGAGTCGGTCGGGCGGTCTGATCGTCCGTGTCGATCACCTCGGCCCCGGCGGTGGTGGTGGTGCTTGTACCGGTGTTGTCGCCTCCTGGAGCCTTACGGTTTCAGCTCGGGCTTGATTCTTGGTCTGTGCTGAGGGGAGGGGAACCGATCCTCCTGGGAAGGGGGCGGTCGCGGGGTGCGGCGGTGGCAGGAAGGGGGGGGGTTGGGTTGATGGTGTCGGGGGGGTGTGCGTGTTGCCGGCGGGCGCCAGATCCCGCAGGGAGACCGTGTCCTGTCGGCCGTCGGGGTACTCCACGTAGGCGTACTGGGGGTTCGCGTGGAGGAGGTGACCCCTTTCGACCAACGGGTCCGCCTTATGTGCCCGCACATGCTTTCGGAGCAGGATGGGTCCTGGGGCCGCCAGCCAGGTCGGCAGCGACGTTCCAGAGGAGGACCTCCTAGGGAAGACAAGGAGACGCTCGTGAGGCGTTTGATTAGTGCTCGTACATAATAACGACCGGATGGAATGGAGAGCGTCCGGGAGGACCTCCTGCCACCGTGAAACTGGGAGGTCCCTGGACCGTAGGGCCAGTAGGACGGCCTTCCAGACCGTGCCGTTCTCCCTTTCTACTTGCCCGTTCCCCCGGGGGTTGTAGCTGGTCGTCCTGCTTGAGGCTATGCCCTTGCTGAGCAGGAACTGGCGCAGCTTGTCACTCATGAAAGAGGACCCCCTGTCGCTGTGGACGTATGCGGGGTAACCGAACAGTGTGAAGATGCTGTTCAGGGCTTTAATGACTGTGGCCGCGGTCATGTCAGAACAGGGAATGGCAAAAGGGAAGCGGGAGTATTCGTCCACTACATTAAGAAAATATGCGTTGCGGTCGGTGGAGGGGAGGGGCCCTTTGAAATCGAGACTGAGGCGTTCAAAGGGGCGGGAAGCCTTAATCAGGTGCGCTCCATCTGGCCTGAAAAAATGCGGCTTGCATTCCGCGCAGATGTGGCAGTCCCTTGTATAAGAAGCCGGAGTCTTCCCCCGCAGGCCAGTTTACTATCGAGCTGCGGGGGAACAGACACGCTTAATAAATTGTAGCGCACAAAGACTCCGTGAGACGAATAGAGTGAAGTCGATGAGGCTTTATTAAGCGTGTCTGTTCCCCCGCAGCTCGATAGTAAACTGGCCTGCGGGGGAAGACTCCGGCTTCTTATACTCCGCCTTCAGGGCGGAGCTTGAGGTCAACGGCCAACCAGGACCCGGGATCTGTCAGCCAATGACATTAGGGCTTCCAGTCCCACATGACCCCCAATACATACTACCACAGAGTGTCAAGCACCTGTCAACATCACAATAAGCTCCAGTATTCGACAATGAGCTGGATCACACTGTGGGGCTTCTGGAGAGTTCTCGAGGTTTACAGATGTGACTCTACCTTATTGACGCACGATCAATTGCACAAAGACTAAAGTTGGGTACAACTGTGGCTTTATTACAGTCAGATGCGTGGCCTCCTGCTGCAGCTAGCGAAATGGCAGGGCACTGGAGGTCATACATATTTATACAGTTCTCCGTGGGCGGAGCCAGCCGGCAGGAGCTACCGGCGAACCTGTAGTGCAGGTCCTACCTTACATCTCCTATTACAGTGGTTCACCACATTCACCCCCTGTTAAAATGAGTCCGGCAGGGGTGACGTGAAGCTATATACAAATAGTGCAATTATGTACAGTGGTAGGGAAAGAAAAGTCCATGTTGACGGTCCGGAGTCCGTCAAAGGTTCAGCCGGTCCGGTGCTTTGGAGCTTCGTTGGGAGCGGCGTAACGGTGGCGGCGAAGTCGGTGCTGGCGGTGGTGGAGGTGGCACCGATGGCGGTGGTGGAGGTGCTGATGCTGGCCAGTCATCGGGGAACTCCGGGAGCCTGCCAAAATCCTCTTCGTCCTCTTGTGTGGAAAAGGGGAGGGGGAGTGGTCTGATGGGGTCAATATTGGCGGCGCGGTGGGAGATGGGGGGGGGGGGGGCGCATTGGTGGGGGTGTGTGTTGGGGTGGAACCTGACGGTGCCAGGTCCCTGAGTGAGACAGTATCTTGGCGGCCGTCGGGGAACTCAACGTAGGCATATTGAGGGTTGGCGTGGAGCAGGTGAACCCTGTCCACCAAGGGGTCCGCCTTGTGGATTCGGACGTGCCTACGGAGAAGTACCGGTCCTGGAGCTGAGAGCCAAGTCGGGAGCGACACACCGGATGTGGACTTCCTGGGGAAGGTAAAAACACGTTCATGGGGTGTGTTATTAGTGGCGGTGCACAATAGTGACCGGATGGAGTGCAGAGCGTCAGGGAGGACCTCCTGCCAGCAAGAGGCTGGGAGGTTCCTGGACCATAGGGCCAGCTGGACGGCCCTGCAAACCGTCCCGCTCTCCCTCTCCACCTGCCCATTTCCCCAGGGGTTGTAGCTGGTCGTCCTGCTGGAGGCTATACCCCTGCTGAGCAGGAACTGACGCAGCTCATCACTCATGAATGAGGATCCCCTGTCACTGTGGATGTAGGCGGGGAAACCGAACAGAGCGAAGATGGTGCTGAGGGCCTTGATGACGGTGGCAGACGTCATATCGGGGCATGGGATGGCGAAGGGGAATCTGGAGTACTCATCGACCACACAGAATATTCGTGTTACGGTCGGTGGATGGGAGGGGCCCTTTGAAATCCACGCTGAGGCGTTCAAAGGGGCGGGAAGCCTTCACCAGGCACGCACGGTCCGGCCGGTAGAAGTGCGGCTTGCACTCCGCACAGACCTGCCAGTCTCTGGTGACTGTCCTTACTTCCTCGATGGAGTCGGGCAGATTGCGAGCTTTGACTAGATGGTACAATCGAGTGACCCCCGGGTGACAAAGGCTGTTGTGTAGGGCCCGGAGTTGGTCCACTTGTGCGCTGGCACATGTACCTTGGGAGAGGGCGTCTGGGGGCTCGTTGAGTTTACCAGGGCGGCACAAAATCTCGTAATTATAGGTGGAGATCTCGATTCTCCACCGCAAGATTTTATCATTTTTGATCTTGCCCCGCTGTGTGTTATCGAACACGAAGGCTACCGACCGTTGGTCCGTAAGGAGAGTGAATCTCTTACCGACCAGGTAATGCCTCCAATGCCGCACCGCTTCAACGATAGCTTGGGTCTCCTTCTCGACGGATGAGTGTCGAATTTTAGAGGCAAGAATGGTGCGGTAAAAAAATGCCACGGGTCTGCCTGCCTGGTGTAGAGTGGCGGCAAGGGCGATGTCTGAAGCGGCGCTTTCTACTCGGAAAGGCAGTGACTCATCCACTGCGCGCATCCCGGCCTTGGTGATGTCTGCTCTGATGCAGGCGAAAGCGTGTTGTGCCTCGGCCGCAAGGGGGAATTGGGTGGACTGAATGAGTGGGCGGGCCTTGTCCGCATAGTTTGGGACCCACTGAGCGTAGTAGGAAAAGAACCCTGGGCAGCGTTTGAGGGCCTTGGGGCAGTGGGGGAGGGGAAGTTCCATGAGGGGGCACATGCGGTCGGGGTCGGGCCCGAGAAGACCGTTTTGGACTATATAGCCGAGAATGGCTAACCGGGTCATGCTGAACACACACTTCTCTTTGTTGTAGGTCAGGTTGAGAAGAGTGGCAGTGCGGAGGAATTTATCGAGGTTGGCATCGTGGTCCTGCTGGTCATGGCCGCAGATGGTGACATTATCTGAGTATGGAAAGGTGGCCCGCAAACCGTACTGGTCGACCATTCGGTCCATCTCTCTTTGGAAGACCGAGACCCCATTTGTGACACCGAAAGGGACCCTAAGGAAGTGGTAGAGGCGACCGTCCGCCTCGAAGGCAGTGTATGGTCGGTCCGACTTCCGGATGGGGAGCTGGGGTAAGCGGATTTCAGGTCAATTGTTGAGAAGACCCGGTACTGCGCAATCTGATTGACCATATCAGATATGTGTGGGAGGGGGTACGCGTCGAGCTGCGTGTACCGATTGATGGTCTGGCTGTAGTCCACGACCATCCTGTGTTTCTACCCAGTTTTAACCACTACCACTTGGGCTCTCCAGGGGCTGTTGCTGGCCTCGATAATACCCTCCTTAAGCAGCCGCTGGACTTCGGACCTGATGAAGGTCTTGTCCTGGGTGCTGTACCGTCTGCTCCTGGTGGCAAAGGGCTTGCAATCCGCAGTTAGATTGGCAAAAAGGGAGGGGGGATCGACCTTGAGGGTCGCGAGGCCGCAAACGGTAAGGGGGGGTAAGGGCCCGCTGAATTTGAGGGTGAGGCTCTGGAGGTTGCACTGGAAGTCCAGGCCCAACAGGAGTGCAGCGCAGAGATTAGGAAGGACATAGAGGAGGAAGTTACTAAATTCTACGCCCTGGACCGTGAGGGTGACTGTACAAAAGCCTCGGATCGGGATGGAGAGGGATCCGGAGGCTAGGGAGATCCTTTGATTGGCAGGGTGGACCGCGAGGGAGCAGCGCCTTACCGTAACTGGGTGAACAAAGCTTTCGGTGCTCCCGGAATCTAGCAGGCACGAAGTTGCGTGGCCGTTAATTTTAACCGTCATCGACGTGGTGGCCAGGTTGTGCGGGCGAGATTGGTCCATCGTCATCGAAGCGAACTGCGGGTAGCCATCGGATGCTTTGGGTGGCGAGCGTGTGCGGTCCTGTCGGGATCTCCGGAGACACTGTGGGGGAGAAGGTGGCGGCGCCCATGGTGCGCACATTGCGGTGTCGGGACAAGATGGTGGCGCCCATGGTGCGCACATTGCGGGGTCGGGACAAGATGGCGGCGCCCATTGGTCGCACATGGACTCGGGAGGAGACGACGGTGGCTCCCATTGTGCGTCTGGAGTGGGGGAGGGGGCGATAGCGGGTGCGATCGCAGCGACTGCGCGGGCCTGGCACACAGCCGCAAAGTGCCCCTTTTTACTGCAGGCTTTACAAACGGCAGTGTGGGCCGGGCAGTGTTGGCGGGGGTGCTTCTGCTGACCGCAGAAGTAGCAGCGGGGTCCCCCGGGGTGTGCGGGTCGGCGTGCGGCGTATTGCGAAGGCAGGGCCCTGGCTGAGGAGGTCGTCGGTGGGGTCCAGGAGGGGTAGGAAGGAGTAGAAGGGTGGGCAGAGATACGATTGTATGTTACGGGTTGCGACCGTCATGGTTTTCGTCTCCGCCAGTTCGAGCATGGCCCCTTCCAGCAATCGTTCTCGGATGCAGTCCGACGCAATCCCCGTCACGAAGGCATCGCGCATGAGGAGATTCGCATGTTCGGCGGCCGTGACGGCCTGACAGTCACAGTCCCGGACGAGTGGGGTTAGGGCCCACCAGAAGTCTTCGATGGACTCACCGGGTAGTTGTGAGCAGGTGGCAAGTACATGCCTGGCGAAGAGCGTGTTCGTCTTCTGCACGTAGTGTTCTTTGAGGAGTTCCATTGCTTGTGTGTAATTCGTGGCGTCTTGGATCAACGGGAACACGCTGGAGCTCAGTCTGGAATACAGGACGTTTATCTTCTGAGCCTCCGTTGGGGCGGGGTCCGCCGTGTTGATGCCGCCTCGAAACATGCTAGTCAATGAGTAAAGTCTTTCCTGGTGGGCGAGTGCGGATCCAGCTGCAGGCGATCGGGCTTAATTCTGATATCCATTCTGTGGAAAATCTGACTAATAAATTGATGCACGATCAATTGCACAAAGACTAAAGTTGGGTACAACTGTGGCTTTATTACAGTCGGATGCGTGGCCTCCTGCTGCAGCTGGCGAAATGGCAGGGCACTGGAGGTCATACATATTTATACAGTTCTCCGTGGGCAGGGCCAGCGAGCAGGAGCTACCTGTAATGCAGGTCCTACCTTACATCTCCTATTACAGTGGTTCACCACACTTATCTATGCCCCTCATTATATTATAGATGGGGACAGAGGTGGGGAAGGGTTTGGTGAAGATCTTTAACATTCCTCCCCACCATAGTACCTCTCTCAGTGCAACGTTGGTAGACAGGTTGATGGAAATTATGCATACCAATAAAAGAGCTGGTCTATCAAGTCATCCCCACACGCAAACACCTCCTCCCCACAACCCCTTCCATTACCCTCCCCGTCCACCATTACCCTCCCCCTCCATTACCCTCCCTCCCCCTCCACCATTACCCTCCCCCTCCACCATTACCCTCCCCCTCCATTACCCTCCCTCCCCCTCCACCATTACCCTCCCCTCCACCATTACCCTCCCCTCACCATTACCCTCCCCTCCACCATTACCCTCCCCCTCCACCATTACCCTCCCCTCCACCATTACCCTCCCCTCCACCATGACCCTCCCGTCCACCATTTCCCTCCCCCTCCACCATTACCCTCCCCTCCACCATTACCCTCCCCTCCACCATTACCCTCCCCCTCCACCATTACCCTCCCCTCCACCATTACCCTCCCCTCCACCCATTACCCTCCCCCCCTCCACCATTACCCTCCCCTCCACCATTACCCTCCCCTCCACCATTACCCTCCCCCTCCACCATTACCCTCCCCTCCACCATACCCTCCCCCCACCATTACCCTCCCCTCCACCATTACCCTCCCCTCCACCATTACCCTCCCCTCCACCATTACCCTCCCCCTCCACCATTACCCTCCCCTCCACCATTTCCCTCCCCCTCCACCATTACCCTCCCCCTCCACCATTACCCCCCGCTCCACCATTACCCTCCCCCTCCACCATTACCCTCCCCTCCCCCTCCACCATTACCCTCCCCCACCACCATTACCCTCCCCTCCACCATTATCCTCCCTCCACCATTACCCTCCCCTCCACCATTTCCCTCCCCCTCCACCATTTCCCTCCCCCTCCACCATTACCCTCCCCCCTCCACCATTACCCTCCCGCTGCACCATTACCCTCCCCTCCACCATTATCCTCCCCTCCACCATTACCCTCCCCCTCCACCATTACCCTCCCCTCCACCATTACCCTCCCTCCCCCTCCACCATTACCCTCCCTCCCCCTCCACCATTACCCTCCCCCTCCACCATTATCCTCCCCTCCACCATTATCCTCCCCTCCACCATTACCCTCCGCTCCACCATTACCCTCCCCCTCCACCATTACCCTCCCCTCCACCATTACCTTCCCCCTCCACCATGACCCTCCCCCTCCACCATTTCCCTCCCCCTCCACCATTACCCTCCCCCTCCACCATTACCCTCCCCCTCCACCATTACCCTCCCTCCACCATTATCCTCCCCTCCACCATTACCCTCCCCTCCACCATTACCCTCCCCTCACCATTATCCTCCCCTCCACCATTACCCTCCCCCCTCCACCATTTCCCTCCCCCTCCACCATTACCCTCCCCCTCCACATTACCCTCCCCCCTCCACCATTACCCTCCCTCCCCCTCCACCATTACCCTCCCCCTCCACCATTACCCTCCCTCCCCCTCCACCATTACCCTCCCCCTCCACCATTACCCTCCCCTCCACCATTACCCTCCCCTCCACCATTACCCTCCCCCTCCACCATTACCCTCCCCCTCCACCATTACCCTCCCCCTCCACCATTACCCTCCCCTCCACCATTACCCTCCCCCTCCACCATAACCCTCCCCCTCCACCATTACCCTCCCCCTCCACCATTACCCTCCCCTCCACCATTACCCTCCCCCTCCACCATTACCTTCCCCCTCCACCATTACCCTCCCCCTCCACCATTACCCTCCCCCTCCACCATTACCCTCCCCCTCCACCATTACCCTCCCCCTCCACCATTACCCACCCCCTCCACCATTACCCTCCCCCTCCACCATTACCCTCCCTCCCCCTCCACCATTACCCTCCCCCTCCACCATTACCCTCCCTCCCCCTCCACCATTACCCTGCCCCTCCACCATTACCCTCCCCTCCACCATTACCCTCCCCTCCACCATTACCCTCCCCTCCACCATTACCCTCCCCCTCCACCATTACCCTCCCCCTCCACCATTACCCTCCCCCTCCACCATTACCCTCCCCCTCCACCATTACCCTCCCCCTCCACCATTACCCTCCCCCTCCACCATTACCCTCCCCCTCCACCATTACCCTCCCGCTCCACCATTACCCTCCCCTCCACCATTACCCTCCCCTCCACCATTACCCTCCCCCTCCACCATTACCCTCCCCCTCCACCATTACCCTCCCCCTCCACCATTACCCTCCCCCTCCACCATTACCCTCCCCCTCCACCATTACCCTCCCGCTCCACCATTACCCTCCCCTCCACCATTACCCTCCCCTCCACCATTACCCTCCCCCTCCACCATTACCCTCCCCTCCACCATTACCCTCCCCCTCCATCATTACCCTCCCCCTCCACCATTACCCTCCCCCTCCACCATTACCCTCCCCTCCACCATTACCCTCCCCCTCCACCATTCCCCTACCCGGCGGGGCAGGGGGTACCGGCGCCGAGGAGTGGCGTGAACCACTCTGGCATCGGGCCGCCCTAAAGGTGCGGATTGCTCCGCACCTTTAGGGGCTAGGCACGCCCCAGAGTGGTTGGCGCCCCGCCGGCTAGCGTGGAAGGACTTTGGCGCCACGCCAACCGGGGCCGAAGGTACTCCGCCAACCGGCAGGTGTCCGCGCAGGTGTCCACGTCATCCCTGCGCAAACGCATGGGAGGGGGGTCACCTACGCGTCAGCCATGGCGGAGGCTGGCGGCCGCACGTAGGAAAAGAGTGCCCCCACGGCACAGGCCCGCCCGCGGATCGGTGGGCCCCGATCACGGGCCAGGACACCGTGGGGGCACCTCCCGGGGCCAGACCGCCCCGCACCCCCCCCCCCAGGACCCTGGAGCCCGCCCGTGCCGCCAGGTCCCGCCGGTAAGGGACCTGGTTCAATTCACGCCGGCGGCACCGGCATAGAAGCAGAGGGGCTTCGGCCCATCGCGGGCCGGAGAATCGCCGGGGGGAGGGGGCCGCCGACCGGCGCAATTCCTAACCCCTCCGAATCTCCGGTGCCGGAGAATTCGGGAACCGGCGGGAGCGGGATGCACGCCGCCCCCCCCTGGTGATTCGCCGACCCGGCGGGGTGTTGGAGAATCACACCTGCAAGGTGTGATGAGCGGGAGATATTTGGAAATTGGGTCCAGAAATGGGATTGAATGTGCAGTAGGCAATTTAGGGGTTAAACAGACTTAGAACATAAGAACTAGGAGCAGGAGTAGGCCATCTGGCCCCTCGAGCCTGCTCCGCCATTCAATGAGATCATGGCTGATCTTTTGTGGACTCGGCTCCACTTTCCGGCCCGAACACCATAACCCTTAATCCCTTTATTCTTCAAAAAACTATCTATCTCTATCTTAAAAACATTTAATGAAGGAGCCTCAACTGCTTCACTGGGCAAGGAATTCCACAGATTCACAACCCTTTGGGTGAAGAGGTTCCTCCTAAACTCAGTCCTAAATCTACTTCCCCTTATTTTGAGGCTGTGCCCCCTAGTTCTGCTTTCACCTGCCAGTGGAAACAACCTGCCCGCATCTATTCTATCTATTCCCTTCATAATCTTATATGTTTCTATAAGATCCCCCCTCATTCTTCTAAATTCCAACGAGTACAGTCCCAGTCTACTCAACCTCTCCTCGTAATCCAACCCCTTCAGCTCTGGGATTAACCTAGTGAATCTCCTCTGCACACCATCCAGTGCCAGTACGTCCTTTCTCAAGTAAGGAGACCAAAACTAACACAATACTCCAGGTGTGGCCTCACTAACACCTTATACAATTGCAGCAGAACCTCCCTAGTCTTAAACTCCATCCCTCTAGCAATGAAGGACAAAATTCCATTTGCCTTCTTAATCACCTGTTGCACCTGAAAACCAACTTTTTGCGACTCGTGCACTAGCACACCCAGGTCTCTCTGCACAGCAGCATGTTTTAATATTTTATCATTTAAATAATAATCCCTTTTGCTGTTATTCCTACCAAAATGGATAACCTCACATTTGTCAACATTGTATTCCATCTGCCAGACCCTAGCCCATTCACTTAGCCTGTCCAAATCCCTCTGCAGACTTCCAGTATCCTCTGCACTTTTTGCTTTACCACTTATCTTAGTGTTGTCTGCAAACTTGGACACATTGCCCTTGGTCCCCAACTCCAAATCATCTATGTAAATTGTGAACAGTTGTGGGCCCAACACTGATCCCTGAGGGACACCACTAGCTACTGATTGCCAACCAGAGAAACACCCATTAATCCCCACTCTTTGCTTTCTATTAATTAACCAATCCTCTATCCATGCTACAACTTTCCCCTTAATGCCATGCATCTTTATCTTATGCAACAACCTTTTGTGTGGCACCTTGTCAAAGGCTTTCTGGAAATCCAGATATACCACATCCATTGGCTCCCCATTATCTACCGCACTGTTAATGTCCTCAAAACATTCCACTAAATTAGTTAGGCACGACCTGCCCTTTATGAACCATGCATGGGACAATTTCCATCCAGATGCCTCGCTATTTCTTCCTTGATGATAGATTCCAGCATCTTCCCTACTACCGAAGTTAAGTTCACTGGCCTATAATTACCCGCTTTCTGCCTACCTCCTTTTTTAAGCAGTGGTGTCATGTTTGCTAATTTCCAATCCGCCGGGACCACCCCAGAGTCTAGTGAATTTTGGTAAATTATCACTAGTGGATTTGCAATTTCCCTAGCCATCTCTTTTAGCACTCTGGGATGCATTCCATCAGGTCCAGGAGACTTGTCTACCTTTAGCCCCATTAGCTTGCCCATCACTACCCCCTTGGTGATAACAATCCTCTCAAGGTCCTCACCTGTCATAGCCTCATTTCCATCAGTCACTGGCATGTTATTTGTGTCTTCCACTGTGAAGACCGACCCAAAAAACCTGTTCAGTTCCTCAGCCATTTCCTCATCTCCCATTATTAAATCTCCCTTCTCATCCTCTAAAGGACCAATATTTACCTTAGCCACTCTTTTTTGTTTTATGTATTTGTAGAAACTTTTACTATCTGTTTTTATATTCTGAGCAAGTTTACTCTCATAATCTATCTTACTCTTCTTTATAGCTTTTTTAGTAGCTTTCTGTTGCCCCCTATAGATTTCCCAGTCCTCTAGCCTCCCACTAATCTTTGCTACTTTGCATGTTTTTTCCTTCAATTTGATACTCTCCCTTATTTCCTTAGATATCCACGGTCGATTTTCCCTCTTTTTACCGTCCTTCCTTTTTGTTGGTATAAACCTTTGCTGAGCACTGTGAAAAATCACTTGGAAGGTTCGCCACTGTTCCTCAACTGTTTCACCATAAAGTCTTTGCTCCCAGTCTACCTCAGCTAGTTCTTCTCTCATCCCATTGTAATCTCCTTTGTTTAAGCACAAAACACTAGTGTTTGATTTTACCTTCTCACCCTCCACCCTCAACAGTATCCAAAGCGGTATATCTGTTTTCCAGGGAGATGACCGCAGAGGACACCTGCACTGCCTTCCTACTCTTGCTCTGTCTTTTGGTCACCCATTTACTATCTCCCTCAGTACCTTTCACCTGCGGTGTGACCAACTCGCTAAACGTGCTATCCATGACGTCCTCAGCATCGCGGACGCTCCAAAGTGAGTCCATCCGCAGCTCCAGAGCCGTCAAGCGGTCTAACAGGAGCTGCAACTGGACACACTTCTTGCACGTGAAGGAGCCAGGGACAGTGGACGTGTCCCTGAGCTCCCACATCGCACACGAGGAGCATGACACGGGTCTAAAATCTCCTGCCATGTCTTAAACCTTTGGTTAACTTCAACAATTTCAATTTCCCTCCAAATATTAAATAAATAAATAAACAACGAAGAAAAAAATAAATAAATATACCAATGAAAAGAAACAGAAAAACAGAAACACTACTTACCTGGGATAAAAAGCACTTCCTCCCCACCCAGCTTCGAATTCCCACCTCGATTCAAATTCCCAAACTCACTCTTTGCTGTCTCACTCTGGCTGTGTCTTTTCTGGCTCACTGGGAGAACTCAGTGGGAGTGAGTTACAAGTTACTCTTTTTAAATTGGCCTGAGTTGACTCCCCTCCCCCACCTGCTTTTAGATCAAAGTAGATTAAAGTGACTGCCAACCAGTTATGTGAGTGGGTGGGGCAGCCCTTGTTAACCATCAGACTTGAGGGGAAAACTGCCAGCATGGAGTCAGACGGATACATTCACACTTCTCCTTAATTACATTGTCCCATTCAGAATTAAACCTATTAGTGGGAACAGACAGGATGCCCCTGTTCAGCCAGGTTGATTCACTCACGATCCATTGTCATAGCGGACATTCTTGTTTGACTGCCCATTAGCTCATTACAGAGTCTGATGGCCTCTCTTGTCTGTAAATGAGAGTTTAGGTGCATATTCATAGCATGGCTCTGTTCCTTTATATAAAAGAGTGTGAAATCACAAAGCCAAGATAATGATATCCCTCAGCCCTATCCCCTCCCTCAGCCCTATCTCCTCCCTCAGCCCTATCTCCTCCCTCAGTCCATCCCCTCCTTAAACCAAATCCCCTCCCTCAGCCCTATCCCTTCCCTCAGCCCTATCCCCTCCCTCAGCTACATCCTCCCTCAGTCCACCCCTCCTTCAGCCCCATCCACTCGCTCTGGCCACCCCTTCCCTCAATTGCATCCTCCCTCAGTCCCACCCTCTCCCTCAATTACATCCTCCCTCAGCCCCACCCCCTCCCTCAGCCCCATCTTCTCCCTCAGTCACATCCTCCTCTCAGCCCCATAACCTCCCTCAGCCACATTCCTTCCCTCAGCCACATATCCTCCCTCAATCACATCGATCCTCAAACATCCTGAGCTGGCTGTATCACATCAGCTTCCCGACCTTTTCCCCCTCCACCCGCAATGTCATGTCCCTTCTATCCGACTATCATCCAATAAGCATAGTTAGGTAGTGCACCATCTACCACTACCTCTCCCAGTCTGGCGTGACTTGTCCGGGAGGGGCTGTGCGGGTGGGCAGATAGCTCTGGGGCTCCATGAATTAGGAAAAGCCTGCAGACAGCCAAGGTGGGGAATCTGGGTGTGTCTGGTGGGCCCAAACTACCACCTCACCCCACAAAATGGCCACCCTCAAGATAATGCTTCAAGAAAACTGCGACAGGAGCGGCTTTTCAAACCTTTTGTAAATGGGAAAGTAGATTGTGAATGCAGAAGATTGTAAGCTTTCCCTTTATTCTTAGCCGACAGTAACCAGTAACAAATCCGTACATTTATCCACTTCTCCATTACAGAAGTGGTGAAAACATTTCAGGTGGAGCAGGAGGAAGCATTCAGTACCCGGAATGTCAAACTTGCTGCCGTGTTCATCAATCACACGCAAAAAAATATTAAAGTACATGGTACACAGATCGCAAAATTAAACTAAACTGACCCTCACCCGAGTGGGACAATTGGCTTTATTTTACAGCAGTTTAGGAAATCCAGGCCTGTCATACATTGCAGAAACTCCAGAATGAACAGCCTGAGAAAGCAGGCGGCAGATTCCTAACTCCAGCCAGTGGGATCTCTGGTTGTTTTAAAGAACAAAGAAAAATTACAGCACAGGAACAGGCCCTTCGGCCCTCCAAGCCTGCGCTGATCCAGATCCTCTATCTAAAACTGTCGTCTATTTTCTAAGGATCTGTATCCCTCTGCTCCCTGCCCATTCATGTATCTGTCTAGTTACCTCTTAAATGATGCTATCGTGCCCGCCTCTACCACCTCCGCTGGCAAAGCGTTCCAGGCACCACCACCCTCTGCGTAAAGAACTTTCCACGCACATCTCCCTTAAACTTTCCCCCTCTCACCTTGAATTCGTGACCTCTAGTAATTGAGTCCCCCACTCTGGGAAAAAGCTTCCTGCTATCCACCCTGTCTATACCTCTCATGATTTTGTCGACCTCAATGAGGTCCCCCCTCAACCTTTCTAATGAAAATAATCCTAATCTACTCAACCTCTCTTCATAGCTAGTGCCCTCCATGCCAGGCAACATCCTGGTGAACCTCCTCTGCACCTTCTCCAAAGTATCCACATCCTTTTGGTAATGTGGCGACCAGAACTGTACGCAGTATTCCAAATGTGGCCGAACCAAAGTCTCATACACCTGTAACATGACCTGCCGACTCTTGTACTCAATACGCCTTCCGATGAAGGAAAGCATGCCGTATGCCTTCTTGACCACTCTATCGACCTGCACAGCCACCTTCAGGGTACAATGGACCTGAACACCCAGATCTCTCTGTACATCAATTTTCCCCAGGGCTTTTTCATTTACCGTATAGTTCGCTCTTGAATTGGATCTTCCAAAATGCATCACCTCGCATTTGCCTGGATTGAACTCCATCTGCCATTTCTCCGCCCAACTCTCCAATCTATTTATATTCTGTTGTATTCTCTGACAGTCCCCTTCACTATCTGCTACTCCACCAATCTTAGTGTCATCTGCAAACTTGCTAATCAGACCATCTATACCTTCCTCCAGATCATTTATGTATATCACAAACAACAGTGGTCCCAGCACGGATCCCTGTGGAACACCACTGGTCACAGTTCTCCATTTTGGGAAACTCCCTTCCACTACTACTCTCTGTCTCCTGTTGCCCAGTCAGTTCTTTATCCATCTAGCTAGTACACCCTGGACCCCATGAGACTTCACTTTCTCCATCAGCCTACCATGGGGAACCTTATCAAATGCCTTACTGAAGTCCATGTATATGACATCTACAGCCCTTCCCTCATCAGTCAACTTTGTCACTTCCTCAAAGAATTCTATTAAGTTGGTAAAACACGACCTTCCCTGCACAAAACCATGTTGCCCATCACTGATAAGCCCATTTTCTTCCAAATGGGAATAGATCCTATCCCTCAGTATCTTCTCCAGCAGCTTCCCTACCACTGACGTCAGGCTCACCGGTCTATAATTACCTGGATTATCCCTACTACCCTTCTTAAACAAGGGGACAACATTAGCAAATCTCCAGTCCTCCGGTACCTTACCCGTGTTCAAGGATGCTGCAAAGATATCTGTTAAGGCCCCAGCTATTTCCTCTCTCACTTCCCTCAGTAACCTGGGATAGATCCCTTCCGGACCTGAGGGCTTGTCCACCTTAATGCCTTTTAGAATATCCAACACATCCTCCCTCCTTATGCCAACTTGACCTAGAGTAATCAAACATCTATCCCTAACTTCAACATCCATCATGTCCCTCTCCTCGGTGAATACCGTGCAAAGTACTCGTTAAGAATCTCACCCATTTTCTCTGACTCCATGCATAACTTTCCTCCTTTGTCCTTGATTGGGCCAATCCTTTCTCTAGTTACCCTCTTGCTCCTTATATATGAATAAAAGGCTTTGGGATTTTCCTTAATCCTGTTTGCTAAAGATATTTCATGACCACTTTTAGCCCTCTTGATTCCTCGTTTCAGATTGGTTCTACATTCCCGATATTCTTCCAAAGCTTTGTCTGTCTTCAGTCGCCTAGACCTTATGCATGCTTTCTTTTTCCTCTAAGCTAGTCTCACAATTTCACCTGTCATCCATGGTTCCCTAATCTTGCCATTTCTATCCCTAATTTTCACAGGGACATGTCTGTCCTGCACTCTAATCAACCTCTCTTTAAAAGACCCCCACATTTCAAATGTGGATTTACCCTTAAACAGCTGCTCCCAATCCACATTCCCCAGCTCCTGCCGAATTTTGGTATAGTTGGCCTTCCTCCAATTTAACACTCTTCCTTTAGGACCACTTTCGTCTTTGTCCACGAGTGTTCTAAAACTTGCGGAATTGTGATCGCTATTCCCAAAGTAATCCCCTACTGAAACTTCAACCACCTGGCCAGGCTCATTCCCCAACACCAGGTCCAGTATTGCCCCTTCCTGAGTTGGACTATTTACATACTGCTCTAGAAAACCCTCCTGGATGCTCCTTACAAATTCTGCTCCATCTAGACCTCTGACACTAAGTGTATCCCAGTCAATGTTGGGAAAATTAAAATCTCCTATCACCACCACCCTGTTGCTCCTACACCTTTCCATAACCTGTTTACATATTTGTACCTCTATCTCACGCTCGCTGTTGGGAGGTCTGTAGTACAGCCCCAACATTGTTACCGCAGCCTTGCTATTTCTGAGCTCTGCCCATATCACCTCACTGCTTGAGTCCTCTATAGTGCCCTCCTTCAGCACAGCTGTGATATCCTCTCTGACCAGGAATGCAACTCCTCCACCCCTTTTACCTCCCTCTCTATCCCACCTGAAGCATCGATATCCTGGGATATTTAGTTGCCAATCATGCCCTTCCCTCAACCAAGTCTCAGTAATAGCAATGACATCACACTCCCAGGTACTAATCCAAGCCCTAAGTTCATCTGCCTCACCTACTACACTTCTTGCATTAAAACAAATGCACCTCAGACCACCAGTCCCTTTGCGTTCTTCATCTGCTCCTGCCTATTCTTCCCCTTAGACACGCTGACTTCATGATCTAGTTCCTTACAGGCTTTAGTTACTACCTCCTTACTGTCCACTAACCTCCTCATTTGGTTCCCATCCCCCTGCCACATTAGTTTAAACCCTCCCCAACAGCGTTAGCGAAAGCACCCCCAAAGACATTGGTTCCAGTCCGGCCCAGGTAAATCACCGGAGCAGGAAAAGGTGCTGGTTCACATGACATAAAGCGGGAATTCTGTAAAAGCATGCTGCTCCCAAAGTGCAGGGTCGGTTGTGCACCTCTTCCTCTGAGGTGCTGGTAAACAGGAAACCCCGAATCAATAATAATAATCTTTATTAGTGTCACAAGTAGGCTTACATTAACACTGCAATGAAGTTACTGTGAAAAGCCCCTAGTCGCCACATTCCGGCGGCTGTTCGGGTACACGGAGGGAGAATTCAGAATGTCCAAATTACCGAAAGCACATCTTTCGGGACTTGTGGGAGGAAACCGGAGCACCCGGAGGAAACCCACGCAGACACGGGGAGAACATGCAGACTCCGCACAGACAGTGACCCAAGCCGGGAATCAAACCTGGGACCCTGGCGCTGTGAGACAACAGTGCTAACCAAATCTGTACGGCAGTTTAAACGGTACCCTCCTTGAGAAGGATGTAAACCAGGAACGCTGCAGGCTACTGCCCGATCTCTTTACACTTGTTTGAGTGTTTAGGAGGTCAGTACTAGCCCCATCATCGAACCAAGTGTTGCTAAAGAGCAAGGGGGAGGCTTGAGGGGGCAGTTCAGAACCGCTTCAACCAGGCGCTACTATTCTCATTGTATCAACCCTTATAGCACCAAGTCAAGACTGCTGTGGCCTTCAATGGAATTGAGAGCACATAATGGTACATTATGGAGCTTTTCAATCTTTCCTCCAATTTTCCTCACGGAACAATTACCCATTTCCCAAACTCATAGAGGAAGCTCGAGTGGCTTATAAATAGCAGCATGAATTGTTTGGGTTGATTGGCCTGTTGTGGTGCCTTGCATCCTAAGTAACCTTCTGTAATTCATGCTTCGCTAACAGTGGTTAGCACAGCTGCCTCACAGCGCCAGGGACACATGTTTGTGTCCAGCCTTGGGTCACTGTCTGTGCGGAGTCTGCACGTTCTCCCTGTGTCTGCGTGGGCTTCCTCCGGGTGCTCCGGTTTCCTCCCAAAGTCCAAAGATGTGCAGATTAGGTGGATTGACCATGATAAATTGTCCCTTAGTGTTCAGAGATGTGCAGGTTAGGTTGGGTTACAAGGTTATGGGGATAAAGCGGGGGAGGGGAGGGAGTGGACCTGGGTAGAGTGCTCTTTCAGGGGTTCACTTCAGACTTGATGGGCTGAATGGCCTCCTTCTGCACTGTAGGGATTCCATGATGCATCCGTATCCACACCGGCACTCGGAAGAGATATATAGCACTGAATAGCATATTCCCCGAGGGTTTTGTCCTGGGACCTTTATTCGTCATTGTTTACATCAGAGAGCTGGTTGAACCAAGTGCTTGTGTATGCTGACATCGCCTGAGCCATGGGAAAGGGGTATCATTCTGACACGGACCCTGTGACCTTGACCAGTGATGTAGAAGACGTTGGCCTATCGGGGAGCTGGTCCTTGCCCACAATAAATCGTCACTTTCACATTTCAACTCAACACCAATCAAGCAAGCTGAGCTTTGATTAAAAGGTAAGTTTACTTTTGTTAAAACAAAAACCAAAGGGCTAAATTACAGAAATAAATGTAATCAATTGCAGGAATGAAGTAATTCTGAAGAGACTGATTGAGATCAAAGGGAAGGAGCACATTTAAGGAAACGCTGAAACCCATGTGTGTGAAGAGGTAACTGCTTAGATCTCCCAGGAGACAACAGGTGAGCTGGGCACACCTCCCAGAAGGCAGTGTGAACAAGGCCAAACCTGGAGATCTGTTTGCTGTCTGCTTCGGAGGGCATCCCAAGAGAAAACACGACACTATGTGTTAAAAATTACTGTAATGCTACAGGTTGTAAAATCTCTGATAGTTGTTGAACAGTAAAGGGCAAGATTAGCTTTACGGTGCGAGCAGTTTAAATAAAGGTCTTTTGGAATTGTTTTAAAGTGTTGTTACTGTTTCTTAGGTTTAAGTTTAAGTTTATTTTCTCTTTTCTTTAAGGTTTACTTTACCATGAAATCATCACAAGTAGTCCGGGACAGTTTTTCCTAATTTCAGATCCTCTCCTCATTATATACAAATTGCAATAACTGTTTTGGCAGTTGTTCTCAGTTTCCCTTTGCGATATGGGTAACGCGGCATTTACCGTCAGCCAAGTCTGAACAAAATACGGAGAATCCAGTCCAATGTTTTTAACTCTCTTCTGTGTTGCTCATTACACTGTTGCTGGGAGCTGCACACAGTGACTGTTTTCCGAGTAGACCTGGATATTAGGAGGAAGTGAGATCTGTAATTCAGATTGCTGGCCCTGACACTGAACTGCAGCAGAATTTGAATCCTATGCAAAGAAGGCCACACACGTCTCCCATTCTCGTTTCATAGGGGAGTGAATGGGTACAAACAACACAGTCATTATCACAGTCTCAAAATGACAACACAAATTAGAAAGTAGATTACACTCAGCATGTGTTCAGTGATCGAATCTCTTATCACACTGACCCAGTGGAATAGACAGAGCTCAACCCTCTTCCTGGGCGAGCTAACTAATGGTTCACAATGGAGAGCAGCTGATAGGGGGTGTCATGTTTAACATGAGGTTCTGACTGACTCTATCGTCTCACTGTCTTATGGACAATGTGACACTGGACTTAGCACTACTCTCCTTTTCAGGACCAACTCAATGTGAATACGATACAGGACTGTCCACTGGAGTGAAGAACATTGTCAGAGTGAGGAAGAGTCCAGTGTGAGGGAGAGTCCAGTGTGAGGGAGAGTCCAGTGGGAATGAGTGTCCAGTGTGAGGGAGACTCCAGTGTGAGGGAGACTCCAGTGTGAGGGAGAGTCCAGTGGGAATGAGTGTCCAGTGTGAGGGAGAGTCCAGTGTGAGGGAGACTCCAGTGTGAGGGAGACTCCAGTGTGAGGGAGAGTCCAGTGGGAATGAGTGTCCAGTGTGAGGGAGAGTCCAGTGTGAGGGAGAGTCCAGTCTGAGGGAGTGTCCAGTCTGAGGGAGTGTCCAGTCTGAGGGAGCGTCCAGTGTGAGGGAGTGTCCAGTCTGAGGGAGAGTCCAGTCTGAGGGAGAGTCCAGTGTGAGGGAGAGTCCAGTGTGAGGAGGAGTCCAGTGTGAGGGAGAGTCCAGTGTGAGGGAGAGTCCAGTGTGAGAGAGAGTCCAGTGTGAGGGAGTGTCCAGTGTGAGGGAGAGTCCAGTGTGAGGGAGAGTCCAGTGGGAATGAGTGTCCAGTGTGAGGGAGAGTCCAGTGTGAGGGAGAGTCCAGTGTGAGGGAGAGTCCAGTGTGAGAGAGAGTCCAGTGTGAGGGAGTGTCCAGTGTGAGGGAGAGTCCAGTGTGAGGGAGAGTCCAGTGGGAATGAGTGTCCAGTGTGAGGGAGAGTCCAGTGTGAGGGAGAGTCCAGTGTGAGGGAGACTCCAGTGCCAGGGAGAGTCCAGTGTGAAGGAGAGTCCAGTGTGAGGGAGAGTCCTGTGTGAGGGAGATTCCAGTGTGAGGGAGAGTCCAGTGTCAGGGAGAGTCCAGTGTGAAGGAGAGTCCAGTGTGAGGGAGAGTCCAGTGTGAGGGAGAGTCCAGTGTGAGGGAGAGTCCAGTGTGAGGGAGAGTCCAGTGTGAGGGAGTGTCCAGTGTGAGGGAGAGTCCAGTGTGAGGGAGAGTCCAGTGTGAGGGAGACTCCAGTGTGAGGGAGAGTCCAGTGTCAGGGAGACTCCAGTGTCAGGGAGAGTCCAGTGTCAGGGAGAGTCCAGTGTCAGGGAGAGTCCAGTGTGAGGGAGAGTCCAGTGTGAGGGAGACTCCAGTGTCAGGGAGAGTCCAGTGTGAGGGAGACTCCAGTGTGAGGGAGAGTCCAGTGTGAGGGAGACTCCAGTGTCAGGGAGAGTCCAGTGTGAGGGAGACTCCAGTGTGAGGGAGAGTCCAGTGTGAGGGAGACTCCAGTGTCAGGGAGAGTCCAGTGTCAGTGAGAGTCCAGTGTGAGGGAGAGTCCAGTGTGAGGAGGAGTCCAGTGTGAGGGAGAGTCCAGAGTGAAGGGCTGTCCAGTGTGAGGGAGTATTCAGTGTGAATGAGTGTCCAGTGTGAGGAAGTGAAGTGTGAGCGAGTGTCCAGTGGGAATGAGTGTCCAGTGTGAGGAAGTGAAGTGTGAGCGAGTGTCCAGTGTGAGGGAGAGTCCAGAGGGAGGGAGAGTCCAGAGTGAGGGAGAGTCCAGAGTGAGGGAGAGTCCAGAGTGAGGGAGAGTCCAGTGTGAGGGAGTATTCAGTGGGAATGAGTGTCCAGTGTGAGGAAGTGAAGTGTGAGCGAGTGTCCAGTGTGAGGGAGAGTCCAGAGTGAGAGAGAGTCCAGAGTGAGGGAGAGTCCAGAGTGAGGGAGTGTCCAGTGTGAGGGAGAGTCCAGTGTGAGAGAGAGTCCAGTGTGAGAGAGAGTCCAGTGTGAGAGAGAGTCCAGTGTGAGGGAGTATTCAGTGGGAATGAGTGTCCAGTGTAAGGAAGTGAAGTGTGAGCGAGTGTCCAGTGTGAGGGAGAGTCCAGAGTGAGGGAGAGTCCAGAGTGAGGGAGAGTCCAGAGTGAAGGGCGAGTCCAGAGTGAAGGGCTGTCCAGAGTGAATGGCTGTCCAGAGTGAGGGTCTGTCTAGAGTGAGGGTCTGTCCTGAATGAGAGTCTGTCCAGAGTGAGGGTCTGTCCAGAGTGAAGGGCTGTCCAGAGTGAGAGTCTGTCCAGCGTGAGGGTCTGTCCAGAGTGAGGGTCTGTCCAGAGTGAGGGTCTGTCCAGAGTGAGGGTCTGTCTAGAGTGAGAGTCTGTCCAGAGTGAGGGTCTGTCCAGAGTGAGGGTCTGTCCAGAGTGAGGGTCTGTCTAGAGTGAGGGGGTTTATAGGCAATACCGGTTCTGTCTGGTTGAAGCCAGCATTCACTCTCACTTTCCCTTTTCATAGAGTAGAATCATAGAATTCCCACAGTGCAGGAGGCCGCCACTGAGTCTGCACCGATCCTCTGAAAGAGCTCCCTACCCAGATCCACTCCCCTGCCCCATCCCCGTACCCCTAACTAACCTTTAGACAATAAGGGGCAATTTATCATGGCCAATCCCCCTAACCTGCACATCTTTGGACCGTGGGAGGAAACCGGAGCACCCGGGGGTTAAATGGTGACTTCACCGTCGCAACAAAAAGTTTTCAGCTTGGACAGTGACTGGCAGCTAATAAAGTGACATGGATCGTGACCATCCTGTCTCCAACCCCCCCCCCCCCCCCCACCCCCACCCCCCACCCCTCCCTCCAACCCCCCGATGTGGATAAATATTTCACCAGGTAAGTTGGTCAGTCAGACCGGTGAAGACAGACACTGGGGGCAGTGGTGAATAGCGGACATCTTCCTGCAGACACTAGTGAAAGTCTGACTCCATGTGACAGGAGACGTGTCATCGAGGGAACCTAGCCGGACCTCGCCTTGTTGTTGGGCCGGGTGTATGGGACGGGAACCTGGGCTCCGGCTGTTCAACGCAACAAATTCACTTTGGAGCCAACGTGCTTGCAGCCATGAACAGAGTACTGCCGTTTGCCCACAGAGTAATAGTTCAACTCTCTGGACAGCTCGTCCAGCTGATTGGTGTCTGGGTAGAAACCCTCTCTCATCATCTCCTCGAGGAAACAGTCCTGTATGTGGGTCCTCTCCAGTAAAGTGAAGGGTACAATCTCTGCATGCTCCCACAGTGGGTGCGAATGGGTCAGCAAGGATTGGACAATGAAAAGAAGCTCTTGTGACTTTGTCGTCTGCCTCATCATCCCGCTGGAGGCGTTCTGGAGGACAAACTTTGTGATCTCCCCCTGCCCATAGTTGCTGATCAAGACATACACGGCATTGAGAAATTCATTGGGTTGGTGGGGCCTGAAGTAGCTTTGCAGGAAGTCCAACAGGGCCGGTTGCATGAACTCCACCTCGTCGAAGATGAGCAGTGGGATCTTCTCCTCCTCCTCGGCCCGGCTGACCATGTCGGTGATGCCCCCCGCCAGCTCCTGCAGGCAGCCCGTGACATTGTCCTGCTCTGGGCAGTGATGCAGCACAAAGTACTGGTAAACCAAGTGGTCACTCAGCACCGAGCGGAAGTGCTTGGCCAGCAGCCTACCAACCAGGCTCTTGCCCACCCCCACTGGGCCGTTGAGGGACAGGACCAGCGGCTTGTTGTGAATGTGGGTGGCCAGGTAGTCCTTGAGTAAATCCATCAGGCCATCGATGGCAACCGCCTGCCCAAAGACCTCCCTCTTGAGGGTTTTCTCCAGGCCGGCCAGGTCGTATTTGAGCACGTTGTCATCCAGGTTCTCAATGGCGTTGTAGATCTGAAAGAACACGATGAGACTCAGGAGGAAGAGGCAGTTCTTGGCCTTGCTTTTCTTCTCCTCGGGCAGGTACTTCTTGGTGTCACTGGGGTACAGCACTTTGGGCCGTTTGCTGGAGCGACGCCTCCTCGTGGTTTTGGTGGGGATTTTCTCGAAGGTGAAGTACTCGGCTGCCTTGGTTCTGTGTCTCGGGCCTCGCTCCGAGGACTCTTGCCCCTTGGGGGTTAGGTACTGGCCGATGGCCCTGCTCCCTGGCCCCTTGAGCGCCGCGGGCTCATTGAGCTCGGCGGCCGCCTGCTTCCTCTTCATGCTCAGGTATTTGTGGCGAATGCGATAGGCCGCTCTCAGCGGGGATGTCATCGTGGAGATCCGTTGCCTGGTGACGGGCAGGGCTTTGTGCGCGGGCTCCCTTGAGGGCCGTGTGACCTCCATCACCGATTCCTGACCCTCGCAGCCCAGGGCCTGCTGGATCTACAACAACAACAATAACTTGCATTGATATAGCACCTTAATGTAATAAGCACACTTCACGCAGATCACACCGAGCCACATGTGGAGATTTTGGGGACAATTTTCCAAAAGCTTGGCCGAAAGATCAGTTTAAAGAGGTATCTTTCGACAGAGAGCGGGCGGGGAGCACATTAGGGAGGGAATTCCAGGGCTAAGGGCCACCAATGATGGAGGGATGAAAAGCAGGGATGTGGAAAAAGCAAGAATTGGAGGGACACAAGATAAACGCTACAATCATAAATCTGGACATCAACAATGACCCCCTCATCGCTCAGATGAAAACCCATGAGCCTGTTGACCATGTGCCCCAAGGACAGTAATGGGTGTGGTATGGGGATAGGGTGGGGGTCATGCCTCGTATGCCATAGGAAACTGCAACACAGTGGGGTCTCACTTGGTTGCCCGATGCCAATCTCTGCCTCGGCGAGTGCCCTCTCTCAGGGCCACCAACCAGGTCCAGTGGTCCCTCTCCAGTCTTTCCTCTCTCCCTGCAGTTACGCCCTGCCTTCTCCAGTGGGGGGTGAGGGTGGGTGGAGAGAAGAGACAGAAACCCTGACAGCACAGGGGATGGGAATCTGGCCAGGGCACGTGGCCATGCTGGCCGGTATGGGTGCTGCCATGTGGTGCTGGATGGGTAGCGAACACACTGCCAGCGGGTGAGCTTCGGTCTCCCTCTGGGTGAGGAGGGGCGAGGGCTGCGGGTGTTTGGGATGGGGGTTTGTGTCAGGGGCTCAGTGCTGTCTCCTCACCCTGGCTGCCCTGAGGAGGTCGTGCAGCTTTTCCGGCACTGCTGGCCACCCTGGCATTAGGCCTCATGGCGCTCACAGCCTCTGCTACCTGCGCCCAGGCCCGGTGGCGGGTGGCAGCCTCCTTCCCACCCCAGATAACAGGGTGGGCCGCCTCCATGGCATCAGCAGGGTCTCCAGCTCGGCGTCTGCAAATCGCCGTGCCGCTCTCCACCTGCCTTGATGTGGAGGTGCCGGCGTTGGACTGGGGTGGGCACAGTAAGACGTCTTACAACACCGGGTTAAAGTCCAACAGCTTTGTTTCGAATCACTAGCTTTCGGAGCACAGCTCCTTCCTCAGGAAAATCCAAGAAAAGGCCATTTTATCTCTGTTCTGCACTCCCAATGTGTCCTGTCACATGGCCTCCACATATTTGCCTCTGCTGAAGAAAGATCCCCCCTCCCCTCACCAGAGGCAAGCTGACAGAAACGGGGCAGGCAGTGCTGGGAAACTGCTGTTGACACAATATCAGGAAGTCCTGTTCATAAAAACTTCGGCTCGGCAGTGAGACTTCCCCTCCCCACCCTCCTTCCAACACACACACTCAGTACAGAAAGGGCGGCCAATCCAACGGGTCAAAGTCGAAAGAAGGTTGGGTCAGAGGGTTCACACCAGGCCAGGGTCTCCACAAATAGGAGAGGAAACTGAAAGTGGTTCCAAGAACAGAGAGCTGTGACAATCGACCTCCTGAGCCAGGAGCGGCTGCATCGTGCAGTCTGTGTGTCCAGAGTGGGAGAGAGCTAAGTGGTGTCGGCCTACTTCCTGAAGCCTCTGCAAACTTATGTGGATTCATGAGCTCCCTGGACCATACCTTAACAGCCTGGATTCAACTAACAGAACGATCATAGCATGGCAAAAAGATACAGCAAAGGAGGACGTCACCTCAGCCAGCTCTTTGAAAGAGCTTCATCTCACTGCGCCTTATGCATAACCTTCTGCATAACCCAAACTTGTTTTTCTTTTCCACTAATGATTCGACTGCTTTTGGATATTTCTGACTGAAACCAGTCGCACAAATAAAAGTTCTTCTCATATATCTTCGGCTATTTTGTAAATTGCTTTAAATCCAGGTCCCAACGCTCCTCCCAATGGAAACTATTTCAGTCCAAGTGTCAAAACCCTGCAGCGTTTTGAACGCCTCGACTCAATCTCCAGTTTGCATTCCCTGCTTGAAATGAAACAACATCTGTTAACTCTCCGAGTAATGGAAGTCCCATAGCCCTCAAGAACTGCATTTAACTTTTTTTTAAAAATTGTTCCTGGAATGTGGGCGTTGCTGGCTCGGCCGGCATTAATGGCCCATCCCTCATTGCCCTTGAGAAGGTGGTGGTGAGCCGCCTTAAATTGCTGCAGTCCTGAGGTGTAGGCACACCTACGGTGCTGTTAGGGAAGGCGGGAGGGAGTTCTGGGATTTTGACTCAGTGACAGTGAAGAGGGGCTGGTTTAGCATAGGGCTAAATCGCTGGCTTTGCAAGCAGACCAAGGCAGGCCAGCAGCACGGTTCGATTCCCGTACCAGCCTCCCCGAACAGGCGCCGGAATGTGGCGACTAGGGGCTTTTCACAGTAACTTCATTTGAAGCCTACTAAGCGATTTCCATTTCATTTCATTTCAAGTCAGGTAGGTGAGTGATTTGAAGGGGGATTTACAGGTGATGCAGGTGTTCCCAGGTATCCGCTGCTTTGTCCTTCTAGATGGTAAAGGCTGCAGATTTGAAAGGTGCTGTGGAAGGAGTTTGGGTGGGTGGCTCTGTGGCGCAATGGTTAGCACTGCCGTCTCACGGCGCCGAGGAACCGGGGTCGATCCCGACCCCGCGTCACTGTTCAAGTGGAGTTTGCACATTCTCCCCGTGTCTGCCCTGGGTCTCACCCCCACAACCCAAATACATGCAGGGTCGGTGGATTGGACACGCAAAATTGCCCTTTCATTGGAAAGGCATTTTACATTTTAAAAAAAATCTTACATGGCAATAAATGTGGCCCAGCATTTATTGATCCCTTAGTCTGAGTGGATGTTGTTTGTGAAGCTATTTCAAGGGTAGTTAAGAGTCAACCACATTGCTGTGGGTCTGGAGTCACATGTAGGCCAGACCAGGTAAGGATGGTAGGGTTCCTTCCCTAAAGGACATTAGTGAACCAGATGGGTTTTTATGCCAGTCAACAATGGTCATCATTAAACTTTTAATTACAGATTTGTTTTTTGATATTGAGTTCAAGTTTCACCATCTGCAGTGGCAGGATTCGAACCCGGGTTACTCTGGGTTCATGGTTTACTAGTCCCGTGACAATACCACAACACCCCTGCCTCCCCCATCTGGTAGCTGCTATTGTGCATCGGTGGTGGAGGGAGTGAATGTTGGAGGGGATGCCAATTAAGCTGATTTATTCTCCTAGGTGGCACTGAGCTCCTTGTTAGAGCTGCAATCGTCCAAGCAAGTGGAGACAATCAAATAACCCGCAATGATCGGCTGCCCCCAAGGTTTGTGACCATCCTCCACCTGCCCCATGATGACATGCAAGCTACAGACACATTCGGACTGGGGTCAAGCAAGGCTGTGTCATCACACCGCTCTTCTTAATCTTCCTTGCTGCAATCTGACCCTGGGCAAGCTCCACACTGGAGTGGAGCTGAACTACAGAATGCACAGGAATCAGTTCAACCTCCCAAAATTCTGATCATGGTAACAAAAGCACCAATAACCCCACCAGGAAATTGAATGGGAATATCTCTGCTTTGCGAGTGGTTCGAATGTGGAACTCGCTCCCACGTGGAATGATGAATGAATGTATTTCGGAGGATGATAGGTAAGTGTGTGAGGGGCAAAGGGACAGAAGGGGATGCTGATAGGGTGAGATGAAGTAGCGATGTGGGCATCGCAAACATTTATTGCCCATCCCTAATTGCCCCTCGAGAAGGTGGTGGCCAGCCGCCTGGAACCGCTGCATCCCTGTGGGTAGGTACACCCACAGGGTTGTGAGGGAGGAAATTCCAAGGTTTTGACTCAGCCACAGTAAAGGAACGTCGATATATGTCAAAGCCAGGGTGGTGAGGGGAACCTCCAAGTGGTGGTGTTCCCACATGTCTGCCGCCCTCATCCTTCTCAGTGGTAGCGGTCACGGGTTGGACATCTAACAGACATCAATATCTCATGTGGAGACAGTGCAGTCTGTGCTGCAGAGGGAGCCGAGTGTATCACAGTGGGCCCACGGAGCTGGAGAGACCAGAAGGTCGTGGCTCCCCATCTGGGCTCCAGCTCTCCAGCTGTGTCCAGCTGTAAAGGGCGGGATCGCCACATTGTGCCAAAGAGGCCTTGGATTGGGGTGGAAATTGGCACAGAGACAGCTGCCCATGTGTGGCTTTGATGTGGGTCTGTTCACACATGGACGTCAGTGGTCATGTGCAGAAAACACATATGCTCACACACAGGCATAGACACACAGGCACACACACACAGAGACACACACAAGTGCATGCAAAGACACACACAGATATGCACACACAGACACACAAACAGAGACACACACACACACAAGATCTTTGCTTTTGTTTCAGGATGAGCTCATTAACAAGAAAGTTTGCAGCAATTGGGAGCCCACAAGATATTGGAACGTCTGACGGGGGTATGGGATCCTTGGCGACAAGCCGAGTTCTCTTACCAGCATTCAGTCCAAACGTGGACTCTGCGATCTCTGCGTGCTCGCCACTCGAGTCACTGCTCGGAATCTGGATGCTTCTAGAAACTGACTAGATAATTCCCCCAGCTTTCCACAGGTGCAGCCATCAGTGGTCTGCAACATAAAAGCAGATTTCGGTCATAGGTGTGGCTCCTTAGGCTTAATTTCAAAACATTGTGAATTATTGACTTCCCCACTCCTGTATCTCATGGCTACATTAACATCAAACATAAATGCACCCGGACAGACTGGCTCAAACTGGACAATTCAGCATAGGACCTGCCCCGAAGGAGCTGCAATGAATTCCATTGACACGTTCACTCCCAACTGCACCCTGTTCACCAGGGCACACTCAGCACAGACACCCCTTCCTTCCAGACACCATCGCCTTCCCGCCTCGGCCACCGGTAACCAAGCCACACACAAAGAGTGCCAAAGGAGTGATCACACCGTCCCATTTCTCTATCACGCCCCCCCTGTGCTCGCTGACCTACACTGACTCCCCACGAAACAACCCCTCAAGTTTAAAATTCTCACCCTCGCTTCCAAATCCCTCTGCAGCCAGGGCGTTTCCCTATCCCTGTAATCTCCTAGCCTCCTCCAAACCCACAATGCAAAATCTGTGCACTGCTTCTGGCCTCTTGTGCATGCCCGCTCCCCATCACTGGCAGAGCTGACTTCATCCATCCAGGTCCATAGCTCTGGGGTTCCCTCCCTAAACCCGAGGCACTTTCGGACCTTTCCACTATCTCAAATCCACCTACCCACCTTGGTTCCCCTCTGAGAGAGTGTTGTTAGAAAAAGGGTAACCTGCACCATCTCTCTCTTCTTTGGGGAACGTCCTTGGTGTCTTCCTCTCTAGCTAACTGTATTCCCGGTGGCACCACGGCAAATTCAGTTTGCTAACCCTCTTGAGAAGCACTTTGGGACGATGCACTGCATTACAAACGCTATGTGAATGCAAGTTGTTGTTGTTGTTGCAACTCCTGTAAAAAAAATCCTCACAAGGCGATTTACAGAGTATGAAACATTCCGACATCACATATTAAACTCTTCGGAAGGTGAACTATATAGAAACCATGCCTCGCTGTAGGTTAACACAGCTCTATACCTATCAGAGGAAAAAAGAAACTACTTTTTATCTTCCTTTGTTTTCGGTTGAGAATTAATCTCCATCCCGCTGCTGATAATCATTCACTTCCAATGAATAGTGTCCCTGGAGGCAACATGAATGAGGCAGCAGCGTTGTCAGACCGGAGACACTTGGAACATGATATGAAGTGCAATAGCACATTTACAGACATGTGCAGAAAACATATGCTCACACACGGGCACATACACACAGACACACAGAGACACACACACGTGCATGCAAATACACACACACAGATGCACACACAGGTACACAGAGACACACACAAATGCACACACAGGCGCAGAAACAGAGACACACACAGGCACACTCACACAGATACACACAGACACACAAAGAAAGACGCATGCAGAGTGAGAGTGGAAAGTACACAGATTAGGGGTAATGCATTCAGTAAGGACATAGCACATTGCTCACCAGTTACAGATCAAACACCATTGGATACAAATTCCACTCTGTTAAGTTTTCAAAGTTGTGTTTCAGATTAAGCAATGTCTGCAGGAAAGGACTTTGATATGTTAGAATGTGCACAACGCCAGTTAGTTGGAAGCCTGGGGTGCAAAAAAGGAGGCGGGTTCCATCGACTGCAGCAATTACTGGGAAACAACTAACTCAAGATCATTAACCCTTTCAGAGCTCACTGTGACTGCAGCAACATTTAGACTTTGACGTTGCAATGTTTCGAAGAACAAGTGGCTGACAGAGAGAGCAGGAGCAGACATGTGTCACTGTCACACTCAGGGTCAGATAGGGATTGGGACACGAATTGGGAGGATTGATTTTGTTTTGGATAATTAACAGCAGATGTTTCCTTACTGCCGCTGCGGTGAATGCCCTGGCTCTTCAGGTCCGACCGGAGCCCCTGGTTCTCTGGTGCTGTGGCGCAGCTGCACACCTGTCCCTCGGCACCAGACCCCAGCACACCTCGCACGTTCAGTGGCACTGCCTACCTGTCAATACAGCGTATCACCCTCGCGGTCGGAGGGGGGGGGGGATCACAGCCTTCAACTGGCACATTGACGGAAGCTTCTAGAGCAGAAATTTAAAAAAAAGAGCTTCCAGCAGCACACAATGCTGCACGCTGAACACAGCCGAGACAAACAGAAGTGCAGAGTCACCAGCATCTAACCACAAGTTCAGAAATAAAACCATTTCCTTCCCAAATCCTCTCCCACGACAACGTGAATAGTGTACGACACTCTGAGCATGGTGATTGGACCATTGAAGTTAATGGGTAGTGCCCAGTCTTTCAATATCGAGAAGTGCCCAGATTTTAGTTGTGAAATAGGCCCTGCTAGACATTCATTCATTGACATCCCACCTCTGTACATGCAAATAAAAACCTGTATTGTAGAATCGTGCAGCCATAATCACACAGGAGGAGGCCATTCAGCCCATCACAGAGAGCCATCCAATTCGCTCCACTCCACCTTTTCTAAATTCTTCAACATGGGGCGTGTTGAGCAACCCGAATTGCCCTCGAGGGCAATGTGTCAACCCCATGGGTCTGGATTCACATGTAGGCCAGTCTGTATCGCGATGGCAGGTTTTCTCTCCGAAAGGATTTTGGTGAAGCGGGAGAAATTCCTGACGGCGGGTTCCACTTGTGGTTTTTTAAAATGGGGAAGACAGGACGTCGCTGAGGGAGAGAGAGGAGGTAAGGACTTGTTCCCAGAGGCGTGGGCTGGCGGCCCTGCAGCTGGCATGGCTGGCTGGGGAGTGGGGGGCGTCTGCCAAGGCCGGGGGAGTAGTGGCATGTGATGGGGATGCCCAGGGGATGGGCCGTGGGGTCGGGGTGACCCCTCCGGACTGGGGTGACCAGAACGGACCGCCACTGCCATAATCTGCAAGGCAGCCATCTTGCTGCGCAGCCCACTGACTGCCCTCTGTGGCCCGTGGTTGCTGCCAGCCCACTGCTGCCCTCTGTGGCCCGTGGTTGCGCCAGGTGACACCAACTGTATGGGTGCCCCCAGCACAAAACTCTACCTCCACCCCACCAACCCTCCCCAAACCCCCCTGCCACCCACAATCGGACCCTCCCACTGGTGGGGCATCACGCGGCCCTCAGAAAGGCAATGCCCGCGGGAACCCCTAAAGGAGGGCGATGGACGGGGGCCGCAGAGCGTACCCTGCCGGCAGGGACGGGTACCGGGGACAGAGGCTCCCGCGGTGTGGGGCACATTGTGGTGAGGAGGGCAGTGTGCTAGTGGTAACGGCCGAAGGTGAAAGTGGAGATGGGGGAGGAGGGGGTTAGGAGGACATGTGGGGGAAGGGGTTGCAGTGCAGGCCGGGGCTACCGTGTGGCCTGGTGGACTTGGGCACGGGGGGATGCACTGTGTTAACGTGTCAGCCTTTCATCTTTCACCCCCTGCAGACAATGGACTTCGGAATCCTTCGTCCTGGCCGCCGCAGCCCGGGGGGGATGCACGAAGGCTGTATGAGCTGGAGCAGCTTGGGAAGGAACTCTGGAGCTTGCCCCAGAGGAACAGGAAGCAGTCAGTGAGGATGGACAGTCGGCCACCCAACAGGTCGAGGAGGAGGAGAGGAGGCGCCGCGGGGGCCGACGGTAGCATAGTGGTTAGCACAGTTTCTTCACAGCGCCAGGGTCTCAGGTTCGATTCCCCGCTGGGTCACTGTCTGTGCGGAGTCTGCACGTCCTCCCCGTGTGTGCGTGGGTTTCCTCCGGGTGCTACGGTTTCCTCCCACATTCCAAAGACGTGCAGGTTAGGTGGATTGGCCATGCTAAATTGCCCTTAGTGTCCAAAAAAACGTTAGCTGGGGTCACTGGGTTATGGGGATAGGGTGGAGGCGTGGGATTAAGTGTGCAGACTTGATGGGCCGAATAGGCTCCTCCTGCACTGTAAATTCTACGTTCTATATATGAGGACCCGTGTGTCATTCGAGGGCCTGTCAGACCAGACATGCCGTCGAAGACTCTGGCTGAGCAGGGGGACTGTGAGACATACCTGGTAGATAATGGCGCACCTGGCACTGTGGGGGAATGGGGAAGGCCAACCACTCCCGGTGGCCGTCAAGGTGACGATCGTCCTGAACTTTTACGCGAAGGGGTCCTTCCTGGCACCGAATGGGGACATGTCCGGAATCTCACAGGCGCATCTGTGCCGTGACCTCACAGGCGCATCTGTGCCGTGATCTCACAGGTGCATCTGTGCCGTGATCTCACAGGTGCATCTGTGCCGTGATCTCACAGGCGCATCTGTGCCGTGACCTCACAGGTGCATCTGTGCCGTGATCTCACAGGTGCATCTGTGCCGTGATCTCACAGGTGCATCTGTGCCGTGACCTCACAGGCGCATCTGTGCCGTGATCTCACAGGTGCATCTGGTCCGTGATCTCACAGGTGCATCTGTGCCGTGACCTCACAGGCGCATCTGTGCCGTGATCTCACAGGCGCATCTGTGCCGTGATCTCACAGGTGCATCTGTGCCGTGATCTCACAGGCGCATCTGTGCCGTGATCTCACAGGTGCATCTGTGCCGTGATCTCACAGGCGCATCTGTGCCGTGATCTCACAGGTGCATCTGTGCCGTGATCTCACAGGTGCATCTGTGCCGTGACCTCACAGGCGCATCTGTGCCGTGATCTCACAGGCGCATCTGTGCCGTGATCTCACAGGTGCATCTGTGCCGTGACCTCTCAGGTGCATCTGTGCCGTGATCTCACAGGTGCATCTGTGCCGTGATCTCACAGGTGCATCTGAGCCGTGATCTCACAGGTGCATCTGAGCCGTGATCTCACAGGTGCATCTGTGCCGTGATCTCACGGGCGCAACTGTGCCGTGATCTCACAGGTGCACCTGAGCCGTGACCTCACAGGTGCATTTGTGCCGTGATCTCACAGGTGCATCTGTGCCATGATCTCACAGGGGCATTTGTGCCGTGATCTCACAGGTGCATCTGTGCCGTGACCTCACAGGTGCATCTGTGCCGTGATGAAGGCCCTGTATGGCCGCTCAGCACAATATATCAAATTCAATGTGGACTGGGCCCAGCCTGATGCCCGGGCAGCGGGGTTCATCACCATCACCAAGGTGCCCAGGTCCAGGGGGTGATCGACAGGATGCATGTCACCCTACAAGCATCGGTCCATCACAGGCTAGTCTTATCAAACTGAAAGGGGTTCCATTCAATGAATATATGGCGCTGGGAGGGTCGCCCACAGCGTGGCAGCCTGTTGCACCCTCCACAACATTCGACAGCACAGGGGTGCCGTACTGGAGGAGGGAGATGAAAACCAGGCCTTGTTCGGTGAGATGGATGCGGAGGAGGGCGAGAATGGGCAGGACATGGGGCTCGGGCAGTCACAGAAGGCTGCACAATGTGTGCACCAGGGCCAGTGTGGACGGGACACTCTAATCCCTCCAGGTTCATCACCAGGAGGCCTGGCCGATGGCATGGATATCTCATCAAACATCCTGCCCAGCAAACCCCCCCCGCCCCCTTCCACCCCCTCCGTGATTCCTACCTGCGTGTGCGGAACCTGGATTGGCACATCGGGTCTACTATGGGTTGGAGGATGATGACGACCCGCTCGGCGATGAGCTCTGGTCTTCCACATCGTTTGACAAAGTCTGACTCCTGTCCACGGTAGCACTTTCCACCGTCCACCTGGGTGATCCCTGCATGCCAGCTGGCCATTCCGTCACCGCTGCCACCGAACGTTTGGGTAAGCGGAGGGGTGGATGGGGTGCGAGGGGTGGGGGGTTTGGGCGAAAGGGAGGGGGAGAGGTGGGGTACCAGAGAGACGTGTGGGATCCCATCCTCAGCACCCCCTCTGCAGCCAGCCCTACCCAGCCCATCCCACATACCCGCTGGCAGAGCATCGAGGCAGCTTGCAACTTTTATGCACAGGTGCTAATTTTACAAAGAACATGCAAACACCACTATAATGGTTTGTGGCATCTCCCCATACGCTATCATATGTGCTGCTATCTGAATTTGTGTCTACGTTTCTGGCCTTATGGGCCCTAAAGCTACGTCTATATGGATCCCCAGGCTTGGAGGAGGCCTGCTGCATTCCCGCCCTGAGCCTGGGTCTCCTTTGGCGGCCGACCTCTGGAGCGACTGGGCCTCGATGGGCCCCGCTGTCGCTCGGGTGTCCCAAGTGGCGTGGTGCCACCCTGTTCTGCCAACCAGATATGCCAGGGACAAGAGGGTGGAGTCCAAGGCGCTGCAATGTTCCAGCACCTCCCCTGCAGGAGTCACCGGCAGAGGCCCCATCACTGGGGTAGCCGATGGCCCTGGGAAACTCCATGGGACGGGATGCAACCAGAGTGAACTCCTGGGTCTCCCCTGCCATTGGAGGCTCACTCTCGTCTCGACATGGGTCTCCATGCTCACTGCCAGGGAGCACAGGGACCGTGCCACCTCCCTCCGGGACTGGCTCAGGTCAGCCAGCGGCCAGGCAATGCCAACGGCACCCTCAGCCATAACCCGTTGTGATTGGGCCAAGTTCTGGAACGCCGCTGCAGTATCCAGGTAACCCTGGTACATAGTCGCCTGTGCCAGGGCAGCCTTTCCTTTGCCTTGGACACCTTGACCCATGGCCGATACCTTCGCCCCCAAGGCCTCCAATGTGGACGCCACCCATTTGGTATTGGCCAGGGTGGCACGCATTGTCAGCACTGCCGCCTGTGCCTGCAGACAGTTGGGCTCCTCCAACTACACGTGTAGGTGCTGCATGGTGGCTGACACCCCCTCACGTAGTCCCTGGCTCTGCATCTCCATTATCGATGGGACCGTCCTTTCCAGAAGCCTGAGACCCGCCTGGGTGGCAGCAAGTGCCATCGGGCCGCCCTCCGGCCTACTGCCCCCTTGGGGTTTCCCACCTCCACCTTGTGTACCGCTGCACATGTGTGGTGTGCACCAGATAGTGCCCCAGGAGCCTCTTCACCCACATGCCCAACCGAGGTGAGTGTCTCTGGAATGGTGGGGGGTTTTGAAGACAGCTGTGACGGGTGGCCCGGTGTATCTCGGGCTGGCATTGGGGGGGGGGGATTTCCTCACTATCCGTCAACTCCTCGTCGCTGCAATATACTTGCAATTGGGGTCAGGGGCGAGGAACACCAGAGGAGCCCGCCTCATCGCCTGGTTATCCTGCAAGACACAAGACATGACGCATGGGATCGTGGGTTGGGGTGGTGGGTGGTAATGAGGGGACGGTGTGGGGGTGCGGTGAGGGGGTGGTGAGGGGGTGGTGTGGGGGTTGTGGGATTGGTGTTCGGATGGTGAGGGGGCGGTGTGGGTGTGGTGAGGGGGTGGTGTGGGGGTGTGGTGAGGGGGGTTGTGGGGTGGTGTGGGGGCGGTGAGGGGGGGTGTGGGGGTGCGGTGCGGGGGTTGTGGGATTGGTGTTGGGGTGGTGTGGGGGCGGTGTGGGGGTGGTGAGGGGGTGCGGTGCGGGGGTTGTGGGATTGGTGTTGGGGTGGTGAGGGGGGTTGTGGGGTGGTGTGGGGGCGGTGAGGGGGGGTGTGGGGGTGCGGTGCGGGGGTTGTGGGATTGGTGTTGGGATGGTGAGGGGGCGGTGTGGGGGTGGTGAGGGGGTGGTGTGGGGGTGTGGTGTGGGGGTGGTGTGGGGGTGCGGTGAGGGGGTGGTGTGGGGGTTGTGGGATTGGTGTTGGGATGGTGAGGGGGTGGTGTGGGGGTGTGGTGTGGGGGTGGTGTGGGGGTGCGGTGAGGGGGTGGTGTGGGGGTTGTGGGATTGGTGTTGGGATGGTGAGGGGGCGGTGTGGGGGTGTGGTGTGGGGGTGGTGTGGGGGTGCGGTGAGGGGGTGGTGTGGGGGTTGTGGGATTGGTGTTGGGATGGTGAGGGGGTGGTGTGGGGGTGTGGTGTGGGGGTGGTGTGGGGGTGCGGTGAGGGGGTGGTGTGGGGGTTGTGGGATTGGTGTTGGGATGGTGAGGGGGCGGTGTGGGGGTGGTGAGGGGGTGGTGTGGGGGTGCGGTGTGGGGGTGGTGTGGGGGTTGTGGGATTGGTGTTGGGATGGTGAGGGTGGTGGTGAGGGGGGGGTGAGGGGGTGGTGTGGGGGTGCGGTGCGGGTATGGGGTTGGCGTTTGGGTGGTATGGGGATAGGGTGGGGGTCATGCCTCGTATGCCATGGGAAACTGCAACACAGTGGGGTCTCACTTGGTTGCCCGATGCCAATCTCTGCCTCGGCGAGTGCCCTCTCTCTGGGCCACCAACCAGGTCCAGTGGTCCCTCTCCAGTCTTTCCTCTCTCCCTGCAGTTATGCCCTGCCTTCTCCTGTGGGGGGTGAGGGTGGGTGGAGAGAAGAGACAGAAACCCTGACAGCACAGGGGATGGGAATCTGGCCAGGGCACGTGGCCATGCTGGCCGGTATGGGTGCTGCCATGTGGTGCTGGATGGGTAGCGAACACACTGCCAGCGGGTGAGCTTCGGTCTCCCTCTGGGTGAGGAGGGGCGAGGGCTGCGGGTGTTTGGGATGGGGGTTTGTGTCAGGGGCTCAGTGCTGTCTCCTCACCCTGGCTGCCCTGAGGAGGTCGTGCAGCTTTTCCGGCACTGCTGGCCACCCTGGCATTAGGCCTCATGGCGCTCACAGCCTCTGCTACCTGCGCCCAGGCCCGGTGGCGGGTGGCAGCCTCCTTCCCGCCCCAGATAACAGGGTGGGCCGCCTCCATGGCATCAGCAGGGTCTCCAGCTCGGCGTCTGCAAATCGCCGTGCCGCTCTCCACCTGCCTTGATGTGGAGGTGCCGGCGTTGGACTGGGGTGGGCACAGTAAGAAGTCTTACAACACCGGGTTAAAATCCAACAGGTTTGTTTCGAATCACTAGCTTTCGGAGCGCTGCTCCTTCCTCAGGTGAATCGAGGAAGGAGCACCTGAGGAAGGAGCAGTGCTCCGAAAGCTAGTGATTCGAACCAAGCCTGTTGGAATTCAACCTGGTGTTGTAAGACTTCTTACTGTGCCATCTTGTTGACTGGGATGTGTGTTTGGGGGCGGTGGGGTGCTGATATGCGGCTGCAGCTTGTCAGCCTCTCGAGTGGTATTCCTGACCCTGGCGAATCGGACACCATTTTTCATTGGAATCGGCCGTGTTCTATGTCCATGCTAGCCCATTAACGGATCCTGAATTACATAGAAAATACATAGAAAATACAACACAGAACAGGCCCCTCGGCCCACGATGTTGTGCCGAACCTTTGTCCTAGATTAATCATAGATTATCATTGAATTTACAGTGCAGAAGGAGGCCATTCGGCCCTTTGAGTCTGCACCAGCTCTTGGAAAGAGCACCCTACCCAAACTCAACACCTCCACCCAACACCAAGGGCAATTTGGACATTAAGGGCAATTTATCATTGGCCAATTCACCTAACCCGCACATCTTTGGACTGTGGGAGGAAACCGGAGCACCCGGAGGAAACCCACGCAGACACGGGGAGGACGTGCAGACTCCGCACAGACAATGACCCAAGCCGGAATCGAACCTGGGACCATGGATCTGTGAAGCAATTGTGCTATCCACAATGCTACCGTGCTGCCCTTAAGAACAAATAAATCTACACTATATCATTTTCCCGTAATCCATGTACCTATCCAACAGCTGCTTGAAGGTCCCTAATGTTTCCGACTCAACTACTTCCACAGGCAGTGCATTCCATGCCCCCACTACTCTCTGGGTAAAGAACCTACCTCTGATATCCCTCCTATATCTTCCACCTTTCACCTTAAATTTATGTCCCCTTGTAATGGTGTGTTCCACCTGGGGAAAAAGTCTCTGACTGTCTACTCTATCTATTCCCCTGATCATCTTATAAACCTCTATCAAGTCGCCCCTCATCCTTCTCCGCTCTAATGAGAAAAGGCCTAGCACCCTCAACCTTTCCTCGTAAGACCTACTCTCCATTCCAGGCAACATCCTGGTAAATCTTCTTTGCACCTTTTCCAGAGCTTCCACATCCTTCCTAAAATGAGGCGACCAGAACTGTACACAGTACTCCAAATGTGGCCTTACCAAAGTTTTGTACAGCTGCATCATCACCTCACGGCTCTTAAATTCAATCCCTCTGTTAATGAACGCGAGCACACCATAGGCCTTCTTCACAGCTCTATCCACTTGAGTGGCAACTTTCAAAGATGTATGAACATAGACCCCAAGGTCTCTCTGCTCCTCCACAATGCCAAGAACTCTACCGTTAACCCTGTATTCCGCATTCATATTTGTCCTTCCAAAATGGACAACCTCACACTTTTCAGGGTTAAACTCCATCTGCCACTTCTCAGCCCAGCTCTGCATCCTATCTATGTCTCTTTGCAGCCGACAACAGCCCTCCTTACTATCCACAACTCCACCAATCTTCGTATCGTCTGCAAATTTACTGACCCACCCTTCAACTCCCTCATCCAAGTCATTAATGAAAATCACAAACAGCAGAGGACCCAGAACTGATCCCTGCGGTACACCACTGGTAACTGGGATCCAGGCTGAATATTTGCCATCCACCACCACTCTCTGACTTCTATCGGTTAGCCAGTTCGTTATCCAACTGGCCAAATTTCCCACTATCCCATGCCTCCTTACTTTGTGCAGAAGCCTACCATGGGGAACTTTATCAAATGCCTTACTAAAATCCATGTACACTACATCCACTGCTTTACTTTCATCCACATGCTTGGTCACCTCCTCAAAGAATTCAATAAGATTTGTAAGGCAAGACCTACCCCTCACAAATCCGTGCTGACTATCCCTAATCAAGCAGTGTCTTTCCAGATGCTCAGAAATCCTATCCTTCAGTACCCTTTCCATTACTTTGCCTACCACCGAAGTAAGACTAACTGGCCTGTAATTCCCAGGGTTATCCCTAGTCCCTTTTTTGAACAGGGGCACGACATTCGCCACTCTCCAATACCCTGGTACCACCCCTGTTGACAGAGAGGACGAAAAGATAATTGCCAACGGCTCTGCAATTTCATCTCTTGCTTCCCATAGAATCCTTGGATATATCCCGTCAGGCCCGGGGGACTTGTCTATCCTCAAGTTTTTCAAAATGCCCAACACATCTTCCTAACAAGTATTTCCTCGAGCTTACCAATCTGTTTCACACTGTCCTCTCCAACAATATGGCCCCTCTCATTTGTAAATACAGAAGAAAAGTACTCATTCAAGACCTCTCCTATCTCTTCAGACTCAATACACAATCTCCCGCTACTGTGCTTGATCGGACCTACCCTCGCTCTAGTCATTCTCATATTTCTCACATATGTGTAAAAGGCCTTGGGGTTTTCCTTGATCCTACCCGCCAAAGATTGTTCATGCCCTCTCTTAGCTCTCCTAATCCCTTTCTTCAGTTCCCTCCTGGCTATCTTGTATCCCTCCAATGCCCTGTCTGAACCTTGTTTCCTCAGCCTTACATAAGTCACCTTTTTTCTCTTAACAAGACATTCAACCTCTCTTGTCAACCATGGTTCCCTCACTCGACCATCTCTTCCCTGCCTGACAGGGACATACATATCAAGGACACGTAGCACCTGTTCCTTGAACAAGTTCCACATTTCACTTGTGTCCTTCCCTGCCAGCCTATGTTCCCAACTTATGCACTTCAATTCTTGTCTGACAACATCGTATTTACCCTTCCCCCAATTGTAAACCTTGCCCTGTTGCACGTACCTATCCTTCTCCATTACTAAATTGAAAGTCACAGAATTGTGGTCACTATCTCCAAAATGCTCCCCCACTAACAAATCTATCACTTGCCCTGGTTCATTACCCAGTACTAAATCCAATATTGCCCCTCCTCTGGTCGGACAATCTACATACTGTGTTAGAAAAGCTTCCTGGACACACTGCACAAACACCACCCCATCCAAACTATTTGATCTAAAGAGTTTCCACTTAATATTTGGGAAGTTAAAGTCGCCCATGACTACTACCCTATGACTTCTGCACCTTTCCAAAATCTGTTTCCCAATCTGTTCCTCCACATCTCTGCTACTATTGGGGGGCCTATAGAAAACTCCTAACAAGGTGACTGCTCCTTTCCTATTTCTGACTTCAACCCATACTACCTCAATAGGGTGATACTCCTCGAACTGCCTTTCTGCAGCTGTTATACTATCTCTAATTAATAATGCCACCCCCCCACCTCTTTTACCACCCTCCCTAATCTTATTGAAACATCTATAACCAGGGACCTCCAACAACCATTTCTGCCCCTCTTCTATCCAAGTTTCCGTGATGGCCACCACATCGTAGTCCCAAGTACCGATCCATGCCTTAAGTTCACCCACCTTATTCCTGATGCTTCTTGCGTTGAAGTATACACACTTCAACCCATCTCCGTGCCTGCAAATACTCTCCTTTGTCAGTGTTCCCTTCCCCACTGCCTCATTACATGCTTTGGCGTCCTGAATATCGGCTACCTTAGTTGCTGGACTACAAATCCGGTTCCCATTCCCCTGCCAAATTAGTTTAAACCCTCCCGAAGAGTACTAGCAAACCTCCCTCCCAGGATATTGGTGCCCCTCTGGTTCAGATGCAACCCGTCCTGCTTGTACAGGTCCCACCTTCCCCAGAATGCGCTCCAATTATCCAAATACCTGAAGCCCTCCCTCCTACACCATTCCTGCAGCCACGTGTTCAACTGCACTCTCTCCCTATTCCTAGCCTCGCTATCACGTGGCACCGGCAACAAACCAGAGATGACAACTCTGTCTGTCCTGGCTTTCAACTTCCTGCCTAACTCCCTAAACTTGTTTATTACCTCCACACCCCTTTTCCTACCTATGTCGTTGGTACCAATGTGCACCACGACTTCTGGCTGCTCCCCCTCCCCCTTAAGGATCCTGAAGACACGATCCGAGACATCCCTGGCCCTGGCACCCGGGAGGCAACATACCTTCCGGGAGTCTCGCTCGCGACCACAGAATCTCCTATCTATTCCCCTAACCATTGAATCTCCTACAACTATTGCTTTTCTATTCTCCCCCCTTCCCTTCTGAGCCCCAGATCCAGACTCAGTGCCAGAGACCTGGCCGCTAGGGCCTTCCCCCGGTAGGTCATCCCCCCCAACAGCATCCAAAACGGTATACTTGTTTTGAAGGGGAACGGCCACGAGGGATCCCTGCACTGTCTGCCTGTTTGTTTTTTTCCCCCTGACTGTAACCCAGCTATTCTTGTCCTGTACCTTGGGTGTGGTTACCTCCCTGTAACTCTTCTCAATCACCCCCTCTGCCTCCCGGATGATCCGAAGTTCATCCAGCTTCAGCTCCAGTTCCCTAACACGGTCTTTGAGGAGCTGAAGTTGGGTGCACTTCCCGCAGGTATAGTCAGCGGGGACACCGGTGGTATCCCTCACCACCCACATCCTACAGGAGGAGCATGTAACTGGCCTAGCCTCCATCCCCTCTTACCTTACAGAATATAGCTGCTGTGTGGACTAACTAGATCTCCGCCCTCCGACTCTGCTCCCAGTCAGCTACACTTTCTGTAAACTCCTGGCTCTCTTCGCACGCTTTGCGGAAATGTCGGAAACAAAATGAAAGGAGCACCTTACTCCCTCCTCACCTAACTCCCTCGGTCACCAAACTCTCACTATCGCATTCAAAAAGCACCAAATTCAGCACTCCCTCGGTCACCAAACTCTCACTATCGCACTCAAAAAGCACCAAATTCAGCACTCAGTGCAAACCGGGAATTGCTCCGGGAACGGCGCTAATTTAATTGTCGTAGAATCCACAGATTCAGTCCCGCCGTCAACGCTTGTTTCTGAAACAGAGAATCCCACCCCAGGTCTCTCAGGCTGATAGCTTTGAGTGAGTGTTTTACAGCAGATTCCAATGTTAACCTCATTGTCCGAGAGAACCATTAATCTCTACAATGCAGAAGGAGGCCATTCAGCCCATCGAGTTTGCACCGACCTTCTGAAAGAGCACCTAGTCCCACTCCTCCACCCTATACCCGTAACCCCACCTAACCTTTGGTCACTAAGGGCAATTTATCATGGCCAATCCACCTACCCTGCACATCTTTGGACTGTGGGAGGAAACCGGAGCACCCGGAGGAAACCCACGCAGACACGGGGAAAACGTGCAGACTCCGCACAGACAGTGACCCAAGCCGGCAATCGAACTTGGGACCCTGGTGCTGTGAAGCAACAGCGCTAACCACTCTGCTACCGTGCTGCCCAGAGTGAGGAATTTAAAGTAATTAATATATATATTTTTTATTACTTTGTCAGAGTTACAAGGCCAGAACTTAGAGTGTAATCAGGGACAAACCCCTCATCCATGGCCTACCTCTGAGGATTTCAGAAGAGGAAGCTGCAGAGACAGTGAACAGCTTTGATCTTCCTGAATTTCTTAGATTCCAGACCAGTCTTGGTGGATTGGGAGGGAGCAAATGTCATCTCTTCTGTTGAAGAAGGAGGAAAAACATGGAACTGAGGGAGCTATAGGGCAGCACGGTGGCACAGTGGTTAGCACTGCTGCCTCACAGCGCGAGGGAGCCAGGTTCGATTCAGGCCTCGGGTGACAGTGTGGAGTCTGCACGTTCTCCCCGTGTCTGGGTGGGTTTGTCCGGGTGCTCCGGTTTCCTCCCAAAAGTCCAGAAAGACATGCCGTTAGGTGAATTGGACATTCTGAATTCTCCCTCTGGGTACCCGAACAGGCGCCGGAATGTGGCGACTAGGGGCTTTTCACAGTAACTACATTGCAGTGTTAATGTAAACCTACTTATGATAATAAAGATTATTATTATTAAAACTGAGGGGGTTAGATTATCCCAACTCCATGGAGAGGGGTCTTGAGGCTGGGGACTGGGGTGGTGTGTGTGGTTGGGTGCGTGGGTGCCAGGAAAAAGGCGTGGAGCCACATGTGGCTGTTTCCTAACAGCCTCGGGAAACTTTACCTGGGGCGGGCTGGGAACAGGTTCAGCCGTCCGACCAGCCATTCAGTCCAATTAAGGCTTCACTTAGAAGCCATTTTGACTCAGTGCCGGTATTTTACCAAAGTCAGAATGGTCCCCCCGTCATGCCCTCAGATCATCGGGTTCAATTAAGACATTCCCCCCAATGCCGGGCAAGAGGATCCATGCTTAGGGCAGCACGGTAGCACAAGTGGATAGCACTGTGGCTTCACAGCGCCAGGGTCCCAGGTTCGATTCCCGGCTGGGTCACTGTCTGTGTGGAGTCTGCACGTTTTCCCCGTGTGTGCGTGGGTTTCCTCCGGATGCTCCGGTTTCTTCCCACAGTCCAAAGATGTACAGGTTAGGTGGATTGGCCATGATCAATTGTCCTTAGTGTCCAAAAAGGTGAGGAGGGGTTATTGGGTTACGGGGATTGGGTGGAAGTGAGGGCTGAAGTGGGTCGGTGCAGACTCAATAAGCCGAATGGCCTCCTTCTGCACTGTATGTTCTATGTCTATGTCTACTCCAGACAGGGTTGAATGGCCAGAGCCCTGACCGTGAAGGTCTACAGAAGGGTTCCCCCTTCATCTGAATGCCCATACCAGCTTTAGGAGTCTTCAGTGTTTTTGTTTGGGTGCCTCCATGTTCAACCACCCTCTGACCTCCCTCAGCTCCGCCCCCCCCCCCTCCACAGTGGATCTGACGAGGCTCCAGAGCTGTTTGCTCCCTGATTGGGTCTCCTGTATCGGGTACCCGCCAGTGCCCTTGATTGGATGGCAAAGGTACAGAGAGCCAATTAAGAGGCTGCGTCCTGAGGACGAGGACCAATCCCGCAATCAGAAAGTCCAGGCTCAGGAGCACGACATTGGGGCCCATAGGAAAACCCAGCCCTCTGCTCCCCACATGTTTCTGGAATGTTCTTTGCATCCTCTACTGAGAACACAGGTAGGCATTAAGTAATTGTTTGGCATCTCCTCCATGATGTACCGTCAATGACCACGAGACGAGACTGGTGAAACAATTGAGGCTTTATTGCACAAGATGTTGTGCCTCCTGCAGCTGGAACCAGAATGGGAGCAGCGCAGGAGAGCGTACACTTTTATACATCGCCTGCTGGGAGGAGCCAGCAGGTAGGGATTTACTGTAATACCCGTAATACACGGGCAGTGCCGTAATACATACAATATATCACCAGTGGTGTTTACCACATTCACCCCCTGTTAAAAAAGAGTCCGGCAGGGGTGACGAAAACATTACAGATTAAGTCTGTCGGGGGCTTTGACCCTCCGCTGCGATCGCCTCAGTCCTGGTGGTGATGTGGGCGCCGACCTGGTCCCCTGCGACTCCGGGAGCGTGTTGTCCTCGTCTTCGTCACCCCTGAGTGGATCCAGTGGGAGGACGGATCCTGCTGGGGCGGGGGCTGCGGTGAGGTTCGCTGGAGGGCGGGTGGGTGGCGCAGGGGTGAATGAGGCAACCGGGGGGGGGAAGGAGCGGTGTCAGGTTGGGGGTTGTGGGTGGGGACCCAGCGGGTGCCAAGAGGGAGACTGTGGGTTCGCATGGAGGAGGTGGACTTTCTCAACCAAGGGATCCAATTTATGGCTCCTCACATGCTTCTGGAGGAGGACGGGTCCAGGATCTGTCAGCCATGTTGGGAGCGAGACCCCGGAGGTGGACTTCCTAGGGAAGGCAAACACACGTTCGTGAGGGGTCTCATTAGTAGCGGTGCACAGGAGCGACCGGATGGAGTGGAGCGCGTCGGCGTGGACCTCCTGCCAGAGGGAGACCGGGATATTCCTAGACCGCAAGGCCAGCAGGACGGCCTTCAGACCGTCCTGTTCTCCCTCTCCACCTGCCTGTTTCCCCGGGGGTTGTAGCTGGTCGTCCTGCCCGAGGCGATGCCCTTGCTGAGCAGGAACTGACACAGCTCATCGCTCATGAAAGAAGATCCCCGATCGCTGTGGATGTAGGTGGTGAAACCGAACAGAGTGAAGATGCTGTGCAGGGCTTTAATGACCCTGGCAGTAGTCATGTCAGGGCATGGGATGGCGAAGGGGAACCGGGAGTACTCGTCAATTACGTTGAGGAAGTACACGTTGCGGTCGGTGGAGGGGAGGGGCCCTTTGAAGTCTATGTTGAGGCGCTCAAAGGAGCGGGAGGCCTTCACCAGATGTACTCGATCTGGCAGGTAGAAGTGCGGCTTGCACTCTGCGCAGACTTGGCAGTCTCTGGTGACGGTCCTGACCTCCTCGATGGAGTAGGGCAGGTTGCGGGCCTTGATAAAATGGAAGAGGTGGGGGAGGACGTAGAGCCTGAAGTTGCTGAACTCTACGCCCTGAACGGTGAGGGTCATGACACAGTACCCCCGGATTTCAACGGAATGGGATCTGGAGGCCAGGGAGATTTTCTGGGTGGCGGGGTGTACCGTGAGGGGGCAGCGCCTTACCGTAGCAGGATGGATGAAACTCTCTGTGCTCCCGGAGTCAAAGAGGCAGGTCGTCTTGTGGCCGTTGATCTTCACCGTCGTCGTAGCAGTCGCAAGGTTGCGGGGCTGAGACTGATCCAGGGTGATGGAGGCGAGCTGCGGAAGATGTTGGGACGTCCCGGGCTGATCAGCGGTGGTGGCGCGGTCCAAAATGGCGCAGAAGATGGCGGCGCCCACGGGCCGCACGTGTCTTGCGCTGGAGAAGATGGCGGTGCCCCTGGATCGCACGTGGGGGCTGTAGTAATGCAGGGCCTGGAAACAGCGGCGACCGACCGGGCCTGGCAAACGGAAACAAAGTGTCTGTTCTTCCCACACCCGTTGCAGGTCGCGCTCCGCGCCGGGCAGCGCTGCCTGGGGTGTTTATTCTGTCCACAAAAATAACACTTGGGCCCCCCAGAGTTGGCTGGCTGCCGCGCGGCGCAGGCTTGCGGTGAGCTGGAGTCGGCAGCTGGTGGGGCCCACGATGCCCACAAGGGTGCCGCGCGGTCGGGGGTGTAGGCCTCCAGATTACGGGTGGCCACTTCTAGTGAATTGGCAAGCTGCCTAGTCTCCGCAAGATCGAGCGTACCCCCTTCCAATAGTCGCTGGCGAATGTACTAGATATAAGCGTCTAATAGTTCGGTGTGTTGGACTGCCGAAACTGCCGGGCAGTCACAGTTCCTACCAAGAATCTGTCGGGCCCGCAAGAAATCATCCAGAGTCTCCCCCGGGAGTTGCCGTCTCGTGGCCAGGAGGTGCCTGGCGTACACTTGATTCACCGGCTTAACGTAATGTCCCTTCAGGAGCGTCATCGCTGCTGTGTAGCTGGGCGCACCCCGGATGAGGGGAGAAATGTCAGGGCTGACCCGTGAGTAGAGGATTGGAGCTTCTGTGGGTCCGGGAGTTCTTCAGTGGCTGCTCTGAGGTAGCCTTCGAAGCAGGCTAGCTAGTGGTCGAAGGTGGACGTGGCCTTGGCTGCGTGAGGGCTCAGCTCCAGGCGATTAGGCTTGATTATGATGTTCATCTTTTAAAATCTTGTGCAATAAATTGACGTACTGTCAATGACCTCGAGATGAAAATGGTGAAACAATCGAGGCTTTATTGCACAAGATGTTGAGCCTCCTGGAACCAGGATGGGAGCAGCGCAGGAGAGCATACACTTTTATACATCGCCTGCTGGGAGGAGCCAGCAGGCTGGGATTTACTGTGGTACCTGTAATACAATGGCAGTACCGCAATACATACGACATATCACTAGTGGTGTTTACCCCACTCCATTCCCCATTATAATGTCTCCTACCTCACCCTCGATTGGGGCCCACATTTATTTTCCAAGCGCTCTTTTCTCCCACTTGCAGAACCTCTTGAAATCTTTTTTTCATATCTCCGGCTAGTTTACTCGCATAATTTAGTTTTTACCTCTTTAGTCATCCTTCGTTGATTATTGAAACATTCTCAATCCTCAGGCCGTTAATGCTCTTTTTAGCAACATTACAGACTTCTCCTGTAATCAGATAGACCAGGTCAGCCAGAACGTCTCTCTCGTTACGATTGCTTCATTTTTGACTATTTTTCCCTGATGTGGTCTTAGTTGCCAATGCCTTATATTCTCGCGTAGGATCCTTAAGGTGCAGAAGGAGGCCATTCGGCCCATCGAGTCTGCACCAAGCCTCTGAAATAGGACCCTACCTAGGCCCACTCCCCATCCCCGTTACCCCACCTAACCTAAGGGACATTTAAGGCGCAATTTGGCATGGCCAATCCACCTAACCTCCTTTGGAATGTGGGAGGAAACGGGAGCACGGGGAGACAGTCACCCAAGGCCGGGATTGAACCCGGGTCCCTGGCGCTGTGAGGCAGCAATGCTAACCACTGTGCCACCCAGCCGCCCACTATTAAACTCTGCCCCTTTGTGACATAATCTACTTAATTTTAACAAAATAGCTGCTCTGTTATAAACATCTTGCTAGCTGAATCCTGCTTCCCCAGATCAGTTTAAAGCCCATTTCACTGCCCCAGATAGTCAGTTCAAGAGAACACAAGTACTCGGCCAGTTTAACAAGAGTCCATTCTAATAGAACAACACCTCTCTCTAATGGGTGCCATTCACCCATGCAATTCCTGTTTCCCATCACTGTCACATTACTTCTGACTGAGCTGTCTCCCAACAATACCACATTCCAAAGGCGGCATGTTGCGCAGTGGTTAGCACTGGGACTGCGGCGCTGAAGACCCGGGTTCAAATCCCGGCCCTGGGTCGCTGTCCATGTGGAGTTTGCACATTCTCCCCGTGTCTGCGTGGGTTTCGCCCCCACAACCCAAAGATGTGCAGGTTAGGTGGATTGGCCATGCTAAATTGCCCCTTAATTGGGAAAAAAAAATAATTGGGTACTCTAAATTTATATTAAAAAAAACAATACCACATTCTTGCCGACTGTACTGTCTCCTAACACTACCACATTCTTGCCGACTGTACTGTCTCCTAACACTACCACATTCTTGCCGACTGTACTGTCTCCTAACAATACCACATTCTTGCCGACTGTACTGTCTCCTAACAATACCACATTCTTGCCGACTGTACTGTCTCCTAACAATACCATATTCTTGCCGACTGTACTGTCTCCTAACAGTACCACATTCCTGCCGACTGTACGGTCTCCTAACACTACCACATTCCTGCTTACTGTACTGTCTCCTAACACTACCACATTCCTGCCGACTGTACTGTCTCCTAACACTACCACATTCCTGCTTACTGTACTGTCTCCTAACACTACCACATTCCTGCCGACTGTACTGTCTCCTAACACTACCACATTCCTGCCGCCTGTACTGTCTCCAAACACTACCACATTCCTGCTGACTACTGTCTCCTAACACTACCACATTCCTGCTGACTGTACTGTCTCCTAACACTACCATATTCCTGCCGACTGTACTGTCTCCTAACACTTCCACATTCCTGCCGACTGTACTGTCTCCTAACACTACCACATTCCTGCCGACTGTACTTTCTCCTAACACTTCCACATTCCTGCCGACTGTATTGTCTCCTAACACTACCACATTCCTGTCGACTGTACTTTCTCCTAACACTACCACATTCCTGCCGCCTGTACTGTCTCCTAACACTACCACATTCCTGCTGACTGTACTGTCTCCTAACACTACCACATTCCTGCTGACTGTACTGTCTCCTAACACGACCACATTCCTGCTGACTGCACTGCGCCCTATCACTACCACGTTCCTGCTGACTGTAATGTCTCCTATCACTACCACATTCCTGCTGACTGTACTGTCTCCTAACACTACCACATTCCCTGACTGTAATGCCTCCTATCATTACCACGTTCCTGCTGACTGTACTGTCCCCTAATACTACCATGTTCCTGCTGACTGTACTGTCCCCTATCACTATCACGTTCCTGCTGACTATAATGTCTCCTATCATTACCACATTCCTGCTGACTGTACTGCCCTCTATCACCAAATTCCTGCTGTCTGTATTGTCTCTTAACACTACCACATTCCTGCTGACTGTACTGTGCCCTATCACTACCACGTTCCTGCTGACTGTAATGTCTCCTATCACTGCCATGTTCCTGCTAATTGTACAGTCCCCTATCACTACCACATTCCTGCTGACTGTAATGCCTCCTATCACTACCACGTTCCTGCTGACTGTATTGTCTCCTATCACTACCGTGGATCCTGTTGACTGAACTGTCCCCTATCACTACCATGTTCCTATTGACTGTAATGACTCCTATCACTACCGTGGATCCTGTTAACTGTACTGTCCCCTATCACTACCACGTTCCTACTGACTGTACTGTCTCCTATCACTACCACGTTCCTACTGACTGTCCTGTCCCCTGTCACTACCACGTTCTTGCTGCCTGTACTGTCTCCTATCACTACCACGTTCCTACTGACTGTATTGTCTCCTATCACTACTGTGGATCCTGCTGACTGTACTGTCCCCTGTCACTACCACGTTCCTGCTGCCTGTACTGTCTCCTATCACGACCCCAACCCTGCCGCCTGTACTGTCTCCTATCACTACCACATTCCTGCTGCTTGTACTGTCCCCTATCACTACCACGTTCCTGTTGACTGTACTGTCCCCTATCACTACCACATTCCTGTTGACTGTACTGCCCCCTATCACTACTACGTTCCTGTTGACTGTACTGCCCCCTATCACTACCACATTCCTGTTGACTGTACTGTCCCCTATCACTATCACATTCCTGTTGACTGTACTGCAGACGACACAAAGGTTGGTGGAATTGCGGATAGCGATGAGGACTGTCTGAGGATACAGCAGGATTTAGATTGTCTGGAGACTTGGGCGGAGAGATGGCAGATGGAGTTTAACCTGGACAAATGTGAGGTAATGCATTTTGGAAGGGCTAATGCAGGTAGGGAATATACAGTGAATGGTAGAACCCTCAAGAGTATTGAAAGTCAAAGAGATCTAGGAGTACAGGTCCACAGATCACTGAAAGGGGCTACACAGGTGGAGAAGGTAGTCAAGAAGGCATACGGCATGCTTGCCTTCATTGGCCGGGGCATTGAGTATAAGAATTGGCAAGTCATGTTGCAGCTGTATAGAACCTTAGTTAGGCCACACTTGGAGTATAGTGTTCAATTCTGGTCGCCACACTACCAGAAGGATGTGGAGGCTTTAGAGAGGGTGCAGAAGAGATTTACCAGAATGTTGCCTGGTATGGAGGGCATAAGCTATGAGGAGCGATTGAATAAACTCGGTTTGTTCTCACTGGAACGAAGGAGGTTGAGGGGCGACCTGATAGAGGTATACAAAATTATGAGGGGCATAGACAGAGTGGATAGTCAGAGGCTTTTCCCCAGGGTAGAGGGGTCAATTACTAGGGGGCATAGGTTTAAGGTGAGAGGGGCAAAGTTTAGAGTAGATGTACGAGGCAAGTTTTTTACGCAGAGGGTAGTGGGTGCCTGGAACTCACTACCGGAGGAGGTAGTGGAGGCAGGGACGATAGGGACATTTAAGGGGCATCTTGACAAATATATGAATAGGATGGGAATAGAAGGATACGGACCCAGGAAGTGTAGAAGATTGTAGTTTAGTCGGGCAGTATGGTCGGCACGGGCTTGGAGGGCCGAAGGGCCTGTTCCTGTGCTGTACATTTCTTTGTTCTTTGTTCTTTGTTTGCCCCCTATCACTACTACGTTCCTGTTGACTGTACTGCCCCCTATCACTACCACGTTCCTGTTGACTGTACTGTCCCCTATCACTACCACGTTCCTGTTGACTGTACTGTCCCCTATCACAACCACGTTCCTGTTGACTGTACTGTCCCCTATCACTACCACATTCCTGTTGACTGTACTGCCCCCTATCACTACTACGTTCCTGTTGACTGTACTGCCCCCTATCACTACCACGTTCCTGTTGACTGTACTGTCCCCTATCACTACCACGTTCCTGTTGACTGTACTGCCCCCTATCACTACCACGTTCCTGTTGACTGTACTGTCCCCTATCACTACCACGTTCCTGTTGACTGTACTGCCCCCTATCACTACCACGTTCCTGTTGACTGTACTGCCCCCTATCACTACCACGTTCCTGTTGACTGTACTGTCCCCTATCACTACCACGTTCCTGTTGACTGTACTGCCCCCTATCACTACCACGTTCCTGTTGACTGTACTGTCCCCTATCACTACCACATTCCTGTTGACTGTACTGCCCCCTATCACTACTACGTTCCTGTTGACTGTACTGTCCCCTATCACTACCACATTCCTGTTGACTGTACTGCCCCCTATCACTACCGCATTTCTTGTCAGTCCCCTCAATTGAATCATTTTCAGGAGCAGAGATGCCAGGGGGAGTTTGCACGACCACATCGCAGCTCCTTTCTAACCCACACAAATACAACTACCTGGAAAGACGGAGACTCTTTCACATTTCAAGTGCAGTTTCTTTATCTGTCTAAGTTACAGCTACGCTGATCACTAATCTGATCTGAACCCTAACCTAACTCAACGGGTGTGACCGCCCCTTGGTTGTAAGAGTGTGAGTAACTCTCCCCCCTCCCTGATACCTTTCAGCGTCCTCAGCTCGCACTCCAGCTCAACAACTCTGAATCTTAGTTCCCCGAATTGCAGACACTTACTGGCGATGTCGGCCGCAGTGATCACAAACAATGGGCAAATTGCCTGCACTTCCTCTCCAACTAACCCCATTTTACACACTGAATTCATTAACATAGGATCATTTCAATTGGCTCATTTTGAAACTATGAACTGAAAGCATAGGTTCCGAGTACAAAATACTCCCTGTCTCTGGAATATTCAAACTGCATTAAAGGTAAAAGAAACATCTCCAGGCGTCTCTGCATTGAATTCTCACCAAATTCACAAGTACACACCCTGTTTGGCCTGTGGTTATCCTCTCTGCCTTTCATGTTGTTCAAAGGAGACCCCAGTCAGTTAAATGTATCTTGACAGTGAGAACCTTTCAGTTTTGGCAGGGTCTTCCCACCACCCTCCCTCGTGCCTTGATAGCCTTTTAATAACACGACAATTCAGAACTTTCCAGAGTTCAATGTTTTTTTTCATTTGTTCATGGAATGTGAGCGTTACTGGTTAAACCAGCATTCATTACCCATCCCTAATTGCCCTTGAGAAGGTGGTGGGGAGCTGCCTTCTTGAATCGCTGCAGTCCGTATGGTGTAGATAGACCCACTGTGCTGTAAGGGAGGGAGTTCCAGGATTTCGACCCACCACAGTGAAGGAACAGCTGATATATTCCCAAGTCAGGATGGTGGGTTACTTGGAGGGGAACCTCCAGGTGGTGCTGGTGTTCCCAGGTATCTTATCCCCTTATCCCTCGAGAGGGTAGAGGTCAAGGATTTGGAAGATGCTGTCTAAGGAGCCTTGGTACACACTGTTGCCATTGTGAATCATTAGTGGAAGGAGTGGATGTTTAAGGTGGTTGATGAGGCGCCAATCAAGCCGTCTGCATTGACCTCGATGGTGTCGAGCTTCTTGAGTGTTGTTGGAGCTGCACTCATCCAGGCAAGTGGAGAGTATACCATCACACTCCTGACTTGTGGAGAGGCCTTTGGGAGTCAGGGGGTGAGTTACTCACTGCAGCGTTTCCAGCCTATGGCCTGCTGTTGCAGCCGCAGTATTTATATGGCTGGTCCAGTTCAGTTTCTGGTTAATGACGAGCCCCCAGGATGTTGATCGTGGGAGATTCAGTGATGGCAATGTCACTGAATGTCAAGGGGAGGTGGTTGGCTTTTCAAGTGTTCCGTGGCTGGTAAGGAGACTGAGAGGATTGAGGGAGGACCCCTGTCCATTGGCGGCTGCTAATGTGTGCTCTGACGGATTCTGAAGAAGTTTAGCATAACCTTTCTATTCTATCCCTCTGGAAATACATCCCGTGGTTTCCTTTGATATCTTTTTAAAAATATATATATTTGTTCAAGTTTTTCAACCAATTTTCAACAACCCCCCCCCCCCCACCCCAACAAAAAGAAAGCAACAAGAACACAAGTAGAAATTATACATTGGATTTCCCCCATATACAGTAACCCCCCATGTAACAGTAATAATCACAAATAGGGAAAACCCCCACCTTAACCCGAACGCCCCCCCCTCCCTCCACCCCCCCCCCTCCCCCGCCCCTGGGCTGCTGCTGCTGCTGACCTCCTCCTAACACTCCGCGAGATAGTCTAGGAACGGTTGCCACCGCCTGAGGAACCCCTGCACAGACCCTCGCAAGGCAAACTTTATCCTCTCCAGCTTGATGAACCCTGCCATGTCATTGATCCAAGCTTCCACACTCGGGGGCTTCGCATCTTTCCATAGTAGCAAAATCCTCCGCCGGGCTACCAGGGACGCAAAGGCCAGAATACCGGCCTCTTTCGCCTCCTGCACTCCCGGCTCGTCCATTACCCCAAATAATGCCAATCCCCAGCTCGGCTTGACCAGGGCATTCACCACCTTGGACATAGTCCTCGCAAAACCCCTCCAAAACCCATCCAGCGCCTGACACGACCAGAACATATGGACGTGGTTTGCCGGGCTCCCCTAGCACCTCCCACATCTGTCCTCCACTCCAAAGAACCTACTCAGCCTCGCCCCTGTCATATGTGCTCTGTGAGTAACTTTGAACTGTATTCGGCTGAGCCTGGTGCAAGAGGAGGAAGAATTAACCCTACTCAGGACATCAGCCCACAGACCCTCATCTATCTCCTCCCCAAGCTCCTCCTCCCACTTGCCCTTTAACTCCTCCACCGAGGCCTCCTCCTCTTCCTGCAGCTCCTGATAAATCACCGAAACCTTGCCTTCTCCAACCCATACACCCGAAATCACCCTGTCCTGAATCCCACGTGCCGGAAGCAGCAGGAATTCCCTCACCTGCTACCTCACAAACGCCCTCACTTGCATGTACCTGAAAGCGTTTCTCGGGGGTAGCCCAAACTTCTCCTCCAGCACCCCCTAGGCTCGCAAACGTCCCATCAATGTACAAATCCCCCATTCTTCTAATCCCTGCCCGATGCCAGCTCCGAAACCCCCCATCCATCCTTCCCGGGATGAACCGATGGTTCTCCCGGATCGGGGACCAAACCGAGGCCCCCACCTCACCCCTGTGTCGCCTCCACTGCCCCCAGATCTTCAGCATCGCCGCCACCACCGGACTCGTGGTGTACATTGTCGGCGAGAGCGGCAATGGTGCCCTCAGGCTCGTGCCCACACAGGACACCATCTCTAACCTCTTCCACGCCGCCCCCTCTCCCTCCATTATCCACTTACGGATCATCGCCACATTGGCTGCCCAATAATAGCCACACAAATTCAGCAGCGCCAGCCCCCCCGCTGTCCCTGCTATGCTCCAGAAACACCCTCTTCACCCACGGGGTCTTATTCGCCCACACAAATCCCATGATGCTCCTGCTTATCCGTTTGAAAAAGGCCTTGGGGATCAAAATGGGAAGGCACTGGAACACAAAGAGAAACCTCGGGAGGACTGTCATTTTGACCGACTGCACCCCACCCGCAAGTGAGAATGGCTGCATATCCCACCTTTTAAAATCCTCCTCCATCTGCTCCACCAACCACGTCAAATTAAGCTTGTGCAGGGCCCCCCAACTCCTAGCTACTTGGATCCCCAGGTACCGAAAGCTCCTTTCTGCCCTCTTCAGCGGTAACTCATCTATCCCCCTTCCCTGGTCCCCTGAATGCACCACAAAGAGCTCACTCTTCTCTACGTTGAGTTTATACCCTGAAAAGTCCCCAAACTCCCTAAGGATCTGCATGACCTCCGCCATCCCCTCCACTGGATCCGCAACATACAACAACAGGTCATCGGCATACAACGACACCCGGTGTTCCTCTCCCCCCCCCCCCCCCCCCTCCCCCCCACCCCACCCCGAACCAATCCCCTCCATTTCCTGGACTCCCTCAGTGCCATGGCCAGCGGCTCAATTGCCAGTGCAAACAACAAGGGGGATAAGGTCTCGTCCCCCGGTACAGCTGAAAGTACTCCGACCTCCGCCGGTTCGTAGCCACACTCGCCACCGGGGCTCTATATAGCAGTCTGACCCAACTGATGAACCCCTCCCCCAACCCAAACCTCCGCAACACTTCCCAAAGATACTCCCACTCCACCCGATCAAAGGCCTTCTCCGTGTCCATAGCTGCCACTACCTCCGCTTCCCCCTCCACCGGGGGCATCATAATCACATTGAGGAGCCTCCGCACATTTGTATTTAGCTGCCTAACCTTCACAAATCCCATCGGGTCCTCATGAATCACCCCCGGGACACAGTCCTCAATTCTCATAGCCAGCACCTTCGCCAGCAACTTAGCGTCAACATTGAGGAGCGAGATCAGTCTATAAGACCCACATTGCAATGGATCCTTGTCCCGCTTCAAGATCAAAGAAATCAGCGCCCTGGACATTGTTGGGGGCAAGGTCCCCCATTCCCTCGCCTTATTAAAAGTCCTCACTAGCAACGGGCCCAGCAGGTCCACGTATTTCCTGTAAAATTCAACCGGGAACCCATCCGGCCCCGGGGCATTCCCCGCCTGCATGTTCCCCAGCTCCTCCAGCCCAATCGGCACCCCCAAACCAGCCACCTCCTCCACCCTCGGGAACCTCAGCTGATCTAGGAATTGTTGCATCCCCTCCTCCCGCGCTGGGGGCTCAGACCTGTACAGATCCCCATAGAAGTCCCTAAATACCACGTTTATTCTCACCGCACTCCGCACCGTATTCCCCCCTCTATTCTTAACTCCACCAATCTCCCTCGCTGCCTCCCTCTTACGAAACTGATGTGCCAGCATCCAACTCGCCTTCTCCCCATACTCATAAACCGCCCCTAGAAAGGTCCAGTGTTGGGTCCAGCACCGTGTTGAAGTCCCCCCCCATTATTAAGCTTCCTCCCTCCAGATCCGGAATCCGACCCAGCATGAGTTTCATAAATCCGACATCATCCCAATTCGGGGCATATACGTTCACCAGTACCACCCGCACCCCCTGCAACCTACCACTCACCATCACATATCGACCTCCATTATCCACTACAATATTCATTGCCTCAAACAACACCCGCTTTCCCACCAGTATTGCAACCCCTCTGTTCTTCGCATCCAGCCCTGAATGAAAGACCTGCCCTACCCATCCCTTTCTCAGCCTAACCTGATCTGCCACCTTCAGATGTGTCTCCTGGAGCATCACCACGTCTGCCTTCAGTCCCTTTAAGTGCGCGAACACCCGGGCCCCCTTGACCGGCCCGTTCAGGCCCCTCACATCCAAAGTCAGCAGTCGGATCAGGGGGCTACTCGCCACCCCGCCCCGCCGACTAGCCATCTCCTTTTCTAGGCCAGCCACGTGCCCGCGCCCCCTCCAGGCCCCCAGGCGGCGGACCCTCGCCCCGACCACCTCTCCTACTTCCAGCTCCCCTTTGGCCAGTGCAGCCAAACAACCCAGTTCCCCCCCCCCTCCCCCCTCCCTCCCCCCTCCCCCTTCCCACCCCGCTAGATCCTCATCTAGCCATTTTGCTCCCCCCATTAAACTCCCGTAAGTCAGCTGACTCCTGCTGACCCCGGCCACTCCCGCCATTCCATCGACCCCCCAGTGTGAGAGTCCCCCCACCCCTTGGCAGTCAGTGTGCGCTCCTCTCCAGCACTGCCCTTCCCCCCCCACCCCCCCGGCCCCGCCCCCATCCTTCCCTAGCGCGGGAAAAAGCCCACGCTTTCCGTCTGAGCCGGCCCCGCCCCCTCTGGCGCAGCTCCTTTTTGCGGCCTTACCCCAACTCCCCATCCCCGGGCCTCCACCCCCCCCTTCCTCCGTGGGGCCCTACCCCTCCAACACCGACACCCACACTTTCCCACAGCCCCCACATCAAATCCATTCACCCATCCCCACCCAGCACCGAAACAAAAAGAACATTCCCCAAACGCAGTAAACGCGGTAAACATCCCCCCACGACAAACTCTCAATTTGAGTCCAACTTTTCAGTCTGTATAAAGTTCCATGCCTCATCGGGCATTTCTAAATAGTGGTGCCGATCTTGGAACGTGACCCACAATCGCGCTGGCTGCAACATCCCGAACTTCACCCCCTTCCGATGGAAAACCGCCTTAGCCCGGTTAAAACCAGCCCTCTTCTTAGCCACCTCTGCACTCCAGTCCTGGTAGATTCGGATCTCCGTGTTCTCCCACCTGCTGCTCCGCTCTTTTTTGGCCCATCTCAGGACACACTCTCTGTCCATAAAGTGGTGGAACCTCACCACCACAGCCCTTGGCGGCTCGTTGGCTTTGGGTCTCCTTGCCAGGACCCGATGAGCCCCATCCAGCTCCAGGGGCCTCGGGAAAGCTCCCGCGCCCATCAGCGAATTGAGCATCATGCCCATATATGCCTCGGCATCGGGCCCCTCCACTCCTTCAGGGAGACCCAGAATCCGAAGATTCTTCCTCCTCGACCTATTCTCCAGGTCCTCAAATTTTTCCTGCCACCTCTTGTGCAGCACCTCGTGCGCCTCCACCTTCACCGCCAGGCCCAAGATCTCGTCCTCGTTCTCCGATGCTTTTTGCCGCACCTCCTGGATCGCCGCCCCTTGGGCCTTCTGGGTCTCCACAAGCTTCTCAATCGACGCCTTCATTGGCGCCAGCATTTCTGTCTTCAGCTCCGCAAAGCAGCGTTTAAGGAATTCCTGCTGCTCCTGCGACCACTGCGCCCACGCTGCTTGGTCTCCCCCCGCCGCCATCTTGCTTTTCCTCCCTCGCACTTTCTGCTGCACCAGGATCACTTTCTTGACTGCTCCACTCCTGGTCCAATCCATATAATGTCGGGGGAACCGTGCTGTCACCTTCCCACACTGGGAGCCGTCGAACAATTGCCGTTGGGGCCCCTCTGATGAGCCCAAAATCCGTTCCCGGTGGGAGCTGCCAAACGTGCGACCTACCTAGGCATAGCCGCAACTGGAAGTCTTCCGTTGATATCTTAGGGTCTTATTAACCTGTGCCGCTCTCTTTAGTGCTTTGTGTGTTTGTACTCCTTGATCAATTGATTCCTCGGCCCCATTTGGACTCTGATGACATGCCCATTCTGCAAGTTGAATGTCTTCCTGTATTTTGAGGTAGTATTCCTTAGGATTTCCTCAGCAAATGTTGACATATCTCCGACTCCTGAATCCAAATCCTTGGCCTTAATGGTGAACAGTAGTGACCTCGACACCAAGCCTTGCGGAATGCCATCTCCCACATTCCAGGAGTTTGGGTCAACTATGGTAAATCCCGAGTCTCCATTTTGTACTTTGCAGCCAGCTTGATAGCTCTTCTGTGAATTGTTCCCTGGTTCCTGTCCCTGCCGGGGGGGTTGGGGGGGGGGGGGGGGGGGGGAAGAGGGGCGCTTCACCAAGAAACGGGTGCGGTGGGACAGAGAATCCTGCCACTGATGTTGGTTGGGTGAAAGCTGACTCTGCATTGGACATGCAAGGATTGCAATGGGGAGGGAGCTCATGATGTTGAGCTGAGGGCCGAGGCTGGGAACTGTTTGACAGTGTTCGAAGTTCAGGCCCTCTGGTGTCAAGCAGAATGACTGGGATTTCTGTACGACTTATCACATCCCTCAGAAATCATAGAATTTACAGTGCAGAAGGAGGCCCATCGATTCTGCACCGGCCCTTGGAACGAGCACCCTACCCAGGCCCACACCTCCACCCTTTCCCCGTAACCCCATCTAACCTTTTTGGACACTAAGGACAATTGATCATGGTCAATCCACCCATCTTTGGACTGTGGGAGGAAACCGGAGCACCCGGAGGAAACCCACGCAGACACGGGGAGAACGTGCAGACTCCGCACAGACAGTGACCCAAGCCGGGAATCGAACCTGGGACCCTGGAGCTGTGAAGCAACTGTGCTAACCACTGTGCTACCGTGCTTCCCAAATAAACCAAAGTAACACTCAACACTTTCAATATTAATGCTCGAATCTCTCGATTAGGTTCCAGTCACCCGGAAGCCTGTCAGTCCAAGTTCAAACCATCCGGGTTCGCTAACAGGTTCCAACCTTCAACTCACTCCTGGTATCTGTTTTTCTGTATAATAAACCCTCACAAACTCCTCAATTAGATTCCAGCCCGTATCTCACTCCTTGGTATCCTTCAGAATCACCAAAACTCCTTGATCAGGTTTCAGCCTTTGACTGATTTCTGGGCATCTGTCATTTTGTAAGTAAATAGATCCCCTCAATTAGATTACAGCCAGCATCTTACTCCGGGGTCTCTTATATTTTAGAGATAAGCATTCATAACATTCCTCAATTGAATTCCAGCCTGTAAATCACCCCAATGTTTTCGATATTCTGCATATAAACCACTAAATGTCTTTGGTTAGATTTCAGCTTGGAACTCACAGCCAGACATCCGTTTTCTCATGTTTAAACTAGGCAAAAAACCCTTGATTAGATTCCTGCCTTCTCACCGCTCCCAGTTATCTGCTGTTCTTTTTAAAATTTCCAATTAAGGTGCAATTTAGCATGGCCAATCCACCTACTCTGCACATCTTTTGCGGGTGGGGGGGTGAGACCACATAGACCCGGGGGTTATCTGCTGCTCTACATATAAACTGGGTAAACCTGTTGATGAAATTGCAACTTACTCTCAGGTATCTGCAATTTGAGAACTGGGCCAATCTGATTAATGAGTGGGGCTGGGAGCTTGGTGTATGCGTGGGAATTTAGTACAGAGCATGGAGGAGGTGCCAAACTTTTTATATCTGGAACAATAGTCAATAAGTAAACAAATACAGTGAAACGTGTAGGGTCTGATGTTGCAGTTAAAGAGAAGGGAGTGGCAAACCTCAAAGGGATTGAGATAAACAACTAGGTAATTACCCAAATATCTCTTGAGTGGGGAGTCTTAACTTTAAATGAGTGAGCATTTAATAAGGATTAGAAAAGATTTAAATACATGAATTAAAGGAAAGCGAAGTAAGCGATTAAATTCCAACTGAACTTGGGAACAGGAGTAGGCCTATCCCGCCATTGAATGAGATCATGATTGATCTGTGGCCTAACTCCATAAAATGGGCGTCACGGTAGTACAGTGGTTAGCACAGTTGCTCCACTGCACCACGGTCCCAGGTTCGAATCCCGCTTGGGTGACTGTCTGTGCGGAGTCTGCACGTTCTCCCCGTGTTTGCGTGGGTTTCCTCCGGGTGCTCCGGTTTCCTCCCACAAGTCCCTGAAAGACGTGCTGTGAGATGAATTGGGCATTCTGAATTCTCCCCGTTGTAAGGCGACGAGGGGATTTTCACAGTAACTTCATTGCAGTGTTAATGTAAGAATACTAAAGATTATTAGAGTATTATATATAGGGTAGTGGGTGCATGGAACTCGCTACCGGAGGAGGTGGTGGAAGCAGGGACGATAGTGACACTTAAGGGGCATCTTGACAAATACATGAATAGGATGGGAATAGAGGGATACGGACCCAGGAAGTGTAGAAGGTTGTAGTTTAGTCGGGCAGCATGGTCGGCACGGGCTTGGAGGGCCGAAGGGCCTGTTCCTGTGCTGTACATTTCTTTGTTCTTGTTCTTTTATATATCTGCTTTTGGCCCACTTCACAGAAAATAGTGCAGATGAGGCCCTTCAGCCCAGCCAGTCTGCGCCGAGATGTGAAAAATACCTGACCTTCCTCATCCCATTTGCCAACACTTGGCCCATTGCCAAGTGCTCATTTAGGTACATTTTAAAGCATGTGAGGCTACCCGCGTCCACCACCCTCCCAGGCTGTGCATCCCAGACCGTCACCACCCTCTGGGTAAAAATACTTTTCCTCACATCCCTCCTAAACCTCCTGCCCCTCACCTTGAACTTGTGTCCCCTTGTAACACACTTCAATTAAGGGGAACAGCTGCTTCCTCTCCACTCTGTTCATGCCCCTCATCATCATGTACACCCTTAGTACTTTTTCTGAACATAAGTGTATCTATATCAGATTTAAAATTTACAACTGATCTTGCACCAATTGTCATTTGTGAAAGAGAGACCCAAACCTCTCCCACCCTCAGTGTGTAGAAGCTCTACCCAAAACCTCCCTGAAATGTCTGGGGTTAATTTTTAGACTATGCCCCCTAGTTCTTGAACCTCCTGTCATGATATCCATATTAACATATCATGGTGCAATCACACACACACTGATGGACAGGTAGACGGACCAATCAATACACACGCAACATCATAGCCAATCACCAGTGAGAGCACACGCACTAAAAAACAGGGAACACCACAGTTCCCGCTCATTCTACCAGGAGATAGCTCAGAGCACAGAGCTCACAGTGTGGCACTCAGACATACATCATGTGCTGAGTGCCTCTCTAAGATAGTGCTAGGGCTGGGTCCACAGGTTAACTGGTGAAGCACGAAACACAGCCAGAAGTTAACAGTTGTTATTGTACAGAATAATAAAACAGAGTTGTACCATCTACAACCGTGTTGGTTCATTTGTATATCGGACCACCCAACACGACACCTCCAACCAGTGTAAACAGTTTGTCGTTATCTAACCCTGTCTTTTCCTGTTAATGTCTTGAAGACTTTGATCAGATCACCCCTTAAATTCGAGATAAAACAGGCCTAATTTGCACAGTCTCTCCTCATAACTCAACTTCTGTAATCCAGGTATCATTCTTGTAAACCTAGAGTGCATTCCCGCCAAGGTCAAAAACATCCTTCCTGAGGTGTGGTGCCCCGATCTGCTCCACGTGACTCCAAGTGGGGTCTAACCAGGGTTTTGTAAAGCCACAGCATAACTTCTGCATCCTTATATTCCAGTCCGCTAATATAAAGGCCAGCATTCCATCAAGATTCCTTGATTACTTTTTGCACTTGTTTGTGGCATTTTTAAGATCTAAAGGTTTGAAGAGACAGATAATCAGCACAAAAACTGAAAATGCTGAACAATCTCAGAAAGTCTGACAGCATCTGTGGAGAGAGTCAAAACTGGAGAGAACTGGAAATAGGATCAGATTAAAAAAATTTTTTTTCCAATTAAATGGACAATTTAGTGTGACCAATTCACCTACCCTGCACATCTTCGGGTTGTGGGGGTGAAACCCATGTAGACACGGGGAGAATGTGCAAACTCCACATGGACCGTGACCCGGGGCTGGGGTCGAACCGGGGTCTTCGGCGCCGTGAGGCAGCAGTGCTAACCACAGCGCCATCGTGCTGCCCAGGGCCAGATCTATGCTGTAGTGGGCGGGTGGGGGGCTGGATAGAAGGCCAGTGATAAGTGGAGATTGACAAAGATGTTGTGGACAAAAAGACAAAGGGAATGAAAATAGGGATGATTAAGGCTAAGAAGGGTGCTGATTGTGTCAAAGGGCAAGAGGAGCAGTTGGCCCAAGTGGAGTGGGGAGAGGGGGAGTAATGGTGAGGGAAAAACAGATAAATGGAAGAAATGAAAATTATTTGATAGAAATAAAAATGGGGCGAAGGTGGAGGAGAGAGTTGACAGTCTGAAGTTGTCGAACTCAATGTTAACTCCCGAAGGTTGTAACGTGCCTAATCGGAAGGCTGTTCCTCCAGTTTGCGCTGGGCTTTACTGGAACGTTGCAGCAGACCAAGGACGGACATGTGGGTGTGAGAGCAGGATGATGAGTTGAAATGACAACGACAGGAAGGTCTGGGCCCTGCTAGCGGACAGTCTGAAGGTGTTTTGCAAAGCGGTCTCCCAGTCTGCGTTAGCCTCTCCAATGAGGAGTAGACCACATTGTGGGCAGTAAATGCAATAGGCCAGGTTGAAGGATGTGCACATGAAACACTGCCTCACTTGAAAAGAGTTTTTAGGACCTGAGATGATGAGCAGGGAGGAGGTAAAGGGGCAGGTGTTACACCTTCTGCGATTGCATGGGAAGTTGCCGTGGGAAGAGGGTGAGGTGTTGGGGGTGATGGAGGAGTGTACCAAGGTATCCCAGAGGGAATGGTCCCTGCGGAATTCTGATAGGGGGAGTGAGGGGAAGATGAGTTTGGTGGTGGAATCATGCTGGAGTTGGCGGAACAGACGGAGGATGATTCTTTGAATGCGGAGGCTGCTGGGGTGGAAAGTGAGGTCAAGGGGACCCTAATCTGGTTGTGGGAGGAAGGAGAGGGGGTGAGGGCAGAGGCGCGGGAGATGGGTCGGACACGGTTGAGAACCCTGTTGACCACGGTGGGTGGGAAACCACGATTAAGGAAGTCTGTCCCAGTCAGCAACATCTGCAAGAAATGTATGACTCCAGCTCAGAGTCATTCGGCTAGAGTCTACACCAGGTAGATAAGGGAGGAGGAGGAATCATTGGGCAATCTACTCCACAGAAAGCACAGCCACAGGAAGGGGAGGTGTGACTATCATACATCTGGGTTTGGAAAATGTGGGAGAGATAGTGCAGGAAATTTGCTAGACATTGCTCTTGGGCAACAGGTATTTGATACCTCTCGAGAGTGGCCAGAATACTGAGCAAGGCACCAGGAGTCCGAGTGCCGAGGAGTGGCTATGCAGAGGTTGTAATCACTGAGGTTTCTGTAATTGGGGATCCTTTGCATCCAGGATTGAGAGTTCTGAATGTGTCAGGTTGAAGTGCATCTCAAAATGTCAGGGAAAGAAAGGAAGATGGGTATTTTTTTATTCTTAATTGAATGATGGCATTGCTGGCTGGGCTTGCCTTTATTGCTCATCCCTAATTGCCCTTGAACTGAGGGCATCTAAGAATCAACCACACTGCTGTGGATCTGGAGTCACAAGTAGGTCAGACTAGGTCAGGAGGATTTTAAGGTAAGGATGGCAGATTAGTGATGGTATTTTAAAGACAATGGTTTCATGGTCATCATTAGACTTTTAATCATTCAAAGAATCTGAATTCAAATTTCACCAACTGCCATGGTGGGATTTGAACCCAGGTCTCTGGAGCATTACCTTCGGTCTCTGGATTACTAGGCCAGTGACAAAAACACTACGCCACCACATCCCCTTGTTATGTGAGTAGGCCAATGAGCCCCCCAAGCCTGTGTGAAATTTAATGAGATTATTGATGATCTGTCACTTAGCACAATTATTCGCACCACATGATCCATCTTTTTGTCCATAATACAATAAGACATGGGAGCAGAATTAGGCCACTCGGCCCATCGAGTCTGCTCCGCCATTCAATCATGGCTGATATTTTCTCATCCCCATTCTCCTGCCTTCTCCCCATAACCCCTGATCCCCTTATTAATCAAGAACCGATCTATCTCAGTCTTAAAGACACTCAGTGATTTGGCCTCCACAGCCTTCTGCGGCAAAGAGTTCCACAGATTCACCATCCTCTGGCTGAAGAAATTCCTCTTCATCTCTGTTTTAAAGGATCATCCCTTCAGTCTGAGATGGTGTCCTCTGCTTCTAGTTTTCCTACAAGTGGAAACATCCTCTCCACGTCCACTCCATCCAGGCCTTGCAATATCTTGTAAGTTTCAATAAGATCCTCCCTCATCCTTCTAAACTCCAACGAGTACAGACGCAGAGCCCTCAACCGTTCCTCAGACGACAAGTTCTTCATTCCAGGGATCATTCTTGTGAACCTCCTCTGGACCCTTTCCAAGGCCAGCACATCCTTCCTTAGAAAGGGGGCCCAAAACTGCTCACAATACTCCAAATGGGGTTTGACCAGAGCCTTATACAGCCTCAGAAGTACATCCCTGGTCTTGTATTCTAGCCCTCTCGACATGAATGCTAACATTGCATTTGCCTTCCTAACTGCCAAATGAACCTGCTCATTAACCTTAAGAGAATCGTGAACAAGGACTCCCAAGTCCCTTTGTGCTTCTGATTTTCTAAGCATTTCCCCATTTAGAAAATAGTCTATGCCTCCATTTCTCCTTCCAAAGTGCATAACCTCACACTTTTCCACATTGTATTCCATCTGCTACTTCATTGCCCACTCTCCTAGCTTGTCCACATCCTTCTGCAGCCCCTTGCTCCCTCAATACTACCTGTCCCTCTACAGATCTTTGTATCATCTGCAAACTTAGCAACAGTGCCTTCAGATCCTTCTTCCAGATCATTAATGTAACTTGTGAAAAGTTGTGGTCCCAGGACAGACCCCTGAGGCACACCACTAGTCACTGGCTGCCATCCTGAAAAAGACCCCTTTATCTCCACTCTCTGCCTTCTGCCAGTCAGCCAATCCTCTATCCATGCCAGGATCTTACCCTGAACACCATGGGCTCTTAACTTATTTAACAGTCTCCAATGCGGCACGTTGTCAAAGGCCTTCTGGAAATCTAAATAAATCACGTCCACTGGTTCTCCTTTGTCTAACTTCCTTGTTACCTCCTCAAAGAACTCTAACAGATTTGTCAGACATGACCTCCCTTTGACAAAGCCGAGCTGACTCAGTCCTATTTTATCATGCACTTCCAAGTACTTCGCGATCTCATCTTTAATAACAGACTCTAAAATCTTACCAATGACCGAAGTCAGGCTAACCAGCCTATAATTTCTGCCTCCCTCCCTTCTTAAACAGTGGTGTTGCATTAGCCACTTTCCAGTCCTCTGGGACCTTCCTGCCTCCAGTGATTCTTGAAAGGCCATCACTAATGCCTCCACAATTTCCTCAGCTATCTCTTTTAGGACCCTGGGTGTAGTCCATCCGGTCCAGGTGACTTATCCACCTTCAGACCTTTCAGTTTCCCCAGAACCTTCTCCTTAGTAATGGTCACTGCACTCACCTCTGTCCCCTGGTTCTCCTGGAGCTCTGGCATCCCACTGGTGTCTTCCACCGTGAAGACTGATGCAAAGTAACTATTCAGTTCGTCTGCCATTTCTTTGTTTCCTATTATTACTTCTCCAGCCACATTTTCCAGTGATCCAATGTCTATTTTTGCCTCTCTCTTACCTTTTATATATAGAAAAAAAACTCTTCCTATCTTCCTTTATATTACTAGCTAGCTTGCACTCATACTTCATCTTCTCCCCCTTATTGTTTTTTTTTAGTTGTCCTCTGCTCGCTTTTAAAGGCTTCCCAATCCTCTGATTTCCCACTAATGCTCGCCACTTTGTATGCTTTTTCTTTAGCTTTTATGCTGTCCTTGACACCCCTCGTCAGGGGTGGATGCCTTGTCCTCCCCTTAGCATGTTTTATCCTCCTTGGGATGAATTTCTGTTGTGCCTCCCTAATAACCCCCAAAACTCCTGCCATTGCTGTTCCACTGTCTTCCCTGCTAGGCTCCTTTTCCAATTAACTCTGGCCAGCTCCTCCCTCATGTCATTGCAGTTACCCTGATTTAATTGTAATACTGTTACATCTGATTGCAGCTTCTCCCACTCAAACTGCAGGGTAAATTCTATCATATTGTGGTCACTGCTCCCTAAGGGTTCCTTCACCTTAAGTTCCCTCATCAAGTCTGCCTCATTATACATCACCAAATCCAGAATTGCCTGTTCCCTAGTAGGCTCTGTCACAAGCTGCTCCTCAGCTCAACTTTTTCCCCTCATCCTTATAACCCTTGATTGTCTTACTGATGAAAAATCTGTTCATCTCAGCCTTGAACATACTTAACAACCCAGTCCGTTCAGCCCTCTGTGGTAAAGAATTCCACAGATTCACAACCCTCCTCTTCTCTGTCTTAAATGGTTCACTCCTTACTCTGAGATTATGCCCTTTGGTCCTGGACTCTCCTACAAGAGGAAACAACCTCTCAACATCTACCCCATCATCTACCTTGTAAAGCCCCCTGAAAAGCCTATATGTCTCAATAAGGTCGCCTCTCGCTCTTCTAAATTCCAATGAGTACAGACCCAACATACTCAACTACTCCTCACAAGAAAACCCGAGATCAACCTGGTGAATCTTGTCTGGACTGCCTCCTATGCCAGTATATCTTTCCTTTGATAAGGGGACCAAAACTGATCACAGAATTCCAGGTGTGGTCTAACTAGTGCCTTGAACAGGACTTCCCTATTTTTATACTCCATTCCCTTTGAAATAAAGGCCTACATTCCATTTGCCTTCCTAATTACCTGCTGAACCTGCATGCTAGCTTTTTGTGATTTGCCCTTTTGTGCATCCAGTTGCTCCCTAGCTTTGTGTCATTGGCAGATTTAGATCTGTGGCTTTGTATCCCATCAGCTAAGCTGTACATAAGGCCCCAACATAAGGATCCTGGTGGGATCACATCCTGTCCGAGCGGGATCACATCGTACTCACTATTCCTACTCTGTCTCCTGCCAATCAGACAATTTCCAAATAAAGTCAATAATTCACCTTCAATTCAGCTTTGAAAGTCGCCACAGTCCCAGATGACCATAATCACCCTTTCAGTGATTTAACCTGAGGGTTACCGCACCTCAGGAGAGGGACAAGGTTAAGAAGGCGGGGGGGGGGGCCTTCATGGTAACCTTAGCCAATATGGGAGATGAACCCACTCTGTTGATATTGCTCTACACAAACCAGCCATCCAGCCAACTGACAGTCTCCGATGTGGGACTTTATCAAATACCTTCTGGAAGTCCAAGTAAATAACATTACCCTGTCCACTTCTTTAGTCACATCTTCAAAATATTCAGTGAAGATGTATTAACCATGTCTGCCCTTTACAAATCCATACCAAACTTTCTGAGCAGCTGAACATTTTCACCCAACCTTATCCTTCATTATATATGGAGGTGCCGGTGGCAATGGTGCTGGCTTTGATCATTTTGAACTGCTATTCCGAGAGACAGTAGCTACCTTGGAGGTGTTGATATGCTCATTATGTGGAAGAATGAGCCATTCAGAAATGATGGCTTGGACATTAGAAAAACTATCACCTAGGCTATAACACAATAGCCAAGGTCTGTCCATATATGAGCTAATCAATTAACTTCTGTGGAATACTCAATTTTTATGGAGAGAGGTCATGGTATTGGGGTTACCAATCTTAAGTGTCATTTAATACAAAACCTGATTGCTAAGGACACTCTGGAGAAAGAACAACTGCCTCAACGAATCCTGTCTGCTTATATTAGACTGTGGACAGCAGACAGAGAAATTCTAAAGAAGATTTACCCAAGGCAGCATTACCAAGGGGGAAAAAGAACAAGGATTACACTTTAGGAACTACCTCAGTCATGAGCAACAGCAAATAATCCAATCATTTAGATCTTTGTATGTTTGCCTCTTTTTATTTTGTGTACGTGTATATTTTTAATATTCATTCCTGGGTGTGTTTTTAGCACGACAAAAACTAACCCCTTATATTCTGGATAGCTTGTCTGACCTGAGTTCCTTGTAATCAGCAGGTATGCAGTTAAGACATGCACTGAATTAGCACATCCATCCGTACACATTTCAAAACACCTTACGACAACCGAGGATTGGCTGTAACACTTATTTTCACTGACACCATCGCCCTCGTCAGTTTTCAATGATCCCATATTGCTCCTAACCACCCTCTTTTTATTTGCCCCCGAAGGATATTGTCAAATACTTTAGTGTTGATTTTGATATCCTCTTCAACTTTCTTTTCTTGTAGCTGTGTATTTTGTCTACCTTTGCTATTCTTTTGCCACTCCGTCTACAAGTTTGCTGACGACACGACCGTAGTGGGCCGGATCTCGAACAATGATGAGTCAGAATATAAGAGGGTGATAGAAAACCTAGTGGAGTGGTGTAATGACAACAATTTCTCCCTCAATGTCAGCAAAACTGAAAAGCTGGTAATTGACTTCAGGAAGCAAAGTACTGTACACACCCCTGTCAGCATCAACGGGGCCGAGGTGGAGATGGTTGACAGCTTCAAATGCCTAGGTGTGCACATTATCAACAATCTACCCGCCCACGTCGATGCTAATACCAAGAAAGCACAACAGCGCCTATACTTCCTCAGGAAACTAAGGAAATTCGGCATGTCCACATTAACCCTTACCAACTTTTACAGATGCACCATAGAAAGCATCCTATCGGGCTGCATCACAGCCTGGTACGGCAACTGCTCGGCCCAAGACCGTAAGAAACCTCAGAGAGTCGTGAACACAGCCCAGTCCATCACGCAAACCCGCCTCCCATCCATTGATTCTGTCTACACCCCCCCGCTGTCTTGGGAAAGCGGGCAGCATAATCAAAGACCCCTCCCACAAGGCTTAATCCCTCTTCCAACCTCCTCCATCAGGCAGCAGATACAGAAGTCTGAGAACTCACACTAACAGATTCAAAAAACAGCTTCTTCCCCACTGTCACCAGACTCCTGAATGACCCGCTAATCGACTGATCTGATCTCTCCACACATCTTCTCTACTGAGCAGTACTGCACTCCTGTATGCTTCACCCGATGCCTGTGTTTACGAATTTACATTGTGTATTTAATGTCTGCTCTTTGTAATTTTCTTTTCATGTCCGGAATGATCTGTCTGGACTGAATGCAGAACAGTACTTTCCATTGTACTTCGGTACTCCAGACTCTGTGCCACCTTTTACATTTAATGTTGCCTCTTTAGTGGCCCATAGCTGACAATTTTGACACGAGTGACCGAGGAGCTGGATTTTCCAGGTTGGCGCATGGTTCCAATATTGGTCTCAGTTCCAGGTGGGGAAGCCAGAGGTGGCTGGGGTGGGACATGATATTTCCAGAGGCTCCCAATTAAAAACCAGCATAGAAAAAACAATCATTTCAGGCATCACTGGCTGGGTCAGCATTTATTGCCCATCCCTAACTGCCCTCCATTTAGAGGGCATTTTAAGAGTCAACCACATTGCTGTGGGTCTCGAGTCACATGTAGGCCAGACCAGGTAAGGACGGCAGATTTCCTTCCCTAAGGGGCATTAGTGAACCAGATGGGTTTTGATGACAATCGACAGTGGTTTCATGGCCATCGTTTGAGTTTTAATTCCAGATTTTTATTGAATTCCAATTTCGCAATCTGTCATGGTGGGATTTGAACCCTGGACCCCAGATCTTGCCCTGGGTCCCTGGATTACTAGTCCAGTGGCAATTCCACTGCCTCCCCACCACCATACAGGTGCACCATCCAATCAAGGATGGCAGGTAGACCAGGGAGATGTGCGGCCCACTCTGAGTGGGCCTGTGATGTCTGGCCAGCAGTGCCTCTGGGAGGGGTGGGTACTGCAACGGCAAGTAGGAGGGTGTGAGGGTGGATCAGTACAGATACACGATCATATGTCCTGCAAATGGTAGTTTGAAGAGCCCGACAGCAGATAGGACAATCTATGAGGAGGGGGAGCCCTTCCCACTCTGGTTCCATCCATGGTCTTGCCAGCATCATCACTGGGACATACAAAGCCCCCAGCTTTGATGTCTCCCATTGCCCCAGCCTCCTGGTCTTCCCCAGGGAGGCCCCCTCTAGAGAGCTGGTGATCTCCGTGCATAGTGGGAGAGTCCAGTCCAACATATCGAAGATTATGGGCGCGATTCAGTGATTACATTGCGCCCGGCACGGATCCAGGGCACTCGTGCGAGATCCCTAAATCGGGCTCCGCCCGGCTCGATCCAGAGCTCACCCTCAGTGGGCAAGATCCGTATCTGCATATTTAAATAAATACCTGGATGCCTTATGCACCTGACGTCTGTGGGGGGCCAACGGCTGCGTCTGCGAGACATCGGCAGGGCACTGTTTAGCATTGGTTTCCACAGACGTGTACCAGGTATAAAAGCTCCTCTGTGGGGGTCCTTTCAGGCCATTTGAGGCCCCTTGGCGATCAGGGACAGTGCCACCCTGTACTGCCAGGGTGCCCAGGTGGCATTGTCAAGGTGCCTGGGTGCCAGGCTGGCAGTGCCAGGGGCCAGGCCTGTCGAGGCCTTTCCCATAAGAGCGGGGGTGAGGGAGGGTTCAAAAAGGTTGGGGGTGACTTTTATCCCTGCCCACTCTCCAATGTTCTCCCAGAGGGTGTCAGGAAGGGAGGGGAAATGCCTCTGGAAGATATCTCAATGCAATTTCTACCTATTTCCCTGGCTGCCCCACCTCCAACAACATCTCCATGTTTCAATGCATTTAGAATCTAATCACTTTGACTGTCAATTAATTGCACTCATATTGAACCCTGAACTCGAGCTTCAGACGAACCGGTGAAGATACGAAACAATGTGCAATGAAAGGTAATGGAGCCACTTATACTCCAGCTCAGAAACAACGACGCAGGAAAGATTAAGGATTAGCTCCTATATCCCAATAACCCCTTTACAAAACGTCCCGGGTAATGATAACATGAAAACTGGCAGAGGGACAAACAGTGAATTGAACATGTGTCTAAAGTGGTGGTGTGGAAGGAGGGGTATTGACAGTGTCAAATCAAGGAATCGTTCGGTTGGGATAGGCTATACCTGAACAAGGCAGAGATCACCAAGACCATGAGGAAGGGATAATTGGGAACGGTAGCACAGTGGTTAGCACTGTTGCTTCACAGCGTCAGGGTCCCAGGTACGATTCCCAGCTTGGGTCACTGTCTGTGCGGAGTCTGCACGTTCTCCCTGTGTCTGCGTGGGTTTCCTCCGGGTGCTCCGGTTTGCTCCCACAAGTGCCGAAAGGTGTGCTGTTAGGTAATTTGGACATTCTGAACTCTCCCTCAATGTACCTAACAGGAGCCGGAATGTGGCGACTAGGGGATTTTCACAGCAACTTCATTCCAGTGTTAATGCAAGCTTACTTGTGACAATAAAGATTATTATTATTATAAAGTGGCACTTACGGTTAAAAGGATCAAGGGGTATGGAGAGAAAGCGGGAGTGGGATATTAAATTTGAATGATCAGCCATGATCACATTGAATGGTAGTGCAGGCTCGAAAGGCCTATTTTCCATGTTTCTATTTTATATGTCTCTATAAATACAACTTTAAACTGGAGAAATGCCAATAACTCTTGCGGAATTGGGGAAGTAAAGTAAAGGAACTTTGAGACTGAGGGAATTACAGGGGCAAATTCAACTTGGAGGGTATTTTCTGGTCACCAGGGGCGAGATTCTCCGACCCCCGCCAGGGCTGGCGTGAATCCCGCCCCTGCCGGTTGCCGAATTCTTCGGCAGGGTCGGGAATCGCGCCTCATCGGTTGGCGTGCCCCCCCCCCCCCCCCCCCCCCGCGATTCTCCGGCCCGGATGGGCCGAAGTCCCACCGCTAAAATGCCTGTCCCGCCGGTGTAGATTAAGTCACCTACCTTACCAGCGGGACAAGGCGGCGCGGGCGGGCTCCGGGGTCCTGGGGGGGGCGCGGGGCGATCTGGCCCCGGGAGGTGCCCCCACGGTGGCCTGGCCCGCGATCGGGGCCCACCGATCCGCGGGCGGGCCTGTGCCGTGGGGGCACTCTTTCCCTTCCGCCTCCGTCACGGTCTCCACCATGGCGGAGGTGGAAGAGACTCCCTCCACTGCGCATGCGCAGGAATGCTGTCAGCGACCGCTGACGCTCCCGCGCATGCGCCGCCCGGAGATGTCATTTCCGCGCCAGCTGGCGGGGCACCAAAGGCCTTTTCCGCCAGCTGGCTGGGCGGAAATTCGTCCGTCGCGGGCCTCGCCCCTTAAGGTTGGGGCTCGGCCCCCCAAGATGCGGAGCATTCCGCACCTTTGGGGCGGCGCGATGCCTGACTGATTTGCGCCGTTCTGGGCGCCAGTCGGCGGACATCGCGCCGATACCGGAGAATTTCGCCCCAGTTCTCGTCACCACATTACAGGAAGGACGTAATTGCTCTGGAGAGAGCGCAGAGGAGGTTTACAAGAATGTTATCAGGACCAGAAAAGTGTAGCTATGAGGAGAGATTGGTTAGGTCGAGGTTATTTTCCTTGGAACAAAGAAAGGCTGAGGGGGTGACTTAATTGAGTGTATAAAATTATGTGGGAAAGCGGTGGAGTGGACAGAATCAAATTGTTTCCCTTGGCGGAGAATTCTAGAACCAGGGGACATAAATTCAAGATAAGTGGCAGAAGATACAGAGGGGAAATGAGGAAGAACTTCTTTACGTAGAGGGTAGTGGGAGTCTGGAACTCGCTGCCCGAGTTGGTGGTGGAGGCAGCGAACCTAAACATTTTTCACAAATACCTGGATCTGCACCTTAAATGCTGTAAGATACAGGGATATGGACCCGGTGCTGGAAGGTGGGATTAGAAAGGACACCTGGGAGTGCTCAGGCTGGCATGGACAAGATGGGCCGAATGGCCCCCTTCCATGATTCTATGACATGCTAGCCATTACTGAGACAGGACTGGGAACGAAATCAACCAGGTTATAAAATCTACAAGAGTCGGGGGGGGGGGGGCAAATGGTAGAGCTGGGGAGAGAGGCAGGGGGAGCGTGGGGTTGCTGAGTAACCTTTGTGATTGAGGATGTAATAACGTCAATGATCGGGGAGGGTATGAGGAGAGGTAAGCAGATATTGGAGACAGTTTACGGGTAGGCTTAAGAAACAGAAAAAGATTGAAGTCTGTAACTGGAGTTGCGGATATAACCAGAAGTGGGGAGATTAGATAAGAATGTCGCAAGAATGTATCTTGGAACCAGCAAGGGCATTAAGCAAGTGAGCTGAGCAAGTCTGCAAGACAGAAAATCAATGGGAGCTGCTCAAAAAAGGAATTGAATATGATACAGAGTCAGGTTATGCCCCTGAGGGTAAGAGCCTGGCATGCCAAACCAATGCCTTGGATGACTAAACAGGCAAGCAACAACACAAAGAAAGTGCTTACAAAAATGCAACATATAAAAGCACAGATCCTGCGGAATGGGAACGGTGCAAAGAATAGCTTGTGGGAGATCAAGCAGAAGGTTACAAAAAGGGAGGATGAAAATAAATTTCCAAAGGATATCAAGATCCGCACAAAATAATGGTGTATTACATTCGGAAACTTGTCTGGAACAATGTGGGCCCAATGAAAACTGATAACACTGCCGTGACGATACTATAAAGCCTGAAAACTATTTTAAAGGTGACTTTTTTTTTAGAAGGGTGGAAATTAAAATGGACCCTGAGGTCTGAGGCACAACTTCGCGTGTGAGTTTCGACCATTTTCTTTCTCTTATCTCTCGACAGAAGTTTACATTCTCTCAGACATGAAAGACATTTGGAATTCAATCAGTTCAATGAATGCTCGTAAATAGAAACCAGTGACTTTTATACATTCCCTTCACACAGACACACATACAGATACAGGCACACGCATACACAGATATAGGCACAAACACACACAGACTCACACACACACAGACACACACACACAGATACAGGCACACACATACACAGATATAGACATAAACACACACAGACACACACACAGATACAGGCACACACATACACAGATATAGACATAAACACACACAGACACACACACACACGCACACACACACACACACACAGATACAGGCACACACATACACAGATATAGGCACAAACACACACAGACTCACACACACAGGCACAGACACAGGCACAAACATGCACAGAGACACAGACACACATACACAGATACAGGCACACACATAAACAGATACAGGCACACACATACACAGATATAGGAACAAACACACACTGACATACACAGGTAGGGCAGTGGATGTTGTCTATATGGACTTCAGTAAGGCCTTTGACAAGGTCCCTCATGGTAGACTGGTACAAAAGGTGAAGTCACACGGGATCAGGGGTGAGCTGGCAAGGTGGATACAGAACTGGCTAGGTCATAGAAGGCAGAGAGTAGCAATGGAAGGATGCTTTTCTAATTGGAGGGCTGTGACCAGTGGTGTTCCACAGGGATCAGTGCTGGGACCTTTGCTCTTTGTAGTATATATAAATGATTTGGAGGAAAATGTAACTGGTCTGATTAGTAAGTTTGCAGACGACACAAAGGTTGGTGGAATTGCGGATAGCGATGAGGACTGTCAGAGGATACAGCAGGATTTAGATTGTTTGGAGACTTGGGCGGAGAGATGGCAGATGGAGTTTAATCCGGACAAATGTGAGGTAATGCATTTTGGAAGGTCTAATGCAGGTAGGGAATATACAGTGAATGGTAGAACCCTCAAGAGTATTGAAAGTCAGAGAGATCGAGGAGTACAGGTCCACGGGTCACTGAGAGGGGCAACGCAGGTGGAGAAGGTAGTCAAGAAGGCATACGGCATGCTTGCCTTCATTGGCCGGGGCATTGAGTATAAGAATTGGCAAGTTATGTTGCAGCTGTATAGAACCTTAGTTAGGCCACACTTGGAGTATAGTGTTCAATTCTGGTCGCCACACTACCAGAAGGATGTGGAGGCTTTAGAGAGGGTGCAGAAGAGATTTACCAGAATGTTGCCTGGTATGGAGGGCATTAGCTATGAGGAGCGGTTGAATAAACTCGGTTTGTTCTCACTGGAACGAAGGAGGTTGAGGGGCGACCTGATAGAGGTCTACAAAATTATGAGGGGCATAGACAGAGTGGATAGTCAGAGGCTTTTCCCCGGGGTCGAGGGGTCAATTACTAGGGGGCATAGGTTTAAGGTGAGAGGGGCAAGGTTTAGAGTAGATGTACGAGGCAAGTTTTTTACGCAGAGGGTAGTGGGTGCCTGGAACTCGCTACCGGAGGAGGTGGTGGAAGCAGGGACGATAGTGACATTTAAGGGGCATCTTGACAAATACATGAATATGATGGGAATAGAGGGATACGGACCCAGGAAGTGTAGAAGATTGTAGTTTAGTTGGGCAGCATGGTCGGCACGGGCTTGGAGGGCCGAAGGGCCTGTTCCTGTGCTGTACATTTCATTGTTCTTTTGTTCTTTGACTTACACACACACACAGACACACACAAGCAGACACACACACACAGACATTGAACAATAAGACACAATAAGGAAAACGTCCAGAGCAAGGAGTATTCAGACTGTAATTAAAATTATAATTCCGTGACCAATCTATACTCCCTGTTTAAAATAAAGCAAACTACTACAAGCAGACAGAATTCCAATGCACATGGAGAGGGAGAGAGAGGGAGCGAGAGCAAAACAAGCACGACCATAGTTATGCTTTTTAAAAAAAAAATATGTTTTATTGAAATTTTTTTCCCAAACAACAATTTTTCCCCTCTTACAAAGCAAACCCAACAGTAACAATACAGAAATTTTTAACAATACACAAGTAACAAAACCCCTTTATCTTTGACCTAAACTAAACTAACCCCCCCCCCCCCCCCCTTCCCCCTGGGTTGCTGCTGCTGGTCATCTGTCTTCCCTCTAACGTTCCCCTAGGTAGTCGAGAAATGGCTGCCACCGCCTGGTGAACCCTTGAGCCGATCCTCTCAGGGCAAACTTTATCTGCTCCAATTTAATGAACCCCGCCATATCATTTACCCAGGCCTCCAGTCCGGGGGGTTTCGCCTCCTTCCACGTGAGTAGGATCCTGCGCCGGGCTACTAGGGACGCAAAGGCCACAACGTCGGCCTCTTTCGCCTCCTGCACTCCCGGCTCTTCCGCAACTCCAAATAGAGCTAACCCCCAGCCTGGTTTGACCCGGGCCTTCACCACCCGCGAAATCACTCCCATCACTCCCTTCCAATACCCTTCCAGTGCCGGGCACGCCCAACATAGTTATGCTTTAATCAACCAGGCTTGGTAAATGGCCACACTGCAGTTGCTCGAAAGAGAACTGAAGGGCCACTTCGCTCCGATACTCTGTTCCATCGTCGAGCTCACCCAGGAGCACCAACTTCCAGCAGGCTGACTATGGGAGCCATCATATCACAACTGCTCAATGGTTAGCACTGCTGCCTCACAGTGCCAAGGACCCGGGTTCGATTCCGGCCTTGGGTGGGACTGTCTGTGTGGAGTTTGCACATTCTCCCCGTGTGTGCGTGGGTTTCCTCCGGGTGCTCCGTTTCCTCCCACAGTCGAAAGATGTGAAGATTAGGTGGACTGGCCATGCTAAATTGCCCTTAGTGTCCAAGGATTAGGAGGGGTTGGGAGAGAGTGGGATCAGGTCGGAGGTTATTTCAGAGGGCCAGTGCAGGCTCGATGGGCCAAAAGGCCTCCTTCTGCACTGTAGGGATTCTATGATCTCTGCAATTTCAAAACTTCCACTTCAGACAATGTAACAACTAGACTGAAACAACAACAGGCCTGCACGAAACAGACTTTTGATAAGTTTTGTTTCATCGCTATCGGCATCTAGTTTTGGTATGTGTGTGAATGAGAGAGTGAGACAGGTTTCTTCAGCAACCTCCAGGACAAAGGTGCAAAAAATAAACTAACCTCTTCTCTTTTAAATACAAAAGGCTTGCTTGCTGCAACATTGATTCACTCACACCAAGGGTAAGAAATACACACATCCAAAAGATATTGATCATGGGATACCCTGAGGCAACAGCGATAGTCTGTAACTAAATACCATCAGTGGAAATAAGGAAATCCTGGCCATGCTGAATTATTACTTTGCAACTGTACTTGTAACCGAGGAAGAGGTCAGCAGACTGCAGGGTCAAGGAAACTAATATTGAACCGACACAGGGACTGACCCAAATGATCATAGGAAATGTAACCGTGATGACAATGGCAATGGCTCTAAAGAATGGCAAATCCTCAGGGTCAGATGGTTTCCAATACAGAGTTTCATAGAGAGTTGACAAGAACTTTGCAGATGTTCCAAATGTAATATTCCTAAGTATTCTCAATTCGGGTACTCTTCCTTAAGGTTGGAAAATTGCGAATGCCACTCTGATTTACGAGGAAAGTGAGAGTGGAAGCTGGGTATTATAGACCAGTTAGCCTGAGGTCTGCTGCCAGGGATTGACTGGAGTGTGGGGGATTGATCACTCTGAATGTTTTCAGTTGCTTAGAGAGAGCCTGCATGGATTTGTAAAGGGTAGGCTACTCCTGGCAAACCAGGGGCGGGCTTCTCCGCAATCGGCACGATGCCCGCCGACCGGCGCCGAAAAGGCGCGAATCAGTCTGGCATCATGACGCCCCAAAGGTGCGGAATTCTCCACATCTTGAGGGGCCGAGCCCTTACCTTGAGGGGCTAGGCCCATGCCGGACTGATTTCCGCCCCGCCAGCTGGCGGGAAAGGCCTTTGGTGCCCCGCCAGCTGGCGCAGAAATGATTTTGCCGTGCAGCGCATGCACGGGAGCATCAGCGACCGCTCACGGCATCCCCGCGCATGCGCAGTGCAGGGGGTCTCTTCCGCCTCTGCCATAGTGGAGACCATGGCGAAGGCGAAAAGGAAAGAGTGCCCCCATGGCACAGGCCCGCCCGCGGATCGGTGGGCCCCGATCGTGGACCAGGCCACCGTGGGGGCACCCCCCGGGGCCAGATCGCCCCGCGGCCCCCCCAGGACCCCGGAGCCTGCCCGCGCCGCCTTGTCCCGCCGGTAAGAGAGGTGGTTTGATTCTCGCCGGCGGGACAGGCATTCCAGCAGCGGGACTTCGGCCCATCCCGGGCCGGAGAATCGCCGGGGGGGGGGGGCCCGCCAACCGGCGCAGCGCGATTCCCGCACCCGCCGAATATCCGGTGCCGGAGAATTCGGCAACTGACGGGGGCGGGATTCACGCCAGCCCCCGGCAATTCTCCGACCCGGCGGGGGGTCGGAGAATCCCGCCCCAGATTGAGTTTTTTTGAAGAGATGATTGAAGTAGTTCACAGGAGAATGTCTATGGATTTTTTTTTTCCCATGGGCATTCCATAAAGTCCCTGTTGGCTAAAGCTGAAGCTCATGGAATTGAAGGCAAAAAAAAGGAACATAGCAGCAGGACCAGGCCTTTCGGCCCCTCGAGCCTACTCCACCATTAAACCTCATCATGGATGATCTCATGCTGTAACAGCAATTTCCCCCACCATCCCCCTTATCTCTAAATGTCTTTCACAAACGGAAATCTATCAATCTCTGTGCTCAATGACTGACCTCCGCAGCCCTCTGAGTTGTGAAAATCCAAACATCGGGGTGAAGAAATTCCTCGTCATCTCAATCCTAAATGGCCTACCCCTTATCCTGGGATCGCGCCACCTCGTTTCAGAGCACATCCCCTCCCCCCCATCACCTCGGACAAGATCTACCCTGTCGAGCCACAGAACCAAAGAATCTCTACAGTGCAGAGGGAGGCCATTTGGCCCCTCAAATCTGCACCGACCCTCTGAAACAGTACCCTACCTAGGCCCACTCCCTCGCCTTAACCCTATAACACCACCTGGACATCCCTGGACACTAAGGGGTAATTTAACATGGCCAATCCAGCTAATCTGCACATTTTTGGACTGTGGGAGGAAATTTAGGAATCCGGAGCATCCAGAGGAAACCCACGCACACACGGGAAGAAAGTGCAAACTCCACACAGGCAGTCACCCGAGGCTGGAATTGAACCCGCGTCCCTGGCGCTGCGAGGCAGTAGTGTTAGCCACTGTGCCACCGTGCCATTCTTACAATGAATGATAGTTTCATGGTCATCACTACATCAGATTTGTTTAGTTAATCGAATCAGCGGCGTGATGGGATTTGAACCCCTGTCGCCAGAGCATCCCCTGGGCCACTGGGTTACTTGTTCAGTGATATTGTTGCTACCCAGCTGAAAATAGCCTGGCCCTCTAGATTATTATTCCAGTGACAGTACCACTAAACCACCATCACTCCCGTAATGAACATCACTAAACAAACCATCTAGTTATTATCACATTGCAGTTTATCGGAGCTCACAGTGTGCAAATTGACGTCATGTTTCCTATTTTACAACAGTGACTACACTTCAAGCAAAAGTACCTGATCGAATGTAAACTGCTTTGAAATGTGCAGAGGTCATGAAAGATAAAAAATTAATAGAAGTATGTCTTTCTATTCTGTTGAGAATGCTTTAGTGCGCTAGGAATACAAAGGTAGCTCCAATTTAGCATGGCCAGTCCACCTAACCTGCACATCTTTGGACTTTGGGAGGAAACCGGAGCACCCGGAGGAAACCCACACAGACAAGGAGAGAACGTGCAAAGTCCACACAGACAGTGACCCAAGGCTGGAATTGAACCCAAGTTGCAGTGGTAACCACTGTGCCACCGTGCTGCCTTGTTGACCTGGTTTGAAATAGACTGAGGGACAGGAGACAGAGAGTGGAGATAATGGACAACGAGTCTAATTGGCAGGATATATTCCACAAGAATCTATGTTGGGGTCTCAACTATTCACTGATTTAGATAGAAATCACATCACTAAATCCTCTCCTGGCACAATGTTGGCACAGTGGCTAGCACTGCTGCCTCACAGCGCTGGGGACCTGGGTTCAATTTCGGCCTTGGGTGACTGCGTTGGGTTTGCCCGTTCTTCCCCTGTCTGATTGGGTTTCCTCCGGGTGCTCTGGTTTCCTCCCACAGTCTAAAGAAGTGCAGGTTGGGTAGATTGGCCGTGTAAAAATTGCCCCTTAAGTGTCCAAAAGATGTGCTGTTTAACTGGGCTTACGGAGATAGGGCAGGGATGGGTCTGGGGAGGGGGCTCTTTCGAAGAGTCGATGCAGACTCAATGTGCTGAATGGCTTCCTGAAATGAAATGAAAATCGCTGTGTAGAAAACTTCCCTCGTGCATCTCCTCTAAACCTTGCCCCTCGCACCTTCAACATGACCCCCACTAATTGACTCTTCCACCATGGGGAAAAGCCTCTGACTATCCACTCAGTCCATGCCCCTCGTAATTTTGTAGACCTCTATCTGGTCGCCCCTCAACCTCTGTCGTTCCAGTGAGAACAAACCAAGTTTATTCAACCGCTCCTCATAGCTAATACCCTCCATACCAGGCAACATCCTGGTAAATCTGACCCCGGGGGGGCCCCCACGGTGGCCTGTTCCGTGGGGGCACTTCTTCCTTCCGAGCCGGCCCCTGAAGGGCTATGCCATGGGCGGCGCGGATAAGAGAACTCCCGTGCATGCGCCAAAATATGCCGGCCGGTCTGCGCATGTGCGGAACCACGCCGGCAGTGCCGTGTATGCGCGAGATCATGCCGGCCCTTTGCCGCATGTGCAAACTTGCACCGTCCCTTCGGCGCCGGTTGGAGCGGCGCCAACCCCTCCGGCGTCCACCTAGCCCCTGAGACAGGTGAGAATTCCTCACCTTGGGGGCCCGTTGATGCCGGAGTCATTGGAACCAGTTTTCCCGCCGTCGTGGGGACTTAGGAAGGGAGAATCCCGGCCTATGTTCCCAGACCTGCTGAGATTGCCCAGTATATTGTTTTTCTTACGGTTCAAAGTGGGCCTGGGGTCCAGGTGCTCAGCACAGCCTTTATAGCTCGAGGACTAGAATACGAGGGGGTAAAAGTCATGATTCAGCCGTTAAAAACCCTGGTTAGACCACACCTGGAGCTACTATGAGCAGCTCAGAGTTTGACATGTTAGCAAGGATAGGTTGGCCTTGGAGCGAGTCAAGTGTAGGTTTCCCAGAACGATACCGGATTCTAAGGGTGAAATTATGAGGGGAGACTACACAAACTATGGTTGTAATCCTGGATGTTATATGGTTAAGAGGCCATCTGATTGAATTTTTCAAGCTATTATGGAGAACAGATAGATGGAGGGGCTTTATTTTGGATGGTTGGGGAGTCTAGGGGTGGGATTTCCTGGTCCTGTCCGCCATTGGGATTGTCTGGTCCCCAAGTCAATAGCCTATTGTCTGGGCCGCCGGATCTCCTGCTGTGAGAGCCACCACGATGGGGCCAGAAACACCTGGCCTAGGACTAGTGGGCGAAACCTTTCAGAACTGAAATGAGGAAACACTTCACCTCTAGATGGTGAAGGAGCTTACAATTCTCTCCTTCCAATGGCAATTGATATGACTGAATGGTGGAACAGGCTGGAGGGGTTGAATTGCTCAGCCCCGTGACTGCACTCAGGCAGGAGGAGGGCAGCACGGTAGCACAGTGGATAGCATTGTGGCTTCACGGCGCCAGGGTCCCAGGTTCGATTCCCCGCTGGGTCACTGTCTGTGCGGAGTCTGCACGTTCTCCCCGTGACTGCGGGGTGCTCCAGTTTCCTCCCACAGTCCAAAGACATGCAGGTTAGGTGGTTTGGCCATGCTAAATTGCCCTTAGTGTCCAAAAAAAAGGTTAGGAGGGATTATTGGGTTATGGGTATAGGGTGGAAGTGAGGATTTAAGTGGGTTGGTGCAGACTCGATGGGCCGAATGGCCTGCTTCTGCACTGTATGTTCCATGATAACCGGGATGTTACTGAGCACAAAGAAAAAGTAATTACCAAAAACACATCAGATGTGTTAATAAATCAGAACAGTTGGAGCCTTTGGCACAGCAGTTATTTGTATTCAAAATAAAACTAATGTGTTGAGGGGAAGACTGAAACATGATTGCTGAGGACAGGAAGCTAAGATTGCCACAGAAAACACATTCAGGAACGAAGATGGGGAGCTGGGCTAGGAACAAACAGGAGAAGTGTGTCCTGTGGAAGTATGACCTGTTAAACCGATTCCACCATTCAATACGACCCTGGCTGCCCTTGGGCCTCAATTTAATTTTCCCGCCTACTCCCCATTTCCCTTCATTCTCCGAGAGACAAAGGGCGAAATTCTCCCCAAACGGCGCGATGTCCGCCGACTGGCGCCCAAAACGGCGCCAAGCAGACGGGCATCGCGCCGCCCCAAAGGTGCGGAATGCTCCGCATCTTTGGGGGCCGAGCCCCAACATTGAGGGGCTAGGCCGACGCCGGAGGGATTTCCGCCCCGCCAGCTGGCGGAAACGGCCTTTGTTGCCCCGCCAGCTGGCGCGGAAATGACATGTCGGGGCGGCGCATGCGCAGGAGCGTCAGCGGCCGCTGACAGTTTCCCACGCATGCGCAGTGGAGGGAGTCTCTTCCGCCTCCGCCATGGTGGAGACCGTGGCGGAGGCGGAAGGGAAAGAATGCCCCCACGGCACAGGCCCGCCCGCGGTCAGATCGCCCCGCGCCCCCCCCCAGGACCCCGGAGCCCGCCCACGCCGCCTTGTCCCGCCGGTAAATAGGTACTTTAATTTACGCCGGCGGGACAGGCAATTTATCGGCGGGACTTTGGCCCATCCGGGCCGGAGAATCGAGCGGGGGGGCCCGCCAACCGGCGCGCCGCAATTCCCGCCCCCGCCGAATATCCGGTACCGGAGACTTCGGCAACCGGCGGGGGCGGGATTCACGGCGGCCAACGGCCATTCTCCGACCCGCTGGGGGGTCGGAGAATGATGCCCCACACATCTGTCTATCGTAACCTTAAATATATTCATGGCAGCATGGTAGCATTGTGGATAGCACAATTGCTTCACAGCTCCAGGGTCCCAGGTTCGATTCCAGCTTGGGTCACTGTCTGTGCGGAGTCTGCACATCCTCCCCGTGTGTGCGTGGGTTTCCTCCGGGTGCTCCGGTTTCCTCCCACAGTCCAAAGATGTGCAGGTTAGGTGGATTGGGCATGATAAATTGCCCTTAGTGTCCAAAATTGCCCTTAGTGTTGGGTGGGGTTACTGGGTTATGGGGATAGGGTGGAGGTGTCGACCTTGGGTGGGGTGCTCTTTCCAAGAGCCGGTGCAGACTCGATGGGCCGAATGGCCTCCTTCTGCACTGTAAATTCTATGAAAAATATGAAACTATGAAAACTCTCTGGGGTAGGGAATTCCCAAGATTCACAAACCTTTGAGCGAGGAAATTTCTCCTCATCTCAGTCCTAAATAATCGGCTCCCTTATCCTGAAACTGCGGCCCCCGTCTCTACCCTGTCAAGCCCCTTTAGAATCTTGTCTGCTTCAATGGATCATCTCTTGACGGACACGGGGAGAGTGTGTCCCCCGCCAGTGCCACGCGGTGACAGGTTTGCCATCAGGTGGCAGATGTGTGCCACGGTTTCCCGGCTCATCCGGAGTCTCCTCCTGCATTCCCGGACCATGAGGTACACACGGGGCGCCCTCGGGTGCCTCCGTTGCCGTGGGGCCGCGACGTCCTCCTCCCCCTCCTCGTCCTGTCGGTCAGGTGTCCCTCCAGCCGGGGCGGCTGCCGCCTGCCCCTCTGTGGCAGCCTGCGCCGCCTCTCTGGCACGCTCCTCCTCCTCATCCAGGGCAACATAGACATGAGCAGCTGCCACCACGGCGGCCAACATCGCTGGATGATCTGAAAACATGACGGCCTGGTGGGGGGGGAGGGGAACGACGACATGTCATCATTGCCCATATCCCCTCCTCCCCCCAGCCAGGTGGCATGGACTGCATGAGTCCAACTGTTGGAGGCTGGCACCTGGCCAGGTGGACCAACTCACTTGCCCTCCCATCCCCCTCCTCGGCACGGACCCCCCCCCAACCTCCACCCCAGCACGGACTCCCCCCCCAACCCCCAACCTCCACCCCGGCACGGCACGGAACCCCCCAACCTCCACCCCAGCACGGACCTCCCCCCCAACCTCCACCCCAGCACGGACCCCCCCCAACCTCCACCCCAGCACGGACCCCCCCAACCTCCACCCCGGCACGGCACGGACCCCCCCAACCTCCACCCCAGCAAGGACCCCCCCCCCAACCTCCACCCCAGCACGGACCCCCCCAACCTCCACCCCAGCACGGACCCCCCCCCCAACCTCCACCCCGGCACGGCACAGACCCCCCCCAACCTCCACCCCAGCACAGACCCCCCCCAAACTCCACCCCGGCACGGCACGGCACGGACCCCCCCCCAACCTCCACCCCGGCACTGACCCCCTCCCAACCTCCACCCCAGCACGGACCCCCCCCAACCTCCACCCCAGCACGGACCCCCCCCAACCTCCACCCCAGCACGGACCCCCCCCAACCTCCACCCCAGCACGGACCCCCTCGAACCCCCAACCTCCACCCCAGCACGGACCCCCCCAACCCCCAACCTCCACCCCAGCACAGACCTCCCCCAACCTCCACCCCAGCACGGACCCCCCCCCCCAACCTCCACCCCGGCACGGCACGGACCCTCCCCCAACCTCCACCCCGGCACGGACCCCCCCCCAACCTCCACCCCAGCACGGACCCCCCCCAACCTCCACCTCAGCACGGACCCCCCCCCCAACCTCCACCCCAGCACGGACCCCCCCCAACCTCCACCCCAGCACGGACCCCCCCCCAACCTCCACCCCGGCACGGCACGGCACGGACCCCCCCCCAACCTCCACCCCAGCACGACCCCCCCCCCCCAACCTCCACCCCGGCACGGCACGGACCCCCCCCCAGCCTCCACCCCGGCACGGACCCCCCAACCTCCACCCCAGCACGGACCCCCCCCCAACCTCCACCCCAGCACGGACCCCCCCCCCAACCTCCACCCCAGCACGAACCTCCCCCCAACCTCCACCCCGGCACGGCACGGACCCCCCCCAACCTCCACTCCAGCACGGACCCCCCCCCCCAACCTCCACCCCGGCACGGCACGGACCCCCCCCAACCTCCACCCCAGCACGGACCCCCCCCAACCTACACCCCGGCACGGCACGGACCCCCCCCCAACCTCCACCCCAGCATGGACCCCCCCCAACCTCCACCCCAGCACGGACCCCCCCCAACCTCCACCCCGGCACGGCACGGCACGGACCCCCCCCCCCAACCTCCACCCCAGCACGGACCGCCCCCCCAACCTCCACCCCAGCACGGACCCCCCCCCGAACCTCCACCCCGGCACGGCACGGACCCCCCCCAACCTCCACCCCAGCACGGACCCCCCCCCGCAACCTCCACCCCGGCACGGCACAGACCCCCCCCCAACCTCCACCCCGATACGGACCCCCCCCAACCTCCACCCTGGCACGGACCCCCCCCAACCTCCACCCCGGCACGGCACGGACCCCCCCCAACCTCCACCTCGGCATGGACCCCCCCCAACCTCCACCCCAGCACGGACCCCCACCCAACCTCCAACCCAGCACGGACCCTCCCCCAACCCCCAACCTCCACCCCGGCACAGACCCCCCCCCCCCAACCTCCACCCCGGCACGGACCCCCTCCCGGCACTCCCCCGGAGCCCAGCCTACTCTAACCACGCCCCCCCCCGCTGCACACACACACACACAACCCGAGACACACCTCTCCCCACACATTCAGTCTGCGGCCACGCCATCGCCTGCCCAGCGGCCAACCCCCCAGGCCGTCACTCACCTCCACGCTGGTCGGCGTGAACCTGGAGCACAGGGGGTCCGTGCCCAAGCGAACATCTGCCGCCCAGATGGATCCCGGGTTCCTGCAGTTACCACACCCACACATAGATCCGATGCAACCACCGAACCGGAGACGAGCGAAGAGGGTGACGGGCGGCTTGCGGCGGCTGCAGTCGCAGGTGGAGGAGTCCACCCGCGTCCAGGAGCTGGCAGTGGTGCCGGTCATACGTGCCACCCAGGCCGACACCGCATGGGTGGCGTCCGCGGTGGAGGCAATGGGTGCGACGGTGTCAGACATGGGGAACGGTTTGCGAGGCCTGGGGCTTTCCGTGCGTCTGTGGCCCAGGACATGGCTGCCCTCTCACAGGCCATGAGCCAGTGCCAGCGCCAGATGGCAGAGGCGCTCAACGCCATAGCCCAGTCTCTGCAGGCCATGGCCCAGTCTCAGCAGGCCATGGCCCAGTCTCTGCAGGCCATCGCTGAGGGCATCGGCGCCAGTGGCCATGTGCGAGCCGGCGTCGCACAGTCACAGACAGGGTTTGCCAACCCCCTGGGCTCCATGGCTGCAAACCTGCAGACGCCTGTCGATACCAGCACGGGCCTCCAGGACTGGCAGCGCCAGATGTCGGGGGGGCGTCGGATGGCCAGTCCGTTCGCATCCCCCACCCATGTAGAGGCCTGGGGGCCATCGGGCACCCCGAGGGAGGAGGAGGTGGTGTGGTCCGTCCTGGCTCCCCCTGTAGGGGAGATCCCGGTACACCGCGACACCTCAGACTCCCCCCCCCTTCCGTCCCAGGTGCATCGGGTGGGCAACGGGCAGTACAGGCTGGCAGCTCGCCATCCCAGTCGCCCGGGCCGCAGCCTGGCCCATCTAGGCCAGGACGCCCCAGGAAACGGCCGCCAAAGGGATCCAGTGTCAGAGGGCAGGAATCACAGGAGTTCTGCTGTACCGTCTGGGGAACCACGTAGACGTAGTCAAAGAGCCCGTAAGGCTAAACAATTAGACACTGAGTAAGTTGGCACGGGTGCAGGGCACAGATGAGTTTTAGGCGCTAGGGCACGTGCATGAACTCCTTTGGTTATTAAAGTCAATGTTACACCTACAGAAGCTGCCTTTGTGCTCTGTCCAAAGCGTGCGAGGGTGTCATGTACGTTGAGCGCAAGTGTGTGTGTGAGGGGTGGTCTTACCTCAGCCCCAGGTGAGTCTGCCCCTTTCCCCCTGGGCCGCCATCAACATCCCACGGGCAGAGGACGGGACCGTGCGCTGCAGTGTCACAGCCACATGCAGGGATGGTCCGGGTGGATGGTGGTCATGGGTCAGGCATAGTCCAACGATGTGGAGCCAGGAGCTCACCGCAGGGCGGGTTGTCATCATTCTCCATGGCCCGTCCTCCATCCTCACACGCGTCCACCCGCAACTGTGTGAGCCCGGCCCGTTGTGCCGCAGGTGGATCAGCAATGGGGGGGGTGGTGTGCATGCGGGTGGAGTGGGTGGGGTTGGGGAGGGGGGTGAGGGTGCTGGGTGGGTGGATGGGTGGGGGGTGTGGGTGGTCGGCTGTTGCCATGGTGTGCGGTCTGTGGCCATACTACCCGATTCCCACGCCCATCTAGTCAGTGAAGCGGGCGGCTATCAGTCTGTCCCGTGCCCGCTGGGCCAGCCGGTAACGGTGGACAGCCACCCGCCTGTGTCTACCCTGTCTGCCCTGACCATTACCCCCATCCCCCTCATCTGGGGAGGACTGCGCCTCTTCCTGCTGCTCCTCCACTCCGCCCTCCTCTGCCTGCGGCATATCGCCCCTCTGCTGGGCTATGTTGTGCAGGACGCAGCACACCACAATGATGCGGCCGACCCTATCTGACCGATACTTGAGGGCGCCCCCAGAGAGGTCCAGGCACCTGAAACGCATCTTCAGCACGCCAAAGCACCTCTCTATCACTCCCCTTGTCGCTACATGGGCATCATTGTAGCGGTTCTCCGCCTCATTGCGTGGCCTCCGTATAGGCGTCATCAGCCACGATCGCAATGGGTAGCCCCTGTCGCCCAGCAACCAGCCCCTCAGCCGGGGATGGCGTCCCTCGTACATGCCGGGGATGGATGACCGCGACAACACGTATGAGTCGTGTACACTGCCTGGGTAACGGGCGCAGACGTGCAGGATCATCATGCGGTGGTCGCAGACCACCTGTATGTTCATCGAATAGATCCCCTTCCTATTGGTGAACACGGCCCTGTTATCTGCAGGTGGCCGCACGGCGACGTGCATCCCATTGATCGCGCCCTGGACCATAGGGAACCCGGCGGTTCCCCATGAAAAGGAGGTTTAATTTATGTCGACGTGAACGGTCATCACGTTGATGGGACTTCGGCCCATCCGGAAGGGAGAATATCGGCATGCCGAAAATCGGCTGCCTTGTGCAGACCCGTGCCATTCTCCGACGGCAGCGGCGCCATTAACGCCCCGCCGACTTTTCTCCCTTCGGAGACTTCGGCAACCGGCGGGGGCGGGATTCACGGCGGCCAACGGCCATTCTCCGACCCGCTGGGGGGTCGGAGAAAGACGCCCCCAGTTCCTGATTTCAGGCCTAGCTTCATGCTGGGCCTCATGGCATAAGTTGCACTCCAAGCATCGCCCACCAACAGGTACAACAACAACTTGGATGGTGTCTTCAATGTCAGAAAACGCCCCCAAGGTGCTTTAAGACCACAAGTGAAAATGCCACACCAGACAAGGTGAATGTTGGGCGGAATTCTCCATCAGCGGGATCCTCCGCTCCGCCGGCAGAGCATCCACGGCCTCGGGGTTCCCGAAGGCGTGGGGTGGCCACAATGGGAAATCCCATTGGCCGACTGCTGGAACGGAGGATCCCACTGCCGGCGAAGGCGCGCCGCGCAGGAAAGCGGGGCTGGTGGACCAGAAAATGCCACCCAGTGTGTTTGATGCCTCAGAGATATGCAGAGATGACACACCGGTTTCTATCTCCGGGCGGGGGGGGGGGAGGGGGGGTGAGGGGCGTTATTTAATGTTTTAAACTGTCTGCTCTCATGCTCACACTTTCTTACTTCTGGTTTAATAATAATAATCTTTATTGTCACAAGTCGCTTACATTAACACTGCAATGAAGCTACTGTGAAAAGCCCCTAGTCGCCACACTCCGGTGCAAAGAGAATTCAGAATGTCCAAATTACCGAACAGCATGGCCGGGATTCTCCAATCCTGCCGCCAAGTTCCGACGGCGGCATGAAAAGCGGCTGGAACCACTCTGCGTCAACGGTCCTTGATTGTCAGGTATGCACCCCTTCCTAGAGGGATAGGTTGCCGCCGGAGTGGTCTCCGCTGCTCCAGCCGGAGCGTGTTCGCGCATGCGCGATACAGCCGGAACGTGTTCGCGCATGCGCGGTACAGCCGGAGCGTGTTCGCGCATGCGCGATACAGCCGGAACGTGTTCGTGCATGCGCGGTACAGCCGGAGCGTGTTCGCGCATGCGCGATACAGCCGGAGCATGTTCGCGCATGCGCGGTACAGCCGGAGCGTGTTCGCGCATGCGCGATACAGCCGGAGCGTGTTTGCGCATGCGCGATACAGCCGGAACGTGTTCGCGCATGCGCGGTACAGCCGGAGCGTGTTCGCGCATGCGCGGTACAGCCGGAGCGTGTTCGCGCATGCGCGATACAGCCGGAGCGTGTTCGCGCATGCGCGATACAGCCGGAACGTGTTCGCGCATGCGCGGTACAGCCGGAGCGTGTTCGCGCATGCGCGATACAGCCGGAACGTGTTCGCGCATGCGCGGTACAGCCGGAGCGTGTTCGCGCATGCGCGATACAGCCGGAGCGTGTTCGCGCATGCGCGATACAGCCGGAACGTGTTCGCGCATGCGCGATACAGCCGGAGCGTGTTCGCGCATGCGCGATACAGCCGGAGCTAGTTTGCGCATGCACGGTACAGCCGGAGCTAGTTTGCGCATGGGCGTGGGTTCCCGTCTCCGTGCAGGCCCCCGGGCAATATGGCGGAGCCCTACAGGGGGCCGGCGTGGAGGAACATGGGCCCCACGAACCAGCCGGCCTGTCGATCGGTTGGCCCCGATCGCGGGCCGGGCCACCATGGAGGACCCCCCCCCACGGGGTCGGATCCCCCTGCTCCCCCACTGGGACGGCCTCCACAGACAAACCTCCGAGGTCCTGCCGGGTGGGACCATACGTACCCACGCCGGCGGGAATCAGCCGAAACCAGCGGGCACGCGGCCTGTCGAGGCCCGGAGAATCGCCAGGGAGGCCATTATCAACGGCCCCCGACCGGCGTGGCGGCGATCCCGCAGGAGCCCGAGAATCAACGAGCCGGCGTCAGGCGGCATGGCGCGATTCTGGCGCCCCCCCCCGGGGATTCTCCGACCCAGCGGGGAGAATCCTGGCCCACGTCTTTCCGGACTTGTGAGAGGAAACCGGAGCACCCGGAGGAAACCCACGCAGACACGGGGAGAACGTGCAGACTCCGCACAGACAGTGACCTAGCGGTGAATCGGACCTGAGACCCTGGAGCTGTGAAGCAACTGTGCTAACCACTGTGCTACTGTGCCGCCTAGTTTCTGTTTCTCTGTAACCTCACCCAGGCCCAGCCAAAATCACACAGAACAGAGTCAACAAACAAACATAATCAAATACCGATTAACATAACCAGGGAAAACAACACTAAATTCTTTGAAAAAAAATTGATCTCTGCAACTCACCGAGTATGGGCTGAATTCAGAAATAATCCAGGCCTCATCTAGCTATTCAGTTAAGGGTTTCTCCACTTCCCACCTCCCCAATCCCGCCTCCCTCTCGGTGCAACACACCCACCGCTCACCTCAAACTAGCAGCGATGCCCAGAAGATTCATGCCCCTGTGACTGAGTGCTGCACGGTCAGAGGAACTGTCTTTCGGATGAAACGTTGAACTATCCTCTCAGGTTGACGTGAACAATCTGACAGCTATGACCATTTATCATGTTGCTGCTTGTGTTGGCTAATGTGTTTCAGAGCATAAGAAATAGGAGCAAGGAGTGGGGCACTCGGCCCCTCGCCAACGTTCAATAAGAATCCATACAATCCCTATAAGGCCATTCAACCCATCGAGTCTGCACCCTACCTCGGCCCACTTCCCCACCCCAACCCCACAACCCCCCCCCCTAACTTGCACATTTTTGGACTGTGGGAGGAAACCAGAGCACCCGGGGGAAACCCACGCAGACACGGGGAGAACGTGCAAACTCCACACAGACAGTCACCCGACGCTGGAATTGAACCCGGGTCCCTGGCGCAGTGAGGCGACCACTGCACCACCGTGCCATCCCGATCTGATGCACTTTCCTGTCTGTTGCCCATAGCCACTCACCTCTCTTGTGGACTCCGACAAGACAACCTTGACTGCAACTCAAATGTACTTCACCGGGTATAAAATGCTTTGGGAAGTCTTTGACGCCCCAAGAATTGCTCTCTGAATGGAGGTTCTTTTCTTTCTCATTTGGTTGGGTGTGTGCAGAGAATGCACTGCATTCTGAGTAAAGGAACCTGGTTCTCCAACATCAGTGAGCAGACGATGGGCTGAATCACCCTGATAACAGCCATGTGATGAACGGTTACTGCCTTATCATCATGTACGGTGATGTCCCCTTTAAGACCAGGCTTGGAATCCTGGGGACTCCGCCTCTGGCTCCGCCCATCTGGGAGCCATACATAAAGGCCTGCCTCATGGTCTGTATAGCAGTCAGCTCTCATCCAAATCTGTAGCATAGTTATTAGCCTAATAAAGCCTTCTTTACAGTTTAATCTCTAAGCATCATTATTGAGGGTACCTCAATTTATTAGGCTAAACTAGATTCAGGATGGACGCAGGCCTAAAACCAGAGAAGCTCAATCTGGAAGCACGAACGCCGGAGGCAAAGGACATTTTTAAATACTGGCTGCGGTGCTTCGAGGCCTACCTGGACTCCGCAGAGACTCCCATCCTGGGGCCACGCAAGCTGCGTCTACTCCACGCCCGGGTGAGTCACAGAATCTCCGCCACGCTCGAAAAGGCGACGATTTATGAGGAAGCGATTGAGTTGCTCCGCAAGCGGTTTGTCAAACCCGTCAATGAGGTGCACGCCCGGCATCTGCTCTCTACCTGCCGGCAGCGCTCGGGGGAATCGCTCGACGAGTTTGTTGAGAAACTCACCGCGCTGGCCAGGGACTGTGACCATCAGGATGTGACAGGGGAAGTCCATATGAACCTGCACATCAGAGATTCTTTCGTGTCCGGCATCCGCTCGACCTACATCCGGCAGCGGCTGCTCGAAAATGGGGCAAAAGACCTCCAGGAGACGCTAACGCTCGCCTCCTCACTGGAGGTGGCCCGACATAACTTGGGTACGTACCCCGTGGACTCTGCCAGCCCCCCCGGACTTCCTCAGACTCGCCCGTAGTACAGGCCTGCGCCGCGTGGCGACCCGCTCACCATGGGGGCACACCTTGCTACTTCTGCGGGCAGGGCCAGCACCCACGCCCACGCTGCCCAGCCCGCTCCGCGATCTGCAGCGACTGCGGGAAGAAAGGGCACTTTGCGAGGGTCTGCCTGGCCAGACCCAGGGGCCAGAAAAACAAAGAACAGCCGGCCCAAAAATCAGGCTCTCAGGCCCTCAGGCCTCGCAATGCTGCTGCGCACCGACCCGACACGTCCTCTTCTGACGCGTCATCAGCCTCGTGCGAATCATGGGAGCGGCCATCTGGTCGGCGGCCATCTTCTCGACCCGACACGTGCGACCAACGGCAGCGGCCATTTTACGACTCCGACTACCCGCGACTGGGTGCGATCACCCTCGATCAAACTCGGCCAAAACACCTGCAGAACTCCATGATGCAGGTCCAGGTCAACGGGCACGACACTGCATGCCTCTTCGACTCCGGGAGCACGGAGAGCTTTATCCACCCTGAAACGGTAAGGCGCTGCTCCCTACGCACCCATCCCACATCCCAAACCATAGCCCTCGCATCTGGGTCCCACTCAGTACAAATCACGGGGTACTGTATTGCGGATCTCTCGATCCAGGGTGCCAAATACACCTGTTTCAAATTTTATATCCTCCCTCACCTCTGTGCCCCCCTGCTGCTCGGACTGGATTTCCAGTGCAGCCACCGAAGCCTGACACTGAAGTTCGGCGGACCCTTGCCCCCCCTCACGGTGTGCTGCCTTGCGACACTGAAAGTCGCACCCCCCTCGCTATTCGCTAACCTCACTCCCGACTGTAAGCCCGTCGCCACCAGGAGCCGGCGCTACAGTGCCCAAGATATGGCTTTTATCAAGTCAGAGGTCCAGCGTTTACTGGGAGAGGGGGTCATCGAGGCTAGCAACAGCCCTTGGAGAGCGCAAGTGGTGGTAGTCCGGTCCGGGGAGAAGAAACGGATGGTCGTGGATTATAGCCAGACCATAAACCGATTCACGCAGCTTGATGCGTACCCCCTTCCTCGCATCGTGGAAATGGTAAATCGGATCGCCCAATACCGAGTCTTTTCCATGGTCGACCTCAAATCTGCCTACCACCAGCTCCCCATCCGACCAAAAGACCGCCTCTATACTGCCTTCGAAGCAGCCGGCCGGCTCTTCCACTTCCTCAGGGTCCCCTTTGGTGTCACAAATGGGGTCTCCGTCTTTCAAAGGGCGATGGACCAAATGGTGGACCAGTACGGTTTGCGGGCTACATACCCGTACTTGGACAATGTCACCATCTGCGGCCATGATCAGCAGGACCATGACGCTAACCTCAAAAAGTTCCTCCAGACCGTCCGAGCCCTTAACCTGACCTATAACGAGGGCAAATGCGTTTTCCACACCACCCGGCTGGCCATCCTCGGCTATGTCGTGGAAGACGTGGTCCTAGGTCCCGACCCCGACCGCATGCGCCCCCTTAAGGAACTCCCTCTCCCCCGTAGCCTCAAGGCCCTCAAACGGTGCTTGGGGCTTTTCTCCTATTACGCCCAGTGGGTCCCCAAGTATGCGGACAAAGCCCGCCAACTCCTAAAGACCACCACTTTTCCCCTCTCGGCTGAGGCTCAATCGGCCTTCAACCGCATCAAGGCCGCCATCATCAAGGCCGCCATGCACGCGGTGGACGAAACCATCCCTTTCCAGGTAGAGAGACGATGCATCAGACATCGCCCTGGCTGCTACCCTCAATCAAGGAGGCAGACCAGTAGCGTTCTTCTCCCGAACCCTCACCGTCTCCGAGATTCGACACTCTGCAGTCGAAAAGGAGGCACAAGCCATTGTGGAGGCTGTGCGGTGCTGGAGACACTACCTCGCCGGTAGGAGGTTTACCCTCGTCACCGACCAACGGTCGGTCGCCTATATGTTCGATAACACGCAACGGGGCAAAATAAAAAACGATAAAATTTTGAGGTGGAGGATCGAACTCTCCACCTACTCGTACGATATCAAGTATCGTCCAGGGGAGCTCAACGAGCCCCCAGATGCCCTGTCCCGCGGCACATGCGCCAACGCGCAGGAGGACAGCCTGCAAGCCATCCACAATGACCTCTGCCACCCGGGGGTTACCCGGCTCGTCCATTTCATCAAGTCCCGCAACCTACCTTACTCAACCAAGGAGGTCAAGGCCTGCCAGGTCTGTGCGGAGTGCAAACCGCACTTCTATCGGCCAGACAAGGTTCGGCTCGTGAAGGCCTCGGGCCCCTTTGAGCGACTGAGCGTGGACTTCAAGGGGCCCCTCCCGTCCACCAACCGTTATGCCTATTCCCTCACCGTGATCGATGAGTTCTCCCATTTCCCATTCGCCATTCCCTGCACCGACATGACCTCAGCCACGGTGATTAAGGCACTGCACAGCATCTTCACCCTGTTCGGTTTCCCTGCTTATATCCACAGCGACCGGGGTACATCGTTCATGAGCGATGAACTGCATCAGTATCTGCTCAGCAAAGGCATCACCTCGAGCAGAACGACCAGCTATAACCCACGGGGAAACGGGCAGGTGGCGAGGGAGAACGCGACCGTGGGGAAGGCTGTCCTTCTGGCCCTGCGGTCGAGAAATCTCCCAACCACCCGCTGGCAGGAGGTCCTACCCGATGCCCTACACTCCATTAGGTCACTCCTCTGCACGGCCACAAATGAGACCCCTCATGAGCGATTGTTCCTCTTTCCCAGGAAGTCTACCTCCGGGGTCTCGCTTCCACCTTGGCTGACGGCTCCGGGACCTGTTCTTCTCCGGAGGCACGCGAGGAGCCATAAAACGGACCCCCTAGTTGAAAAGGTCCGACTGCTCCACGCCAACCCCAGTTACGCCTACGTGGAGTACTCCGACGGCAGGCAAGATACGGTTTCCCTCCGGGATCTGGCGCCCGCTGGATCCTCCACCACAGACGCCCCTTCCCGCGCCGCTCCCCTGCAGGACCCGTCGCCCCCTACAACACACCCCCTTCCGGCCCTACCACCCGTTGGTGAGCTCCTACCGTGCACCCCCCCTTTACACACCCCGCCGGCGCCGGCTCCGCTACCCCCGGCCCTGCCTAGTTCCTCTGCCCCGACCCGGACCGAAGCTCCGACCGCTGTGCTCCCGGATGTGCCCTCAACCGGGACGTCCGTGCCCGCCGCACCACCGCCCGAACTGAGGAGATCGAGGAGGACGATCCGGCCGCCGAGACGGATGGACCTATGATGGCACTTCACCCCCGCCGGACTCCTTTTTAAACAGGGGGTGAATGTGATGAACGGTTACTGCCTTATCATCATGTAAGGTGATGTCCCCTTTAAGACCAGGCTTGGATCCCTGGGGACTCCGCCTCTGGCTCCGCCCATCTGGGAGCCATGCATAAAGGCCTGCCTCATGGTCTGTATAGCAGTCAGCTCTCGTCCAAATCTGTAGCATAGTTATTAGCCTAATAAAGCCTTCTTTACAGTTTAATCTCTAAGCATCATTATTGAGGGTACCTCAAGCCAACAAAAACCATTGAACAGAACTGGAGAGGATCAGAAAGCCCTGGTCTCTCGCAGGAAGTGGTGTGAGAGACGACGGGGAGATGTGTGAAGGGCAGAGGGGTCTAGCTCTGAACACAAAACTGCTGCATTAGCAGGAAAGCAGACAGTGCGCTGAGCAATATCTTTCTTTCGGATCAGGCACCTTGTTCAGCCACATTCCAGACGTTCCATTGACTGATAGTTGAAGTGCCTGCTCATCTCCACAGAAAGTCTCATCACTCGGCCTGTCCTGTTTTGCACATCCTCCTGCATGCAGACTACTAGGTGTTACTCAAATGGTCGGTCAAATGGTAATAATCTTTATTAGTGTCACAAGTAGGCTTACGGTAACACTTCAATGAAGTTACTGTGAAATGCCCCTAGTCGCCACACTCCGGCACCTGTTCGGGTATACAGAGGGAGAATTCAGAATGTCCAATTCACCTAACAGCACGTCTTTAAGGACTGTGGGAGGAAACCAGAGCACCCGGAGGAAACCCACGCAGACACGGGGAGGACGTGTAAACTCCGTACAGACAGTGACCCAGCGGGGAATCGAACCTGGGACCCTGGCGCTGTGAAGTAACAGTGAAATTCATAATCCACAATGAACATACCAACAAGGACAGACTCTGCCGACTCCAGCTACCTGATCCTGACCTCAACCAGCCTGTTGCTTCAGTTGTTCAGACTCTTTCTCTGCTCCATTCCCTGCTCGCCTTCCTCCATCCTTTTCTCTTCCATATCTCTCCCCATGGCCTCCCCCCTATGCACCAACCCCATCACAGCTTGCCCAGCCCTCACCAGAACTACCGTCACAGAGATATAACTTTCACCCTTGTGCATCTTAGCTGATTGGGCCCTGCATCGCATTTCTCCAAATCCACATCAGCACCCACACTCCATACACAGCCCAGCTCTCAAACCCACCGCGAGCACGGTGTGGGGTTTGCACTGAATGTAGGATTTCAGATATATTGGATTGTAAGTATTTGGTGAATTAAAAGCCAGGCGCTAACTTAATGGTCCAGTTAAAACGTCTCGGGTGTTAACCCATGTGAGGACTTTGAACGCAGAGGTAGTCTTCTTGCAAGAGACACATTTGTGGATTAGGGATCAGACGAGACTGAGGAAAGGGAGGGTGGAGCTGGTGTTCCACTCAAATGTTGATTCAAGGTCGAGACGTTTTGCAATCTTGATCAATAAGGGGATGGCATTGAAGGCGACTAGCACTTTGACAGACCCTGGAGGGCGATATGTGCTGGTGAGTGGGCTGCTGGTGATATTAGCAAACATTTATGCACCAAATTGCAACAACCCAGATTTTATCAGAAAGGGGTTGGCACACATCCCTGATCTGGACTCACACCAGTTGATTATGGGGGGAGATTGCAATTGTGTATTAGACCCGAGGATTGACAGGTCAAGTCCCAGGTCTCTGGTTACTTCTGGGATGGCAATGGAGATGGCTGCATCATGGAACAGATGTGGGGAGATGGATCCATGGAGATGTAGTCACCCAACGGAGAGGGAGTTTTCCTTCTCTCACATGCAGAATAGGTTTCTTCATAGTGGGAAAGGCGTTACTCCCAGGGGTGGTGGGTATGCTCCACACTGTGTGGATATGCGACTGGAGACGGCCGAGTCCAGCACCCACTATGGACGTTGGACATGTCACTCCTGGCAGATGTGGGGTTTGGGGAAAGAGTGGCTTCGGCCAGAGGGAATTACGTAGATTCCAACCAGAATGGGGAGGTCTCACGTTCCATGTTTTGGGAAGCGTTGAAGGGAAATAATATTGTACAGGGCCCACAAGGTTAAGGTAGGCAGGGCTGAAATACAGAGATTGGTGGACTTAATCTTGGAGTTGGATTGGCAACTCCACGGCCCCTCCGGCAGAGTTGTTGGCAGAGAGAAAGAGGCTACAAATGATGTTTGAGCTTGAATCGACGGGGAATGCGGTGAGCCAGCTTCACTATCGCGGGGGACATTTTATGGGCAGGATTCTCTGTCCATTTTCTGGCACGGAGCGCCCCCGCTGGAGTGGGATTCTCCATCCCAGTAGCCAGCCAATGGGGTTTCGCATTGTGGGCACCCCCACGCCGTCGGGAATCCGTGGGCGTGAGGGGCACCCTCGGCGAAACGGAGTATCCCGCTGATGGAGAATCCAGCCCCGGAGTACAGGGATAAAGCCAGTCGATTATTGGCTCCCCAATTGAGACAGCAGGCAGCAACACGGGAAATAGCTCAAATTAAAGATGAGGGGAGAGAGCTGGTTACTGCTCCGGGCAAGGTTAATGGAGCTTTTGAGGTTTTTTATCGAGGGTTGTACAAGTCTGAACCGCCAGAGGATGGCTCAGAGATGGAGAAATGTTTGGGCAGATTGGACTTCCCGGTGGTGGAAAGAGTGAAGAGGGAGGGGCTGGAGACACCGTTGGTGTTGGAGGAAGTTATGGACTGGATTGGGGATTATGCAATTGGGGAAAGTACAGGGACCGGATGGTGTTCCGGCTGAATTTTACAAACAGTTTGCGGCCTTGTTGGTGCCGCACTTATTGGGAATGTTGACTGTTTCCCTGCTGAGAGGGGTGCTGTCTGACATGCTGGCGCAGCCCTCAATTTCTCTAATCCCGATAAAGGACAAAGGGACTGGTTTAGCACATTGGGCTAAACAGCTGGCTTGTAATGCAGAACAAGGCCAGCAGCCGGGTTCAATTCCCCTACCAGCCTCCCCGAACAGGCGCCGGAATGTGGCGACTAGGGGCTTTTCACAGTAACTTCATTGAAGCCTACTTGTGACAATAAGCGATTATTATTATTATATTATCTCCTTGAGTGTGGGTCTGACAGGCCTATTTCACTATTAAACACTGACACGAATATACTAGCTAATGCTCTGGCTAAACGTTTGGAGGGGTGCCTACCAGAAGGACCAGCCAGGGTCTTTCACGGGCCGACAGTTGTCGTCTAACATCAGGAGGTGTTTGAATGTGGTATGCAGCCCTCTGTGGAGGTAATCATCTCCAAGGATGTGGAGAAGGCCTTTGACCGGGTGGAGTGCAGCGACTTCTTCGAGGTCTTGCGGCGATTTGGGTTTGGCCCTACTTTTATTTCCTGGGTGAAACTGCTGCATAATGGCTCCCAAGGCTAGCATCCGGACCAATGCTGTGAGCTCAGGATATTGCGGACTACACTGGGGCACGAGACAGGTATGCCGGCTGTTCATGCATTGAACTGTTGGCCAGGGGAGTGGAAAGGTATTGAGGAGGAGGGTGAGGAACAGAGAGTGTCCCTTTCCCCGGACGATTTGTTATTCTACGTTTCTGATCCCCTCACAAGTATGGGAGAAATTATGGAACTGTTGATAAAATTTTCAGGGTCTAGATTTAATATGAGTAAGAGCGGGATGTTCCCGGTGATTTCCCTGGGGAGGAGGACAGATCTGGGGGGGGCTGCCTTTTAAACCAGCCAAGACACAGATTAGGTATTTAGGGATTCAGGTGGCACACGATTGGGCACTGTTGCACAAGCTGAATCTGACCGGTCTGGTGGAAGAGGTGAAGGAGGACCTGAGGAGGTAGGGACGCCCTCCCACTAACCTCGGCTGGCAGACCATACACGGTCACAATAAACGTTTCACCAAAGTTTCTATTCGTGTTCCAGGGACTTCCGATCTTCCTCCCGAAATCTTTTTCTCACGCGGGTTGATAGCTTAATCTCTGCCTTTGTCTGGGCGGGAAAGACTCCCAGGATTAGAAGAGGTTTCCTGCAGAGAGGAAGACAATCGGGTGGGCTGGCGCTGGGAAACCTGAACATCTATTACTGGGCAGTGAATATTGGGAAAGTGCAAAGATGGTTTAAGGAGACGGGTGCAGGGTGCGGATGGATAGGAGAGGCCTATGGAATGTGTCTAAGGGCGTTGGTTACGGCCCATTTCCCGTTCTCCCCAGCCAGATTCTCAACGAGGCGGGTGGTCGTGGCATCTGTAAGAGTTTGCAACCAGTTTAGACAATATTTTGGTCATGTCTTTACTGTCGCCAATTTGTGATAATCAAAGGTTTGCACCGTCAGGGATGGAAGCAATGTACAGGATCTGGAGGAGGAAAAGGGTTGAGAGGTTCAGGGATTAGTTTGTGGAAGGTAGGTTTGCGAGTCTAGAGGAGATAGAGGAGAAATTGCAACTCCCGAGGGCGAGTGCACTCAGGTATTTGCAGGTGAGGAACTCTGGGCGTCATTCTCCGACCCCCCAGAGGGTCGGAGAATGGCCGTTGGCCGCCGTGAATCCCGCCCCCGCCGGTTTGCCGAAGTCTCCTGAAGGGAGAAAAGTCGGCGGGGCGTTAATGGCGCCGCTGCCCGCGGAGAATGTCACGGGTCTGCGCAAGGCAGCCGATTTTCGGCCTGCCGATATTCTCCCTTCCGGATGGGCCGAAGTCCTGTCGACGTGATGACCGTTCACGTCGACGTGAATCAAACCTCCTTTTCATCGGCGTGACCCGGTGCTCCAGGCTCACGCCGACCAGCGTGGAGGTGAGTGACGGCCTGGGGGGTTGGCTCTGGGCAGGCAATGGCGTGGCCGCAGTCTGATTGCGTGAGGAGAGGTGTGTCTCGGGTTAGTGTGTGTGTGTGTGTGCGGCGGCGGGGGGGTGGTTAGAGTACGGCTGGGGCTCCGGGGGAGTGCCGGGAGGGTCCGTGCCGGTGGTGGAGGTTGGGGGGGGGGGGTCTGTGCCGGGGTGGAGGTTGGGGGGGGGGTCCGTGCTGGGGGTGGAGGTTGGGGGGGGGGGGTCCGGCTGGGGTGGAGGTTGGGGGTTGGGGGGGGGTCGTGGGGGGGGTCCGTGCTGTTGGGTGGGGGGGGGGGTCCGTGCCGAGGAGGGGGATGGGAGGGCAAGTGAGTTGGTCCACCTGGTGCCAGCCTCCAACAGTTGGACCCATGCGGTCTCATGCCACCTGGCTGGGGGGAGGAGGGGATATGGGCAATGATGACTCTTTACGCAAAGAGTAGTGAGGCCGTGGAATGCCCTACCTGCTACAGTAGTGAACTCGCCAACATTGAGGGCATTTAAAAGTTTATTGGATAAACATATGGATGATAATGGCATAGTGTAGGTTAGATGGCTTTTGTTTCGGTGCAACATCGTGGGCCGAAGGGCCTGTACTGCGCTGTATTGTTCTATGTTCTATGTTCTATGACATGTCGTCGTTCCCCTCCCCCCCCACCAGGCCGTCATGTTTTCAGATCATCCAGCGATGTTGGCCGCCGTGGTGGCAGCCGCTCATGTCTATGTTGCCCTGGATGAGGAGGAGGAGGAGGAGGTGCGGTGCCAGGGAGGCGGCGCAGGCTGCCGCAGAGGGGCAGGCGGCAGCCGCCCAGGCTGGAGGGACACCTGACCGACAGGACGAGGAGGGGGGAGGAGGACGTCGCGGCCCCACGGCAACGGAGGCACCCGAGGGCGCCCCGTGTGTACCGGCCCCGGCAGTCATACCAGGACCTCACGGACCGGAATGCAGGGAGGAGACTCCGGGTGAGCCGGGAAACCGTGGCACACATCTGCCACCTGCTGGCACACCTGTCACCGCGTGGCACTGGCGGGGGACACCCTCGTCCCCGTGTCCGTCAAGGTTACGGTGGCCGTGAACTTTTATGCAACGGGGTCATTCCAGGCACCGAAGTGGGGACCTGTCCGGCATATCGCAGACATCGGGTGCATCCGGTGCATCCGGGCAGTGACAGATTCCCTATATGCCATGGCGCACCGCTACATCCGCTTCCCCGTGGACCGGGCCAGCCAAGATGCCCGGGCCGTGGGCTTCTCTGCCGTTGCCGGGTTCCCCATGGTCCAGGGTGCGATTGATGGGATGCACGTCGCCGTGGCGGCCACCTGCAGATAACAGGCCGTGTTCACTAATAGGAAGGGGGACCTATTCGATGAACGTACAGGTGGTCTGCGACCACCGCATGATGATCCTGCACGTCTGCGCCCGTCACCCAGGCAGTTGTACACGACTCATTCGTGTTGTCGCGGTCATCCATCCCCAGCATGTACGAGGGACGCCATCCCCGGCTGAGGGGCTGGTTGCTGGGGCGACAGGGGCTACCCCATTGCGATCGTGGCTGATGACGCCTATACGGAGGCCACGCAATGAGGCGGAGAACCGCTACAATGATGCCCATATAGCGACAAGGGGAGTGATCGAGAGGTGCTTTGGTGTGCTGAAGATGCGTTTCAGGTGCCTGGACCTCTTTGGGGGCGCCCTCCAGTATCGGTCAGATAGGGTCGGCCGCATCATTGTGGTGTGCTGCGTCCTGCACAACACATAGCCCAGCAGAGGGGCGATGTGCCGCAGGCAGAGGAGGGTGGAGTGGAGGAGCAAGCAGGAAGAGGCGCAGTCCTCCCCAGATGAGGGGGATGGGGGCAATGGTCAGGGCAGACGGGGTAGACACAGGCGGGTGGCTGTCCCACCGTTACCGGCTGGCCCAGCGGGCACGGGACAGACTGATAGCCGCCCGCTTCACTGACTAGATGGGCGTGGGAATCGGGTAGTATGGCCACAGACCGCACACCATGGCAACAGCCGACCACCCACACTCCCCCCCACCCATCCACCCACCCAGCACCCTCACCCCCTCCCCAACCCCACCCACCCCACCCCGCATGCACACCAACCCCCCCCCATTGCCGATCCACCTGCGGCACAACGGGCCGGGCTCACACAGTTGCGGGTGGACGCGTGGCTATCGCAGGCTATGGAGGATGATGACAACCTGCCCTGCGATGAGCTCCTGGCTCTACATCGTTGGACTATGTCTGACCCATGGCCACAGTACCACCATCCACCCGGACCATCCCTGCATGCGGCTGTGACACTGCAGCGCACGGTCCCGTCCTCTGCCCGGGGGATTGTTGATGGCGGCCCAGGGGGAAGGGGGCCAGACTCACCTGCGGCTGAGGTAAGACCACCCCTCACACACACACTTGCGCTCAACGTACATGACACCCCCGCACACTTTGGACAGAGCACAAAGGCAGCTTCTGTAGGTGTAACATTGACTTTAATAACCAAAGGAGTTCATGCACGTGCCCTAGCCCCTAAAAACTCATCTGTGCCCTGCACCCGTGCCAACTTACTCAGTGTCTAATTGTTTGGCCTTACGGGCCCTTTGACTACGTCTACGTGGTTCCCCAGACGGTACAGCAGAACTGGAGGTGGACTCCTGTGATTCCTGCCCTCTGACACTGGATCCCTTTGGCGGCCGTTTCCTGGTGCGTCCTGGCCTAGATGGGCCAGGCTGCGGCCAGGGCGACAGGGATGGCGAGCTGCCAGCCTGTCCTGCCCGTTGCCCACCCGATGCACCTGGGACGGAAGGGGGGGAGTCCGAGGTGTCGCGGTGTACCGGGACCTCCCCTACAGAGGGAGCCGGGACGGACCACACCACCTCCTCCTCCCTCAGGGTGCCCGATGGCCCCCAGGCCTCTTCATGGGTGGGGGATGCGAACGGACTGGCCATCCGACGCCCCCCCGACATCTGGCGCTGCCAGTCCTGGAGGCCCGTGCTGGTATCGACAGGGGTCTGCAGGTTTGCAGCCATGGAGCCCAGGGGGTTGGCAAACCCTGTCTGTGACAGTGCGACGCCGGCTCGCACATGGCCACTGGCGCCGATGCCCTCAGCAATGGCCTGCAGAGACTGGGCCATGGCCTGCTGAGACTGGGCCATGGCCTGCAGAGACTGGGCTATGGCGTTGAGCGCCTCTGCGATCTGGCGCTGGCACTGGCTCATGGCCTCCTGTGAGAGGGCAGCCATGTCCTGGGTCACAGACGCCGCCTGCACGGAAGGCCCCAGGCCTCGCAAACCGTTCCCCATGTCTGACACCATCGCACCCATTGCCTCCACCGCGGACGCCACCCGTGCGGTGTCAGCCTGGGTGGCACGCATGACCTGCGTATGGGGGATATGGGGGAGGGGGGATATGGGGGAGGGGGGTATATGGGGAGGGGGGGATATAGCGGAGGGGGGATATGGGGGAGGGGGGATATGGGGGAGGGGGGATATGGGGGAGGGGGGATATGGGGGAGGGGGATATGGGGGAGGGGGGATATGGGGGAGGGGGGATATGGGGGAGGGGGGATATGGGGGAGGGGGGATATGGGGGAGGGGGGATATGGGGGAGGGGGGATATGGGGGAGGGGGGATATGGGGGAGGGGGGGCTATGCGGAATGGGGGGCTATGGGGGAGGGGGGCTATGGGGGAGGGGGGGCTATGGGTGAGAGGGGGCTATGGGGGAGGGGGGATATGGGGAGGGGGGATATGGGGGAGGGGGGATATGGGGGAGGGGGGATATGGGGGAGGGGGGATATGGGGGGATATGGGGGAGGGGGGAAATGGGGGATATGGGGAGGGGGGATATGGGGAGGGGGGATATGGGGAGGGGGGATATGGGGGAGGGGGGATATGGGGAGGGGGGATATGGGGAGGGGGGATATGGGGGAGGGGGGATATGGGGAGGGGGGATATGGGGAGGGGGGATATGGGGAGGGGGGATATGGGGAGGGGGGATATGGGGAGGGGGGATATGGGGAGGGGGGATATGGGGAGGGGGGATATGGGGAGGGGGGATATGGGGGATGGGGGGATATGGGGGATGGGGCTATGGGGGAGGGGGGATATGGGGAGGGGGGATATGGGGAGGGGGGATATGGGGAGGGGGGATATGGGGTAGGGGGGATATGGGGTAGGGGGGATATGGGGGAGGGGGGATATGGGGGAGGGGGGATATGGGGGAGGGGGGATATGGGGGAGGGGGGATATGGGGGAGGGGGGATATGGGGGAGGGGGGATATGGGGGAGGGGGGATATGGGGGAGGGGGGATATGGGGGAGGGGGGATATGTGGGAGGGGGGATATGGGGGAGGGGGGATATGGGGGAGGGGAGATATGGGGGAGGGGAGATATGGGGGAGGGGGATATGGGGGAGGGGGGATATGGGATATGGGGGAGGGGGATATGGGGAGGGGGGATATGGGGGAGGGGGGATATGGGGGAGGGGGGATATGGGGGAGGGGGGATATGGGGGGAGGGGGGATATGGGGGATGGGGGGATATGGGGGAGGGGGGATATGGGGGAGGGGGGATATGGGGGAGGGGGGATATGGGGGAGGGGGGATATGGGGGAGGGGGGATATGGGGGAGTGGGGATATGGGGGAGTGGGGATATGGGGGATATGGGGGAGGGGGAATATGGGGAGCGGGGGATATGGGGGAGGGGGGATATGTGGGATGGGGGATATGGGGGAGGGGGGATATGGGGAGGGGGGATATGGGGGAGGGGGGATATGGGGGAGGGGGGATATGGGGGAGGGGGGATATGGGGGAGGGGGGATATGGGGGAGGGGGGATATGGGGGGAGGGGGGATATGGGGGATGGGGGGATATGGGGGAGGGGGGATATGGGGGAGGGGGGATATGGGGGAGGGGGGATATGGGGGAGGGGGGATATGGGGGAGGGGGGATATGGGGGAGTGGGGATATGGGGGAGTGGGGATATGGGGGATATGGGGGAGGGGGAATATGGGGAGCGGGGGATATGGGGGAGGGGGGATATGTGGGATGGGGGATATGGGGGAGGGGGGATATGGGGGAGGGGGGATATGAGGGAGGCTCACCCTGCCTGCTCTGACGAGGTCGTTCACCTTCTTGTGGCACTGGGTGCCTGTCCGTGGTGTCTGGGCCACAGCGGTGACGGCCTCTGCCACCTCCCTCCTCAGACGCCGGCTGTGGCGTGGGGCAACTCTGCGGCCGTGCCCGGGATACAGGGCGTCCCTCCTCTGCTCCACCGCGTCCAGGAGCGCCTCCACATCGCGTGACTCGAACCTCGGGGCTGAGCGACGGCCAGCCATCCAGTCGGGTGTTGCGGTCGGGTGTTCCGGTCGGGTGGGGGGGAGCAGCGCGGCCTTATGAGCCGTCACGCCGTGCAGCGCGTATGACGCTGCACGGCGTGAACCACGTGCGCAAGCGCGGATCCCGTTACATCGCTGCTAGCCCATTTCGGGCTGGAGACTATCGACCCATTTTTCCGACGTGACGCAAGTCGGACTTGCGCCGTTTTTTGCGCCGATCGGCGAACTTTCCGCCGATAACGGAGAATTTCGCCCTCTATTTCTAAAGAGTTGTCCTCATTCCCCAGTTGCCGCGACCCACTCCGATAGATAGCATGTTATCACAGGATGAGATGGGGCAAGGCAAGATCTCTGATATGTATTGTTTGCTGGAGATGGGGAAACCATCACTCGAAGAGGTGAGGGGGAACTCGGAATTAGAGCTGGGCCTGGGGCTACAGGGAGGGGTGTGAGTGAGATCCTGCATAGAGTGAACTTTACCTTCGTCGGCGTTAGGTTGAGCCTGATACAGTTTAACGTAGTCCATAGACTGCACGTAACTAAGACGCACATGAGTGGGTTCTTCGCTGGGGTGGAGGACAGGTGTAAACGTTGTTCTGCAACAAGGGCCTGCAAATCACTCACACATGTTCTGGTCTTGCCCCAAGCTAGTTGGGTTCTGGGTCTTATTTTTTGAGATCATGTCGGAGATCGTTGGGGTCAAACTAGAGCCATATCCGCTGGTGGCGATCTTTGGGGCATCAGACTCCCCAGAGCTCCTTGGAGGGAGGCTGACATCTTGGCCTTTGCCTCCTTGGTGGTCCGGAGGCAAGTCCTGCTTGGATGGAGGTACCACCCAGGGCCTCGGCATGGGAAAGTGACCTGGCAGAATTCCTGGATTTGGAAAAGATTAAATATACCCTGAGAGGCTCAGAAGAAAGGTTCTATTCCAGGTGGATGCCAGTCATCACTTTCTTTAAGGACCTGTTCATGGGGAGTTAGGGGGATGGGGCAGAAGGGTTAGGAGAGGAGGGGGTAAGGGTGGAAGGATAGTCGGGCTGAGGGGGGATTGGGGATTAAGGGTTGTTGTTGTTACTTTCTTAAAATAAAAATGACAAACTGTATGATATAATTAAACCTTTGTGAGTAGGAATTTGATAATTTTTGGAATAAAATAATTATTTAAAAAGCTTGGGTTCGTGTGTGTTTGACTGCTGACGCCTTTTTAAAAATCTGAGTTTTATAGTGTAGCCACGTAAAATGGCTGACTCCCGATTAGAATGGTCAAATCCCGATCTAAAATGGCGAACGGAAGAGGCTGATGGGAAAATCAGCCGACAAGACTCAAACGGACAGCTGCAGGTAAAACAGTGTATTCGCCTCTGGGGAATCCAGACAGACCGATACCTGCAGCCATCAACGTCACAACAACCCAGCCATCTGCATACTAAGCAGCCATCCCCGGGAACAATTGCTACACATTAGCAACATAAAGCTGCTCCAGACCTTTCGGCGCCAGCAGAGGCTGACACAAAGAAAGGTGGGCGACCACCCCCCCGATCAAGGAATGGCCCCATTATTGGAGCATATCGAACCAAGTGATTGGGGCCAAGTCCAATCACTTGGAACCAGGGTCAAGGTCCGCCCCGAGAGGCGGGAAACCCCTGGGGACTATAAGAGTAAGGGGCCAAATTCAGCTCGACCCTTCTCTTCCTGCTCGCAACCTTCGCAAGAACCTTCGACAAAGAAACTGTAAGTTTGACTCCAGTGATCGCTACCAGATAGACACTCCTAACCATCGACCTGTATCAGCCTTTGAATCCCGCAGGCTCAGGACCAATTCGAAAGCCCATTCGTTTCCCTGACCTGGTGGGCCATTTCCAAAGTTAAGTATTGGCCTGTTAGTTGTAGGTATTAGTCTAGAAGTAGGATTATTGTATAAGTATTAATTGCTGTATATAATAAATGAGCGTTGATTTAATTCTTACTAAGCGGTGTGTTGCATTATTAATCATTACTTGGACTTGAACCACGTGGCGGTATCAGAAAGATACCTGGCGACTCGTGAGCAAAGGTGACAGGATTAGAGGTAATAAACTAAGGCTAAAAAGAGCAACAATAGACAGCAAAGCCTGAGGTGCAATTAAATCATTGTAAAAAGCTTAAGCTAATGCAATTTTGTTTTGATAAAGGGGATTCCTTGGGGAGCTAACTTGTTTTCAGCTTGGTGAGATGATGTCATTGCTGGGTGGAGCATCAGGCATTTTGAGAAAGCATTTTCAGTTCAGTTCTGATCTCACTGAAGCTCAGGCAAAGGCAGTTTGTTCTGACTGTAGGTTAGTCAAAAGCGATTAACTGTACTTATAGCAGTGCAGACTCGCCTGAGGTCAAGGGAGAGCCGAAACAAACCAGTTGAGAACAGCTTTTGAAGACTTCCAGCAATTGTTTCTGCAGGGGTTCAGACCGGAGTCAGATCTGTTCTGTAAAGCAGTGTCAAGAGATCTATCTCTCAAAGAGTAACTCTGTAAAGCAAATATTCTTCTGAGCCATTGGTATTCAAGGTGGATTGAGAGCCGAGATGGATTATTTTGTTGTTGTTCAAGTCGGAATAAAGATAGTAGTTGAGGTCATTGTATTGACTGTATTTCATAGAATTTACAGTGCCGAAGGAGGCCATTCAGCCCATCGAGTCTGCACCGGCTCTAGGAAAGAGCACCCTACCCAAGCCCACACCTCCACCCTATCCCCATAATCCAGTAACCCTAGCTAACGTTTGTTTGGACACTAAGGGCAATTTAGCATGGCCAATCCACCTAACCTGCACATCTTTGGACTGTGGGAGGAAACCGGAGCACCCGGAGGAAACCCACACAGACACAGGGAGGATGTGCAGACTCCGCACAGGCAGTGACCCAAGCCGGGAATCGAACCTGGGACCCTGGAGCTGTGAAGCAATTGTGCTAACCACTATGCTACTGTGCTTCCCCTATTAGCATTGCCCCTATTAGCCCCTATTAGTATTGATTAGCATTGTTTAAGAGATAATTGTAAGTTATTTTCTGGTGTGACGTTAACGATATTTTAATGCTGTGCTAGTGTCATGTGAGAGTGCCTTTAAGAAATGGATGTTTAAGCAATATACCTTTAAGGAATGGAGATGATCATATTACTGAAGTGATGTCAGAGGTTGGGGGGAGCTGAGCTCATTTCTGCTTTTGGTTTCAGTTTGAAAAAGCAGCTTGTGTGTGTCTGGATGTTTCCAGAGAGCTGCAGGAAGAAAAGCAAGGTGCTGGAGCTGAAGTCAACCAAGCTGATATATCTCTGCCATCCAACAGAAAATATATATTAACTGTGACCTGGTGTGTTACTGTTTTGAAGGTTTGAAGCCTTTTGGATGTTTGAAGGAACATTCTGAGGGATTATTTCGTGTTGTATTATTTTCGGGGTTATCTTTGAAGTAAGGGGTGTTAAGGGATCCAATGTTTATTTAAAAGGTTAAGTTGAGTTCATGGAATAAACATTGTTTTGTGTTAAAAACCACGTGTTCATAATTATAATATCACACCTGGGGAACAAGCCGCGTGCTTCAAAAGCAACAATCCATTGAAGTGGAGGTTGGTTCAAATCCACGATACATTTTGGGGTTCGGAAAACGCCTCGCCCATAACACGAGTAGTAAAGTTTGTTTTAATCTACCATACCCCAATTTTGTGTGAATTCACTCCTGGAGAGAGGTATCCTTTCCTCAGTCTTACAAAATGAAAATAATATATTGGGGTTTCTGTCCAGTATCCTAGCCGCTGTTGCAATCGGGTCTGGGATCATGATAGATTGGAGCGGGGCCATGGAGCGTGGCAATGAACAGAGTGATAGTGTAGGCGTGCCAGTGATGGGGAGAGTGACTGTGTGAGGGAAGTGACAGTGTGGATGGGGTGACAGAGTGGGGACAATGACAGTTTGGAAGAAGTGACAATGTGTGGGGATGACAGTGTTGGGGGTTGAAAGTGTTCCAGGGAGTGACAGTGGTGGGGGGGGGGGAATGACAGTGGTGGGGGGGGGGGAGTGACAGTGTGGGGGGAGTGACAGTGTGGGGGGCAGTGACAGTGTGGGGGGCAGTGACAGTGTGGGGGGCAGTGACAGTGTGGGGACAGTGACAGTGTGCGGGGCAGTGACAGTGTGCGGGGCAGTGACAGTGTGCGGGGCAGTGACAGTGTGCGGGGCAGTGACAGTGTGCGGGGCAGTGACAGTGTGCGGGGCAGTGACAGTGTGCGGGGCAGTGACAGTGTGCGGGGCAGTGACAGTGTGCGGGGCAGTGACAGTGTGCGGGGCAGTGACAGTGTGCGGGGCAGTGACAGTGTGCGGGGCAGTGACAGTGTGCGGGGCAGTGACAGTGTGCGGAGGGCAGTGACAGTGTGCGGGGCAGTGACAGTGTGCGGGGCAGTGACAGTGTGCGGGGCAGTGACAGTGTGCGGGGCAGTGACAGTGTGCGGGGCAGTGACAGTGTGCGGGGCAGTGACAGTGTGCGGCGGCAGTGACAGTGTGCGGGGCAGTGACAGTGTGCGGGGCAGTGACAGTGTGCGGGGCAGTGACAGTGTGCGGGGCAGTGACAGTGTGCGGGGCAGTGACAGTGTGCGGGGCAGTGACAGTGTGCGGGCGGCAGTGACAGTGTGCGGGGCAGGTGACAGTGTGCTGGGCAGTGACAGTGTGCGGGCAGTGACAGTGTGCGGGGCAGTGACAGTGTGCGGGGCAGGTGACAGTGTGCGGGGCAGTGACAGTGTGCGGGGCAGTGACAGTGTGCGGGGCAGTGACAGTGTGCGGGGCAGTGACAGTGTGCGGGGCAGTGACAGTGTGCGGGGCAGTGACAGTGTGCGGGGGCAGTGACAGTGTGCGGGGCAGTGAGAGTGTGCGGGGCAGTGAGAGTGTGCGGGGCAGTGAGAGTGTGCGGGGCAGTGAGAGTGTGCGGGCTGAGAGGTGCGCAGTGACGGTGTGCGGGGCAGTGACGGTGTGCGGGGCAGTGACGGTGTGCGGGGCAGGTGACGGTGTGGGGGCAGTGACGGTGTGCGGGGCAGTGACAGAGTGGGGGGCAGTGACAGAGTGGGGGGCAGTGACAGAGTGGGGGGGCAGTGACAGTGTGGGGGGGCAGTGACAGTGTGGGGGGGCAGTGACAGTGTGGAGGGGGCAGTGACAGTTGTGAGGGGGCAGTGACAGTGTGAGGGGGGCAGTGACAGTGTGGGGGGGCAGTGACAGTGTGGGGGGGCAGTGACAGTGTGTGGGGGGGCAGTGACAGTGTGGGGGGGAGTGACAGTGTGGGGGGGAGTGACAGTGTGGGGGGGGAGTGACAGTGTGGGGGGGGAGTGACAGTGTGGGGGGGAGTGACAGTGTGGGGGGGAGTGACAGTGTGGGGGGGAGTGACAGTGTGGGGGGGAGTGACAGTGTGGGGGGGAGTGACAGTGTGGGGGGGGAGTGACAGTGTGGGGGGGGAGTGACAGTGTGGGGGGGAGTGACAGTGTGGGGGGGAGTGAAGTGTGGGGGGAGTGACAGTGTGGGGGGGAGTGACAGTGTGGGGGGGAGTGACAGTGTGGGGGGGAGTGACAGTGTGGGGGGCAGTGACAGTGTGGGGGGCAGTGACAGTGTGGGGGCAGTGACAGTGTGGGGGCAGTGACAGTGTGGGGGGCAGTGACAGTGTGGGGGGCAGTGACAGTGTGGGGGCAGTGACAGTGTGGGGGCAGTGACAGTGTGGGGGCAGTGACAGTGTGGGGGCAGTGACCAGTGTGGGGGCAGTGACAGTGTGGGGGCAGTGAGAGTGTGGGGGGCAGTGAGAGTGTGGGGGGCAGTGTGGGGGGAAGTGACAGTATGGGGGGAAGTGACAGTGTGGGGGGGAAGTGACAGTGTGGGGGCGGGGGGAGTGACAGTGTGGGGGCAGTGACAGTGTGGGGGCAGTGACAGTGTGGGGCAGTGACAGTGTGGGGGCAGTGACAGTGTGGGGCAGTGACAGTGTGGGGGGCAGTGACAGTGTGGGGGGCAGTGACAGTGTGGGGCAGTGACAGTGTGGGGGGCAGAAGTGACAGTGTGGGGGGGAGAGTGACAGTGTGGGGGGGACGTGACAGAGTGGGGGGGAGAGTGACAGAGTGGGGGGAGTGACAGAGTGGGGGGAAGTGACAGAGTGGGGGCAGTGACAGTGTGGGGGGCAGTGACAGTGTGGGGGGGCAGTGACAGTGTGGGGGGCAGTGACAGTGTGGGGGGGCAGTGACAGTATGGGGGGCAGTGACAGTATGGGGGGCAGTGACAGTATGGGGGGCAGTGACTGTGTGGGGGCAGTGACAGTGTGGGGGGCAGTGACAGTGTGGGGGGCAGTGACAGTGTGGGGGGCAGTGACAGTGTGGGGGGCAGTGACAGTGTGGGGGGCAGTGACAGTGTGGCGGGCAGTGACAGTGTGGGGGGCAGTGACAGTGTGGGGGGCAGTGACAGTGTGGGGGGGAATGACAATGTGGGGGGCAGTGACAGTGTGGGGGGGGGTGACAGTGTGGGGGGGAGTGACAGTGTGGGGGGGAGTGACAGTGTGGGGGGGAGTGACAGTGTGGGGGGGAGTGACAGTGTGGGGGCAGTGACAGTGTGGGGGCAGTGACAGTGTGGGGGGGGGGAGTGACAGTGTGGGGGGGGAGTGACAGTGTGGGGGGGAGTGACAGTGTGGGGGGGAGTGACAGTGTGGGGGGGAGTGACAGTGTGGGGGCAGTGACAGTGTGGGGGCAGTGACAGTGTGGGGGCAGTGACAGTGTGGGGGCAGTGACAGTGTGGGGGCAGTGACAGTGTGGGGGCAGTGACAGTGTGGGGGCAGTGAGAGTGTGGGGGGCAGTGAGAGTGTGGGGGGCAGTGTGGGGGGAAGTGACAGTATGGGGGGAAGTGACAGTGTGGGGGGGGGGCAGTTTCAGTGTGTGTGCAGTGACAGTGTGTGTGCAGTGACAGTGTGGGGGCAGTGACAGTGTGGGGGCAGTGACAGTGTGGGGGCAGTGACAGTGTGGGGGCAGTGACAGTGTGGGGGCAGTGACAGTGTGGGGGCAGTGACAGTGTGGGGGCAGTGACAGTGTGGGGGCAGTGACAGTGTGGGGCAGTGACAGTGTGGGGCAGTGACAGTGTGGGGCAGTGACAGTGTGGGGCAGTGACAGTGTGGGGGCAGTGACAGTGTGGGGGCAGTGACAGTGTGGGGGCAGTGACAGTGTGGGGGCAGTGACAGTGTGGGGGGGCAGTGACAGTGTGGGGGGCAGTGACAGTGTGGGGGGCAGTGACAGTGTGGGGGCAGTGACAGTGTGGGGGGGGAGTGACAGTGTGGGGGGGGAGTGACAGTGTGGGGGGGAGTGACAGTCTGGGGGGCAGTGACAGTCTGGGGGGCAGTGACAGTCTGGGGGGCAGTGACAGTGTGGGGGGCAGTGACAGTGTGGGGGGCAGTGACAGTGTGGGGGGCAGTGACAGTGTGGGGGGCAGTGCCAGTGTTGGGGGCAGTGACAGTGTGGGGGGAGTGACAGTGTGGGGGCAGTGACAGTGTGGGGGCAGTGACAGTGTGGGGGCAGTGACAGTGTGGGGGCAGTGACAGTGTGGGGGCAGTGACAGTGTGGGGGCAGTGACAGTGTGGGGGCAGTGACAGTGTGGGTGCCAGTGACAGTGTGGGTGCCAGTGACAGTGTGGGGGCAGTGACAGTGTGGGGGCAGTGACAGTGTGGGGGCAGTGACAGTGTGGGGCAGTGACAGTGTGGCGGCAGTGACAGTGTGGCGGCAGTGACAGTGTGGGGGGGCAGTGACAGTGTGGGGGGGCAGTGACAGTGTGGGGGGGCAGTGACAGTGTGGGGGGGCAGTGACAGTGTGGGGGGGCAGTGACAGTGTGGGGGGCAGTGACAGTGTGGGGGGCAGTGACAGTGTGGGGGGCAGTGACAGTGTGGGGGGCAGTGACAGTGTGGGGGGCAGTGGCAGTGTGGGGGGCAGTGACAGTGTGGGGGGCAGTGACAGTGTGGGGGGCAGTGACAGTGTGGGGGGCAGTGACAGTATGGGGGGCAGTGACAGTATGGGGGGGCAGTGAGAGTATGGGGGGCAGTGACAGTATGGGGGGGGCAGTGACAGTATGGGGGGGGCAGTGACAGTATGGGAGGGCAGTGACAGTATGGGGGGGCAGTGACAGTATGGGGGGGGCAGTGACCGTGGGGGGGGCAGTGACAGTGTCCGGGGGGCAGTGACAGTATGGGGGGTAGTGACAGTGTGGGGAAGGGGGCAGTTACAGTGTGTGTGCAGTGACAGTGTGGGGGCAGTGACAGTGTGGGGGCAGTGACAGTGTGGGGGCAGTGACAGTTTGGGGGCAGTGACAGTTTCGGGGCAGTGACAGTTTGGGGGCAGTGACAGTGTGGGGGCAGTGACAGTGTGGGGGGCAGTGACAGTGTGGGGGGCAGTGACAGTGTGGGGGGCAGTGACAGTGTGGGGGGGCAGTGACATTGTGGGGGGGGCAGTGACATTGTGGGGGGGCAGTGACATTGTGGGGGGGCAGTGACAGTGTGGGGGGGCAGTGACATTATGGGGGGGCAGTGACAGTATGGGGGGGCAGTGACAGTATGGGGGGGCAGTGACAGTATGGGGGGGCAGTGACAGTGTGGGGGGCAGTGACAGTGTGGGAGGGAATGACAATGTGGGGGGGCAGTGACATTATGGGGGGGCAGTGACAGTATGGGGGGGCAGTGACAGTATGGGGGGGCAGTGACAGTATGGGGGGGCAGTGACAGTATGGGGGGGCAGTGACCGTGGGGGGGGCAGTGACCGTGGGGGGGGCAGTGACAGTGTGCGGGGGGCAGTGACAGTATGGGGGGTAGTGACAGTGTGGGGAGGGGGGCAGTTACAGTGTGTGTGCAGCGACAGTGTGGGGGGCAGTGACAGTGTGGGGGGCAGTGACAGTGTGGGGGGCAGTGACAGTGTGGGGGGCAGTGACAGTGTGGGAGGGAATGACAATGTGGGGGGGCAGTGACAGTGTGGGGGGGAGTGACAGTGTGGGGGGGAGTGACAATGTGGGGGAGAGTGACAGTGTGGGGGCAGTGACAGTGTGGGGGCAGTGACAGTGTGGGGGGGGAGTGACAGTGTGGGGGGGGAGTGACAGTGTGGGGGCAGTGACAGTGTGGGTGGCAGTGACAGCGTGGGGGGGAGTGACAGCGTGGGGGGGAGTGACAGCGTGGGGGGGAGTGACAGCGTGGGGGGGAGTGACAGCGTGGGGGGGAGTGACAGCCTGGGGATGAGTGACAGTGTGGGGGGCAGTGACAGTGTGGGGGGGGGAGTGACAGTGTGGGGGGGGAGTGACAGTCTGGGGGGCAGTGACAGTGTGGGGGGCAGTGACAGTGTGGGAGGGAATGACAATGTGGGGGGGCAGTGACAGTGTGGGGGGGAGTGACAGTGTGGGGGGGAGTGACAATGTGGGGGAGAGTGACAGTGTGGGGCAGTGACAGTGTGGGGGCAGTGACAGTGTGGGGGGGGAGTGACAGTGTGGGGGGGGAGTGACAGTGTGGGGGCAGTGACAGTGTGGGTGGCAGTGACAGCGTGGGGGGGAGTGACAGCGTGGGGGGGAGTGACAGCGTGGGGGGGAGTGACAGCGTGGGGGGGAGTGACAGCCTGGGGATGAGTGACAGTGTGGGGGGCAGTGACAGTGTGGGGGGGGGAGTGACAGTGTGGGGGGGGAGTGACAGTCTGGGGGGCAGTGACAGTGTGGGGGGCAGTGGCAGTGTGGGGGGCAGTGACAGTGTGGGGGGCAGTGACAGTGTGGGGGGCAGTGACAGTGTGGGGGGCAGTGACAGTGTGGGGGGCAGTGACAGTGTGGGGGGCAGTGACAGTGTGGGGGGCAGTGACAGTGTGGGGGGCAGTGACAGTGTGGGGGGCAGTGACAGTGTGGGGGGAGTGACAGTGTGGGGGGAGTGACAGTGTGGGTGGCAGTGACAGTGTGGGGGCAGTGACAGTGTGGGGGCAGTGACAGTGTGGGGGCAGTGACAGTGTGGGGGCAGTGACAATGTGGGGGCAGTGACAATGTGGGGGCAGTGACAATGTGGGGGCAGTGACAATGTGGGGGCAGTGACAGTGTGGGGGCAGTGACAGTGTGGGGGCAGTGACAGTGTGGGGGCAGTGACAGTGTGGGTGCCAGTGACAGTGTGGGGGCAGTGACAGTGTGGGGGCAGTGACAGTGTGGGGGCAGTGACAGTGTGGGGGCAGTGACAGTGTGGGGGCAGTGACAGTGTGGGGGCAGTGACAGTGTGGGGGCAGTGACAGTGTGGGGGCAGTGACAGTGTGTGGGTGGCAGTGTCAGTGTGGGGGGTAGTGACAGTGTGGCGGCAGTAACAGTGTGGCGGCAGTGACAGTGTGGGGGGGCAGTGACAGTGTGGGGGGGCAGTGACAGTGTGGGGGGGCAGTGACAGTGTGGGGGGGCAGTGACAGTGTGGGGGGGCAGTGACAGTGTGGCGGGCAGTGACAGTGTGGGGGGCAGTGACAGTGTGGGGGGCAGTGACAGTGTGGGGGGCAGTGACAGTGTGGGGGGCAGTGACAGTGTGGGGGGCAGTGACAGTGTGGGGGGCAGTGGCAGTGTGGGGGGCAGTGACAGTGTGGGGGGCAGTGACACTATGGGGGGCAGTGACAGTATGGGGGCAGTGACAGTATGGGGGGCAGTGACAGTATGGGGGGGCAGTGAGAGTATGGGGGGCAGTGACAGTATGGGGGGGGCAGTGACAGTATGGGGGGGCAGTGACAGTATGGGGGGGCAGTGACAGTATGGGGGGCAGTGACAGTATGGGGGGGCAGTGACAGTATGGGGGGGGCAGTGACCGTGGGGGGGGCAGTGACAGTGTCCGGGGGGCAGTGACAGTATGGGGGGTAGTGACAGTGTGGGGAGGGGGGCAGTTACAGTGTGTGTGCAGTGACAGTGTGGGGGCAGTGACAGTGTGGGGGCAGTGACAGTTTGAGGGCAGTGACAGTTTGGGGGCAGTGACAGTTTGGGGGCAGTGACAGTTTGGGGGCAGTGACAGTGTGGGGGCAGTGACAGTGTGGGGGCAGTGACAGTGTGGGGGGCAGTGACAGTGTGGGGGGCAGTGACAGTGTGGGGGCAGTGACAGTGTGGGGGGCAGTGACAGTGTGGGGGGCAGTGACATTGTGGGGGGGCAGTGACAGTGTGGGGGGGCAGTGACAGTATGGGGGGGCAGTGACAGTATGGGGGGCAGTGACAGTATGGGGGGGCAGTGACAGTATGGGGGGGGCAGTGACCGTGGGGGGGGCAGTGACAGTGTGCGGGGGGCAGTGACAGTATGGGGGGTAGTGACAGTGTGGGGAGGGGGGCAGTTACAGTGTGTGTGCAGCGACAGTGTGGGGGCAGTGACAGTGTGGTGGCAGTGACAGTGTGGGGGGCAGTGACAGTGTGGAGGGGCAGTGACAGTGTGGGGGGGCAGTGACAGTGTGGGCGGGGCAGTGACATTGTGGGGGGGCAGTGACAGTGTGGGGGGGCAGTGACAGTGTGGGGGGGCAGTGACAGTGTGGGGGGGCAGTGACAGTGTGGGGGGCAGTAACAGTGTGGGGGGCAGTGACAGTGTGGGGGCAGTGACAGTGTGGGGGCAGTGACAGAGTGGGGGGGCAGTGACAGAGTGGGGGGGCAGTGACAGAGTGGGGGGGCAGTGACAGTGTGGGGGGGCAGTGACAGTGTGGGGGGGCAGTGACAGTGTGGGGGTTCAGTGACAGTGTGGGGGTGCAGTGACAGTGTGGGGGTGCAGTGACAGTGTGGGGGGGGAGTGGCAGTGTGGGGGCAGTGACAGTGTGGGGGCAGTGACAGTGTGGGGGCACTGACAGTGTGGGGGCAGTGACAGTGTGGGGGCAGTGACAGTGTGGGGGCAGTGACAGTGTGGGGGCAGTGACAGTGTGGGGGCAGTGACAGCGTGGGGCTGAGTGACAGTGTGGGGGGGAGTGACAGTGTGGGGGGAGTGACAGTGTGGGGGGGAGTGACAGTGTGGGGGCAGTGACAGTGTGGGGGCAGTGACAGTGTGGGGGGGGAGTGACAGTGTGGGGGGGGAGTGACAGTGTGGGGGCAGTGACAGTGTGGGGGGCAGTGACAGTGTGGGGGGCAGTGACAGTGTGGGGGGCAGTGACAGTGTGGGGGCAGTGACAGTGTGGGGGCAGTGACAGTGTGGGGGCAGTGACAGTGTGGGTGCCAGTGACAGTGTGGGTGGCAGTGACAGTGTGGGTGGCAGTGACAGTGTGGGTGGCAGTGACAGTGTGGGGGCAGTGACAGTGTGGGGGCAGTGACAGTGTGGGGGCAGTGACAGTGTGGGGGCAGTGACAGTGTGGGGGCAGTGACAGTGTGGGGGCAGTGACAGTGTGGGGGGCAGTGACAGTGTGTGGGGCAGTGACAGTGTGGGGGGGCAGTGACAGTGTGGGGGGGCAGTGACAGTGTGGGGGGGCAGTGACAGTGTGGGGGGGCAGTGACAGTGTGGGGGGGCAGTGACAGTGTCGGGGGGCAGTGACAGTGTCGGGGGGCAGTGACAGTGTGGCGGGCAGTGACAGTGTGGGGGGCAGTGACAGTGTGGGGGGCAGTGACAGTGTGGGGGGCAGTGACAGTTTGAGGGCAGTGACAGTTTGAGGGCAGTGACAGTTTGGGGGCAGTGACAGTGTGGGGGCAGTGACAGTGTGGGGGCAGTGACAGTGTGGGGGCAGTGACAGTGTGGGGGCAGTGACAGTGTGGGGGCAGTGACAGTGTGGGGGCAGTGACAGTGTGGGGGCAGTGACAGTGTGGGGGGCAGTGACAGTGTGGAGGGCAGTGACAGTGTGGGGGGCACTGACAGTGTGGGGGGCAGTGACAGTGTGGGGGGGCAGTGACATTGTGGGGGGGGCAGTCACATTGTGGGGGGGGCAGTGACATTGTGGGGGGGCAGTGACATTGTGGGGGGGCAGTGACAGTGTGGGGGGGGCAGTGACAGTATGGTGGGGCAGTGACAGTATGGGGGGGCAGTGACAGTATGGGGGGGGCAGTGACCGTGGGGGGGGGCAGTGACAGTGTGGGGGGCAGTGACAGTGTGGGGGGCAGTGACAGTATGGGGGGCAGTAACAGTATGGGGGGGCAGTGAGAGTATGGGGGGCAATGACAGTATGGGGGGGCAGTGACAGTATGGGGGGGGCAGTGACAGTATGGGGGGGCAGTGACAGTATGGGGGGGCAGTGACAGTATGGGGGGGGCAGTGACCGTGGGGGGGGCAGTGACAGTGTCCGGGGGGCAGTGACAGTATGGGGGGGTAGTGACAGTGTGGGGAGGGGGGCAGTTACAGTGTGTGTGCAGTGACAGTGTGTGTGCAGTGACAGTGTGGGGGCAGTGACAGTGTGGGGGCAGTGACAGTGTGGGGGCAGTGACAGTTTGAGGGCAGTGACAGTTTGAGGGCAGTGACAGTTTGAGGGCAGTGACAGTTTGGGGGCAGTGACAGTTTGGGGGCAGTGACAGTTTGGGGGCAGTGACAGTGTGGGGGGGCAGTGACAGCGTGGGGGGGGCAGTGACATTGTGGGGGGGCAGTGACAGTGTGGGGGGCAGTGACAGTGTGGGGGGCAGTGACAGTGTGGGGGGCAGTGACAGTGTGGGGGGGCAGTGACATTGTGGGGGGGGCAGTGACATTGTGGGGGGGCAGTGACATTGTGGGGGGGCAGTGACAGTATGGGGGGGCAGTGACAGTATGGGGGGGGCAGTGACAGTATGGGGGGGCAGTGACCGTGGGGGGGGCAGTGACAGTGTGCGGGGGGCAGTGACAGTATGGGGGGTAGTGACAGTGTGGGGAGGGGGGCAGTTACAGTGTGTGTGCAGCGACAGTGTGGGGGCAGTGACAGTGTGGGGGGTTGTGACAGTGTGGGCGGCAGCGACAGTGTGGGGGGGCAGTGACAGTGTGGGGGGGCAGTGACAGTGTGGGGGGGCAGTGACAGTGTGGGCGGGGCAGTGACATTGTGGGGGGGCAGTGACAGTGTGGGGGGGCAGTGACAGTGTGGGGGGGCAGTGACAGTGTGGGGGGGCAGTGACAGTGTGGGGGGGCAGTGACAGTGTGGGGGGCAGTGACAGAGTGGGGGGGCAGTGACAGTGTGGGGGGGCAGTGACAGTGTGGGGGGGCAGTGACTGTGTGGGGGGGCAGTGACTGTGTGGGGGGGCAGTGACAGTGTGGGGGGGCAGTGACAGTGTGGGGGGGGCAGTGACAGTGTGGGGGGGGCAGTGACAGTGTGGGGGGGCAGTGACAGTGTGGGGGGGCAGTGACAGTGTGGGGGGCAGTGACAGTGTGGGGGGCAGTGACAGTGTGGGGGGCAGTGACAGTGTGGAGGACAGTGACAGTGTGGAGGGCAGTGACAGTGTGGAGGGCAGTGACAGTGTGGGGGGCAGTGACAGTGTGGGGGGCAGTGACAGTGTGGGGGGCAGTGACAGTGTGGGGGGCAGTGACAGTGTGGGGGGCAGTGGCAGTGTGGGGGGCAGTGACAGTGTGGGGGGCAGTGACAGTGTGGGGGGCAGTGGCAGTGTGGGGGGCAGTGACAGTGTGGGGGGCAGTGACAGTGTGGGGGGCAGTGACAGTGTGGGGGCAGTGACAGTGTGGGGGGCAGTGACAGTGTGGGTGCCAGTGACAGTGTGGGTGGCAGTGACAGTGTGGGTGGCAGTGACAGTGTGGGTGGCAGTGACAGTGTGGGTGGCAGTGACAGTGTGGGTGGCAGTGACAGTGTGGGGGCAGTGACAGTGTGGGGGCAGTGACAGTGTGGGGGCAGTGACAGTGTGGGGGCAGTGACAGTGTGGGGGCAGTGACAGTGTGGGGGGCAGTGACAGTGTGTGGGGCAGTGACAGTGTGTGGGGCAGTGACAGTGTGGGGGGGCAGTGACAGTGTGGGGGGGCAGTGACAGTGTGGGGGGGCAGTGACAGTGTGGGGGGGCAGTGACAGTGTGGGGGGGCAGTGACAGTGTCGGGGGGCAGTGACAGTGTCGGGGGGCAGTGACAGTGTGGCGGGCAGTGACAGTGTGGGGGGCAGTGACAGTGTGGGGGGCAGTGACAGTGTGGGGGGCAGTGACAGTTTGAGGGCAGTGACAGTTTGAGGGCAGTGACAGTTTGGGGGCAGTGACAGTTTGGGGGCAGTGACAGTGTGGGGGCAGTGACAGTGTGGGGGCAGTGACAGTGTGGGGGCAGTGACAGTGTGGGGGCAGTGACAGTGTGGGGGCAGTGACAGTGTGGGGGGCAGTGACAGTGTGGAGGGCAGTGACAGTGTGGGGGGCACTGACAGTGTGGGGGGCAGTGACAGTGTGGGGGGGCAGTGACATTGTGGGGGGGGCAGTCACATTGTGGGGGGGCAGTGACATTGTGGGGGGGCAGTGACATTGTGGGGGGGCAGTGACAGTGTGGGGGGGGCAGTGACAGTATGGTGGGGCAGTGACAGTATGGGGGGGCAGTGACAGTATGGGGGGGGCAGTGACCGTGGGGGGGGGCAGTGACAGTGTGGGGGGCAGTGACAGTGTGGGGGGCAGTGACAGTGTGGGGGGCAGTGACAGTATGGGGGGCAGTAACAGTATGGGGGGGCAGTGAGAGTATGGGGGGCAATGACAGTATGGGGGGGCAGTGACAGTATGGGGGGGGCAGTGACAGTATGGGGGGGCAGTGACAGTATGGGGGGGCAGTGACAGTATGGGGGGGGCAGTGACCGTGGGGGGGGCAGTGACAGTGTCCGGGGGGCAGTGACAGTATGGGGGGTAGTGACAGTGTGGGGAGGGGGGCAGTTACAGTGTGTGTGCAGTGACAGTGTGGGGGCAGTGACAGTGTGGGGGCAGTGACAGTGTGGGGGCAGTGACAGTGTGGGGGCAGTGACAGTTTGAGGGCAGTGACAGTTTGAGGGCAGTGACAGTTTGAGGGCAGTGACAGTTTGGGGGCAGTGACAGTTTGGGGGCAGTGACAGTTTGGGGGCAGTGACAGTGTGGGGGGGCAGTGACAGCGTGGGGGGGGCAGTGACATTGTGGGGGGGCAGTGACAGTGTGGGGGGCAGTGACAGTGTGGGGGGCAGTGACAGTGTGGGGGGCAGTGACAGTGTGGGGGGCAGTGACAGTGTGGGGGGGCAGTGACATTGTGGGGGGGGCAGTGACATTGTGGGGGGGCAGTGACATTGTGGGGGGGCAGTGACAGTATGGGGGGGGCAGTGACAGTATGGGGGGGGCAGTGACAGTATGGGGGGGCAGTGACCGTGGGGGGGGCAGTGACAGTGTGCGGGGGGCAGTGACAGTATGGGGGGTAGTGACAGTGTGGGGAGGGGGGCAGTTACAGTGTGTGTGCAGCGACAGTGTGGGGGCAGTGACAGTGTGGGGGGTTGTGACAGTGTGGGCGGCAGTGACAGTGTGGGGGGGCAGTGACAGTGTGGGGGGGCAGTGACAGTGTGGGCGGGCAGTGACAGTGTGGGGGGCAGTGACAGTGTGGGGGGCAGTGACAGTGTGGGGGGGCAGTGACAGTGTGGGGGGGCAGTGACTGTGTGGGGGGGCAGTGACAGTGTGGGGGGGCAGTGACAGTGTGGGGGGGGGCAGTGACAGTGTGGGGGGGCAGTGACAGTGTGGGGGGGCAGTGACAGTGTGGGGGGCAGTGACAGTGTGGGGGGCAGTGACAGTGTGGGGGGCAGTGACAGTGTGGAGGGCAGTGACAGTGTGGGGGGCAGTGACAGTGTGGGGGGCAGTGACAGTGTGGGGGGCAGTGACAGTGTGGGGGGCAGTGACAGTGTGGGGGGCAGTGACAGTGTGGGGGGCAGTGACAGTGTGGGGGGCAGTGACAGTGTGGGGGGCAGTGGCAGTGTGGGGGGCAGTGACAGTGTGGGGGGCAGTGACAGTGTGGGGGGCAGTGACAGTGTGGGGGCAGTGACAGTGTGGGGGGCAGTGGCAGTGTGGGGGGCAGTGACAGTGTGGGGGGCAGTGACAGTGTGGGGGGCAGTGACAGTGTGGGGGGCAGTGACAGTGTGGGGGTGCAGTGACAGTGTTGGGGTGCAGTGACAGTGTGGGGGTGCAGTGACAGTGTGGGGGTGCAGTGACAGTGTGGGGGGGGAGTGACAGTGTGGGGGCAGTGACAGTGTGGGGGTGCAGTGAAAGTGTGGGGGGGGAGTGACAGTGTGGGGGGGGGAGTGACAGTGTGGGGGGCAGTGACAGTGTGGTGGCTGTGACAGTGTGGGGGCAGTGACAGTGTGGGGGCAGTGACAGTGTGGGGGCAGTGACAGTGTGGGGACAGTGACAGTGTGGGGGGCTGTGACAGTGTGGGGGGCAGTGACAGTGTGGGGGGCAGTGACAGTGTGGGGGGCAGTGACAGTGTGGGGGGCAGTGACAGTGTGGGGGGCAGTGACAGTGTGGGGGGCAGTGAGTGTGGGGGGCAGTGACAGTGTGGGGGGCAGTGACAGTGTGGGGGGCATTGACAGTGTAGGGGGCATTGACAGTGTAGGCGGCATTGACAGTGTAGGGGGCATTGACAGTCTGAGGGCAGTGACAGTCTGAGGGCAGTGACAGTCTGAGGGCAGTGACAGTCTGAGGGCAGTGACAGTCTGAGGGCAGTGACAGTCTGAGGGCAGTGACAGTCTGAGGGCAGTGACAGTGTGGGGGGCAGTGACAGTGTGGGGGGCTGTGACAGTGTGGGGGGCTGTGACAGTGTGGGGGGCAGTGACAGTGTGGGGGGCAGTGACAGTGTGGGGGGCAGTGACAGTGTGGGGGGCAGTGACAGTGTGGGGGGCAGTGACAGTGTGGGGGGGCAGTGACAGTGTGGGGGCAGTGACAGTGTGGGGGCAGTGACAGTGTGGGGGCAGTGACAGTGTGGGGGCAGTGACAGTGTGGGGGCAGTGACAGTGTGGGGGGCAGTGACAGTGTGGGGGGCAGTGACAGTGTGGGGGGCAGTGACAGTGTGGGGGGCAGTGACAGTGTGGGGGGGCAGTGACAGTGTGGGGGGGCAGTGACAGTGTGGGGGGGCAGTGACAGTGTGGGGGGTCAGTGACAGTGTGGGAGGTCAGTGACAGTGTGGGGTCAGTGACAGCGGGGGGGGGGCAGTGACAGCGTGGGGGGGAGTGACAGTGTGGGGGGAAGTGACAGTATGTGGGGTAGTGACAGTGTGGGGAGGGGGGCAGTTACAGTGTGTGCGCAGTGACAGGATGGGGGCAGTGACAGTGTGGGGGCAGTGACAGTGTGGGGGCAGTGACAGTGTGGGGGCAGTGACAGTGTGGGGGCAGTGACAGTGTGGGGGCAGTGACAGTGTGGGGGCAGTGACAGTGTGGGGGCAGTGACAGTGTGGGGTCAGTGACAGCGGGGGGGCAGTGACAGTGTGGGGGGCAGTGACAGTGTGGGGGGAAGTGACAGTGTGGGGGGAAGTGACAGTATGGGGGGTAGTGACAGTGTGGGGAGGGGGGCAGTTACAGTGTGTGCGCAGTGAAGTGTGGGGGCAGTGACAGTGTGGGGCAGTGACAGTGTTGGGGGCAGTGACAGTGTGGGGGGCAGTGACAGTGTGGGGGGCAGTGACAGTGTGGGGGGGGCAGTGACAGTGTGGGGGGGCAGTGACAGTGTGGGGGGGCAGTGACAGTGTGGGGGGGCAGTGACAGTGTGGGGGGGCAGTGACAGTGTGGGGGGGCAGTGACAGTGTGGGGGGCAGTGACAGTGTGGGGGGCAGTGACAGTGTGGGGGGCAGTGACAGTGTGGCGGAAGTGACAGTGTGGGGGGCAGTGACAGTGTGGGGGGCAGTGACAGTGTGGGGGGCAGTGACAGTGTGGGGGGGCAGTGACAGTGTGGGGGGGCAGTGACAGTGTGGGGGGGAGTGACAGTCTGGGGGGCAGTGACAGTGTGGGGGGCAGTGAGTGTGTGGGTGGCAGTGTCAGTGTGGGGGGTAGTGACAGTGTGGCGTCTGTGACAGTGTGGGGGGCAGTGACAGTGTGGGGGGGAGTGACAGTGTGGGGGGCAGTGACAGTGTGGGGGGCAGTGACAGTGTGGGGGGCAGTGACAGTGTGGGGGGCAGTGACAGTGTGGGGGGCAGTGACAGTATGGGGGGCAGTGACAGTATGGGGGGCAGTGACAGTATGGGGGGCAGTGACAGTATGGGGGGCAGTGAGAGTATGGGGGGGCAGTGAGAGTATGGGGGGGCAGTGAGAGTATGGGGGGCAGTGACAATATGGGGGGGGCAGTGACAGTATGGGGGGCAGTGACAGTATGGGGGGGCAGTGACAGTATGGGGGGGCAGTGACAGTATGGGGGGGCAGTGACAGTATGGGGGGGCAGTGACAGTATGGGGGGGGCAGTGACAGTATAGGGGGGGCAGTGACCGTGGGGGGGGGGCAGTGACAGTGTCCGGGGGGCAGTGACAGTATGGGGGGTAGTGACAGTGTGGGGAGGGGGGCAGTTACAGTGTGTGTGCAGTGACAGTGTGGGGGCAGTGACAGTGTGGGGGCAGTGACAGTGTGGGGGCAGTGACAGTGTGGGGGCAGTGACAGTGTGGGGGCAGTGACAGTGTGGGGGCAGTGACAGTGTGGGGGCAGTGACAGTGTGGGGGCAGTGACAGTTTGAGGGCAGTGACAGTTTGAGGGCAGTGACAGTTTGAGGGCAGTGACAGTTTGAGGGCAGTGACAGTTTGAGGGCAGTGACAGTTTGGGGGCAGTGACAGTGTGGGGGCAGTGACAGTGTGGGGGCAGTGACAGTGTGGGGGGCAGTGACAGTGTGGGGGCAGTGACAGTGTGTGGGTGGCAGTGTCAGTGTGGGGGGCAGTGACAGTGTGGCGGCAGTGACAGTGTGGGGGGCAGTGACAGTGTGGGGGGGCAGTGACAGTGTGGGGGGGCAGTGACAGTGTGGGGGGGCAGTGACAGTGTGGGGGGGCAGTGACAGTGTGGGGGGGAGTGACAGTGTGGGGGGGCAGTGACAGTGTGGGGGGCAGTGACAGTGTGGGGGGCAGTGACAGTGTGGGGGGCAGTGACAGTGTGGGGGGCAGTGACAGTGTGGGGGGCAGTGACAGTATGGGGGGCAGTGACAGTATGGGGGGCAGTGACAGTATGGGGGGCAGTGAGAGTATGGGGGGGCAGTGAGAGTATGGGGGGGCAGTGAGAGTATGGGGGGGCAGTGAGAGTATGGGGGGCAGTGACAATATGGGGGGGGCAGTGACAGTATGGGGGGCAGTGACAGTATGGGGGGGCAGTGACAGTATGGGGGGGCAGTGACAGTATGGGGGGGGCAGTGACAGTATGGGGGGGGCAGTGACAGTATAGGGGGGGGGCAGTGACAGTATAGGGGGGGCAGTGACCGTGGGGGGGGGCAGTGACAGTGTCCGGGGGGCAGTGACAGTATGGGGGGTAGTGACAGTGTGGGGGGCAGTGACAGTGTGTGGGTGGCAGTGTCAGTGTGGGGGGTAGTGACAGTGTGGCGGCAGTGACAGTGTGGGGGGCAGTGACAGTGTGGGGGGGCAGTGACAGTGTGGGGGGGCAGTGACAGTGTGGGGGGGCAGTGACAGTGTGGAGGGGCAGTGACAGTGTGGGGGGGCAGTGACAGTGTGGGGGGGAGTGACAGTGTGGGGGGCAGTGACAGTGTGGGGGGCAGTGACAGTATGGGGGCAGTGACAGTTTGGGGGCAGTGACAGTTTGGGGGCAGTGACAGTGTGGGGGCAGTGACAGTGTGGGGGCAGTGACAGTGTGGGGGCAGTGACAGTGTGGGGGCAGTGACAGTGTGGGGGCAGTGACAGTGTGGGGGCAGTGACAGTGTGGGGGGCAGTGACAGTGTGTGGGTGGCAGTGTCAGTGTGGGGGGTAGTGACAGTGTGGCGGCAGTGACAGTGTGGGGGGCAGTGACAGTGTGGGGGGGCAGTGACAGTGTGGGGGGGCAGTGACAGTGTGGGGGGGCAGTGACAGTGTGGGGGGGCAGTGACAGTGTGGAGGGGCAGTGACAGTGTGGGGGGGCAGTGACAGTGTGGGGGGGCAGTGACAGTGTGGGGGGGCAGTGACAGTGTGGGGGGGCAGTGACAGTGTGGGGGGGAGTGACAGTGTGGGGGGGAGTGACAGTGTGGGGGGGAGTGACAGTGTGGGGGGCAGTGACAGTGTGGGGGGCAGTGACAGTGTGGGGGGCAGTGACAGTGTGGGGGGCAGTGACAGTGTGGGGGGCAGTGACAGTGTGGGGGGCAGTGACAGTGTGGGGGGCAGTGACAGTGTGGGGGGGCAGTGACAGTGTGGGGGGGCAGTGACAGTGTGGGGGGGTAGTGACAGTGTGGGGGGGCAGTGACAGTGTGGGGGGGCAGTGACAGTGTGGGGGGGCAGTGACAGTGTGGGGGGGCAGTGACAGTGTGGGGCGGCAGTGACAGTGTGGGGGGCAGTGACAGTGTGGGGGGCAGTGACAGTGTGGGGGGGAGTGACAGTGTGGGGGGCAGTGACAGTGTGGGGGGCAGTGACAGTGTGGGGGGCAGTGACAGTGTGGGGGGCAGTGACAGTATGGGGGGCAGTGACAGTATGGGGGGCAGTGACAGTATGGGGGGGCAGTGACAGTATGGGGGGCAGTGACAGTATGGGGGGGCAGTGAGATTATGGGGGGGCAGTGAGAGTATGGGGGGGCAGTGACAGTATGGGGGGGGCAGTGACAGTATGGGGGGGCAGTGACAGTATGGGGGGGGCAGTGACAGTATGGGGGGGGCAGTGACAGTATGGGGGGGCAGTGACAGTATGGGGGGGGCAGTGACAGTATGGGGGGGGCAGTGACCGTGGGGGGGGCAGTGACCGTGGGGGGGGCAGTGACCGTGGGGGGGGCAGTGTGGGGGGAAGTGACAGTATGGGGGGAAGTGACAGTGTGGGGGGGCAGTTTCAGTGTGTGTGCAGTGACCGTGTGTGTGCAGTGACAGTGTGTGTGCAGTGACAGTGTGGGGGCAGTGACAGTGTGGGGGCAGTGACAGTGTGGGGGCAGTGACAGTGTGGGGGGCAGTGACAGTGTGGGGGGGGCAGTGACAGTGTGGGGGGGCAGTGACAGTGTGGGGGGGGAGTGACAGTGTGGGGGGGAGTGACAGTGTGGGGGGCAGTGACAGTGTGGGGGGCAGTGACAGTGTGGGGGGCAGTGACAGTGTGGGGGGCAGTGACAGTGTGGGGGGCAGTGACAGTGTGGGGGGCAGTGACAGTGTGGGGGGCAGTGACAGTATGGGGGGCAGTGACAGTATGGGGGGGCAGTGAGAGTATGGGGGGGCAGTGAGAGTATGGGGGGGCAGTGAGAGTATGGGGGGGCAGTGAGAGTATAGGGGGCAGTGACAGTATGGGGGGGGCAGTGACAGTATGGGGGGGCAGTGACAGTATGGGGGGGCAGTGACAGTATGGGGGCAGTGACAGTATGGGGGCAGTGACAGTTTGGGGGCAGTGACAGTTTGGGGGCAGTGACAGTGTGGGGGCAGTGACAGTGTGGGGGCAGTGACAGTGTGGGGGCAGTGACAGTGTGGGGGCAGTGACAGTGTGGGGGCAGTGACAGTGTGGGGGGCAGTGACAGTGTGTGGGTGGCAGTGTCAGTGTGGGGGGTAGTGACAGTGTGGCGGCAGTGACAGTGTGGGGGGCAGTGACAGTGTGGGGGGGCAGTGACAGTGTGGGGGGGCAGTGACAGTGTGGGGGGGCAGTGACAGTGTGGGGGGGCAGTGACAGTGTGGGGGGGCAGTGACAGTGTGGAGGGGCAGTGACAGTGTGGGGGGGCAGTGACAGTGTGGGGGGGCAGTGACAGTGTGGGGGGGCAGTGACAGTGTGGGGGGGAGTGACAGTGTGGGGGGGAGTGACAGTGTGGGGGGGAGTGACAGTGTGGGGGGGAGTGACAGTGTGGGGGGCAGTGACAGTGTGGGGGGCAGTGACAGTGTGGGGGGCAGTGACAGTGTGGGGGGCAGTGACAGTGTGGGGGGCAGTGACAGTGTGGGGGGCAGTGACAGTGTGGGGGGCAGTGACAGTGTGGGGGGCAGTGACAGTGTGGGGGGCAGTGACAGTGTGGGGGGCAGTGACAGTGTGGGGGGCAGTGACAGTGTGGGGGGGCAGTGACAGTGTGGGGGGGCAGTGACAGTGTGGGGGGGCAGTGACAGTGTGGGGGGGCAGTGACAGTGTGGGGGGGCAGTGACAGTGTGGGGGGGCAGTGACAGTGTGGGGCGGCAGTGACAGTGTGGGGGGCAGTGACAGTGTGGGGGGCAGTGACAGTGTGGGGGGGAGTGACAGTGTGGGGGGGCAGTGACAGTGTGGGGGGCAGTGACAGTGTGGGGGGCAGTGACAGTGTGGGGGGCAGTGACAGTGTGGGGGGCAGTGACAGTGTGGGGGGCAGTGACAGTGTGGGGGGCAGTGACAGTATGGGGGGCAGTGACAGTATGGGGGGCAGTGACAGTATGGGGGGGCAGTGAGATTATGGGGGGGCAGTGAGAGTATGGGGGGGCAGTGACAGTATGGGGGGGGCAGTGACAGTATGGGGGGGGCAGTGACAGTATGGGGGGGGCAGTGACAGTATGGGGGGGGCAGTGACAGTATGGGGGGGCAGTGACAGTATGGGGGGGGCAGTGACAGTATGGGGGGGGCAGTGACCGTGGGGGGGGCAGTGACCGTGGGGGGGGCAGTGACCGTGGGGGGGGCAGTGACAGTGTCCGGGGGGCAGTGACAGTATGGGGGGTAGTGACAGTGTGGGGAGGGGGGCAGTTACAGTGTGTGTGCAGTGACAGTGTGTGTGCAGTGACAGTGTGTGTGCAGTGACAGTTTGAGGGCAGTGACAGTTTGAGGGCAGTGACAGTTTGAGGGCAGTGACAGTTTGAGGGCAGTGACAGTGTGGGGGCAGTGACAGTGTGGGGGGCAGTGACAGTGTGGGGGGCAGTGACAGTGTGGGGGGCAGTGACAGTGTGGGGGGCAGTGACAGTGTGGGGGGCAGTGACAGTGTGGGGGGGCAGTGACAGTGTGGGGGGGCAGTGACATTGTGGGGGGGCAGTGACAGTGTGGGGGGGCAGTGACTTTGTGGGGGGGCAGTGACATTGTGGGGGGGCAGTGACATTGTGGGGGGGCAGTGACATTGTGGGGGGGCAGTGACATTGTGGGGGGGCAGTGACATTGTGGGGGGGCAGTGACATTGTGGGGGGCAGTGACAGTGTGGGGGGGCAGTGACAGTGTGGGGGGGCAGTGACAGTGTGGGGGGGCAGTGACAGTGTGGGGGGACAGTGACAGTGTGGGGGGGCAGTGACAGTGTGGGGGGGCAGTGACAGTGTGGGGGGAGTGACAGTGTGGGGGGAGTGACAGTGTGGGGGGAGTGACAGTGTGGGGGGCAGTGAAAGTGTGGTGGGCAGTGAAAGTGTGGGGGGCAGCGACAGTGTGGGGGGCAGTGACAGTATGGGGGGGCAGTGACAGTATGGGGGGGCAGTGACAGTATGGGGGGGCAGTGACAGTATGGGGGGGCAGTGACAGTATGGGGGGTCAGTGACCGTGGGGGGGGCAGTGACAGTGTGGGGGCAGTGACAGTGTGGGGGGCAGTGACAGTGTGTGGGTGGCAGTGTCAGTGTGGGGGGTAGTGACAGTGTGGCGTCTGTGACAGTGTGGGGGGCAGTGACAGTTTGGGGGCAGTGACAGTGTGGGGGCAGTGACAGTGTGGGGGCAGTGACAGTGTGGGGGCAGTGACAGTGTGGGGGGCAGTGACAGTGTGGGGGGCAGTGACAGTGTGGGGGGCAGTGACAGTGTGGGGGGCAGTGACAGTGTGGGGGGCAGTGACAGTATGGGGGGCAGTGACAGTATGGGGGGCAGTGACAGTATGGGGGGCAGTGAGAGTATGGGGGGGCAGTGAGAGTATGGGGGGGCAGTGAGAGTATGGGGGGGCAGTGAGAGTATGGGGGGCAGTGACAATATGGGGGGGGCAGTGACAGTATGGGGGGCAGTGACAGTATGGGGGGGCAGTGACAGTATGGGGGGGCAGTGACAGTATGGGGGGGGCAGTGACAGTATGGGGGGGGCAGTGACAGTATAGGGGGGGGGCAGTGACAGTATAGGGGGGGCAGTGACCGTGGGGGGGGGCAGTGACAGTGTCCGGGGGGCAGTGACAGTATGGGGGGTAGTGACAGTGTGGGGAGGGGGGCAGTTACAGTGTGTGTGCAGTGACAGTGTGGGGGCAGTGACAGTGTGGGGGCAGTGACAGTGTGGGGGCAGTGACAGTGTGGGGGCAGTGACAGTGTGGGGGCAGTGACAGTGTGGGGGCAGTGACAGTTTGAGGGCAGTGACAGTTTGAGGGCAGTGACAGTTTGAGGGCAGTGACAGTTTGGGGGCAGTGACAGTGTGGGGGCAGTGACAGTGTGGGGGCAGTGACAGTGTGGGGGCAGTGACAGTGTGGGGGGCAGTGACAGTGTGGGGGCAGTGACAGTGTGTGGGTGGCAGTGTCAGTGTGGGGGGTAGTGACAGTGTGGCGGCAGTGACAGTGTGGGGGGCAGTGACAGTGTGGGGGGGCAGTGACAGTGTGGGGGGGCAGTGACAGTGTGGGGGGGCAGTGACAGTGTGGGGGGGCAGTGACAGTGTGGGGGGGCAGTGACAGTGTGGGGGGGCAGTGACAGTGTGGGGGGCAGTGACAGTGTGGGGGGGCAGTGACAGTGTGGGGGGGCAGTGACAGTGTGGGGGGCAGTGACAGTGTGGGGGGCAGTGACAGTGTGGGGGGCAGTGACAGTGTGGGGGGCAGTGACAGTGTGGGGGGCAGTGACAGTGTGGGGGGCAGTGACAGTGTGGGGGGGCAGTGACAGTGTGGGGGGGCAGTGACAGTGTGGGGGGGCAGTGACAGTGTGGGGGGGCAGTGACAGTGTGGGGGGGCAGTGACAGTGTGGGGGGGGTAGTGACAGTGTGGGGGGGGCAGTGACAGTGTGGGGGGGAGTGACAGTGTGGGGGGCAGTGACAGTGTGGGGGGCAGTGACAGTGTGGGGGGCAGTGACAGTGTGGGGGGCAGTGACAGTGTGGGGGGCAGTGACAGTGTGAGGGGCAGTGACAGTGTGGGGGGCAGTGACAGTGTGGGGGCAGTGACAGTATGGGGGGCAGTGACAGTATGGGGGGCAGTGACAGTATGGGGGGGCAGTGAGATTATGGGGGGGCAGTGAGAGTATGGGGGGGCAGTGACAGTATGGGGGGGGCAGTGACAGTATGGGGGGGCAGTGACAGTATGGGGGGGGCAGTGACAGTATGGGGGGGCAGTGACAGTATGGGGGGGCAGTGACCGTGGGGGGGGCAGTGACAGTGTCCGGGGGGCAGTGACAGTATGGGGGGTAGTGACAGTGTGGGGAGGGGGGCAGTTACAGTGTGTGTGCAGTGACAGTGTGTGTGCAGTGACAGTGTGTGTGCAGTGACAGTGTGGGGGCAGTGACAGTGTGGGGGCAGTGACAGTTTGAGGGCAGTGACAGTTTGAGGGCAGTGACAGTGTGGGGGCAGTGACAGTGTGGGGGCAGTGACAGTGTGGGGGCAGTGACAGTGTGGGGGCAGTGACAGTGTGGGGGGCAGTGACAGTGTGGGGGGCAGTGACAGTGTGGGGGGCAGTGACAGTGTGGGGGGGCAGTGACAGTGTGGGGGGGCAGTGACAGTGTGGGGGGGCAGTGACAGTGTGGGGGGGCAGTGACAGTGTGGGGGGGCAGTGACAGTGTGGGGGGAGTGACAGTGTGGGGGGAGTGACAGTGTGGGGGGAGTGACAGTGTGGGGGGAGTGACAGTGTGGGGGGAGTGACAGTGTGGGGGCAGGGAAAGTGTGGGGGGCAGTGAAAGTGTGGGGGGCAGCGACAGTGTGGGGGGCAGTGACAGTATGGGGGGGCAGTGACAGTATGGGGGGGCAGTGACAGTATGGGGGGGCAGTGACAGTATGGGGGGGCAGTGACAGTGTGGGGGGGCAGTGACAGTGTGGGGGGGCAGTGACAGTGTGGGGGGCAGTGTGGGGGGAAGTGACAGTATGGGGGGAAGTGACAGTGTGGGGGGGCAGTTTCAGTGTGTGTGCAGTGACCGTGTGTGTGCAGTGACCGTGTGTGTGCAGTGACCGTGTGTGTGCAGTGACCGTGTGTGTGCAGTGACCGTGTGTGTGCAGTGACCGTGTGTGTGCAGTGACCGTGTGTGTGCAGTGACCGTGTGTGTGCAGTGACCGTGTGGGGGCAGTGACAGTGTGGGGGCAGTGACAGTGTGGGGGCAGTGACAGTGTGGGGGCAGTGACAGTGTGGGGGCAGTGACAGTGTGGGGGGGGCAGTGACAGTGTGGGGGGGCAGTGACAGTGTGGGGGGGCAGTGACAGTGTGGGGGGGCAGTGACAGTGTGGGGGGGCAGTGACAGTGTGGGGGGCAGTGACAGTGTGGGGGGGCAGTGACAGTGTGGTGGGCAGTGACAGTGTGGGGGGGAGTGACAGTGTGGGGGGCAGTGACAGTGTGGGGGGCAGTGACAGTGTGGGGGGCAGTGACAGTGTGGGGGGCAGTGACAGTGTGGGGGGCAGTGACAGTGTGGGGGGCAGTGACAGTATGGGGGGCAGTGACAGTATGGGGGGGCAGTGAGAGTATGGGGGGGGCAGTGAGAGTATGGGGGGGCAGTGAGAGTATGGGGGGGCAGTGAGAGTATGGGGGGCAGTGACAGTATGGGGGGGGCAGTGACAGTATGGGGGGGCAGTGACAGTATGGGGGGGCAGTGACAGTATGGGGGGGCAGTGACAGTATGGGGGCAGTGACAGTTTGGGGGCAGTGACAGTTTGGGGGCAGTGACAGTTTGGGGGCAGTGACAGTTTGGGGGCAGTGACAGTGTGGGGGCAGTGACAGTGTGGGGGCAGTGACAGTGTGGGGGCAGTGACAGTGTGGGGGGCAGTGACAGTGTGTGGGTGGCAGTGTCAGTGTGGGGGGTAGTGACAGTGTGGCGGCAGTGACAGTGTGGGGGGCAGTGACAGTGTGGGGGGGCAGTGACAGTGTGGGGGGGCAGTGACAGTGTGGGGGGGCAGTGACAGTGTGGGGGGGCAGTGACCGTGTGGGGGGGCAGTGACCGTGTGGAGGGGCAGTGACCGTGTGGAGGGGCAGTGACAGTGTGGGGGGGCAGTGACAGTGTGGGGGGGCAGTGACAGTGTGGGGGGGAGTGACAGTGTGGGGGGGAGTGACAGTGTGGGGGGCAGTGACAGTGTGGGGGGCAGTGACAGTGTGGGGGGCAGTGACAGTGTGGGGGGCAGTGACAGTGTGGGGGGCAGTGACAGTGTGGGGGGCAGTGACAATGTGGGGGGCAGTGACAATGTGGGGGGCAGTGACAATGTGGGGGGCAGTGACAGTGTGGGGGGCAGTGACAGTGTGGGGGGCAGTGACAGTGTGGGGGGGCAGTGACAGTGTGGGGGGGCAGTGACAGTGTGGGGGGGCAGTGACAGTGTGGGGGGGCAGTGACAGTGTGGGGGGGCAGTGACAGTGTGGGGCGGCAGTGACAGTGTGGGGCGGCAGTGACAGTGTGGGGGGCAGTGACAGTGTGGGGGGGAGTGACAGTGTGGGGGGCAGTGACAGTGTGGGGGGCAGTGACAGTGTGGGGGGCAGTGACAGTGTGGGGGGCAGTGACAGTGTGGGGGGCAGTGACAGTATGGGGGGCAGTGACAGTATGGGGGGCAGTGACAGTATGGGGGGGCAGTGAGATTATGGGGGGGCAGTGAGAGTATGGGGGGGCAGTGACAGTATGGGGGGGGCAGTGACAGTATGGGGGGGCAGTGACAGTATGGGGGGGCAGTGACAGTATGGGGGGGCAGTGACAGTATGGGGGGGGCAGTGACCGTGGGGGGGGCAGTGACCGTGGGGGGGGCAGTGACCGTGGGGGGGGCAGTGACAGTGTCCGGGGGGCAGTGACAGTATGGGGGGTAGTGACAGTGTGGGGAGGGGGGCAGTTACAGTGTGTGTGCAGTGACAGTGTGTGTGCAGTGACAGTTTGAGGGCAGTGACAGTTTGAGGGCAGTGACAGTTTGAGGGCAGTGACAGTTTGAGGGCAGTGACAGTTTGAGGGCAGTGACAGTGTGGGGGCAGTGACAGTGTGGGGGCAGTGACAGTGTGGGGGGCAGTGACAGTGTGGGGGGCAGTGACAGTGTGGGGGGCAGTGACAGTGTGGGGGGCAGTGACAGTATGGGGGGCAGTGACAGTATGGGGGGGCAGTGAGATTATGGGGGGGCAGTGAGAGTATGGGGGGGCAGTGACAGTATGGGGGGGGCAGTGACAGTATGGGGGGGGCAGTGACAGTATGGGGGGGGCAGTGACAGTATGGGGGGGGCAGTGACAGTATGGGGGGGGCAGTGACCGTGGGGGGGGCAGTGACCGTGGGGGGGGCAGTGACCGTGGGGGGGGCAGTGACAGTGTCCGGGGGGCAGTGACAGTATGGGGGGTAGTGACAGTGTGGGGAGGGGGGCAGTTACAGTGTGTGTGCAGTGACAGTGTGTGTGCAGTGACAGTGTGTGTGCAGTGACAGTTTGAGGGCAGTGACAGTTTGAGGGCAGTGACAGTTTGAGGGCAGTGACAGTTTGAGGGCAGTGACAGTTTGAGGGCAGTGACAGTGTGGGGGCAGTGACAGTGTGGGGGGCAGTGACAGTGTGGGGGGCAGTGACAGTGTGGGGGGCAGTGACAGTGTGGGGGGCAGTGACAGTGTGGGGGGGCAGTGACAGTGTGGGGGGGCAGTGACATTGTGGGGGGGCAGTGACAGTGTGGGGGGGCAGTGACTTTGTGGGGGGGCAGTGACTTTGTGGGGGGGCAGTAACATTGTGGGGGGGCAGTGACATTGTGGGGGGGCAGTGACATTGTGGGGGGGCAGTGACAGTGTGGGGGGGCAGTGACAGTGTGGGGGGGCAGTGACAGTGTGGGGGGGCAGTGACAGTGTGGGGGGGCAGTGACAGTGTGGGGGGGCAGTGACAGTGTGGGGGGGCAGTGACAGTGTGGGGGGGCAGTGACAGTGTGGGGGGAGTGACAGTGTGGGGGGAGTGACAGTGTGGGGGGAGTGACAGTGTGGGGGGAGTGACAGTGTGGGGGGAGTGACAGTGTGGGGGGCAGTGAAAGTGTGGTGGGCAGTGAAAGTGTGGGGGGCAGCGACAGTGTGGGGGGCAGTGACAGTATGGGGGGGCAGTGACAGTATGGGGGGGCAGTGACAGTATGGGGGGGCAGTGACAGTATGGGGGGTCAGTGACCGTGGGGGGGGCAGTGACAGTGTGGGGGCAGAGACAGTGTGGGGGCAGAGACAGTGTGGGGGCAGAGACAGTGTGGGGGCAGTGACAGTGTGGGGGCAGTGACAGTGTGGGGGCAGTGACAGTGTGGGGGCAGTGACAGTATGGGGGGCAGTGACAGTATGGGGGGCAGTGACAGTGTGGGGGGCAGTGACAGTGTGGGGGGCAGTGACAGTGTGGGGGGCAGTGACAGTGTGGGGGGCAGTGACAGTGTGGGGGGGCAGTGACAGTGTGGGGGGGCAGTGACAGTGTGGGGGGGCAGTGACAGTGTGGGGGGCAGTGACAGTGTGGGGGGGCAGTGACAGTGTGGGGCGGCAGTGACAGTGTGGGGGGCAGTGACAGTGTGGGGGGCAGTGACAGTGTGGGGGGCAGTGACAGTGTGGGGGGGAGTGACAGTGTGGGGGGCAGTGACAGTGTGGGGGGCAGTGACAGTGTGGGGAGCAGTGACAGTGTGGGGGGCAGTGACAGTGTGGGGGGCAGTGACAGTGTGGGGGGCAGTGACAGTATGGGGGCAGTGACAGTATGGGGGGCAGTGACAGTATGGGGGGGCAGTGAGATTATGGGGGGGCAGTGAGAGTATGGGGGGGCAGTGACAGTATGGGGGGGGCAGTGACAGTATGGGGGGGGGCAGTGACAGTATGGGGGGGGCAGTGACAGTATGGGGGGGGCAGTGACAGTATGGGGGGGGCAGTGACAGTATGGGGGGGGCAGTGACAGTATGGGGGGGGGCAGTGACCGTGGGGGGGGCAGTGACCGTGGGGGGGGCAGTGACCGTGGGGGGGGCAGTGACAGTGTCCGGGGGGCAGTGACAGTATGGGGGGTAGTGACAGTGTGGGGAGGGGGGCAGTTACAGTGTGTGTGCAGTGACAGTGTGTGTGCAGTGACAGTGTGTGTGCAGTGACAGTTTGAGGGCAGTGACAGTTTGAGGGCAGTGACAGTTTGAGGGCAGTGACAGTTTGAGGGCAGTGACAGTGTGGGGGCAGTGACAGTGTGGGGGCAGTGACAGTGTGGGGGGCAGTGACAGTGTGGGGGGCAGTGACAGTGTGGGGGGCAGTGACAGTGTGGGGGGCAGTGACAGTGTGGGGGGCAGTGACAGTGTGGGGGGGCAGTGACATTGTGGGGGGGCAGTGACATTGTGGGGGGGCAGTGACAGTGTGGGGGGGCAGTGACTTTGTGGGGGGGCAGTGACATTGTGGGGGGGCAGTGACATTGTGGGGGGGCAGTGACATTGTGGGGGGGCAGTGACAGTGTGGGGGGGCAGTGACAGTGTGGGGGGGCAGTGACAGTGTGGGGGGGCAGTGACAGTGTGGGGGGGCAGTGACAGTGTGGGGGGGCAGTGACAGTGTGGGGGGACAGTGACAGTGTGGGGGGGCAGTGACAGTGTGGGGGGGCAGTGACAGTGTGGGGGGAGTGACAGTGTGGGGGGAGTGACAGTGTGGGGGGAGTGACAGTGTGGGGGGCAGTGAAAGTGTGGGGGGCAGTGAAAGTGTGGGGGGCAGCGACAGTGTGGGGGGCAGCGACAGTATGGGGGGGCAGTGACAGTATGGGGGGGCAGTGACAGTATGGGGGGGCAGTGACAGTATGGGGGGGCAGTGACAGTATGGGGGGTCAGTGACCGTGGGGGGGGCAGTGACAGTGTGGGGGCAGTGACAGTGTGGGTGGCAGTGACAGTGTGGGGGCAGTGACAGTGTGGGGGCAGTGACAGTGTGGGGGCAGAGACAGTGTGGGGGCAGAGACAGTGTGGGGGCAGAGACAGTGTGGGGGCAGAGACAGTGTGGGGGCAGAGACAGTGTGGGGGCAGAGACAGTGTGGGGGCAGTGACAGTGTGGGGGCAGTGACAGTGTGGGGGCAGTGACAGTGTGGGGGCAGTGACAGTGTGGGGGCAGTGACAGTATGGGGGGCAGTGACAGTGTGGGGGGCAGTGACAGTGTGGGGGGCAGTGACAGTGTGGGGGGCAGTGACAGTGTGGGTGGCAGTGACAGCGTGGGGGGGAGTGACTGCGTGGGGGGGAGTGACTGCGTGGGGGGGAGTGACAGCGTGGGGGGGAGTGACAGCGTAGGGGGGAGTGACAGCGTGGGGGGGAGTGACAGCGTGGGGGGGAGTGACAGCGTGGGGGGGAGTGACAGCGTGGGGGGGAGTGACAGCGTGGGGGGGAGTGACAGTGTGGGGGGGGGGGGGAGTGAAAATGTGGGGGCATTGACAGTGTGGGGGGGAGGGACAGTGTGGGGGGGAGTGACAGCGTGGGGGGAGTGACAGCGTGGGGGGAGTGACAGCGTGGGGGGAGTGACAGCGTGGGGGGAGTGACAGCGTGGGGGGAGTGACAGCTTGGTGGGAGTGACAGCTTGGTGGGAGTGACAGCGTGGGGCGGAGTGACACTGTGGGGGCAGTGACAGAGTGGGTGGCAGTGACATTGTGGGGGCAGTGACAGTGTGGGGGGCTGTGACAGTGTGGGGGGCTGTGACAGTGTGGGGGGCTGTGACAGCGTGGGGCAGTGACAGCGTGGGGCTGTGACAGTGTGGGGGGCTGTGACAGTGTGGGGGGCAGTGACAGTGTGGGGGGCAGTGACAGTGTGGGGGCAGTGACAGTGTGGGGGGCATTGACAGTGTGGGGGGCATTGACAGTGTGGGGGGCATTGACAGTGTGGGGGGCATTGACAGTCTGAGGGCAGTGACAGTCTGAGGGCAGTGACAGTCTGAGGGCAGTGACAGTCTGAGGGCAGTGACAGTGTGGGGACAGTGACAGTGTGGGGGCAGTGACAGTGTGGGGGCAGTGACAGTGTGGGGGGCAGTGACAGTGTGGGGGGCAGTGACAGTGTGGGGGGCAGTGACAGTGTGGGGGGCAGTGACAGTGTGGGGGGGCAGTGACAGTGTGGGGGGGCAGTGACAGTGTGGGGGGGCAGTGACAGTGTGGGGGGGCAGTGACAGTGTGGGGTCAGTGACAGCGGGGGGTTAGTGACAGCGGGGGGTCAGTGACAGCGGGGGGTCAGTGACAGCGGGGGGTCAGTGACAGCGGGGGGGGCAGTGACAGTGTGGGGGGCAGTGACAGTGTGGGGGGCAGTGACAGTATGGGGGGTAGTGACAGTGTGGGGAGGGGGGCAGTTACAGTGTGTGCGCAGTGACAGTGTGTGTGCAGTGACAGTGGGGGGGCAGTGACAGTGTGGGGGGGCAGTGACAGTGTGGGGGGGCAGTGACAGTGTGGGGGGGCAGTGACAGTGTGGGGGGGCAGTGACAGTGTGGGGGGGCAGTGACAGTGTGGGGGGGCAGTGACAGTGTGGGGTCAGTGACAGCGGGGGGGGGGGGGCAGTGACAGTGTGGGGGGCAGTGACAGTGTGGGGGGAAGTGACAGTATGGGGAGTAGTGACAGTGTGGGGAGGGGGCAGTTACAGTGTGGGGGCAGTGACAGTGTGGGGGCAGTGACAGTGTGGGGGCAGTGACAGTGTGGGGGGCAGTGACAGTGTGGGGGGCAGTGACAGTGTGGGGGGCAGTGACAGTGTGGGGGGGGCAGTGACAGTGTGGGGGGGGCAGTGACAGTGTGGGGGGGCAGTGACAGTGTGGGGGGGAGTGACAGTGTGGGGGGGCAGTGACAGTGTGGGGGGGCAGTGACAGTGTGGGGGGGCAGTGACAGTGTGGGGTCAGTGACAGCGGGGGGGGGGCAGTGACAGTGTGGGGGGAAGCGACAGTATGGGGGTAGTGACAGTGTGGGGAGGGGGGCAGTTACAGTGTGTGGGCAGTGACAGTGTGGGGGCAGTGACAGTGTGGGGGCAGTGACAGTGTGGGGGCAGTGACAGTGTGGGGGCAGTGACAGTGTGGGGGCAGTGACAGTGTGGGGGCAGTGACAGCGGGGGGGGGGGCAGTGACAGTGTGGGGGGCAGTGACAGTGTGGGGGGAAGTGACAGTATGGGGAGGGGGGCAGTTACAGTGTGTGCGCAGTGACAGTGTGGGGGCAGTGACAGTGTGGGGGGCAGTGACAGTGTGGGGGGCAGTGACAGTGTGGGGGGCAGTGACAGTGTGGGGGGCAGTGACAGTGTGGGGGGCAGTGACAGTGTGGGGGGCAGTGACAGTGTGGGGAGGCAGTGACATTGAGGGGGGGCAGTGACAGTGTGGGGGGCAGTGACAGTGTGGGGGGGCAGTGACAGTGTGGGGGCAGTGACAGTGTGGGGGCAGTGACAGTGTGGGGGCAGTGACAGTGTGGGGGGCAGTGACAGTGTGGGGGGCAGTGACAGTGTGGGGGGCTGTGACAGTGTGGGGGGCTGTGACAGTGTGGGGGGCTGTGACAGTGTGGGGGGCTGTGACAGTGTGGGGGGCAGTGACAGTGTGGGGGGCAGTGACAGTGTGGGGGGCAGTGACAGTGTGGGGGGCAGTGACAGTGTGGGGGGCAGTGACAGTGTGGGGGAGCAGTGACAGTGTGGGGGAGCAGTGACAGTGTGGGGGGGCAGTGACAGTGTGGGGTCAGTGACAGCGGGGGGGGGCAGTGACAGTGTGGGGGGCAGTGAGTGTGGGGGGCAGTGACAGTGTGGGGGGCAGTGACAGTATGGGGGGTAGTGACAGTATGGGGGGTAGTGACAGTGTGGGGAGGGGGGCAGTTACAGTGTGTGCGCAGTGACAGTGTGTGTGCAGTGACAGTGTGGGGGCAGTGACATGTGGGGGCAGTGACATGTGGGGGCAGTGACATGTGGGGGCAGTGACAGTGTGGGGGCAGTGACAGTGTGGGGGGGCAGTGACAGTGTGGGGTCAGTGACAGCGGGGGGGGGCAGTGACAGTGTGGGGGGCAGTGACAGTGTGGGGGGCAGTGACAGTGTGGGGGGAAGTGACAGTATGGGGGGTAGTGACAGTGTGGGGAGGGGGGCAGTGACAGTGTGTGTGCAGTGACAGTGTGGGGGCAGTGACAGTGTGGGGGCAGTGACAGTGTGGGGGCAGTGACAGTGTGGGGGCAGTGACAGTGTGGGGGCAGTGACAGTGTGGGGGCAGTGACAGTGTGGGGGCAGTGACAGTGTGGGGGGCAGTGACAGTGTGGGGGGCAGTGACAGTGTGGGGGGCAGTGACAGTGTGGGGGGCAGTGACAGTGTGGGGGGGCAGTGACAGTGTGGGGGGGTCAGTGACAGTGTGGGGGGTTCAGTGACAGTGTGGGGTCAGTGACAGCGGGGGGGGCAGTGACAGCGTGGGGGGAAGTGACAGTATGGGGGGTAGTGACAGTGTGGGGAGGGGGGCAGTTACAGTGTGTGCGCAGTGACAGTGTGGGGGCAGTGACAGTGTGGGGGCAGTGACAGTGTGGGGGCAGTGACAGTGTGGGGGCAGTGACAGTTTGGGGGGCAGTGACAGTGTGGGGTCAGTGAGAGCGGGGGGGGGCAGTGACAGTGTGGGGGCAAGTGACAGTATGGGGGGTAGTGACAGTGTGGGGAGGGGGGCAGTTACAGTGTGTGCGCAGTGACAGTGTGGGGGCAGTGACATTGTGGGGGGGAGTGACAGTGTGGGGGAGTGACAGTGTGAGGGGGAGTGACAGTGTGGGGGGCAGCGACGGTGTGGGGGGCAGCGACGGTGTGGGGGGCAGCGACGGTGTGGGGGGCAGCGACGGTGTGGGGGGCAGCGACGGTGTGGGGGGCAGCGACGGTGTGGGGGGCAGCGACGGTGTGGGGGGCAGCGACGGTGTGGGGGGCAGCGACGGTGTGGGGGGCAGCGACGGTGTGGGGGGCAGCGACGGTGTGGGGGGCAGCGACGGTGTGGGGGGCAGCGACGGTGTGGGGGGCAGCGACGGTGTGGGGGGCAGCGACGGTGTGGGGGGCAGCGACGGTGTGGGGGGCAGCGACGGTGTGGGGGGCAGCGACGGTGTGGGGGGCAGCGACGGTGTGGGGGGCAGCGACGGTGTGGGGGGCAGCGACGGTGTGGGGGGCAGCGACGGTGTGGGGGGCAGCGACGGTGTGGGGGGCAGCGACGGTGTGGGGGGCAGCGACGGTGTGGGGGGCAGCGACGGTGTGGGGGGCAGCGACGGTGTGGGGGGCAGCGACGGTGTGGGGGCAGCGACGGTGTGGGGGGCAGCGACGGTGTGGGGGGCAGCGACGGTGTGGGGGGCAGCGACGGTGTGGGGGGGCAGCGACGGTGTGGGGGGCAGCGACGGTGTGGGGGGCAGCGACAGTGTGGGGGCAGCGACAGTGTGGGGGCAGCGACAGTGTGGGGGCAGCGACAGTGTGGGGGCAGCGACAGTGTGGGGGCAGCGACAGTGTGGGGGCAGCGACAGTGTGGGGGCAGCGACATTGTGGGGGGCAGCGACAGTGTGGGGGAGGGACAGTGTGGGGGGCAGCGACGGTGTGGGGGGCAGCGACGGTGTGGGGGGCAGCGACGGTGTGGGGGGCAGCGACGGTGTGGGGGGCAGCGACGGTGTGGGGGGCAGCGACGGTGTGGGGGGCAGCGACGGTGTGGGGGGCAGCGACGGTGTGGGGGGCAGCGACGGTGTGGGGGGCAGCGACGGTGTGGGGGGCAGCGACGGTGTGGGGGGCAGCGACGGTGTGGGGGGCAGCGACGGTGTGGGGGGCAGCGACGGTGTGGGGGGCAGCGACAGTGTGGGGGGCAGCGACAGTGTGGGGGGCAGCGACAGTGTGGGGGGGCAGCGACAGTGTGGGGGGCAGCGACAGTGTGGGGGGCAGCGACAGTGTGGGGGGCAGCGACAGAGTGGGGGCAGTGACAGAGTGGGGGCAGTGACAGAGTGGGGGCAGTGACAGAGTGGGGGCAGTGACAGTGTGGGGGGGGGGGGAGTGACAGTGTGGGGGCAGTGAGTGTGGGGGGGAATGACAGTGTGGGGGGGAATGACAGTGTGGGAGGGAATGACAGTGTGGGGGCAGTGACAGTGTGGGGCAGTGACAGTGTGGGGGCAGTGACAGTGTGGGGGCAGTGACAGTGTGGGGGCAGTGACAGTGTGGGGGGGAATGACAGTGTGGGGGCAGTGACAGTGTGGGGGCAGTGACAGTGTGGGGGCAGTGACAGTGTGGGGGCAGTGACAGTGTGGGGGCAGTGACAGTGTGGGGGGCAGTGACAGTGTGGGGGGCAGTGACAGTGTGGGGGGCAGTGACAGTGTGGGGGGCAGTGACAGAGTGGGAGGCAGTGACAGAGTGGGGGGCAGTGACAGAGTGGGGGCAGTGACAGTGTGGGGGGCAGTGACAGAGTGGGAGGCAGTGACAGAGTGGGGGGCAGTGACAGAGTGGGGGGCAGTGACAGAGTGGGGGCAGTGACAGAGTGGGGGCAGTGACAGAGTGGGGGCAGTGACAGTGTGGGGGGAGTGACAGTGTGGGGGGAGTGACAGTGTGGGGGGGAATGACAGTGTGGGGGGGAATGACAGTGTGGGGGGGAATGACAGTGTGGGGGGGAATGACAGTGTGGGGGGGGAGTGACAGTGTGGGGGGCAGTGACAGTGTGGGGGCAGTGACAGTGTGGGGGCAGTGACAGTGTGGGGGCAGTGACAGTGGGGGGGCAGTGACAGTGGGGGGGCAGTGACAGTGGGGGGGCAGTGACAGTGGGGGGGCAGTGACAGTGGGGGGGCAGTGACAGAGTGGGGGGCAGTGACAGAGTGGGGGGCAGTGACAGAGTGGGGGGCAGTGACAGAGTGGGGGGCAGTGACAGAGTGGGGGCAGTGACAGAGTGGGGGCAGTGACAGAGTGGGGGCAGTGACAGAGTGGGGGCAGTGACAGTGTGGGTGGGGAGTGACAGTGTGGGGGCAGTGACAGTGTGGGGAGCAGTGACAGTGTGGGGGGAATGACAATGTGGGGGCAGTGACAGTGTGGGTGCAGTGACAGTGTGGGGGCAGTGACAGTGTGGGGGCAGTGACAGTGTGGGTGGGGAGTGACAGTGTGGGGGCAGTGACAGTGTGGGGGCAGTGACAGTGTGGGGAGCAGTGACAGTGTGGGGGGAATGACAGTGTGGGGGCAGTGACAGTGTGGGGGCAGTGACAGTGTGGGGGCAGTGACAGTGTGGGGGCAGTGACAGTGTGGGGGCAGTGACAGTGTGGGGGGCAGTGACAGAGTGGGGGCAGTGACAGAGTGGGGGCAGTGACAGAGTGGGGGCAGTGACAGAGTGGGGGCAGTGACAGAGTGGGGGCAGTGACAGAGTGGGGGCAGTGACAGTGTGGGGGGAGTGACAGTGTGGGGGCAGTGACAGTGTGGGGGCATTGACAGTGTGGGGGGGAGTGACAGTGTGGGGGGCAGTGACAGTGTGGGGGGCAGTGACAGTGTGGGGGGCAGTGACGGTGTGGGGGGCAGTGACGGTGTGGGGGGCAGTGACGGTGTGGGGGGCAGTGACGGTGTGGGGGGCAGTGACGGTGTGGGGGGCAGTGACGGTGTGGGGGGCAGTGACGGTGTGGGGGGCAGTGACGGTGTGGGGGGCAGTGACGGTGTGCGGGGCAGTGACGGTGTGCGGGGCAGTGACGGTGTGCGGGGCAGTGACGGTGTGCGGGGCAGTGACGGTGTGCGGGGCAGTGACAGTGTGGGGGCAGTGACAGTGTGGGGGGGCAGTGACAGTGTGGGGTCAGTGACAGCGGGGGGGGGGGCAGTGACAGTGTGGGGGGCAGTGACAGTGTGGGGGGAAGTGACAGTATGGGGAGGGGGGCAGTTACAGTGTGTGCGCAGTGACAGTGTGGGGGCAGTGACAGTGTGGGGGGCAGTGACAGTGTGGGGGGCAGTGACAGTGTGGGGGGCAGTGACAGTGTGGGGGGCAGTGACAGTGTGGGGGGCAGTGACAGTGTGGGGGGCAGTGACAGTGTGGGGGGCAGTGACAGTGTGGGGGGCAGTGACAGTGTGGGGAGGCAGTGACATTGAGGGGGGGCAGTGACAGTGTGGGGGGCAGTGACAGTGTGGGGGGGCAGTGACAGTGTGGGGGCAGTGACAGTGTGGGGGCAGTGACAGTGTGGGGGCAGTGACAGTGTGGGGGCAGTGACAGTGTGGGGGGCAGTGACAGTGTGGGGGGCAGTGACAGTGTGGGGGGCTGTGACAGTGTGGGGGGCTGTGACAGTGTGGGGGGCTGTGACAGTGTGGGGGGCTGTGACAGTGTGGGGGGCTGTGACAGTGTGGGGGGCAGTGACAGTGTGGGGGGCAGTGACAGTGTGGGGGGCAGTGACAGTGTGGGGGGCAGTGACAGTGTGGGGGAGCAGTGACAGTGTGGGGGAGCAGTGACAGTGTGGGGGGGCAGTGACAGTGTGGGGTCAGTGACAGCGGGGGGGGGCAGTGACAGTGTGGGGGGCAGTGAGTGTGGGGGGCAGTGACAGTGTGGGGGGCAGTGACAGTATGGGGGGTAGTGACAGTATGGGGGGTAGTGACAGTGTGGGGAGGGGGGCAGTTACAGTGTGTGCGCAGTGACAGTGTGTGTGCAGTGACAGTGTGGGGGCAGTGACATGTGGGGGCAGTGACAGTGTGGGGGGGCAGTGACAGTGTGGGGGGGTCAGTGACAGTGTGGGGGGTTCAGTGACAGTGTGGGGTCAGTGACAGCGGGGGGGGCAGTGACAGCGTGGGGGGAAGTGACAGTATGGGGGGTAGTGACAGTGTGGGGAGGGGGGCAGTTACAGTGTGTGCGCAGTGACAGTGTGGGGGCAGTGACAGTGTGGGGGCAGTGACAGTGTGGGGGCAGTGACAGTGTGGGGGCAGTGACAGTGTGGGGGCAGTGACAGTGTGGGGGCAGTGACAGTTTGGGGGGCAGTGACAGTGTGGGGTCAGTGAGAGCGGGGGGGGGCAGTGACAGTGTGGGGGCAAGTGACAGTATGGGGGGTAGTGACAGTGTGGGGAGGGGGGCAGTTACAGTGTGTGCGCAGTGACAGTGTGGGGGCAGTGACATTGTGGGGGGGAGTGACAGTGTGGGGGAGTGACAGTGTGAGGGGGAGTGACGGTGTGGGGGGCAGCGACGGTGTGGGGGGCAGCGACGGTGTGGGGGGCAGCGACGGTGTGGGGGGCAGCGACGGTGTGGGGGGCAGCGACGGTGTGGGGGGCAGCGACGGTGTGGGGGGCAGCGACGGTGTGGGGGGCAGCGACGGTGTGGGGGGCAGCGACGGTGTGGGGGGCAGCGACGGTGTGGGGGGCAGCGACGGTGTGGGGGGCAGCGACGGTGTGGGGGGCAGCGACGGTGTGGGGGGCAGCGACGGTGTGGGGGGCAGCGACGGTGTGGGGGGCAGCGACGGTGTGGGGGGCAGCGACGGTGTGGGGGGCAGCGACGGTGTGGGGGGCAGCGACGGTGTGGGGGGCAGCGACGGTGTGGGGGGCAGCGACGGTGTGGGGGGCAGCGACGGTGTGGGGGGCAGCGACGGTGTGGGGGGCAGCGACGGTGTGGGGGGCAGCGACGGTGTGGGGGGCAGCGACGGTGTGGGGGGCAGCGACGGTGTGGGGGGCAGCGACGGTGTGGGGGGCAGCGACGGTGTGGGGGGCAGCGACGGTGTGGGGGGCAGCGACGGTGTGGGGGGCAGCGACGGTGTGGGGGGCAGCGACGGTGTGGGGGGGCAGCGACGGTGTGGGGGGCAGCGACGGTGTGGGGGGCAGCGACAGTGTGGGGGCAGCGACAGTGTGGGGGCAGCGACAGTGTGGGGGCAGCGACAGTGTGGGGGCAGCGACAGTGTGGGGGCAGCGACAGTGTGGGGGCAGCGACATTGTGGGGGGCAGCGACAGTGTGGGGGAGGGACAGTGTGGGGGGCAGCGACGGTGTGGGGGGCAGCGACGGTGTGGGGGGCAGCGACGGTGTGGGGGGCAGTGACAGAGTGGGGGGCAGTGACAGAGTGGGGGCAGTGACAGAGTGGGGGCAGTGACAGAGTGGGGGCAGTGACAGTGTGGGTGGGGAGTGACAGTGTGGGGGCAGTGACAGTGTGGGGAGCAGTGACAGTGTGGGGGGAATGACAATGTGGGGGCAGTGACAGTGTGGGTGCAGTGACAGTGTGGGGGCAGTGACAGTGTGGGGGCAGTGACAGTGTGGGGGCAGTGACAGTGTGGGGGCAGTGACAGTGTGGGTGGGGAGTGACAGTGTGGGGGCAGTGACAGTGTGGGGGCAGTGACAGTGTGGGGGCAGTGACAGTGTGGGGAGCAGTGACAGTGTGGGGGGAATGACAGTGTGGGGGCAGTGACAGTGTGGGGGCAGTGACAGTGTGGGGGCAGTGACAGTGTGGGGGCAGTGACAGTGTGGGGGGCAGTGACAGAGTGGGGGCAGTGACAGAGTGGGGGCAGTGACAGAGTGGGGGCAGTGACAGAGTGGGGGCAGTGACAGAGTGGGGGCAGTGACAGAGTGGGGGCAGTGACAGTGTGGGGGGAGTGACAGTGTGGGGGCAGTGACAGTGTGGGGGCATTGACAGTGTGGGGGGGAGTGACAGTGTGGGGGGCAGTGACAGTGTGGGGGGCAGTGACAGTGTGGGGGGCAGTGACGGTGTGGGGGGCAGTGACGGTGTGGGGGGCAGTGACGGTGTGGGGGGCAGTGACGGTGTGGGGGGCAGTGACGGTGTGGGGGGCAGTGACGGTGTGGGGGGCAGTGACGGTGTGGGGGGCAGTGACGGTGTGCGGGGCAGTGACGGTGTGCGGGGCAGTGACGGTGTGCGGGGCAGTGACGGTGTGCGGGGCAGTGACGGTGTGCGGGGCAGTGACGGTGTGCGGGGCAGTGACGGTGTGCGGGGCAGTGACGGTGTGCGGGGGAATGACAGTGTGGGGGGGAATGACAGTGTGGGGGGGAATGACAGTGTGGGGGGGAATGACAGTGTGGGGGGGAATGACAGTGTGGGGGGGGGGAGTGACAGTGTGGGGGGCAGTGACAGTGTGGGGGCAGTGACAGTGTGGGGGCAGTGGCAGTGTGGGGGCAGTGGCAGTGTGGGGGCAGTGACAGTGTGGGGGCAGTGACAGTGTGGGGGCAGTGACAGTGTGGGGGCAGTGACAGTGTGGGGGCAGTGACAGTGGGGGGGCAGTGACAGTGGGGGGGCAGTGACAGTGGGGGGGCAGTGACAGTGGGGGGGCAGTGACAGTGGGGGGGCAGTGACAGTGGGGGGGCAGTGACAGAGTGGGGGGCAGTGACAGAGTGGGGGCAGTGACAGAGTGGGGGCAGTGACAGAGTGGGGGCAGTGACAGAGTGGGGGCAGTGACAGTGTGGGTGGGGAGTGACAGTGTGGGGGCAGTGACAGTGTGGGGAGCAGTGACAGTGTGGGGGGAATGACAATGTGGGGGCAGTGACAGTGTGGGTGCAGTGACAGTGTGGGGGCAGTGACAGTGTGGGGGCAGTGACAGTGTGGGGGCAGTGACAGTGTGGGTGGGGAGTGACAGTGTGGGGGCAGTGACAGTGTGGGGGCAGTGACAGTGTGGGGAGCAGTGACAGTGTGGGGGCAGTGACAGTGTGGGGGCAGTGACAGTGTGGGGGCAGTGACAGTGTGGGGGCAGTGACAGTGTGGGGGGCAGTGACAGAGTGGGGGCAGTGACAGAGTGGGGGCAGTGACAGAGTGGGGGCAGTGACAGAGTGGGGGCAGTGACAGAGTGGGGGCAGTGACAGAGTGGGGGCAGTGACAGAGTGGGGGCAGTGACAGAGTGGGGGCAGTGACAGAGTGGGGGCAGTGACAGAGTGGGGGCAGTGACAGTGTGGGGGGAGTGACAGTGTGGGGGGAGTGACAGTGTGGGGGCAGTGACAGTGTGGGGGCATTGACAGTGTGGGGGGGAGTGACAGTGTGGGGGGGAGTGACAGTGTGGGGGGGAGTGACAGTGTGGGGGGGAGTGACAGTGTGGGGGGGAGGGTGACAATGTGCACTCCAGGTACCGTGGTGAAACAGACTGAACCGGTATCTTACACGAAGAAACACAAAAATGAACGCTGCAGGAGCACCTCGACCACCTCCGGAGAGGTTTGCCAGTGCCAGGTCAAATCCCACTGGAGGAACCGTCTTGCAACCCCGCCGGCCCGGCACAGGTAGGCCCTGGGACATCACCCCCTTGGGATCCCGACACTGAGATGTGCCAGGTGGAGGATTCAGGACCCGATATGGAGACTCAGGCACCTGGGTTTTCGGACATTGGCCTTGGCAGGGAACGGTCGGCGATGGTGCTCCCCAGCCGATCAACGTGAAAATGCCGTTCCCTGACACGCTACACATCCCCGTGACCCAGCCCCACTACAGCCGGAGGCGCAATCATGGGCAAAGCGAAGCAAACAACCTTCTCCACTCCTCACGACACAGGGACATCCCGCGGCAGAGTGTCCACGCTGTCCTAACGTGGGCCCGCTCCCACGACTAATCCAGCTGCAGATTCCGGCGTGAACTGCGTCCCGGGATCCGCGCAGGCGCAGTTGCGCCGGCGCCAATGAGGACATACGCAGTGGCACCGGCGCCAATGCACGCATGCGCATTGGCCTCCTTCAACGCGCCAGCCCCAACGCAATATGGCACAGGACTACAGGGGCCAGCGGGTAGGAAAGGAGGCCCCCAGCCACAGAGGCAGGCCCGCCGATCGGTGGGCCCCGATCGCAGGCCAGGCCACATCGGAGGGCCCCCCCCCAGGGTCGGGTTGGGTCGGTTCGGCCACCGCCCCTTCCCCCTCCCCCTCCCCCCACCAAAGGCCACCTCCCGACCTTTCCACGCCGAGGTCCCGCTGGCCCAGAGCAGGTTATAACGGCGCCGGCGGGACTCGGCTCTTTTCTTACGGCCACTCGGCCCATCCGGGCTGGAGTATCGGTGGGTCGGCCACGTAGAGCGACCGGCGCCGCGCCAACCACGCCGGCGCCAATGCCGCCGGTTCGCCTGCCGGCGCCGAGCCGCGTGGCGCGATTCGTGCGGCCTGCCGACAATCCTCCGACTTGGCGAGGGGTCGGAGAATCCCGCCCAAGGACCTTGGCAGGGAGGGATGAACTGATTGAAGTCCCCTTGGGGCTCTTGGGGTACAAGCTCTGCCTGTTGTAAAGCGGAGGCCCAACAGCGGGCTGGTTAATGCCCGGGGATAAAAGTCCACCCAAAAGGGAGCCGGCATCTCAGGAGTGTTTCTCAATTGCTGTCTTTCCTGGCTGTTAGTAGAAAACAAACAACATTTCACTCAGCCTATCGGCACTCTTCATTGACGACAGTAATATTGGTTGTCAACGTAATACTGAGCAGATTCAGGATTGCTGAGCAAAGGTTCATGGGCGAGTAGGGACCTAATCACAGGGAGGGATACACAGTGGGGAGGTGGGAGTAAATAGGCATCTAGTCCCAAGGAAGGGTACAGAGACGAGGGTAATGAGTGGACAGGCCACCAATAAAACCATTAGCAGCTCCTGATTCAGGATAGGTGATAGCGGGCCAGACACAAATATTGTCCTCTTTTCACAGGTGCAATAAAGTAACAGGAGGAGCCCATTCAGCCCCTTGAGTCATTCAGTAAAATCAGGCTGATCTGTATCTTTGAACTCATTTATCTGCTTTTGCTCTACACCCTTCAAAATCAAAAAATCAGGGGCGAAATTCTCCCCCAACGGCGCGATGTCCTCCGACTGGCGCCAAAAACGGCGCCAATCAGACGGGCATCGCGCCGGCCCAAAGGTGCCGAATGCTCCGCATCTTTGGGGGCCGAGCCCCAACATTGAGGGGCTAGGCCGGCGCCGGAGGGATTTCCGCCCCGCCAGCTGGCACGGAAATGCGGCGCATGCGCGGGAGCGTCAGCGGCCGCCGACAGTTTCCCACTCCTGCGCAGTGGGGAGAGTCTCTTCCGCCTCCACCATGGTGGAGGCCGTGGCGGAGGCGGAAGGGAAAGAGTGCCCCCACGGCACAGGCCCACCCACGGATCGGTGGGCCCCGATCGCGGGCCAGGCCACCGTGGGTCAGATCGCCCCGCGCCCCCCCCCCCAGGACCCCGGAGCCCGCCCACGCTGCCTGGTCCCGCCGGTAAAATCAGCTTTGATTTACGCAGGCGGGACAGGCAATTTCTGGGCGGGACTTCGGCCCATCCGGGCCGAAGAATTGAGCGGGGGGTCCCGCCAACCGGCATGGCCCGATTCCCGCCCCCGCCCAATCTCCGGTACCGGAGACTTTGGCGGGGTCGGGGGCGGGATTCACGGCGGCAAACGGCCATTCCCCGACCCGGCGGGGGTCGGAGAATGACGTCCCAGTTTTCAAATTTCAAATCTGCCCAATGTCCCTCTTCCCCAATTTTTTACTGCCACTGCCATTCCTTCAAGGTCAACTCATGAGCTGCACTGCCCACAGCTCCCTCTACACTGTCCCCATCAAACACTCCCAGGACAGGTCCAGCACGGGTTAGATACAGAGTAAAGCTCCCTCTACACTGTCCCCATCAAACACTCCTAGGACAGGTACAGCACGGGGTTAGATACATAGAACATAGAAAATACAGCACAGAACAGGCCCTTCGGCCCACGATGTTGTGCCGAACCTTTGTCCTAGATTAATCATAGATTATCATTGAATTTACAGTGCAGAGAAGGAGGCCATTCGGCCCTTTGAGTCTGCACCGGCTCTTGGAAAGAGCACCCTACCCAAACTCAACACCTCCACCCAACACATAGGGCAATTTGGACATTAAGGGCAATTTATCATTGGCTAATTCACCTAACCCGCACATCTTTGGACTGTGGGAGGAAACCGGAGCACCCGGAGGAAACCCACGCAGACACGGGGCGGACGTGCAGACTCCGCACAGACAGTGACCCAAGCCGGAATCGAACCTGGGACCCTAGAGCTGTGAAGCAATTGTGCTATCCACAATGCTACCGTGCTGCCCTTGAGAACAAATAAATCTACACTATATCATTTTACCGTTATCCATGTACCTATCCAATAGCTGCTTGAAGGTCCCTAATAGGACTCAACTACTTCCACAGGCAGTGCATTCCATGCCCCCTCTACTCTCTGGGTAAAGAACCTACCTCTGACATCCCCCCTATATCTTCCACCTTTCACCTTAAATTGATGTCCCCTTGTAATGGTTTGTTCCACCCGGGGAAAAAGTCTCTGACTGTCTACTCTATCTATTCCCCTGATCATCTTATAAACCTCTATCAAGTCGCCCCTCATCCTTCTCCGTTCTAATGAGAAAAGGCCTAGCACCCTCAACCTTTCCTCGTAAGACCTACTCTCCATTCCAGGCAACATCCTGGTAAATCTTCTTTGCACCTTTTCCAAAGCTTCCACATCCTTCCTAAAATGAGGCGACCAAGACTGTACACAGTACTCCAAATGTGGCCTTACCAAAGTTTTGTACAGCTACATCATCACCTCACGGCTCTCAAATTCAATCCCTCTGTTAATGAACGCTAGCACACCATAGGCCTTCTTGACAGTTCTATCCACTTGAGTGGCAACTTTCAAAGATGTATGAACATAGACCCCAAGATCTCTCTGCTCCTCCACATTGCCAAGAACTCTACCGTTAACCCTGTATTCCGCAATCATATTTGTCCTTCCAAAATGGACAACCTCACACTTTTCAGGGTTAAACTCCATCTGCCACTTCTCAGCCCAGCTCTGCATCCTGTCTATGTCTCTTTGCAGCCGACAACAGCCCTCCTTACTATCCACAACTCCACCAATCTTCGTATCATCTGCAAATTTACTGACCCACCCTTCAACTCCCTCATCCAAGTCATTAATGAAAATCACAAACAGCAGAGGACCCAGAACTGATTCCTGCGGTACGCCACTGGTAACTGGGATCCAGGCTGAATATTTGCCATCCACCACCACTCTCTGACTTCTATCGGTTAGCCAGTTCGTTATCCAACTGGCCAAATTTCCCACTATCCCATGCCTCCTTACTTTCTTCATAAGCCTACCATGGGGAACTTTATCAAACGCCTTACTAAAATCCATGTACACTACATCCACTGCTTTACCTTCATCCACATGCTTGGTCACCTCCTCAAAGAATCCAATAAGACTTGTAAGGCAAGACCTACCCCTCACAAATCCGTGCTGACTATCCCTAATCAAGCAGTGTCTTTCCAGATGCTCAGAAATCCTATCCTTCAGTACCCTTTCCATTACTTTGCCTACCACCGAAGTAAGACTAACTGGCCTGTAATTCCCAGGGTTATCCCTAGTCCCTTTTTTGAACAGGGGCACGACATTCGCCACTCTCCAATCCCCTGGTACTACCCCTGTTGACAGTGAGGACGAAAAGATAATTGCCAACGGCTCTGCAATTTCATCTCTTGCTTCCCATAGAATCCTTGGATATATCCCGTCAGGCCCGGGGGACTTGTCTATCCTCAAGTTTTTCAAAATGCCCAACACATCTTCCTTCCTAACAAGTATTTCCTCGAGCTTACCAATCTGTTTCACACTGTCCTCTCCAATAATATCGCCCCTCTCATTTGTAAATACAGAAGAAAAGTACTCGTTCAAGACCTCTCCTATCTCTTCAGACTCAATACACAATCTCCCGCTACTGTCCTTGATCGGACCTACCCTCGCTCTAGTCATTCTCATATTTCTCACATATGTGTAAAAGGCCTTGGGGTTTTCCTTGATCCTACCCGCCAAAGATTGTTCATGCCCTCTCTTAGCTCTTCTAATCCCTTTCTTCAGTTCCCTCCTGGCTATCTTGTATCCCTCCAATGTCCTGTCTGAACCTTGTTTCCTCAGCCTTACATAAGTCACCTTTTTCCTCTTAACAAGACATTCAACCTCTCTTGTCAACCATGGTTCCCTCACTCGACCATCTCTTCCCTTCCTGACAGGGACATACATATCAAGGACACGTAGCACCTGTTCCTTGAACAAGTTCCACATTTCATTTGTGTCCTTCCCTGACAGCCTATGTTCCCAACTTATGCACTTCAATTCTTGTCTGACAACATCGTATTTACCCTTCCCCCAATTGTAAACCTTGCCCTGTTGCACGTACCTATCCCTCTCCATTACTAAAGTGAAAGTCACAGAATTGTGGTCACTATCTCCAAAATGCTCCCCCACTAACAAATCTATCACTTGCCCTGGTTCATTACCCAGTACCAAATCCAATATTGCCCCTCCTCTGGTCGGACAATCTACATACTGTGTTAGAAAAGCTTCTTGGACACACTGCACAAACACCACCCCATCCAAACTATTTGATCTAAAGAGTTTCCACTCAATATTTGGGAAGTTAAAGTCGCCCATGACTACTACCCTATGACTTCTGCACCTTTCCAAAATCTGTTTCCCAATCTGTTCCTCCACATCTCTGCTACTATTGGGGGGCCTATAGAAAACTCCTAACAAGGTGATTGCTCCTTTCCTATTTCTGACTTCAACCCATACTACCTCAATAGGGTGATATTCCTCGAACTGCCTTTCTGCAGCTGTTATACTATCTCTAATTAATAATGCCACCCCCACATCTTTTACCACCCTCCCTAATCTTATTGAAACATCTATAACCAGGGACCTCCAACAACCATTTCTGCCCCTCTTCTATCCAAGTTTCCGTGATGGCCACCACATCGTAGTCCCAAGTACCGATCCATGCCTTAAGTTCACCCACCTTATTCCTGATGCTTCTTGCGTTGAAGTATACACACTTCAACCCATCTCCGTGCCTGCAAGTACTCTCCTTTGTCAGTGTTCCCTTCCCTACTGCCTCATTACACGCTTTGGCGTCCTGAATATCGGCTACCTTAGTTGCTGGACTACAAATCCGGTTCCCATTCCCCTGCCAAATTAGTTTAAACCCTCCCGAAGAGTACTAGAAAACCTCCCTCACAGGATATTGGTGCCCCTCTGGTTCAGATGCAACCCGTCCTGCTTGTACAGGTCCCACCTTCCCCAGAATGCGCTCCAATTATCCAAATACCTGAAGCCCTCCCTCCTACACCATTCCTGCAGCCACGTGTTCAACTACACTCTCTCCCTATTCCTAGCCTCGCTATCACGTGGCACCGGCAACAAACCAGAGATGACAACTCTGTCTGTCCTGGCTTTTAACTTCCAGCCTAACTCCCTAAACTTGTTTATTACCTCCACACCCCTTTTCCTACCTATGTCGTTGGTACCAATGTGCACCACGACTTCTGGCTGCTCCCCCTCCCCCTTAAGGATCCTGAAGACACGATCCGAGACATCCCTGGCCCTGGCACCCGAGAGGCAACATACCTTCCGGGAATCTCGCTCGCGACCACAGAATCTCCTATCTATTCCCCTAACCATTGAATCTCCCACAACTATTTCTTTTCTATTCTCCCCCCTTCCCTTCTGAGCCCCAGAGCCAGACTCAGTGCCAGAGACCTGGCCGCTAGGGCCTTCCCCTGGTAGGTCATCCCCTCAACAGCATCCAAAATGGTATACTTGTTTTGAAGGGGAACGGCCACGAGGGATCCCTGCACTGTCTGCCTGTTTGTTTTTTTCCCCCTGACTGTAACCCAGCTATTCTTGTCCTGTACCTTGGGTGTGGTTACCTCCTTGTAACTCTTCTCAATCACTCCCTCTGCCTCCCGGATGATCCGAAGTTCATCCAGCTTCAGCTCCAGTTCCCTAACACGGTCTTTGAGGAGCTGAAGTTGGGTGCACTTCCCGCAGGTAGAGCCGTGGGGACACCCGTGGTATCCCTCACCACCCACATCCTACAGGAGGAGCATGTAACTGGCCTAGCCTCCATCCCCTCTTACCTTACAGAATATAGCTGCCCTGTGGACCAACAGGATCTCCGCCCTCCGACTCTGCTCCCAGTCAGCTACACTTTCTGTAAACTCCTGGCTCTCTTCTCACTCTTTGAGAAAATGTAGGAAATGAAATGAAAGGAGCACCTTACTCCCTCCTCATCTAACTCTCTCGGTCACCAAACTCTCACTATCGCACTCAAATGCACCAAATTCAGCACTCAGTGTAAAGCTCCCTCTACACTGACCCCATCAAACACTCCCAGGACAGATACAGCACGGGGTTAGATACAGAGTAAAGATCCCTAACAACTGACCCCATCAAACACTCCCGGGACAGGTACAGCGCGGGGTTAGATACAGAGTATAACTTCCTCGACACTGTCCCCATCAAACACTCCCAGGACAGGTACAGCACGGGGTGAGATACAGAGTAAAGCTCCCTCTTTACTGTTACCATCAAACACTCCCAGGACAGCTACAGCACGGGGTTAGATACAGAGTAAAACTCCCTCTACACTGTCCCCATCAAATACTCCCAGGACAGCTACAGCACGGGGTTAGATACAGAGTGAAGCTCCCTCTACACTGTCCCCATCAAACACTCCCAGGACAGGTACAGCATGGGGTTAGATACAGAGTAAAGCTCCCTCTACACAGACCCATCAAACACTCCCAGGACAGGTACAGCACGGGGTTAGATACAGAGTAAAGCTCCCTCTACACTGCCCCCATCAAGCACTCCCAGGACAGGTACAGCACGGGGTTAGATACAGAGTAAAGCTCCCTCTACACTGCCCCCATCAAACACTCCCAGGACAGGTACAGCACGGAGTTAGATACAGAGTAAAGCTCCCTCTACACTGCCCCCATCAAACACTCCCAGGACAGGTACAGCACGGGGTTAGATACAGAGTAAAGCTCCCTCTACACTGTCCCCATCAAACACTCCCAGGACAGGTACAGCACGGGGTTAGATACAGAGTAAAGCTCCCTCTACACTGCCCCCATCAAGCACTCCCAGGACAGGTACAGCACGGGGTTAGATACAGAGTAAAGCTCCCTCTACACTGTCCCCATCAAACACTCCCAGGACAGGTACAGCACGGAGTTAGATACAGAGTAAAGCTCCCTCTACACTGCCCCCATCAAACACTCCCAGGACAGATACAGCACGGGGTTAGATACAGAGTAAAGATCCCTAACAACTGACCCCATCAAACACTCCCCGGACAGGTACAGCACGGGGTTAGATACAGAGTAAAGCTTCCTCGACACTGCCCCCATCAAACACTCCCAGGACAGGTACAGCACGGGGTTAGATACAGAGTAAAGCTCCCTCTACACTGCCCCCATCTAGCACTCCCAGGACAGGTACAGCACGGGGTTAGATACAGAGTAAAGCTCCCTCTACACTGTCCCCATCAAACACTCCCAGGACAGGTACAGCACGGAGTTAGATACAGAGTAAAGCTCCCTCTACACTGCCCCCATCAAGCACTCCCAGGACAGGTACAGCACGGGGTTAGATACAGAGTAAAGCTCCCTCTACACTGCCCCCATCAAACACTCCCAGGGCAGGTACAGCACGGGGTTAGATACAAAGTAAAGCTCCCTCTCCACTGCCCCCATCAAACACTCCCAGGACAGGTACAGCACGGGGTTAGATACAGAGTAAAGCTCCCTCTGCACTGCCCCCATCAAACACTCCCATGACTGGTACTGCACGGGGTTAGATACAGAGTAAAGCTCCCTCTACACTGCCCCCATCAAACACTCCCAGGACAGGTACAGCACGGGGTTAGATACAGAGTAAAGCTCCCTCTACACTGTCCCCATCAAACACTCCCAGCACAGGTACAGCACGGGTTAGATACAGAGTAAAGCTCCCTGTACACAGACCCATCAAACACTCCCAGGACTGGTACAGCACGGGGCTAGATACAGAGTAAAACTCCATCTACACTGTCCCCATCAAACACTCCCAGAACAGGTTCAGCACGGGGCTAGATACAGAGTAAAGCTCCCTGTACACAGACCCATCAAACACTCCCAGGACAGGTACAGCACAGGGTTAGATACAGAGTAAAGCTCCCTGTACACAGACCCATCAAACACTCCCAGGACAGGTACAGCACGGGGTGAGATACAGAGTAAAGCTCCCTCTACACTGTCCCCATCAAACACTCCCAGGACATGTACAGCACAGGGTTAGATACAGAGTAAAGCTCCCTGTACACAGACCCATCAAACACTCCAAGGACAGGCACAGCACGGGGTTAGATACAGAGTAAAGCTCCCTGTACACAGACCGATCAAACACTCCCAGGACAGGTACAGCACGGGGTTAGATGCAGAGTAAAGCTCCCTGTACACAGACCCATCAAACACTCCCAGGACAGGTACAGCACGGGGTTAGATACAGAGTAAAGCTCCCTGTACACAGACCCATCCAACACTCCCAGGACAGGTTCAGCACGGGGTTAGATACAGAGCAAAGCTCCCTCTGCACTGTCCCCATCAAACACTCCCAGGACAGGTACAGCACGGGGTTAGATACAGAGTAAAGCTCCCTCTACACTGTCCCCATCAAACACTCCCAGGACAGGTACAGCACGGGGAGAGATACAGAGTAAAGCTGCCTCTTTACTGTCACCATCAAGCACTCCCAGGACAGCTACAGCACGGGGTTAGATACAGAGTAAAGCTCCCTCGACACTGCCCCCATCAAACACTCCCAGGACTGGTACAGCACGGGGTTAGATACAGAGTAAAGCTCCCTCTACACTCACCCCATCAAACACTCCCAGGACAGGTACAGCACGGGGAGAGATACAGAGTAAAGCTGCCTCTTTACTGTCACCATCAAGCACTCCCAGGACAGCTACAGCACGGGGTTAGATACAGAGTAAAGCTCCCTCTACACTGCCCCCATCAAACACTCCCAGGACAGGTACAGCACAGGGTTAGATACAGAGTAAAGCTCCCTGTACAAAGACCCATCAAATACTCCCACGACAGGTACAGCACGGGGCTAGATACAGAGTAAAGCTCCCTCTACACAGACCCATCAAACACTCCCAGGACAGGTTCAGCACGGGGTTAGATACAGAGTAAAGCTCCCTCTACACTGTCCCCATCAAACACTCCCAGGACAGGTACAGCACGGTGTTAGATACAGAGTAAAGCTCCCTCTACACTGTCCCATCAAACACTCCCAGGACAGGTACAGCACGGGGTTAGATACAGTGTATAACTTCCTCTACACTGTCCCCATCAAAGACTCCCAGGACAGGTACAGCACGGGGTGAGATACAGAGTAAAGCTCCCTCTACACTGTCAACATCAAACACTCCCAGGACAGCTACAGCACGGGGTTAGATAAAGAGTAAAGCTCCCTCTACACTGTCCCCATCAAATACTCCCAGGACAGGTACAGCACGGGGTTAGATACAGAGTGAAGCTCCCTCTACACTGTCCCCATCAAACAATCCCAGGACAGGTACAGCATGGGGTTAGATACAGAATAAAGCTACCTCTACACTGCCCCCATCATACACTCCCAGAACAGGTACAGCACGGGGTTAGATACAGAGTAAAGCTCCCTCGACACTGCCCCCATCAAGCACTCCCAGGACAGGTACAGCACGGGGTTAGATACAGAGTAAAGCTCCCTCTACACTGCCCCCATCAAACACTCCCAGGACAGGTTCAGCATGGGGTTAGATAGAGTAAAGCTCCCTCTACACTGTCCCCATCAAACACTCCCAGGACAGGTACAGCACAGGGTTAGATACAGAGTAAAACTCCATCTACACTGTCCCCATCAAACACTCCCAGGACAGGTTCAGCACGGGGCTAGATACAGAGTAAAGCTCCCTGTACACAGACCCATCAAACACTCCCAGGACAGGTACAGGACAGGGTTAGATACAGAGTAAAGCTCCCTGTACACAGACCCATCAAACACTCCCAGGACAGGTACAGCACGGGGCTAGATACAGAGTAAAGCTCCCTCTGCACTGTCCCCATCAAACACTCCCAGGACAGGTACAGCACGGGGTTAGATACAGAGTAAAGCTCCCTCTACACTGTCCCATCAAACACTCCCCGGACAGGTACAGCACGGGGTTAGATACAGAGTAAAACTCCCTCTAAACTGTCCCCATCAAATACTCCCAGGACAGCTATAGCACGGGGTTAGATACAGAGTGAAGCTCCCTCTACACTGTCCCCATCAAACACTCCCAGGACAGGTACAGCACAGGGTTAGATACAGAGTAAAGCTGCTTATTTACTGTCACCATCAAGCACTCCCAGGACAGCTACAGCACGGAGTTAGATACAGAGTAAAGCTCCCTCTTCACTCTCCCCATCAAACACTCCCAGGACAGGTACAGCACAGGGTTAGATACAGAGTAAAGTTCCCTGTACACAGACCCATCAAACACTCCCAGGACAGGTACAGCACGGGGCTAGATACAGAGTGAAGCTCCCTCTACACAGACCCATCAAACACTCCCAGGACAGGTTCAGCTCGGGGTTAGATACAGAGTAAAGCTCCCTCTACACTGTCCCCATCAAACACTCCCAGGACAGGTACAGCACAGGGTTAGATACAGAGCAAAGCTCCCTCTACACTGTCCGATCAAACACTCCCAGGACAGGTACAGCACGGGATTAGATACAGTGTATAACTTCCTCTACACTGTCCCCATCAAAGACTCCCAGGACAGGTACAGCACGGGGTGAGATACAGAGTAAAGCTCCCTCTACACTGTCACCATCAAACACTCCCAGGACAGCTACAGCACGGGGTTAGATACAGAGTAAAGCTCCCTCTACACTGTCCCCATCAAATACTCCCAGGACAGGTACAGCACGGGGTTAGATACAGAGTGAAGCTCCCTCTACACTGTCCCCATCAAACAATCCCAGGACAGGTACAGCATGGGGTTAGATACAGAGTAAAGCTACCTTTACACTGCCCCCATCAAACACTCCCAGAACAGGTACAGCACGGGGTTAGAAACAGAGTAAAGCTCCCTCTACACTGCCCCCATCAAGCACTCCCAGGACAGGTACAGCACGGGGTTAGATACAGAGTAAAGCTCCCTCTACACTGCCCCCATCAAACACTCCCAGGACAGGTACAGCACGGCGTTAGATACAGAGTAAAGCTCCCTCTACACTGTCCCCATCAAACACTCCCAGGACAGGTACAGCATGGGGTTAGATACAGAGTAAAGCTCCCTCTACACTGCCCCCATCAAACATTACCAGGACAGGTTCAGCACGGGGCTAGATACAGAGTAAAACTCCATCTACACTGTCCCCATCAAACACTCCCAGAACAGGTTCAGCACGGGGCTAGATACAGAGTAAAGCTCCCTGTACACAGACCCATCAAACACTCCCAGGACAGGTACAGCACAGGGTTAGATACAGAGTAAAGCTCCCTGTACACAGACCCATCAAACACTCCCAGGACAGGTACAGCACGGGGTGAGATACAGAGTAAAGCTCCCTCTACACTGTCCCCATCAAACACTCCCAGGACATGTACAGCACAGGGTTAGATACAGAGTAAAGCTCCCTGTACACAGACCCATCAAACACTCCCAGGACAGGCACAGCACGGGGTTAGATACAGAGTAAAGCTCCCTGTACACAGACCGATCAAACACTCCCAGGACAGGTACAGCACGGGGTTAGATACAGAGTAAAGCTCCCTCTACACTGCCCCCATCAAACATTCCGAGGACAGGTTCAGCACGGGGCTAGATACAGAGTAAAACTCCATCTACACTGTCCCCATCAAACACTCCCAGAACAGGTTCAGCATGGGGCTAGATACAGAGTAAAGCTCCCTGTACACAGACCCATCAAACACTCCCAGGAAAGGTACAGCACAGGGTTAGATACAGAGTAAAGCTCCCTGTACACAGACCCATCAAACACTCCCAGGACAGGTACAGCACGGGGTGAGATACAGAGTAAAGCTCCCTCTACACTGTCCCCATCAAACACTCCCAGGACATGTACAGCACAGGGTTAGATACAGAGTAAAGTTCCCTGTACACAGACCCATCAAACACTCCCAGGACAGGCACAGCACGGGGTTAGATACAGAGTAAAGCTCCCTGTACACAGACCGATCAAACACTCCCAGGACAGGTACAGCACGGGGTTAGATGCAGAGTAAAGCTCCCTGTACACAGACCCATCAAACACTCCCAGGACAGGTACAGCACGGGGTTAGATACAGAGTAAAGCTCCCTGTACACTGACCCATCAAACACTCCCAGGACAGGTACAGCACGGGGTTAGATACAGAGTAAAGCTCCCTGTACACAGACCCATCAAACACTCCCAGGACAGGTTCAGCACGGGGCTAGATACAGAGTAAAGCTTCCTGTACACAGACCCATCAAACACTCCCAGGACAGGTTCAGCACGGGGTTAGATACAGAGCAAAGCTCCCTCTGCACTGTCCCCATCAAACACTCCCAGGACAGGTACAGCACGGGGTTAGATACAGAGTAAAGTTCCCTCTACACTGTCCCATCAAACACTCCACGGACAGGTACAGCACGGGGTTAGATACAGAGTATATCTTCCTCGACACTGTCCCCATCAAACACTCCCAGGACAGGTACAGCACGGGGAGAGATACAGAGTAAAGCTACCTCTTTACTGTCACCATCAAGCACTCCCAGGACAGCTACAGCACGGGGTTAGATACAGAGTAAAGCTCCCTCTACACTGCCCCCATCAAACACTCCCAGGACTGGTACAGCACGGGGTTAGATACAGAGTAAAGCTCCCTCTACACACTCCCCATCAAACACTCCCAGGACAGGTACAGCACGGGGAGAGATACAGAGTAAAGCTCCCTCTACACTGCCCCCATCAAACACTCCCAGGAGAGGTTCAGCACGGGGCTAGATGCAGAGTAAAGCTCCCTGTACTCAGACCCATCAAACACTCCCAGGACAGGTACAGCACAGGGTTAGATACAGAGTAAAGCTCCCTGTACAAAGACCCATCAAATACTCCCACGACAGGTACAGCACGGGGCTAGATACAGAGTAAAGCTTCCTCTACACAGACCCATCAAACACTCCCATGACAGGTTCAGCACGGGGTTAGATACAGAGTAAAGCTCCCTCTACACTGTCCCCATCAAACACTCCCAGGACAGGTACAGCACGGGGTTAGATACAGAGTAAAGCTCCCTCTACACTGTCCCATCAAACACTCCCAGGACAGGTACAGCACGGGGTTAGATACAGTGTATAACTTCCTCTACACTGTCCCCATCAAAGACTCCCAGGACAGGTACAGCAAGGGGTGAGATACAGAGTAAAGCTCCCTCTACACTGTCAACATCAAACACTCCCAGGACAGCTACAGCACGGGGTTAGATACAGAGTAAAGCTCCCTCTACACTCTCCCCATCAAACACTCCCAGGACAGGTACAGCACGGGGAGAGATACAGAGTAAAGCTCCCTCTACACTGTCCCCATCAAACACTCCCAGGACAGGTACAGCATGGGGTTAGATGCAGAGTAAAGCTCCCTCTACACTGCCCCCATCAAACACTCCCAGGAGAGGTTCAGCACGGGGCAAGATGCAGAGTAAAGCTCCCTGTACACAGACCCATCAAACACTCCCAGGACAGGTACAGCACAGGGTTAGATACAGAGTAAAGCTCCCTGTACAAAGACCCATCAAATACTCCCACGACAGGTACAGCACGGGGTTAGATACAGAGTAAAGCTCCCTCAACACTGTCCCCATCAAACACTCCCAGGACAGGTACAGCACGGGGTTAGATACAGAGTAAAGCTCCCTCTACACTGTCCCATCAAACACTCCCAGGACAGGTACAGCACGGGGTTAGATACAGTGTATAACTTCCTCTACACGGTCCCCATCAAAGACTCCCAGGACAGGTACAGCACGGGGTGAGATACAGAGTAAAGCTCCCTCTACACTGTCAACATCAAACACTCCCAGGACAGCTACAGCACCGGGTTAGATAAAGAGTAAAGCTCCCTCTACACTGTCCCCATCAAATACTCCCAGGACAGGTACAGCACGGGGTTAGATACAGAGTGAAGCTCCCTCTACACTGTCCCCATCAAACAATCCCAGGACAGGTACAGCATGGGGTTAGATACAGAATAAAGCTACCTCTACACTGCCCCCATCAAACACTCCCAGAACAGGTACAGCACGGGGTTAGATACAGAGTAAAGCTCCCTCGACACTGCCCCCATCAAGCACTCCCAGGACAGGTACAGCACGGGGTTAGATACAGAGTAAAGCTCCCTCTACACTGCCCCCATCAAACACTCCCAGGACAGGTACAGCACGGGGTTAGATACAGAGTAAAGCTCCCTCTATACTGTCCCCATCAAACACTCCCAGGACAGGTTCAGCACGGGGCTAGATACAGAGTGAAGCTCCCTCTACACTGTCCCCATCAAACACTCCCAGGACAGGTACAGCATGGGGTTAGATACAGAGTAAAGCTCCCTCTACACTGCCCCCATCAAACACTCCCAGGACTGGTACAGCACGGGGTTAGATACAGAGTAAAGCTCCCTCTACACTGTCCCCATCAAACACTCCCAGGACAGGTACAGCACGGGGAGAGATACAGAGTAAAGCTCCCTCTACACTGTCCCCATCAAACACTCCCAGGACAGGTACAGCATGGGGTTAGATACAGAGTAAAGCTCCCTCTACACTGCCCCCATCAAACACTCCCAGGACTGGTACAGCACGGGGAGAGATACAGAGTAAAGCTCCCTCTACACTGTCCCCATCAAACACTCCCAGGACAGGTACAGCATGGGGTTAGATAGAGAGTAAAGCTCCCTCTACACTGCCCCCATCAAACACTCCCAGGACAGGTACAGCACGGGGCTAGATACAGAGTAAAGCTCCCTCTACACAGACCCATCAAACACTCCCAGGACAGGTTCAGCACGGGTTTAGATACAGAGTAAAGCTCCCCCTACACTGTCCCCATCAAACACTCCCAGGACAGGTACAGCACGGTGTTAGATACAGAGTAAAGCTGCCTCTTTACTGTCACCATCAAGCACTCCCAGGACAGCTACAGCACGGGGTTAGATACAGAGTAAAGCTCCCTCTACACTGCCCCCATCAAACACTCCCAGGACTGGTACAGCACGGGGTTAGATACAGAGTAAAGCTCCCTCTACACTCTCCCCATCAAACACTCCCAGGACAGGTACAGCACGGGGAGAGATACAGAGTAAAGCTCCCTCTACACTGTCCCCTTCAAACACTCCCAGGACAGATACAGCATGGAATTAGATACAGAGTAAAGCTCCCTCTACACTGCCCCCATCAAACACTCCCAGGAGAGGTTCAGCACGGGGCTAGATACAGAGTAAAGCTCCCTGTACACAGACCCATCAAACACTCCCAGGACAGGTACAGCACAGGGTTAGATACAGAGTAAAGCTCCCTGTACACAGACCCATCAAACACTCCCATAACAGGTACAGCACGGGGCTAGATACAGAGTGAAGCTCCCTCTACACAGATCCATCAAACACTCCCAGGACAGGTTCAGCACGGGGTTAGATACAGAGTAAAGCTCCCTCTACACTGTCCCCATCAAACACTCCCAGGACAGGTACAGCACAGGGTTAGATGCAGAGCAAAGCTCCCTCTACACTGTCCCCATCAAACACTCCCAGGACAGGTACAGCATGGGGTTAGATACAGAGTAAAGCTCCCTCTACACTGCCCCCATCAAACACTCCCAGGACAGGTACACCACGGGGCTAGATACAGAGTAAAGCGCCCTCTACACAGACCCATCAAACACTCCCAGGACAGGTTCAGCATGGGTTTAGATACAGAGTAAAGCTCCCCCTACACTGTCCCCATCAAACACTCCCAGGACAGGTACAGCACGGTGTTAGATACAGAGTAAAGCTGCCTCTTTACTGTCACCATCAAGCACTCCCAGGACAGCTACAGCACAGGGTTAGATACAGAGTAAAGCTCCCTCTACACTGCCCCCATCAAACACTCCCAGGACTGGTACAGCACGGGGTTAGATACAGAGTAAAGGTACCTTTACACTGCCCCCATCAAACACTCCCAGAACAGGTACAGCACGGGGTTAGATACAGAGTAAAGCTCCCTGTACACAGACCCATCAAACACTCCCAGGACAGGTACAGCACAGGGTTAGATACAGAGTAAAGCTCCCTGTACACAGACCCATCAAACACTCCCATAACAGTTCCAGCACGGGGCTAGATACAGAGTGAAGCTCCCTCTACACAGACCCATCAAACACTCCCAGGACAGGTTCAGCACGGGGTTAGATACAGAGTAAAGCTCCCTCTACACTGTCCCCATCAAACACTCCCAGGACAGGTACAGCACAGGGTTAGATACAGAGTAAAGCTCCCTCTACACTGTCCCCATCAAATACTCTCAGGACAGGTACAGCACGGGGTTAGATACAGAGTGAAGCTCCCTCTACACTGTCCCCATCAAACAATCCCAGGACAGGTACAGCATGGGGTTAGATACAGAGTAAAGCTACCTTTACACTGCCCCCATCAAACACTCCCAGAACAGGTACAGCACGGGGTTAGATACAGAGTAAAGCTCCCTCTACACTGCCCCCATCAAGCACTCCCAGGACAGGTACAGCACGGGGTTAGATACAGAGTAAAGCTCCCTCTACACTGCCCCCATCAAACACTCCCAGGACAGGTACAGCACGGGGTTAGATACAGAGTAAAGCTCCCTCTACACTGTCCCCATCAAACACTCCCAGGACAGGTACAGCATGGGGTTAGATACAGAGTAAAGCTCCCTCTACACTGCCCCCATCAAACATTCCCAGGACAGGTTCAGCACGGGGCTAGATACAGAGTAAAGCTTCCTGTACACAGACCCATCAAACACTCCCAGGACAGGTACAGCGCAGGGTTAGATACAGAGTAAAGCTCCCTGTACACAGACCCATCAAACACTCCCAGGACAGGTACAGCACGGGGCTAGATACAGAGGAAAGCTCCCTCTACACAGACCCATCAAACACTCCCAGGACAGGTACAGCACAGGGTTAGATACTGAGCAAAGCTCCCTCTACACTGTCCCCATCAAACACTCCCAGGACAGGTACAGCATGGGGTTAGATACAGAGTAAAGCTCCCTCTACACTGCCCCCATCAAACACTCCCAGGACAGGTACACCACGGTGCTAGATACAGAGTAAAGCTCCCTCTACACAGACCCATCAAACACTCCCAGGACAGGTTCAGCATGGGTTTAGATACAGAGTAAAGCTCCCCCTACACTGTCCCCATCAAACACTCCCAGGACAGGTACAGCACGGTGTTAGATACAGAGTAAAGCTGCCTCTTTACTGTCACCATCAAGCACTCCAAGGACAGCTACAGCACAGGGTTAGATACAGAGTAAAGCTCCCTCCAGACTGCCCCCATCAAACACTCCCAGGACTGGTACAGCACGGGGTTAGATACAGAGTAAAGCTCCCTCTACACTGTCCCCATCAAACACTCCCAGGACAGGTACAGCATGGGGTTAGATACAGAGTAAAGCTCCCTCTACACTGCCCCCATCAAACATTCCCAGGACAGGTTCAGCACGGGGTTAGATACAGAGTAAAGCTCCCTGTACACAGACCCATCAAACACTCCCAGGACAGGTACAGCACGGGGCTAGGTGCAGAGTAAAGCTCCCTCTACACAGACCCATCAAACACTCCCAGGACAGGTTCAGCACGGGGTTAGATACAGAGTAAAGCTCCCTCTACACTGTCCCCATCAAACACTCCCAGGACAGGTACAGCACGGGGTTAGATACAGAGTAAAGCTCCCTCTACACTGTCCCATGAAACACTCCCAGGACAGGTACAGCACGGGGTTAGATACAGAGTAAAGCTCCCTCTACACTGTCCCCATCAAACACTCCCAGGACAGGTACAGCACGGGGTTAGATACAGAGTAAAGCTCCCTCTACACTGCCCCCATCAAGCACTCCCAGGACAGGTACAGCACGGGGTTAGATACAGAGTAAAGCTCCCTCTACACTGCCCCCATCAAACACTCCCAGGGCAGGTACAGCACGGGGTTAGATACAGAGTAAAGCTCCCTCTCCACTGCCCCCATCAAACACTCCCAGGACAGGTACAGCACGGGGTTAGATACAGAGTAAAGCTCCCTCTGCACTGCCCCCATCAAACACTCCCATGACTGGTACAGCACGGGGTTAGATACAGAGTAAAGCTCCCTCTACACTGCCCCCATCAAACACTCCCAGGACAGGTACAGCACGGGGTTAGATACAGAGTAAAGCTCCCTCTACACTGTCCCCATCAAACACTCCCAGCACAGGTACAGCACGGGTTAGATACAGAGTAAAGCTCCCTGTACACAGACCCATCAAACACTCCCAGGACTGGTACAGCACGGGGCTAGATACAGAGTAAAACTCCATCTACACTGTCCCCATCAAACACTCCCAGAACAGGTTCAGCACGGGGCTAGATACAGAATAAAGCTCCCTGTACACAGACCCATCAAACACTCCCAGGACAGGTACAGCACAGGGTTAGATACAGAGTAAAGCTCCCTATACACAGACCCATCAAACACTCCCAGGACAGGTACAGCACGGGGTGAGATACAGAGTAAAGCTCCCTCTACACTGTCCCCATCAAACACTCCCAGGACATGTACAGCACAGGGTTAGATACAGAGTAAAGCTCCCTGTACACAGACCCATCAAACACTCCCAGGACAGGCACAGCACGGGGTTAGATACAGAGTAAAGCTCCCTGTACACAGACCGATCAAACACTCCCAGGACAGGTACAGCACGGGGTTAGATGCAGAGTAAAGCTCCCTGTACACAGACCCATCAAACACTCCCAGGACAGGTACAGCACGGGGTTAGATACAGAGTAAAGCTCCCTGTACACTGACCCATCAAACACTCCCAGGACAGGTACAGCACGGGGTTAGATACAGAGTAAAGCTCCCTGTACACAGACCCATCAAACACTCCCAGGACAGGTTCAGCACGGGGCTAGATACAGAGTAAAGCTTCCTGTACACAGACCCATCAAACACTCCCAGGACAGGTTCAGCACGGGGTTAGATACAGAGCAAAGCTCCCTCTGCACTGTCCCCATCAAACACTCCCAGGACAGGTACAGCACGGGGTTAGATACAGAGTAAAGCTCCCTCTACACTGTCCCATCAAACACTCCCCGGACAGGTACAGCACGGGGTTAGATACAGAGTATATCTTCCTTGACACTGTCCCCATCAAACACTCCCAGGACAGGTACAGCACGGGGAGAGATACAGAGTAAAGCTGCCTCTTTACTGTCACCATCAAGCACTCCCAGGACAGCTACAGCACGGGGTTAGATACAGAGTAAAGCTCCCTCTACACTGCCCCCATCAAACACTCCCAGGACTGGTACAGCACGGGGTTAGATACAGAGTAAAGCTCCCTCTACACTCTCCCCATCAAACACTCCCAGGACAGGTACAGCACGGGGAGAGATACAGAGTAAAGCTCCCTCTACACTGTCCCCATCAAACACTCCCAGGACAGGTACAGCATGGGGTTCGATACAGAGTAAAGCTCCCTCTACACTGCCCCCATCAAACACTCCCAGGAGAGGTTCAGCACGGGGCTAGATGCAGAGTAAAGCTCCCTGTACACAGACCCATCAAACACTCCCAGGACAGGTACAGCACAGGGTTAGATACAGAGTAAAGCTCCCTGTACAAAGACCCATCAAATACTCCCACGACAGGTACAGCACGGGGCTAGATACAGAGTAAAGCTCCCTCTACACAGACCCATCAAACACTCCCAGGACAGGTTCAGCACGGGGTTAGATACAGAGTAAAGCTCCCTCTACACTGTCCCCATCAAACACTCCCAGGACAGGTACAGCACGGGGTTAGATACAGAGTAAAGCTCCCTCTACACTGTCCCATCAAACACTCCCAGGACAGGTACAGCACGGGGTTAGATACAATGTATAACTTCCTCTACACTGTCCCCATCAAAGACTCCCAGGACAGGTACAGCACGGGGTGAGATACAGAGTAAAGCTCCCTCTACACTGTCAACATCAAACACTCCCAGGACAGCTACAGCACGGGGTTAGATAAAGAGTAAAGCTCCCTCTACACTGTCCCCATCAAATACTCCCAGGACAGGTACAGCACGGGGTTAGATACAGAGTGAAGCTCCCTCTACACTGTCCCCATCAAACAATCCCAGGACAGGTACAGCATGGGGTTAGATACAGAGTAAAGCTCCCCGTACACAGACCGATCAAACACTCCCAGGACAGGTACAGCACGGGGTTAGATGCAGAGTAAAGCTCCCTGTACACAGACCCATCAAACACTCCCAGGACAGGTACAGCACGGGGTTAGATACAGAGTAAAGCTCCCTGTACACAGACCCATCAAACACTCCCAGGACAGGTACAGCACGGGGTTAGATACAGAGTAAAGCTCCCTGTACACAGACCCATCAAACACTCCCAGGACAGGTTCAGCACGGGGCTAGATACAGAGTAAAGCTTCTTGTACACAGATCCATCAAACACTCCCAGGACAGGTTCAGCACGGGGTTAGATACAGAGCAAAGCTCCCTCTGCACTGTCCCCATCAAACACTCCCAGGACAGGTACAGCACGGGGTTAGATACAGAGTAAAGCTCCCTCTACACTGTCCCATCAAACACTCCCCAGACAGGTACAGCACGGGGTTAGATACAGAGTGAAGCTCCCTCTACACTGTCCCCATCAAACAATCCCAGGACAGGTACAGCATGGGGTTAGATACAGAATAAAGCTACCTCTACACTGCCCCCATCAAACACTCCCAGAACAGGTACAGCATGGGGTTAGATACAGAGTAAAGCTCCCTCGACACTGCCCCCATCAAGCACTCCCAGGACAGGTACAGCACGGGGTTAGATACAGAGTAAAGCTCCCTCTACACTGCCCCCATCAAACACTCCCAGGACAGGTACAGCACGGGGTTAGATACAGAGTAAAGCTCCCTCTACACTGTCCCCATCAAACACTCCCAGGACAGGTTCAGCATGGGGTTAGATACAGAGTAAAGCTCCCTCTACACTGTCCCCATCAAACACTCCCAGGGCAGGTACAGCACAGGGTTAGATACAGAGTAAAACTCCATCTACACTGTCCCCATCAAACACTCCCAGGACAGGTTCAGCACGGGGCTAGATACAGAGTAAAGCTCCCTGTACGCAGACCCATCAAACACTCCCAAGACAGGTACAGGACAGGGTTAGATACAGAGTAAAGCTCCCTGTACACAGACCCATCAAACACTCCCAGGACAGGTACAGCACGGGGCTAGATACAGAGTAAAGCTCCCTCTGCACTGTCCCCATCAAACACTCCCAGGACAGGTACAGCACGGGGTTAGATACAGAGTAAAGCTCCCTCTACACTGTCCCATCAAACACTCCCCGGACAGGTACAGCACGGGGTTAGATACAGAGTAAAACTCCCTCTAAACTGTCCCCATCAAATACTCCCAGGACAGCTATAGCACGGGGTTAGATACAGAGTAAAGCTCCCTCTACACTGCCCCCATCAAACACTCCCAGGACTGGTACAGCACGGGGTTAGATAAGAGTAAAGCTCCCTCTACACTCTCCCCATCAAACACTCCCAGGACAGGTACAGCACGGGGAGAGATACAGAGTAAAGCTCCCTCTACACTGTCCCCTTCAAACACTCCCAGGACAGGTACAGCATGGGGTTAGATACAGAGTAAAGCTCCCTCTACACTGTCCCCATCAAACACTCCCAGGACAGGTACAGCACGGGGAGAGATACAGAGTAAAGCTCCCTCTACACTGTCCCCATCAAACACTCCCAGGACAGGTACAGCATGGGGTTAGATACAGAGTAAAGCTCCCTCTACACTGCCCCCATCAAACACTCCCAGGACAGGTACAGCACGGGGCTAGATACAGAGTAAAGCTCCCTCTACACAGACCCATCAAACACTCCCAGGACAGGTTCAGCACGGGTTTAGATACAGAGTAAAGCTCCCCCTACACTGTCCCCATCAAACACTCCCAGGACAGGTACAGCACGGTGTTAGATACAGAGTAAAGCTGCCTCTTTACTGTCACCATCAAGCACTCCCAGGACAGCTACACCACGGGGTTAGATACAGAGTAAAGCTCCCTCTACACTGCCCCCATCAAACACTCCCAGGACTGGTACAGCACGGGGTTAGATAAGAGTAAAGCTCCCTCTACACTCTCCCCATCAAACACTCCCAGGACAGGTTCAGCACGGGGTTAGATACAGAGTAAAGCTCCCTCTACACTGTCCCCATCAAACACTCCCAGGACAGGTACAGCACGGGGTTAGATACAGAGTAAAGCTCCCTCTACACTGTCCCATGAAACACTCCCAGGACAGGTACAGCACGGGGTTAGATACAGAGTAAAGCTCCCTCTACACTGTCCCCATCAAACACTCCCAGGACAGGTACAGCACGGGGTTAGATACAGAGTAAAGCTCCCTCTACACTGCCCCCATCAAGCACTTGCAGGACAGGTACAGCACGGGGTTAGATACAGAGTAAAGCTCCCTCTACACTGCCCCCATCAAACACTCCCAGGGCAGGTACAGCACGGGGTTAGATACAGAGTAAAGCTCCCTCTCCACTGCCCCCATCAAACACTCCCAGGACAGGTACAGCACGGGGTTAGATACAGAGTAAAGCTCCCTCTGCACTGCCCCCATCAAACACTCCCATGACTGGTTCAGCACGGGGTTAGATACAGAGTAAAGCTCCCTCTACACTGCCCCCATCAAACACTCCCAGGACAGGTACAGCACGGGGTTAGATACAGAGTAAAGCTCCCTCTACACTGTCCCCATCAAACACTCCCAGCACAGGTACAGCACGGGTTAGATACAGAGTAAAGCTCCCTGTACACAGACCCATCAAACACTCCCAGGACTGGTACAGCACGGGGCTAGATACAGAGTAAAACTCCATCTACACTTTCCCCATCAAACACTCCCGGAACAGGTTCAGCACGGGGCTAGATACAGAATAAAGCTCCCTGTACACAGACCCATCAAACACTCCCAGGACAGGTACAGCACAGGGTTAGATACAGAGTAAAGCTCCCTGTACACAGACCCATCAAACACTCCCAGGACAGGTACAGCACGGGGTGAGATACAGAGTAAAGCTCCCTCTACACTGTCCCCATCAAACACTCCCAGGACATGTACAGCACAGGGTTAGATACAGAGTAAAGCTCCCTGTACACAGACCCATCAAACACTCCCAGGACAGGCACAGCACGGGGTTAGATACAGAGTAAAGCTCCCTGTACACAGACCGATCAAACACTCCCAGGACAGGTACAGCACGGGGTTAGATGCAGAGTAAAGCTCCCTGTACACAGACCCATCAAACACTCCCAGGACAGGTACAGCACGGGGTTAGATACAGAGTAAAGCTCCCTGTACACTGACCCATCAAACACTCCCAGGACAGGTACAGCACGGGGTTAGATACAGAGTAAAGCTCCCTGTACACAGACCCATCAAACACTCCCAGGACAGGTTCAGCACGGGGCTAGATACAGAGTAAAGCTTCCTGTACACAGACCCATCAAACACTCCCAGGACAGGTTCAGCACGGGGTTAGATACAGAGCAAAGCTCCCTCTGCACTGTCCCCATCAAACACTCCCAAGACAGGTACAGCACGGGGTTAGATACAGAGTAAAGCTCCCTCTACACTGTCCCATCAAACACTCCCCGGACAGGTACAGCACGGGGTTAGATACAGAGTATATCTTCCTTGACACTGTCCCCATCAAACACTCCCAGGACAGGTACAGCACGGGGAGAGATACAGAGTAAAGCTGCCTCTTTACTGTCACCATCAAGCACTCCCAGGACAGCTACAGCACGGGGTTAGATACAGAGTAAAGCTCCCTCTACACTGCCCCTATCAAACACTCCCAGGACTGGTACAGCACGGGGTTAGATACAGAGTAAAGCTCCCTCTACACTCTCCCCATCAAACACTCCCAGGACAGGTACAGCACGGGGAGAGATACAGAGTAAAGCTCCCTCTACACTGTCCCCATCAAACACTCCCAGGACAGGTACAGCATGGGGTTAGATACAGAGTAAAGCTCCCTCTACACTGCCCCCATCAAACACTCCCAGGAGAGGTTCAGCACGGGGCTAGATGCAGAGTAAAGCTCCCTGTACACAGACCCATCAAACACTCCCAGGACAGGTACAGCACAGGGTTAGATACAGAGTAAAGCTCCCTGTACAAAGACCCATCAAATACTCCCACGACAGGTACAGCACGGGGCTAGATACAGAGTAAAGCTCCCTCTACACAGACCCATCAAACACTCCCAGGACAGGTTCAGCACGGGGTTAGAAACAGAGTAAAGCTCCCTCTACACTGTCCCCATCAAACACTCCCAGGACAGGTACAGCACGGGGTTAGATACAGAGTAAAGCTCCCTCTACACTATCCCATCAAACACTCCCAGGACAGGTACAGCACGGGGTTAGATACAATGTATAACTTCCTCTACACTGTCCCCATCAAAGACTCCCAGGACAGGTACAGCACGGGGTGAGATACAGAGTAAAGCTCCCTCTACACTGTCAACATCAAACACTCCAAGGACTGCTACAGCACGGGGTTAGATAAAGAGTAAAGCTCCCTCTACACTGTCCCCATCAAATACTCCCAGTACAGGTACAGCACGGGGTTAGATACAGAGTGAAGCTCCCTCTACACTGTCCCCATCAAACAATCCCAGGACAGGTACAGCATGGGGTTAGATACAGAGTAAAGCTCCCCGTACACAGACCGATCAAACACTCCCAGGACAGGTACAGCACGGGGTTAGATGCAGAGTAAAGCTCCCTGTACACAGACCCATCAAACACTCCCAGGACAGGTACAGCACGGGGTTAGATACAGAGTAAAGCTCCCTGTACACAGACCCATCAAACACTCCCAGGACAGGTACAGCACGGGGTTAGATACAGAGTAAAGCTCCCTGTACACAGACCTATCAAACACTCCCAGGACAGGTTCAGCACGGGGCTAGATACAGAGTAAAGCTTCTTGTACACAGACCCATCAAACACTCCCAGGACAGGTTCAGCACGGGGTTAGATACAGAGCAAAGCTCCCTCTGCACTGTCCCCATCAAACACTCCCAGGACAGGTACAGCACGGGGTTAGATACAGAGTAAAGCTCCCTCTACACTGTCCCATCAAACACTCCCCGGACAGGTACAGCACGGGGTTAGATACAGAGTGAAGCTCCCTCTACACTGTCCCCATCAAACAATCCCAGGACAGGTACAGCATGGGGTTAGATACAGAATAAAGCTACCTCTACACTGCCCCCATCAAACACTCCCAGAACAGGTACAGCACGGGGTTAGATACAGAGTAAAGCTCCCTCGACACTGCCCCCATCAAGCACTCCCAGGACAGGTACAGCACGGGGTTAGATACAGAGTAAAGCTCCCTCTACACTGCCCCCATCAAACACTCCCCGGACAGGTACAGCACGGGGTTAGATACAGAGTATATCTTCCTTGACACTGTCCCCATCAAACACTCCCAGGACAGGTACAGCACGGGGAGAGATACAGAGTAAAGCTGCCTCTTTACTGTCACCATCAAGCACTCCCAGGACAGCTACAGCACGGGGTTAGATACAGAGTAAAGCTCCCTCTACACTGCCCCCATCAAACACTCCCAGGACTGGTACAGCACGGGGTTAGATACAGAGTAAAGCTCCCTCTACACTCTCCCCATCAAACACTCCCAGGACAGGTACAGCACGGGGAGAGATACAGAGTAAAGCTCCCTCTACACTGTCCCCAACAAACACTCCCAGGACAGGTACAGCATGGGGTTAGATACAGAGTAAAGCTCCCTCTACACTGCCCCCATCAAACACTCCCAGGAGAGGTTCAGCACGGGGCTAGATGCAGAGTAAAGCTCCCTGTACACAGACCCATCAAACACTCCCAGGACAGGTACAGCACAGGGTTAGATACAGAGTAAAGCTCCCTGTACAAAGACCCATCAAATACTCCCACGACAGGTACAGCACGGGGCTAGATACAGAGTAAAGCTCCCTCTACACAGACCCATCAAACACTCCCAGGACAGGTTCAGCACGGGGTTAGATACAGAGTAAAGCTCCCTCTACACTGTCCCCATCAAACACTCCCAGGACAGGTACAGCACGGGGTTAGATACAGAGTAAAGCTCCCTCTACACTGTCCCATCAAACACTCCCAGGACAGGTACAGCACGGGGTTAGATACAATGTATAACTTCCTCTACACTGTCCCCATCAAAGACTCCCAGGACAGGTACAGCACGGGGTGAGATACAGAGTAAAGCTCCCTCTACACTGTCAACATCAAACACTCCCAGGACAGCTACAGCACGGGGTTAGATAAAGTGTAAAGCTCCCTCTACACTGTCCCCATCAAATACTCCCAGGACAGGTACAGCACGGGGTTAGATACAGAGTGAAGCTCCCTCTACACTGTCCCCATCAAACAATCCCAGGACAGGTACAGCATGGGGTTAGATACAGAGTAAAGCTCCCCGTACACAGACCGATCAAACACTCCCAGGACAGGTACAGCACGGGATTAGATGCAGAGTAAAGGTCCCTGTACACAGACCCATCAAACACTCCCAGGACAGGTACAGCACAGGGTTAGATACAGAGTAAAGCTCCCTGTACAAAGACCCATCAAATACTCCCACGACAGGTACAGCACGGGGCTAGATACAGAGTAAAGCTCCCTCTACACAGACCCATCAAACACTCCCAGGACAGGTTCAGCACGGGGTTAGATACAGAGTAAAGCTCCCTCTACACTGTCCCCATCAAACACTCCCAGGACAGGTACAGCACGGGGTTAGATACAGAGTAAAGCTCCCTCTACACTATCCCATCAAACACTCCCAGGACAGGTACAGCACGGGGTTAGATACAATGTATAACTTCCTCTACACTGTCCCCATCAAAGACTCCCAGGACAGGTACAGCACGGGGTGAGATACAGAGTAAAGCTCCCTCTACACTGTCAACATCAAACACTCCAAGGACAGCTACAGCACGGGGTTAGATAAAGAGTAAAGCTCCCTCTACACTGTCCCCATCAAATACTCCCAGGACAGGTACAGCACGGGGTTAGATACAGAGTGAAGCTCCCTCTACACTGTCCCCATCAAACAATCCCAGGACAGGTACAGCATGGGGTTAGATACAGAGTAAAGCTCCCCGTACACAGACCGATCAAACACTCCCAGGACAGGTACAGCACGGGGTTAGATGCAGAGTAAAGCTCCCTGTACACAGACCCATCAAACACTCCCAGGACAGGTACAGCACGGGGTTAGATACAGAGTAAAGCTCCCTGTACACAGACCCATCAAACACTCCCAGGACAGGTACAGCACGGGGTTAGATACAGAGTAAAGCTCCCTGTACACAGACCTATCAAACACTCCCAGGACAGGTTCAGCACGGGGCTAGATACAGAGTAAAGCTTCTTGTACACAGACCCATCAAACACTCCCAGGACAGGTTCAGCACGGGGTTAGATACAGAGCAAAGCTCCCTCTGCACTGTCCCCATCAAACACTCCCAGGACAGGTACAGCACGGGGTTAGATACAGAGTAAAGCTCCCTCTACACTGTCCCATCAAACACTCCCCGGACAGGTACAGCACGGGGTTAGATACAGAGTGAAGCTCCCTCTACACTGTCCCCATCAAACAATCCCAGGACAGGTACAGCATGGGGTTAGATACAGAATAAAGCTACCTCTACACTGCCCCCATCAAACACTCCCAGAACAGGTACAGCACGGGGTTAGATACAGAGTAAAGCTCCCTCGACACTGCCCCCATCAAGCACTCCCAGGACAGGTACAGCACGGGGTTAGATACAGAGTAAAGCTCCCTCTACACTGCCCCCATCAAACACTCCCCGGACAGGTACAGCACGGGGTTAGATACAGAGTATATCTTCCTTGACACTGTCCCCATCAAACACTCCCAGGACAGGTACAGCACGGGGAGAGATACAGAGTAAAGCTGCCTCTTTACTGTCACCATCAAACACTCCCAGGACAGCTACAGCACGGGGTTAGATACAGAGTAAAGCTCCCTCTACACTGCCCCCATCAAACACTCCCAGGACTGGTACAGCACGGGGTTAGATACAGAGTAAAGCTCCCTCTACACTGCCCCCATCAAACACTCCCAGGAGAGGTTCAGCACGGGGCTAGATGCAGAGTAAAGCTCCCTGTACACAGACCCATCAAACACTCCCAGGACAGGTACAGCACAGGGTTAGATACAGAGTAAAGCTCCCTGTACAAAGACCCATCAAATACTCCCACGACAGGTACAGCACGGGGCTAGATACAGAGGAAAGCTCCCTCTACACAGACCCATCAAACACTCCCAGGACAGGTTCAGCACGGGGTTAGATACAGAGTAAAGCTCCCTCTACACTGTCCCCATCAAACACTCCCAGGACAGGTACAGCACGGGGTTAGATACAGAGTAAAGCTCCCTCTACACTGTCCCATCAAACACTCCCAGGACAGGTACAGCACGGGGTTAGATACAATGTATAACTTCCTCTACACTGTCCCCATCAAAGACTCCCAGGACAGGTACAGCACGGGGTGAGATACAGAGTAAAGCTCCCTCTACACTGTCAACATCAAACACTCCCAGGACAGCTACAGCACGGGGTTAGATAAAGAGTAAAGCTCCCTCTACACTGTCCCCATCAAATACTCCCAGGACAGGTACAGCACGGGGTTAGATACAGAGTGAAGCTCCCTCTACACTGTCCCCATCAAACAATCCCAGGACAGGTACAGCATGGGGTTAGATACAGAGTAAAGCTCCCCGTACACAGACCGATCAAACACTCCCAGGACAGGTACAGCACGGGGTTAGATGCAGAGTAAAGCTCCCTGTACACAGACCCATCAAACACTCCCAGGACAGGTACAGCACGGGGTTAGATACAGAGTAAAGCTCCCTGTACACAGACCCATCAAACACTCACAGGACAGGTACAGCACGGGGTTAGATACAGAGTAAAGCTCCCTGTACACAGACCCATCAAACACTCCCAGGACAGGTTCAGCACGGGGCTAGATATAGAGTAAAGCTTCTTGTACACAGACCCATCAAACACTCCCAGGACAGGTTCAGCACGGGGTTAGATACAGAGCAAAGCTCCCTCTGCACTGTCCCCATCAAACAATCCCAGGACAGGTACAGCACGGGGTTAGATACAGAGTAAAGCTCCCTCTACACTGTCCCATCAAACACTCCCCGGACAGGTACAGCACGGGGTTAGATACAGAGTGAAGCTCCCTCTACACTGTCCCCATCAAACAATCCCAGGACAGGTACAGCATGGGGTTAGATACAGAATAAAGCTACCTCTACACTGCCCCCATCAAACACTCCCAGAACAGGTACAGCACGAGGTTAGATACAGAGTAAAGCTCCCTCGACACTGCCCCCATCAAGCACTCCCAGGACAGGTACAGCACGGGGTTAGATACAGAGTAAAGCTCCCTCTACACTGCCCCCATCAAACACTCCCAGGAGAGGTACAGCACGGGGTTAGATACAGAGTAAAGCTCCCTCTACACTGTCCCCATCAAACACTCACAGGACAGGTACAGCACAGGGTTAGATACAGAGTAAAACTCCATCTACACTGTCCCCATCAAACACTCCCAGGACAGGTTCAGCACGGGGCTAGATACAGAGTAAAGCTCCCTGTACACAGACCCATCAAACACTCCCAAGACAGGTACAGGACAGGGTTAGATACAGAGTAAAGCTCCCTGTACACAGACCCATCAAACACTCCCAGGACAGGTACAGCACGGGGCTAGATACAGAGTGAAGCTCCCTCTACACAGACCCATCAAACACTCCCAGGACAGGTACAGCACGGGGCTAGATACAGAGTAAAGCTCCCTCTGCACTGTCCCCATCAAACACTCCCAGGACAGGTACAGCACGGGGTTAGATACAGAGTAAAGCTCCCTCTACACTGTCCCATCAAACACTCCCCGGACAGGTACAGCACGGGGTTAGATACAGAGTAAAACTCCCTCTAAACTGTCCCCATCAAATACTCCCAGGACAGCTATAGCACGGGGTTAGATACAGAGTAAAGCTCCCTCTACACTGCCCCCATCAAACACTCCCAGGACTGGTACAGCACGGGGTTAGATAAGAGTAAAGCTCCCTCTACACTCTCCCCATCAAACACTCCCAGGACAGGTACAGCACGGGGAGAGATACAGAGTAAAGCTCCCTCTACACTGTCCCCTTCAAACACTCCCAGGACAGGTACAGCATGGGGTTAGATACAGAGTAAAGCTCCCTCTACACTGTCCCCATCAAACACTCCCAGGACAGGTTCAGCACGGGGTTAGATACAGAGTAAAGCTCCCTCTACACTGTCCCCATCAAACACTCCCAGGACAGGTACAGCACGGGGAGAGATACAGAGTAAAGCTCCCTCTACACAGACCCATCAAACACTCCCAAGACAGGTACAGGACAGGGTTAGATACAGAGTAAAGCTCCCTGTACACAGACCCATCAAACACTCCCAGGACAGGTACAGCACGGGGCTAGATACAGAGTGAAGCTCCCTCTACACAGACCCATCAAACACTCCCAGGACAGGTACAGCACGGGGCTAGATACAGAGTAAAGCTCCCTCTGCACTGTCCCCATCAAACACTCCCAGGACAGGTACAGCACGGGGTTAGATACAGAGTAAAGCTCCCTCTACACTGTCCCATCAAACACTCCCCGGACAGGTACAGCACGGGGTTAGATACAGAGTAAAACTCCCTCTAAACTGTCCCCATCAAATACTCCCAGGACAGCTATAGCACGGGGTTAGATACAGAGTAAAGCTCCCTCTACACTGCCCCCATCAAACACTCCCAGGACTGGTACAGCACGGGGTTAGATAAGAGTAAAGCTCCCTCTACACTCTCCCCATCAAACACTCCCAGGACAGGTACAGCACGGGGAGAGATACAGAGTAAAGCTCCCTCTACACTGTCCCCTTCAAACACTCCCAGGACAGGTACAGCATGGGGTTAGATACAGAGTAAAGCTCCCTCTACACTGTCCCCATCAAACACTCCCAGGACAGGTACAGCACGGGGAGAGATACAGAGTAAAGCTCCCTCTACACTGTCCCCATCAAACACTCCCAGGACAGGTACAGCATGGGGTTAGATAGAGAGTAAAGCTCCCTCTACACTGCCCCCATCAAACACTCCCAGGACAGGTACAGCACGGGGCTAGATACAGAGTAAAGCTCCCTCTACACAGACCCATCAAACACTCCCAGGACAGGTTCAGCACGGGTTTAGATACAGAGTAAAGCTCCCCCTACACTGTCCCCATCAAACACTCCCAGGACAGGTACAGCACGGTGTTAGGTACAGAGTAAAGCTGCCTCTTTACTGTCACCATCAAGCACTCCCAGGACAGCTACAGCACGGGGTTAGATACAGAGTAAAGCTCCCTCTACACTGCCCCCATCAAACACTCCCAGGACTGGTACAGCACGGGGTTAGATAAGAGTAAAGCTCCCTCTACACTCTCCCCATCAAACACTCCCAGGACAGGTACAGCACGGGGAGAGATACAGAGTAAAGCTCCCTCTACACTGTCCCCTTCAAACACTCCCAGGACAGGTACAGCATGGGGTTAGATACAGAGTAAAGCTCCCTCTACACTGCCCCCATCAAACACTCCCAGGAGAGGTTCAGCACGGGGCTAGATACAGAGTAAAGCTCCCTGTACACAGACCCATCAAACACTCCCAGGACAGGTACAGCACAGGGTTAGATACAGAGTAAAGCTCCCTGTACACAGACCCATCAAACACTCCCAGGACAGGTACAGCACGGGGCTAGATACAGAGTGAAGCTCCCTCTACACAGACCCATCAAACACTCCCAGGACAGGTTCAGCACGGGGTTAGATACAGAGTAAAGCTCCCTCTACACTGTCCCCATCAAACACTCCCAGGACAGGTACAGCACAGGGTTAGATACAGAGCAAAGCTCCCTCTACACTGTCCCCATCAAACACTCCCAGGACAGGTACAGCATGGGGTTAGATACAGAGTAAAGCTCCCTCTACACTGCCCCCATCAAACACTCCCAGGACAGGTACACCACGGGGCTAGATACAGAGTAAAGCGCCCTCTACACAGACCCATCAAACACTCCCAGGACAGGTTCAGCATGGGTTTAGATACAGAGTAATGCTCCCCCTACACTGTCCCCATCAAACACTCCCAGGACAGGTACAGCACGGTGTTAGATACAGAGTAAAGCTGCCTCTTTACTGTCACCATCAAGCACTCCCAGGACAGCTACAGCACAGGGTTAGATACAGAGTAAAGCTCCCTCTACACTGCCCCCATCAAACACTCCCAGGACTGGTACAGCACGGGGTTAGATACAGAGTAAAGCTCCCTCTACACTTTCCCCGTCAAACACTCCCAGGACAGGTACAGCACGGGGAGAGATACAGAGTAAAGCTCCCTCTACACTGTCCCCATCAAACACTCCCAGGACAGGTACAGCATGGGGTTAGATACAGAGTAAAGCTCCCTCTACACTGCCCCCATCAAACACTCCCAGGAGAGGTTCAGCACGGGGCGAGATACAGAGTAAAGCTCCCTGTACACAGACCCATCAAACACTCCCAGGACAGGTACAGCACAGGGTTAGATACAGAGTAAAGTTCCCTGTACACAGACCCATCAAAAACTCCCAGGACAGGTACAGCACGGGGCTAGATACAGAGTGAAGCTCCCTCTACACAGACGCATCAAACACTCCCAGGACAGGTTCAGCTCGGGGTTAGATACAGAGTAAAGCTCCCTCTACACTGTCCCCATCAAACACTCCCAGGACAGGTACAGCACAGGGTTAGATACAGAGCAAAGCTCCCTCTACACTGTCCCATCAAACAGTCCCAGGACAGGTACAGCACGGGATTAGATACAGTGTATAACTTCCTCTACACTGTCCCCATCAAAGACTCCCAGGACAGGTACAGCACGGGGTGAGATACAGAGTAAAGCTCCCTCTACACTGTCTCCATCAAACACTCCCAGGACAGCTACAGCACGGGGTTAGATACAGAGTAAAGCTCCCTCTACACTGTCCCCATCAAATACTCCCAGGACAGGTACAGCACGGGGTTAGATACAGAGTGAAGCTCCCTCTACACTGTCCCCATCAAACAATCCCAGGACAGGTACAGCATGGGGTTAGATACAGAGTAAAGCTACCTTTACACTGCCCCCATCAAACACTCCCAGAACAGGTACAGCACGGGGTTAGATACAGAGTAAAGCTCCCTCTACACTGCCCCCATCAAGCACTCCCAGGACAGGTACAGCACGGGGTTAGATACAGAGTAAAGCTCCCTCTACACTGCCCCCATCAAACACTCCCAGGACAGGTACAGCACGGGGTTAGATACAGAGTAAAGCTCCCTCTACACTGTCCCCATCAAACACTCCCAGGACAGGTACAGCATGGGGTTAGATACAGAGTAAAGCTCCCTCTACACTGCCCCCATCAAACATTCCCAGGACAGGTTCAGCACGGGGCTAGATACAGAGTAAAGCTTCCTGTACACAGACCCATCAAACACTCCCAGGACAGGTACAGCTCAGGGTTAGATACAGAGTAAAGCTCCCTGTACACAGACCCATCAAACACTCCCAGGACAGGTACAGCACGGGGCTAGATACAGAGTAAAGCTCCCTCTACACAGACCCATCAAACACTCCCAGGAAAGGTTCAGCACGGGGTTAGATACAGAGTAAAGCTCCCTCTACACTGTCCCCATCAAACACTCCCAGGACAGGTACAGCACAGGGTTAGATACAGAGCAAAGCTCCCTCTACACTGTCCCCATCAAACACTCCCAGGACAGGTACAGCATGGGGTTAGATACAGAGGAAAGCTCCCTCTACACTGCCCCCATCAAACACTCCCAGGACTGGTACAGCACGGGGTTAGATACAGAGTAAAGCTCCCTCTACACTATCCCCATCAAACACTCCCAGTACAGGTACAGCACGGGGAGAGATACAGAGTAAAGCTCCCTCTACACTGTCCCCATCAAACACTCCCAGGACAGGTACAGCATGGGGTTAGATACAGAGTAAAGCTCCCTCTACACTGCCCCCATCAAACACTCCCAGGAGAGGTTCAGCACGGGGCGAGATACAGAGTAAAGCTCCCTGTACACAGACCCATCAAACACTCCCAGGACAGGTACAGCACAGGGTTAGATACAGAGTAAAGTTCCCTGTACACAGACCCATCAAAAACTCCCAGGACAGGTACAGCACGGGGCTAGATACAGAGTGAAGCTCCCTCTACACAGACCCATCAAACACTCCCAGGACAGGTTCAGCACGGGGCTAGATACAGAGTAAAGCTCCCTGTACACAGACCCATCAAACACTCCCAAGACAGGTACAGGACAGGGTTAGATACAGAGTAAAGCTCCCTGTACACAGACCCATCAAACACTCCCAGGACAGGTACAGCACGGGGCTAGATACAGAGTAAAGCTCCCTCTGCACTGTCCCCATCAAACACTCCCAGGACAGGTACAGCACGGGGTTAGATACAGAGTAAAGCTCCCTCTACACTGTCCCATCAAACACTCCCCGGACAGGTACAGCACGGGGTTAGATACAGAGTAAAACTCCCTCTAAACTGTCCCCATCAAATACTCCCAGGACAGCTATAGCACGGGGTTAGATACAGAGTAAAGCTCCCTCTACACTGCCCCCATCAAACACTCCCAGGACTGGTACAGCACGGGGTTAGATAAGAGTAAAGCTCCCTCTACACTCTCCCCATCAAACACTCCCAGGACAGGTACAGCACGGGGAGAGATACAGAGTAAAGCTCCCTCTACACTGTCCCCATCAAACACTCCCAGGACAGGTACAGCACGGGGAGAGATACAGAGTAAAGCTCCCTGTACACAGACCCATCAAACACTCCCAGGACAGGTACAGCACAGGGTTAGATACAGAGTAAAGCTCCCTGTACACAGACCCATCAAACACTCCCAGGAAAGGTACAGCACGGGGCTAGATACAGAGTGAAGCTCCCTCTACACAGACCCATCAAACACTCCCAGGACAGGTTCAGCACGGGGTTAGATGCAGAGTAAAGCTCCCTGTACACAGACCCATCAAACACTCCCAGGACAGGTACAGCACGGGGTTAGATGCAGAGTAAAGCTCCCTGTACACAGACCCATCAAACACTCCCAGGACAGGTACAGCACGGGGTTAGATACAGACTAAAGCTCCCTGTACACAGACCCATCAAACACTCCCAGGACAGGTACAGCACGGGGTTAGATACAGAGTAAAGCTCCCTGTACACAGACCCATCAAACACTCCCAGGACAGGTTCAGCACGGGGCTAGATACAGAGTGAAGCTCCCTCTACACAGACCCATCAAACACTCCCAGGACAGGTTCAGCACGGGGTTAGATACAGAGTAAAGCTCCCTCTACACTGTCCCCATCAAACACTCCCAGGACAGGTACAGCACAGGGTTAGATACAGAGCAAAGCTCCCTCTACACTGTCCCCATCAAACACTCCCAGGACAGGTACAGCATGGGGTTAGATACAGAGTAAAGCTCCCTCTACACTGCCCCCATCAAACACTCCCAGGACAGGTACACCACGGGGCTAGATACAGAGTAAAGCGCCCTCTACACAGACCCATCAAACACTCCCAGGACAGGTTCAGCATGGGTTTAGATACAGAGTAATGCTCCCCCTACACTGTCCCCATCAAACACTCCCAGGACAGGTACAGCACGGTGTTAGATACAGAGTAAAGCTGCCTCTTTACTGTCACCATCAAGCACTCCCAGGACAGCTACAGCACAGGGTTAGATACAGAGTAAAGCTCCCTCTACACTGCCCCCATCAAACACTCCCAGGACTGGTACAGCACGGGGTTAGATACAGAGTAAAGCTCCCTCTACACTTTCCCCGTCAAACACTCCCAGGACAGGTACAGCACGGGGAGAGATACAGAGTAAAGCTCCCTCTACACTGTCCCCATCAAACACTCCCAGGACAGGTACAGCATGGGGTTAGATACAGAGTAAAGCTCCCTCTACACTGCCCCCATCAAACACTCCCAGGAGAGGTTCAGCACGGGGCGAGATACAGAGTAAAGCTCCCTGTACACAGACCCATCAAACACTCCCAGGACAGGTACAGCACAGGGTTAGATACAGAGTAAAGTTCCCTGTACACAGACCCATCAAAAACTCCCAGGACAGGTACAGCACGGGGCTAGATACAGAGTGAAGCTCCCTCTACACAGACCCATCAAACACTCCCAGGACAGGTTCAGCTCGGGGTTAGATACAGAGTAAAGCTCCCTCTACACTGTCCCCATCAAACACTCCCAGGACAGGTACAGCACAGGGTTAGATACAGAGCAAAGCTCCCTCTACACTGTCCCATCAAACACTCCCAGGACAGGTACAGCACGGGATTAGATACAGTGTATAACTTCCTCTACACTGTCCCCATCAAATACTCCCAGGACAGGTACAGCACGGGGTTAGATACAGAGTGAAGCTCCCTCTACACTGTCCCCATCAAACAATCCCAGGACAGGTACAGCATGGGGTTAGATACAGAGTAAATCTACCTTTACACTGCCCCCATCAAACACTCCCAGAACAGGTACAGCACGGGGTTAGATACAGAGTAAAGCTCCCTCTACACTGCCCCCATCAAGCACTCCCAGGACAGGTACAGCACGGGGTTAGATACAGAGTAAAGCTCCCTCTACACTGCCCCCATCAAACACTCCCAGGACAGGTACAGCACGGGGTTAGATACAGAGTAAAGCTCCCTCTACACTGTCCCCATCAAACACTCCCAGGACAGGTACAGCATGGGGTTAGATACAGAGTAAAGCTCCCTCTACACTGCCCCCATCAAACATTCCCAGGACAGGTTCAGCACGGGGCTAGATACAGAGTAAAGCTCCCTGTACACAGACCCATCAAACACTCCCAGGACAGGTACAGCACGGGGTTAGATACAGAGTAAAGCTCCCTGTACACAGACCCATCAAACACTCCCAGGACAGGTTCAGCACGGGGCTAGATACAGAGTGAAGCTCCCTCTACACAGACCCATCAAACACTCCCAGGACAGGTTCAGCACGGGGTTAGATACAGAGTAAAGCTCCCTCTACACTGTCCCCATCAAACACTCCCAGGACAGGTACAGCACAGGGTTAGATACAGAGCAAAGCTCCCTCTACACTGTCCCCATCAAACACTCCCAGGACAGGTACAGCATGGGGTTAGATACAGAGTAAAGCTCCCTCTACACTGCCCCCATCAAACACTCCCAGGACAGGTACACCACGGGGCTAGATACAGAGTAAAGCGCCCTCTACACAGACCCATCAAACACTCCCAGGACAGGTTCAGCATGGGTTTAGATACAGAGTAATGCTCCCCCTACACTGTCCCCATCAAACACTCCCAGGACAGGTACAGCACGGTGTTAGATACAGAGTAAAGCTGCCTCTTTACTGTCACCATCAAGCACTCCCAGGACAGCTACAGCACAGGGTTAGATACAGAGTAAAGCTCCCTCTACACTGCCCCCATCAAACACTCCCAGGACTGGTACAGCACGGGGTTAGATACAGAGTAAAGCTCCCTCTACACTTTCCCCGTCAAACACTCCCAGGACAGGTACAGCACGGGGAGAGATACAGAGTAAAGCTCCCTCTACACTGTCCCCATCAAACACTCCCAGGACAGGTACAGCATGGGGTTAGATACAGAGTAAAGCTCCCTCTACACTGCCCCCATCAAACACTCCCAGGAGAGGTTCAGCACGGGGCGAGATACAGAGTAAAGCTCCCTGTACACAGACCCATCAAACACTCCCAGGACAGGTACAGCACAGGGTTAGATACAGAGTAAAGTTCCCTGTACACAGACCCATCAAAAACTCCCAGGACAGGTACAGCACGGGGCTAGATACAGAGTGAAGCTCCCTCTACACAGACGCATCAAACACTCCCAGGACAGGTTCAGCTCGGGGTTAGATACAGAGTAAAGCTCCCTCTACACTGTCCCCATCAAACACTCCCAGGACAGGTACAGCACAGGGTTAGATACAGAGCAAAGCTCCCTCTACACTGTCCCATCAAACAGTCCCAGGACAGGTACAGCACGGGATTAGATACAGTGTATAACTTCCTCTACACTGTCCCCATCAAAGACTCCCAGGACAGGTACAGCACGGGGTGAGATACAGAGTAAAGCTCCCTCTACACTGTCTCCATCAAACACTCCCAGGACAGCTACAGCACGGGGTTAGATACAGAGTAAAGCTCCCTCTACACTGTCCCCATCAAATACTCCCAGGACAGGTACAGCACGGGGTTAGATACAGAGTGAAGCTCCCTCTACACTGTCCCCATCAAACAATCCCAGGACAGGTACAGCATGGGGTTAGATACAGAGTAAAGCTACCTTTACACTGCCCCCATCAAACACTCCCAGAACAGGTACAGCACGGGGTTAGATACAGAGTAAAGCTCCCTCTACACTGCCCCCATCAAGCACTCCCAGGACAGGTACAGCACGGGGTTAGATACAGAGTAAAGCTCCCTCTACACTGCCCCCATCAAACACTCCCAGGACAGGTACAGCACGGGGTTAGATACAGAGTAAAGCTCCCTCTACACTGTCCCCATCAAACACTCCCAGGACAGGTACAGCATGGGGTTAGATACAGAGTAAAGCTCCCTCTACACTGCCCCCATCAAACATTCCCAGGACAGGTTCAGCACGGGGCTAGATACAGAGTAAAGCTTCCTGTACACAGACCCATCAAACACTCCCAGGACAGGTACAGCTCAGGGTTAGATACAGAGTAAAGCTCCCTGTACACAGACCCATCAAACACTCCCAGGACAGGTACAGCACGGGGCTAGATACAGAGTAAAGCTCCCTCTACACAGACCCATCAAACACTCCCAGGAAAGGTTCAGCACGGGGTTAGATACAGAGTAAAGCTCCCTCTACACTGTCCCCATCAAACACTCCCAGGACAGGTACAGCACAGGGTTAGATACAGAGCAAAGCTCCCTCTACACTGTCCCCATCAAACACTCCCAGGACAGGTACAGCATGGGGTTAGATACAGAGGAAAGCTCCCTCTACACTGCCCCCATCAAACACTCCCAGGACTGGTACAGCACGGGGTTAGATACAGAGTAAAGCTCCCTCTACACTATCCCCATCAAACACTCCCAGTACAGGTACAGCACGGGGAGAGATACAGAGTAAAGCTCCCTCTACACTGTCCCCATCAAACACTCCCAGGACAGGTACAGCATGGGGTTAGATACAGAGTAAAGCTCCCTCTACACTGCCCCCATCAAACACTCCCAGGAGAGGTTCAGCACGGGGCGAGATACAGAGTAAAGCTCCCTGTACACAGACCCATCAAACACTCCCAGGACAGGTACAGCACAGGGTTAGATACAGAGTAAAGTTCCCTGTACACAGACCCATCAAAAACTCCCAGGACAGGTACAGCACGGGGCTAGATACAGAGTGAAGCTCCCTCTACACAGACCCATCAAACACTCCCAGGACAGGTTCAGCACGGGGCTAGATACAGAGTAAAGCTCCCTGTACACAGACCCATCAAACACTCCCAAGACAGGTACAGGACAGGGTTAGATACAGAGTAAAGCTCCCTGTACACAGACCCATCAAACACTCCCAGGACAGGTACAGCACGGGGCTAGATACAGAGTAAAGCTCCCTCTGCACTGTCCCCATCAAACACTCCCAGGACAGGTACAGCACGGGGTTAGATACAGAGTAAAGCTCCCTCTACACTGTCCCATCAAACACTCCCCGGACAGGTACAGCACGGGGTTAGATACAGAGTAAAACTCCCTCTAAACTGTCCCCATCAAATACTCCCAGGACAGCTATAGCACGGGGTTAGATACAGAGTAAAGCTCCCTCTACACTGCCCCCATCAAACACTCCCAGGACTGGTACAGCACGGGGTTAGATAAGAGTAAAGCTCCCTCTACACTCTCCCCATCAAACACTCCCAGGACAGGTACAGCACGGGGAGAGATACAGAGTAAAGCTCCCTCTACACTGTCCCCATCAAACACTCCCAGGACAGGTACAGCACGGGGAGAGATACAGAGTAAAGCTCCCTGTACACAGACCCATCAAACACTCCCAGGACAGGTACAGCACAGGGTTAGATACAGAGTAAAGCTCCCTGTACACAGACCCATCAAACACTCCCAGGAAAGGTACAGCACGGGGCTAGATACAGAGTGAAGCTCCCTCTACACAGACCCATCAAACACTCCCAGGACAGGTTCAGCACGGGGTTAGATGCAGAGTAAAGCTCCCTGTACACAGACCCATCAAACACTCCCAGGACAGGTACAGCACGGGGTTAGATGCAGAGTAAAGCTCCCTGTACACAGACCCATCAAACACTCCCAGGACAGGTACAGCACGGGGTTAGATACAGACTAAAGCTCCCTGTACACAGACCCATCAAACACTCCCAGGACAGGTACAGCACGGGGTTAGATACAGAGTAAAGCTCCCTGTACACAGACCCATCAAACACTCCCAGGACAGGTTCAGCACGGGGCTAGATACAGAGTGAAGCTCCCTCTACACAGACCCATCAAACACTCCCAGGACAGGTTCAGCACGGGGTTAGATACAGAGTAAAGCTCCCTCTACACTGTCCCCATCAAACACTCCCAGGACAGGTACAGCACAGGGTTAGATACAGAGCAAAGCTCCCTCTACACTGTCCCCATCAAACACTCCCAGGACAGGTACAGCATGGGGTTAGATACAGAGTAAAGCTCCCTCTACACTGCCCCCATCAAACACTCCCAGGACAGGTACACCACGGGGCTAGATACAGAGTAAAGCGCCCTCTACACAGACCCATCAAACACTCCCAGGACAGGTTCAGCATGGGTTTAGATACAGAGTAATGCTCCCCCTACACTGTCCCCATCAAACACTCCCAGGACAGGTACAGCACGGTGTTAGATACAGAGTAAAGCTGCCTCTTTACTGTCACCATCAAGCACTCCCAGGACAGCTACAGCACAGGGTTAGATACAGAGTAAAGCTCCCTCTACACTGCCCCCATCAAACACTCCCAGGACTGGTACAGCACGGGGTTAGATACAGAGTAAAGCTCCCTCTACACTTTCCCCGTCAAACACTCCCAGGACAGGTACAGCACGGGGAGAGATACAGAGTAAAGCTCCCTCTACACTGTCCCCATCAAACACTCCCAGGACAGGTACAGCATGGGGTTAGATACAGAGTAAAGCTCCCTCTACACTGCCCCCATCAAACACTCCCAGGAGAGGTTCAGCACGGGGCGAGATACAGAGTAAAGCTCCCTGTACACAGACCCATCAAACACTCCCAGGACAGGTACAGCACAGGGTTAGATACAGAGTAAAGTTCCCTGTACACAGACCCATCAAAAACTCCCAGGACAGGTACAGCACGGGGCTAGATACAGAGTGAAGCTCCCTCTACACAGACCCATCAAACACTCCCAGGACAGGTTCAGCTCGGGGTTAGATACAGAGTAAAGCTCCCTCTACACTGTCCCCATCAAACACTCCCAGGACAGGTACAGCACAGGGTTAGATACAGAGCAAAGCTCCCTCTACACTGTCCCATCAAACACTCCCAGGACAGGTACAGCACGGGATTAGATACAGTGTATAACTTCCTCTACACTGTCCCCATCAAATACTCCCAGGACAGGTACAGCACGGGGTTAGATACAGAGTGAAGCTCCCTCTACACTGTCCCCATCAAACAATCCCAGGACAGGTACAGCATGGGGTTAGATACAGAGTAAATCTACCTTTACACTGCCCCCATCAAACACTCCCAGAACAGGTACAGCACGGGGTTAGATACAGAGTAAAGCTCCCTCTACACTGCCCCCATCAAGCACTCCCAGGACAGGTACAGCACGGGGTTAGATACAGAGTAAAGCTCCCTCTACACTGCCCCCATCAAACACTCCCAGGACAGGTACAGCACGGGGTTAGATACAGAGTAAAGCTCCCTCTACACTGTCCCCATCAAACACTCCCAGGACAGGTACAGCATGGGGTTAGATACAGAGTAAAGCTCCCTCTACACTGCCCCCATCAAACATTCCCAGGACAGGTTCAGCACGGGGCTAGATACAGAGTAAAGCTCCCTGTACACAGACCCATCAAACACTCCCAGGACAGGTACAGCACGGGGTTAGATACAGAGTAAAGCTCCCTGTACACAGACCCATCAAACACTCCCAGGACAGGTTCAGCACGGGGCTAGATACAGAGTGAAGCTCCCTCTACACAGACCCATCAAACACTCCCAGGACAGGTTCAGCACGGGGTTAGATACAGAGTAAAGCTCCCTCTACACTGTCCCCATCAAACACTCCCAGGACAGGTACAGCACAGGGTTAGATACAGAGCAAAGCTCCCTCTACACTGTCCCCATCAAACACTCCCAGGACAGGTACAGCATGGGGTTAGATACAGAGTAAAGCTCCCTCTACACTGCCCCCATCAAACACTCCCAGGACAGGTACACCACGGGGCTAGATACAGAGTAAAGCGCCCTCTACACAGACCCATCAAACACTCCCAGGACAGGTTCAGCATGGGTTTAGATACAGAGTAATGCTCCCCCTACACTGTCCCCATCAAACACTCCCAGGACAGGTACAGCACGGTGTTAGATACAGAGTAAAGCTGCCTCTTTACTGTCACCATCAAGCACTCCCAGGACAGCTACAGCACAGGGTTAGATACAGAGTAAAGCTCCCTCTACACTGCCCCCATCAAACACTCCCAGGACTGGTACAGCACGGGGTTAGATACAGAGTAAAGCTCCCTCTACACTTTCCCCGTCAAACACTCCCAGGACAGGTACAGCACGGGGAGAGATACAGAGTAAAGCTCCCTCTACACTGTCCCCATCAAACACTCCCAGGACAGGTACAGCATGGGGTTAGATACAGAGTAAAGCTCCCTCTACACTGCCCCCATCAAACACTCCCAGGAGAGGTTCAGCACGGGGCGAGATACAGAGTAAAGCTCCCTGTACACAGACCCATCAAACACTCCCAGGACAGGTACAGCACAGGGTTAGATACAGAGTAAAGTTCCCTGTACACAGACCCATCAAAAACTCCCAGGACAGGTACAGCACGGGGCTAGATACAGAGTGAAGCTCCCTCTACACAGACCCATCAAACACTCCCAGGACAGGTTCAGCTCGGGGTTAGATACAGAGTAAAGCTCCCTCTACACTGTCCCCATCAAACACTCCCAGGACAGGTACAGCACAGGGTTAGATACAGAGCAAAGCTCCCTCTACACTGTCCCATCAAACACTCCCAGGACAGGTACAGCACGGGATTAGATACAGTGTATAACTTCCTCTACACTGTCCCCATCAAATACTCCCAGGACAGGTACAGCACGGGGTTAGATACAGAGTGAAGCTCCCTCTACACTGTCCCCATCAAACAATCCCAGGACAGGTACAGCATGGGGTTAGATACAGAGTAAAGCTACCTTTACACTGCCCCCATCAAACACTCCCAGAACAGGTACAGCACGGGGTTAGATACAGAGTAAAGCTCCCTCTACACTGCCCCCATCAAGCACTCCCAGGACAGGTACAGCACGGGGTTAGATACAGAGTAAAGCTCCCTCTACACTGCCCCCATCAAACACTCCCAGGACAGGTACAGCACGGGGTTAGATACAGAGTAAAGCTCCCTCTACACTGTCCCCATCAAACACTCCCAGGACAGGTACAGCATGGGGTTAGATACAGAGTAAAGCTCCCTCTACACTGCCCCCATCAAACATTCCCAGGACAGGTTCAGCACGGGGCTAGATACAGAGTAAAGCTTCCTGTACACAGACCCATCAAACACTCCCAGGACAGGTACAGCTCAGGGTTAGATACAGAGTAAAGCTCCCTGTACACAGACCCATCAAACACTCCCAGGACAGGTACAGCACGGGGCTAGATACAGAGTAAAGCTCCCTCTACACTGTCCCCATCAAACACTCCCAGGACAGGTACAGCACGGGGTTAGATACAGAGTAAAGCTCCCTCTACACTGTCCCATCAAACACTCCCAGGAAAGGTTCAGCACGGGGTTAGATACAGAGTAAAGCTCCCTCTACACTGTCCCCATCAAACACTCCCAGGACAGGTACAGCACAGGGTTAGATACAGAGCAAAGCTCCCTCTACACTGTCCCCATCAAACACTCCCAGGACAGGTACAGCATGGGGTTAGATACAGAGTAAAGCTCCCTCTACACTGCCCCCATCAAACACTCCCAGGACAGGGACACCACGGTGCTAGATACAGAGTAAAGCTCCCTCTACACAGACCCATCAAACACTCCCAGGACAGGTTCAGCATGGGTTTAGATACAGAGTAAAGCTCCCCCTACACTGTCCCCATCAAACACTCCCAGGACAGGTACAGCACGGGGTTAGATGCAGAGTAAAGCTCCCTGTACACAGACCCATCAAACACTCCCAGGACAGGTACAGCACGGGGTTAGATACAGACTAAAGCTCCCTGTACACAGACCCATCAAACACTCCCAGGACAGGTACAGCACGGGGTTAGATACAGAGTAAAGCTCCCTGTACACAGACCCATCAAACACTCCCAGGACAGGTTCAGCACGGGGCTAGATACAGAGTAAAGCTTCTTGTACACAGACCCATCAAACACTCCCAGGACAGGTTCAGCACGGGGTTAGATACAGAGCAAAGCTCCCTCTGCACTGTCCCCATCAAACACTCCCAGGACAGGTACAGCATGGGCTTAGATACAGAGTAAAGCTCCCTCTACACTGTCCCATCAAACACTCCCCGGACAGGTACAGCACGGGGTTAGATACAGAGTGAAGCTCCCTCTACACTGTCCCCATCAAACAATCCCAGGACAGGTACAGCATGGGGTTAGATACAGAATAAAGCTACCTCTACACTGCCCCCATCAAACACTCCCAGGACAGGTACACCACGGGGCTAGATACAGAGTAAAGCGCCCTCTACACAGACCCATCAAACACTCCCAGGACAGGTTCAGCATGGGTTTAGATACAGAGTAATGCTCCCCCTACACTGTCCCCATCAAACACTCCCAGGACAGGTACAGCACGGTGTTAGATACAGAGTAAAGCTGCCTCTTTACTGTCACCATCAAGCACTCCCAGGACAGCTACAGCACAGGGTTAGATACAGAGTAAAGCTCCCTCTACACTGCCCCCATCAAACACTCCCAGGACTGGTACAGCACGGGGTTAGATACAGAGTAAAGCTCCCTCTACACTTTCCCCGTCAAACACTCCCAGGACAGTTACAGCACGGGGAGAGATACAGAGTAAAGCTCCCTCTACACTGTCCCCATCAAACACTCCCAGGACAGGTACAGCATGGGGTTAGATACAGAGTAAAGCTCCCTCTACACTGCCCCCATCAAACACTCCCAGGAGAGGTTCAGCACGGGGCGAGATACAGAGTAAAGCTCCCTGTACACAGACCCATCAAACACTCCCAGGACAGGTACAGCACAGGGTTAGATACAGAGTAAAGTTCCCTGTACACAGACCCATCAAAAACTCCCAGGACAGGTACAGCACGGGGCTAGATACAGAGTGAAGCTCCCTCTACACAGACCCATCAAACACTCCCAGGACAGGTTCAGCTCGGGGTTAGATACAGAGTAAAGCTCCCTCTACACTGTCCCCATCAAACACTCCCAGGACAGGTACAGCACAGGGTTAGATACAGAGCAAAGCTCCCTCTACACTGTCCCATCAAACACTCCCAGGACAGGTACAGCACGGGATTAGATACAGTGTATAACTTCCTCTACACTGTCCCCATCAAATACTCCCAGGACAGGTACAGCACGGGGTTAGATACAGAGTGAAGCTCCCTCTACACTGTCCCCATCAAACAATCCCAGGACAGGTACAGCATGGGGTTAGATACAGAGTAAAGCTACCTTTACACTGCCCCCATCAAACACTCCCAGAACAGGTACAGCACGGGGTTAGATACAGAGTAAAGCTCCCTCTACACTGCCCCCATCAAGCACTCCCAGGACAGGTACAGCACGGGGTTAGATACAGAGTAAAGCTCCCTCTACACTGCCCCCATCAAACACTCCCAGGACAGGTACAGCACGGGGTTAGATACAGAGTAAAGCTCCCTCTACACTGTCCCCATCAAACACTCCCAGGACAGGTACAGCATGGGGTTAGATACAGAGTAAAGCTCCCTCTACACTGCCCCCATCAAACATTCCCAGGACAGGTTCAGCACGGGGCTAGATACAGAGTAAAGCTTCCTGTACACAGACCCATCAAACACTCCCAGGACAGGTACAGCTCAGGGTTAGATACAGAGTAAAGCTCCCTGTACACAGACCCATCAAACACTCCCAGGACAGGTACAGCACGGGGCTAGATACAGAGTAAAGCTCCCTCTACACAGACCCATCAAACACTCCCAGGACAGGTTCAGCACGGGGTTAGATACAGAGTAAAGCTCCCTCTACACTGTCCCCATCAAACACTCCCAGGACAGGTACAGCACGGGGTTAGATACAGAGTAAAGCTCCCTCTACACTGTCCCATCAAACACTCCCAGGAAAGGTTCAGCACGGGGTTAGATACAGAGTAAAGCTCCCTCTACACTGTCCCCATCAAACACTCCCAGGACAGGTACAGCACAGGGTTAGATACAGAGCAAAGCTCCCTCTACACTGTCCCCATCAAACACTCCCAGGACAGGTACAGCATGGGGTTAGATACAGAGTAAAGCTCCCTCTACACTGCCCCCATCAAACACTCCCAGGACAGGGACACCACGGTGCTAGATACAGAGTAAAGCTCCCTCTACACAGACCCATCAAACACTCCCAGGACAGGTTCAGCATGGGGTTAGATGCAGAGTAAAGCTCCCTGTACACAGACCCATCAAACACTCCCAGGACAGGTACAGCACGGGGTTAGATACAGACTAAAGCTCCCTGTACACAGACCCATCAAACACTCCCAGGACAGGTACAGCACGGGGTTAGATACAGAGTAAAGCTCCCTGTACACAGACCCATCAAACACTCCCAGGACAGGTTCAGCACGGGGCTAGATACAGAGTAAAGCTTCTTGTACACAGACCCATCAAACACTCCCAGGACAGGTTCAGCACGGGGTTAGATACAGAGCAAAGCTCCCTCTGCACTGTCCCCATCAAACACTCCCAGGACAGGTACAGCACGGGCTTAGATACAGAGTAAAGCTCCCTCTACACTGTCCCATCAAACACTCCCCGGACAGGTACAGCACGGGGTTAGATACAGAGTGAAGCTCCCTCTACACTGTCCCCATCAAACAATCCCAGGACAGGTACAGCATGGGGTTAGATACAGAATAAAGCTACCTCTACACTGCCCCCATCAAACACTCCCAGAACAGGTACAGCACGGGGTTAGATACAGAGTAAAGCTCCCTCGACACTGCCCCCATCAAGCACTCCCAGGACAGGTACAGCACGGGGTTAGATACAGAGTAAAGCTCCCTCTACACTGCCCCCACCAAACACTCCCAGGACAGGTACAGCACGGGGTTAGATACAGAGTAAAGCTCCCTCTACACTGTCCCCATCAAACACTCCCAGGACAGGTTCAGCATGGGGTTAGATACAGAGTAAAGCTCCCTCTACACTGTCCCCATCAAACACTCCCAGGGCAGGTACAGCACAGGGTTAGATACAGAGTAAAACTCCATCTACACTGTCCCCATCAAACACTCCCAGGACAGGTTCAGCACGGGGCTAGATACAGAGTAAAGCTCCCTGTACACAGACCCATCAAACACTCCCAAGACAGGTACAGGACAGGGTTAGATACAGAGTAAAGCTCCCTGTACACAGACCCATCAAACACTCCCAGGACAGGTACAGCACGGGGCTAGATACAGAGTAAAGCTCCCTCTGCACTGTCCCCATCAAACACTCCCAGGACAGGTACAGCACGGTGTTAGATACAGAGTAAAGCTGCCTCTTTACTGTCACCATCAAGCACTCCCAGGACAGCTACAGCACGGGGTTAGATACAGAGTAAAGCTCCCTCTACACTGCCCCCATCAAACACTCCCAGGACTGGTACAGCACGGGGTTAGATAAGAGTAAAGCTCCCTCTACACTCTCCCCATCAAACACTCCCAGGACAGGTTCAGCACGGGGTTAGATACAGAGTAAAGCTCCCTCTACACTGTCCCCATCAAACACTCCCAGGACAGGTACAGCACGGGGTTAGATACAGAGTAAAGCTCCCTCTACACTGTCCCATGAAACACTCCCAGGACAGGTACAGCACGGGGTTAGATACAGAGTAAAGCTCCCTCTACACTGTCCCCATCAAACACTCCCAGGACAGGTACAGCACGGGGTTAGATACAGAGTAAAGCTCCCTCTACACTGCCCCCATCAAGCACTTGCAGGACAGGTACAGCACGGGGTTAGATACAGAGTAAAGCTCCCTCTACACTGCCCCCATCAAACACTCCCAGGGCAGGTACAGCACGGGGTTAGATACAGAGTAAAGCTCCCTCTCCACTGCCCCCATCAAACACTCCCAGGACAGGTACAGCACGGGGTTAGATACAGAGTAAAGCTCCCTCTGCACTGCCCCCATCAAACACTCCCATGACTGGTATAGCACGGGGTTAGATACAGAGTAAAGCTCCCTCTACACTGCCCCCATCAAACACTCCCAGGACAGGTACAGCACGGGGTTAGATACAGAGTAAAGCTCCCTCTACACTGTCCCCATCAAACACTCCCAGCACAGGTACAGCACGGGTTAGATACAGAGTAAAGCTCCCTGTACACAGACCCATCAAACACTCCCAGGACTGGTACAGCACGGGGCTAGATACAGAGTAAAACTCCATCTACACTTTCCCCATCAAACACTCCCAGAACAGGTTCAGCACGGGGCTAGATACAGAATAAAGCTCCCTGTACACAGACCCATCAAACACTCCCAGGACAGGTACAGCACAGGGTTAGATACAGAGTAAAGCTCCCTGTACACAGACCCATCAAACACTCCCAGGACAGGTACAGCACGGGGTGAGATACAGAGTAAAGCTCCCTCTACACTGTCCCCATCAAACACTCCCAGGACATGTACAGCACAGGGTTAGATACAGAGTAAAGCTCCCTGTACACAGACCCATCAAACACTCCCAGCACAGGCACAGCACGGGGTTAGATACAGAGTAAAGCTCCCTGTACACAGACCGATCAAACACTCCCAGGACAGGTACAGCACGGGGTTAGATGCAGAGTAAAGCTCCCTGTACACAGACCCATCAAACACTCCCAGGACAGGTACAGCACGGGGTTAGATACAGAGTAAAGCTCCCTGTACACTGACCCATCAAACACTCCCAGGACAGGTACAGCACGGGGTTAGATACAGAGTAAAGCTCCCTGTACACAGACCCATCAAACACTCCCAGGACAGGTTCAGCACGGGGCTAGATACAGAGTAAAGCTTCCTGTACACAGACCCATCAAACACTCCCAGGACAGGTTCACCACGGGGTTAGATACAGAGCAAAGCTCCCTCTGCACTGTCCCCATCAAACACTCCCAGGACAGGTACAGCACGGGGTTAGATACAGAGTAAAGCTCCCTCTACACTGTCCCATCAAACACTCCCCGGACAGGTACAGCACGGGGTTAGATACAGAGTATATCTTCCTTGACACTGTCCCCATCAAACACTCCCAGGACAGGTACAGCACGGGGAGAGATACAGAGTAAAGCTGCCTCTTTACTGTCACCATCAAGCACTCCCAGGACAGCTACAGCACGGGGTTAGATACAGAGTAAAGCTCCCTCTACACTGCCCCCATCAAACACTCCCAGGACTGGTACAGCACGGGGTTAGATACAGAGTAAAGCTCCATCTACACTCTCCCCATCAAACACTCCCAGGACAGGTACAGCACGGGGAGAGATACAGAGTAAAGCTCCCTCTACACTGTCCCCATCAAACACTCCCAGGACAGGTACAGCATGGGGTTAGATACAGAGTAAAGCTCCCTCTACACTGCCCCCATCAAACACTCCCAGGAGAGGTTCAGCACGGGGCTAGATGCAGAGTAAAGCTCCCTGTACACAGACCCATCAAACACTCCCAGGACAGGTCCAGCACAGGGTTAGATACAGAGTAAAGCTCCCTGTACAAAGACCCATCAAATACTCCCACGACAGGTACAGCACGGGGCTAGATACAGAGTAAAGCTCCCTCTACACAGACCCATCAAACACTCCCAGGACAGGTTCAGCACGGGGTTAGATACAGAGTAAAGCTCCCTCTACACTGTCCCCATCAAACACTCCCAGGACAGGTACAGCACGGGGTTAGATACAGAGTAAAGCTCCCTCTACACTATCCCATCAAACACTCCCAGGACAGGTACAGCACGGGGTTAGATACAATGTATAACTTCCTCTACACTGTCCCCATCAAAGACTCCCAGGACAGGTACAGCACGGGGTGAGATACAGAGTAAAGCTCCCTCTACACTGTCAACATCAAACACTCCAAGGACAGCTACAGCACGGGGTTAGATAAAGAGTAAAGCTCCCTCTACACTGTCCCCATCAAATACTCCCAGGACAGGTACAGCACGGGGTTAGATACAGAGTGAAGCTCCCTCTACACTGTCCCCATCAAACAATCCCAGGACAGGTACAGCATGGGGTTAGATACAGAGTAAAGCTCCCCGTACACAGACCGATCAAACACTCCCAGGACAGGTACAGCACGGGGTTAGATGCAGAGTAAAGCTCCCTGTACACAGACCCATCAAACACTCCCAGGACAGGTACAGCACGGGGTTAGATACAGAGTAAAGCTCCCTGTACACAGACCCATCAAACACTCCCAGGACAGGTACAGCACGGGGTTAGATACAGAGTAAAGCTCCCTGTACACAGACCCATCAAACACTCCCAGGACAGGTTCAGCACGGGGCTAGATACAGAGTAAAGCTTCTTGTACACAGACCCATCAAACACTCCCAGGACAGGTTCAGCACGGGGTTAGATACAGAGCAAAGCTCCCTCTGCACTGTCCCCATCAAACACTCCCAGGACAGGTACAGCACGGGGTTAGATACAGAGTAAAGCTCCCTCTACACTGTCCCATCAAACACTCCCCGGACAGGTACAGCACGGGGTTAGATACAGAGTGAAGCTCCCTCTACACTGTCCCATCAAACACTCCCCGGACAGGTACAGCACGGGGTTAGATACAGAGTGAAGCTCCCTCTACACTGTCCCCATCAAACAATCCCAGGACAGGTACAGCATGGGGTTAGATACAGAATAAAGCTACCTCTACACTGCCCCCATCAAACACTCCCAGAACAGGTACAGCACGGGGTTAGATACAGAGTATATCTTCCTTGACACTGTCCCCATCAAACACTCCCAGGACAGGTACAGCACGGGGAGAGATACAGAGTAAAGCTGCCTCTTTACTGTCACCATCAAGCACTCCCAGGACAGCTACAGCACGGGGTTAGATACAGAGTAAAGCTCCCTCTACACTGCCCCCATCAAACACTCCCAGGACTGGTACAGCACGGGGTTAGATACAGAGTAAAGCTCCCTCTACACTCTCCCCATCAAACACTCCCAGGACAGGTACAGCACGGGGAGAGATACAGAGTAAAGCTCCCTCTACACTGTCCCCATCAAACACTCCCAGGACAGGTACAGCATGGGGTTAGATACAGAGTAAAGCTCCCTCTACACTGCCCCCATCAAACACTCCCAGGAGAGGTTCAGCACGGGGCTAGATGCAGAGTAAAGCTCCCTGTACACAGACCCATCAAACACTCCCAGGACATGTACAGCACAGGGTTAGATACAGAGTAAAGCTCCCTCTACACTGTCCCCATCAAACAATCCCAGGACAGGTACAGCATGGGGTTAGATACAGAGTAAAGCTCCCCGTACACAGACCGATCAAACACTCCCAGGACAGGTACAGCACGGGGTTAGATGCAGAGTAAAGCTCCCTGTACACAGGCCCATCAAACACTCCCAGGACAGGTACAGCACGGGGTTAGATACAGAGTAAAGCTCCCTGTACACAGACCCATCAAACACTCCCAGGACAGGTACAGCACGGGGTTAGATACAGAGTAAAGCTCCCTGTACACAGACCCATCAAACACTCCCAGGACAGGTTCAGCACGGGGCTAGATACAGAGTAAAGCTTCTTGTACACAGACCCATCAAACACTCCCAGGACAGGTTCAGCACGGGGTTAGATACAGAGCAAAGCTCCCTCTGCACTGTCCCCATCAAACACTCCCAGGACAGGTACAGCACGGGGTTAGATACAGAGTAAAGCTCCCTCTACACTGTCCCATCAAACACTCCCCGGACAGGTACAGCACGGGGTTAGATACAGAGTGAAGCTCCCTCTACACTGTCCCATCAAACACTCCCCGGACAGGTACAGCACGGGGTTAGATACAGAGTGAAGCTCCCTCTACACTGTCCCCATCAAACAATCCCAGGACAGGTACAGCATGGGGTTAGATACAGAATAAAGCTACCTCTACACTGCCCCCATCAAACACTCCCAGAACAGGTACAGCACGGGGTTAGATACAGAGTATATCTTCCTTGACACTGTCCCCATCAAACACTCCCAGGACAGGTACAGCACGGGGAGAGATACAGAGTAAAGCTGCCTCTTTACTGTCACCATCAAGCACTCCCAGGACAGCTACAGCACGGGGTTAGATACAGAGTAAAGCTCCCTCTACACTGCCCCCATCAAACACTCCCAGGACTGGTACAGCACGGGGTTAGATACAGAGTAAAGCTCCCTCTACACTCTCCCCATCAAACACTCCCAGGACAGGTACAGCACGGGGAGAGATACAGAGTAAAGCTCCCTCTACACTGTCCCCATCAAACACTCCCAGGACAGGTACAGCATGGGGTTAGATACAGAGTAAAGCTCCCTCTACACTGCCCCCATCAAACACTCCCAGGAGAGGTTCAGCACGGGGCTAGATGCAGAGTAAAGCTCCCTGTACACAGACCCATCAAACACTCCCAGGACAGGTACAGCACAGGGTTAGATACAGAGTAAAGCTCCCTGTACAAAGACCCATCAAATACTCCCACGACAGGTACAGCACGGGGCTAGATACAGAGTAAAGCTCCCTCTACACAGACCCATCAAACACTCCCAGGACAGGTTCAGCACGGGGTTAGATACAGAGTAAAGCTCCCTCTACACTGTCCCCATCAAACACTCCCAGGACAGGTACAGCACGGGGTTAGATACAGAGTAAAGCTCCCTCTACACTGTCCCATCAAACACTCCCAGGACAGGTACAGCACGGGGTTAGATACAATGTATAACTTCCTCTACACTGTCCCCATCAAAGACTCCCAGGACAGGTACAGCACGGGGTGAGATACAGAGTAAAGCTCCCTCTACACTGTCAACATCAAACACTCCCAGGACAGCTACAGCACGGGGTTAGATAAAGAGTAAAGCTCCCTCTACACTGTCCCCATCAAATACTCCCAGGACAGGTACAGCACGGGGTTAGATACAGAGTGAAGCTCCCTCTACACTGTCCCCATCAAACAATCCCAGGACAGGTACAGCATGGGGTTAGATACAGAGTAAAGCTCCCCGTACACAGACCGATCAAACACTCCCAGGACAGGTACAGCACGGGGTTAGATGCAGAGTAAAGCTCCCTGTACACAGACCCATCAAACACTCCCAGGACAGGTACAGCACGGGGTTAGATACAGAGTAAAGCTCCCTGTACACAGACCCATCAAACACTCCCAGGACAGGTACAGCACGGGGTTAGATACAGAGTAAAGCTCCCTGTACACAGACCCATCAAACACTCCCAGGACAGGTTCAGCACGGGGCTAGATACAGAGTAAAGCTTCTTGTACACAGACCCATCAAACACTCCCAGGACAGGTTCAGCACGGGGTTAGATACAGAGCAAAGCTCCCTCTGCACTGTCCCCATCAAACACTCCCAGGACAGGTACAGCACGGGGTTAGATACAGAGTAAAGCTCCCTCTACACTGTCCCATCAAACACTCCCCGGACAGGTACAGCACGGGGTTAGATACAGAGTGAAGCTCCCTCTACACTGTCCCCATCAAACAATCCCAGGACAGGTACAGCATGGGGTTAGCTACAGAATAAAGCTACCTCTACACTGCCCCCATCAAACACTCCCAGAACAGGTACAGCACGGGGTTAGATACAGAGTAAAGCTCCCTCGACACTGCCCCCATCAAGCACTCCCAGGACAGGTACAGCATGGGGTTAGATACAGAGTAAAGCTCCCTCTACACTGCCCCCATCAAACACTCCAAGGACAGGTACAGCACGGGGTTAGATACAGAGTAAAGCTCCCTCTACACTGTCCCCATCAAACACTCCCAGGACAGGTTCAGCATGGGGTTAGATACAGAGTAAAGCTCCCTCTACACTGTCCCCATCAAACACTCCCAGGACAGGTACAGCACAGGGTTAGATACAGAGTAAAACTCCATCTACACTGTCCCCATCAAACACTCCCAGGACAGGTTCAGCACGGGGCTAGATACAGAGTAAAGCTCCCTGTACACAGACCCATCAAACACTCCCAAGACAGGTACAGGACAGGGTTAGATACAGAGTAAAGCTCCCTGTACACAGACCCATCAAACACTCCCAGGACAGGTACAGCACGGGGCTAGATACAGAGTAAAGCTCCCTCTGCACTGTCCCCATCAAACACTCCCAGGACAGGTACAGCACGGGGTTAGATACAGAGTAAAGCTCCCTCTACACTGTCCCATCAAACACTCCCCGGACAGGTACAGCACGGGGTTAGATACAGAGTAAAACTCCCTCTAAACTGTCCCCATCAAATACTCCCAGGACAGCTATAGCACGGGGTTAGATACAGAGTAAAGCTCCCTCTACACTGCCCCCATCAAACACTCCCAGGACTGGTACAGCACGGGGTTAGATAAGAGTAAAGCTCCCTCTACACTCTCCCCATCAAACACTCCCAGGACAGGTACAGCACGGGGAGAGATACAGAGTAAAGCTCCCTCTACACTGTCCCCTTCAAACACTCCCAGGACAGGTACAGCATGGGGTTAGATACAGAGTAAAGCTCCCTCTACACTGTCCCCATCAAACACTCCCAGGACAGGTACAGCACGGGGAGAGATACAGAGTAAAGCTCCCTCTACACTGTCCCCATCAAACACTCCCAGGACAGGTACAGCATGGGGTTAGATAGAGAGTAAAGCTCCCTCTACACTGCCCCCATCAAACACTCCCAGGACAGGTACAGCACGGGGCTAGATACAGAGTAAAGCTCCCTCTACACAGACCCATCAAACACTCCCAGGACAGGTTCAGCACGGGTTTAGATACAGAGTAAAGCTCCCCCTACACTGTCCCCATCAAACACTCCCAGGACAGGTACAGCACGGTGTTAGATACAGAGTAAAGCTGCCTCTTTACTGTCACCATCAAGCACTCCCAGGACAGCTACAGCACGGGGTTAGATACAGAGTAAAGCTCCCTCTACACTGCCCCCATCAAACACTCCCAGAACTGGTACAGCACGGGGTTAGATAAGAGTAAAGCTCCCTCTACACTCTCCCCATCAAACACTCCCAGGACAGGTACAGCACGGGGAGAGATACAGAGTAAAGCTCCCTCTACACTGTCCCCTTCAAACACTCTCAGGACAGGTACAGCATGGGGTTAGATACAGAGTAAAGCTCCCTCTACACTGCCCCCATCAAACACTCCCAGGAGAGGTTCAGCACGGGGCTAGATACAGAGTAAAGCTCCCTGTACACAGACCCATCAAACACTCCCAGGACAGGTACAGCACAGGGTTAGATACAGAGTAAAGCTCCCTGTACACAGACCCATCAAACACTCCCAGGACAGGTACAGCACGGGGCTAGATACAGAGTGAAGCTCCCTCTACACAGACCCATCAAACACTCCCAGGACAGGTTCAGCACGGGGTTAGATACAGAGTAAAGCTCCCTCTACACTGTCCCCATCAAACACTCCCAGGACAGGTACAGCACAGGGTTAGATACAGAGCAAAGCTCCCTCTACACTGTCCCCATCAAACACTCCCAGGACAGGTACAGCATGGGGTTAGATACAGAGTAAAGCTCCCTCTACACTGCCCCCATCAAACACTCCCAGGACAGGTACACCACGGGGCTAGATACAGAGTAAAGCGCCCTCTACACAGACCCATCAAACACTCCCAGGACAGGTTCAGCATGGGTTTAGATACAGAGTAATGCTCCCCCTACACTGTCCCCATCAAACACTCCCAGGACAGGTACAGCACGGTGTTAGATACAGAGTAAAGCTGCCTCTTTACTGTCACCATCAAGCACTCCCAGGACAGCTACAGCACAGGGTTAGATACAGAGTAAAGCTCCCTCTACACTGCCCCCATCAAACACTCCCAGGACTGGTACAGCACGGGGTTAGATACAGAGTAAAGCTCCCTCTACACTTTCCCCGTCAAACACTCCCAGGACAGGTACAGCACGGGGAGAGATACAGAGTAAAGCTCCCTCTACACTGTCCCCATCAAACACTCCCAGGACAGGTACAGCATGGGGTTAGATACAGAGTAAAGCTCCCTCTACACTGCCCCCATCAAACACTCCCAGGAGAGGTTCAGCACGGGGCGAGATACAGAGTAAAGCTCCCTGTACACAGACCCATCAAACACTCCCAGGACAGGTACAGCACAGGGTTAGATACAGAGTAAAGCTCCCTCTACACTGTCCCCATCAAACACTCCCAGGACAGGTACAGCACGGGGAGAGATACAGAGTAAAGCTCCCTCTACACTGTCCCCATCAAACACTCCCAGGACAGGTACAGCATGGGGTTAGATAGAGAGTAAAGCTCCCTCTACACTGCCCCCATCAAACACTCCCAGGACAGGTACAGCACGGGGCTAGATACAGAGTAAAGCTCCCTCTACACAGACCCATCAAACACTCCCAGGACAGGTTCAGCACGGGTTTAGATACAGAGTAAAGCTCCCCCTACACTGTCCCCATCAAACACTCCCAGGACAGGTACAGCACGGTGTTAGATACAGAGTAAAGCTGCCTCTTTACTGTCACCATCAAGCACTCCCAGGACAGCTACAGCACGGGGTTAGATACAGAGTAAAGCTCCCTCTACACTGCCCCCATCAAACACTCCCAGAACTGGTACAGCACGGGGTTAGATAAGAGTAAAGCTCCCTCTACACTCTCCCCATCAAACACTCCCAGGACAGGTACAGCACGGGGAGAGATACAGAGTAAAGCTCCCTCTACACTGTCCCCTTCAAACACTCTCAGGACAGGTACAGCATGGGGTTAGATACAGAGTAAAGCTCCCTCTACACTGCCCCCATCAAACACTCCCAGGAGAGGTTCAGCACGGGGCTAGATACAGAGTAAAGCTCCCTGTACACAGACCCATCAAACACTCCCAGGACAGGTACAGCACAGGGTTAGATACAGAGTAAAGCTCCCTGTACACAGACCCATCAAACACTCCCAGGACAGGTACAGCACGGGGCTAGATACAGAGTGAAGCTCCCTCTACACAGACCCATCAAACACTCCCAGGACAGGTTCAGCACGGGGTTAGATACAGAGTAAAGCTCCCTCTACACTGTCCCCATCAAACACTCCCAGGACAGGTACAGCACAGGGTTAGATACAGAGCAAAGCTCCCTCTACACTGTCCCCATCAAACACTCCCAGGACAGGTACAGCATGGGGTTAGATACAGAGTAAAGCTCCCTCTACACTGCCCCCATCAAACACTCCCAGGACAGGTACACCACGGGGCTAGATACAGAGTAAAGCGCCCTCTACACAGACCCATCAAACACTCCCAGGACAGGTTCAGCATGGGTTTAGATACAGAGTAATGCTCCCCCTACACTGTCCCCATCAAACACTCCCAGGACAGGTACAGCACGGTGTTAGATACAGAGTAAAGCTGCCTCTTTACTGTCACCATCAAGCACTCCCAGGACAGCTACAGCACAGGGTTAGATACAGAGTAAAGCTCCCTCTACACTGCCCCCATCAAACACTCCCAGGACTGGTACAGCACGGGGTTAGATACAGAGTAAAGCTCCCTCTACACTTTCCCCGTCAAACACTCCCAGGACAGGTACAGCACGGGGAGAGATACAGAGTAAAGCTCCCTCTACACTGTCCCCATCAAACACTCCCAGGACAGGTACAGCATGGGGTTAGATACAGAGTAAAGCTCCCTCTACACTGCCCCCATCAAACACTCCCAGGAGAGGTTCAGCACGGGGCGAGATACAGAGTAAAGCTCCCTGTACACAGACCCATCAAACACTCCCAGGACAGGTACAGCACAGGGTTAGATACAGAGTAAAGTTCCCTGTACACAGACCCATCAAAAACTCCCAGGACAGGTACAGCACGGGGCTAGATACAGAGTAAAGCTCCCTCTACACTGTCCCCATCAAACACTCCCAGGACAGGTACAGCACAGGGTTAGATACAGAGCAAAGCTCCCTCTACACTGTCCCATCAAACACTCCCAGGACAGGTACAGCACGGGATTAGATACAGTGTATAACTTCCTCTACACTGTCCCCATCAAAGACTCCCAGGACAGGTACAGCACGGGGTGAGATACAGAGTAAAGCTCCCTCTACACTGTCACCATCAAACACTCCCAGGACAGGTACAGCATGGGTTTAGATACAGAGTAAAGCTCCCCCTACACTGTCCCCATCAAACACTCCCAGGACAGGTACAGCACGGTGTTAGATACAGAGTAAAGCTGCCTCTTTACTGTCACCATCAAGCACTCCCAGGACAGCTACAGCACAGGGTTAGATACAGAGGAAAGCTCCCTCTACACTGCCCCCATCAAACACTCCCAGGACTGGTACAGCACGGGGTTAGATACAGAGTAAAGCTCCCTCTACACTATCCCCATCAAACACTCCCAGGACAGGTACAGCACGGGGAGAGATAAAGAGTAAAGCTCCCTCTACACTGTCCCCATCAAACACTCCCAGGACAGGTACAGCATGGGGTTAGATACAGAGTAAAGCTCCCTCTACACTGCCCCCATCAAACACTCCCAGGAGAGGTTCAGCACGGGGCGAGATACAGAGTAAAGCTCCCTGTTCACAGACCCATAAAACACTCCCAGGACAGGTACAGCACAGGGTTAGATACAGAGTAAAGTTCCCTGTACACAGACCCATCAAACACTCCCAGGACAGGTACAGCACGGGGCTAGATACAGAGTGAAGCTCCCTCTACACCGACCCATCAAACTCTCCCAGGACAGGTTCAGCACGGGGTTAGATACAGAGTAAAGCTCCCTCTACACTGTCCCCATCAAACACTCCCAGGACAGGTACAGCACAGGGTTAGATACAGAGCAAAGCTCCCTCTAAACTGTCCCATCAAACACTCCCAGGACAGGTACAGCACGGGATTAGATACAGTGTATAACTTCCTCTACACTGTCCCCATCAAAGATTCCCAGGACAGGTACAGCACGGGGTGAGATACAGAGTAAAGCTCCCTCTACACTGTCACCATCAAACACTCCCAGGAAAGCTACAGCACGGGGTTAGATACAGAGTAAAGCTCCCTCTACACTGTCCCCATCAAATACTCCCAGGACAGGTACAGCACGGGGTTAGATACAGAGTGAAGCTCCCTCTACACTGTCCCCATCAAACAATCCCAGGACAGGTACAGCATGGGGTTAGATACAGAGTAAAGCTACCTTTACACTGCCCCCATCAAACACTCCCAGAACAGGTACAGCACGGGGTTAGATACAGAGTAAAGCTCCTTCTACACTGCCCCCATCAAGCACTCCCAGGACAGGTACAGCACGGGGTTAGATACAGAGTAAAGCTCCCTCTACACTGCCCCCATCAAACACTCCCAGGACAGGTACAGCACGGGGTTAGAGACAGAGTAAAGCTCCCTCTACACTGTCCCCATCAAACACTCCCTGGACAGGTACAGCATGGGGTTAGATACAGAGTAAAGCTCCCTCTACACTGCCCCCATCAAACATTCCCAGGACAGGTTCAGCACGGGGTTAGATACAGAGTAAAGCTCCCTGTACACAGACCCATCAAACACTCCCAGGACAGGTACAGCGCAGGGTTAGATACAGAGTAAAGCTCCCTGTACAAAGACCCATCAAACACTCCCAGGACAGGTACAGCACGGGGCTAGGTGCAGAGTAAAGCTCCCTCTACACAGACCCATCAAACACTCCCAGGACAGGTACAGCACAGGGCTAGATACAGAGTAAAGCTCCCTCTACACTGTCCCCATCAAACACTCCCAGGACAGGTTCAGCACGGGGTTAGATACAGAGTAAAGCTCCCTCTACACTGTCCCCATCAAACACTCCCAGGACAGGTACAGCACGGGGTTAGATACAGAGTAAAGCTCCCTCTACACTGTCCCATCAAACACTCCCAGGAAAGGTTCAGCACGGGGTTAGATACAGAGTAAAGCTCCCTCTACACTGTCCCCATCAAACACTCCCAGGACAGGTACAGCACAGGGTTAGATACAGAGCAAAGCTCCCTCTACACTGTCCCCATCAAACACTCCCAGGACAGGTACAGCATGGGGTTAGATACAGAGTAAAGCTCCCTCTACACTGCCCCCATCAAACACTCCCAGGACAGGTACACCACGGTGCTAGATACAGAGTAAAGCTCCCTCTACACAGACCCATCAAACACTCCCAGGACAGGTTCAGCATGGGTTTAGATACAGAGTAAAGCTCCCCCTACACTGTCCCCATCAAACACTCCCAGGACAGGTACAGCACGGTGTTAGATACAGAGTAAAGCTGCCTCTTTACTGTCACCATCAAGCACTCCCAGGACAGCTACAGCACAGGGTTAGATACAAAGTAAAGCTCCCTCTACACTGCCCCCATCAAACACTCCCAGGACTGGTACAGCACGGGGTTAGATACAGAGTAAAGCTCCCTCTACACTCTCCCCATCAAACACTCCCAGGACAGGTACAGCATGGGGTTAGATACAGAGTAAAGCTACCTCTACACTGCACCCATCAAACACTCCCAGGAGAGGTTCAGCACGGGGCGAGATACAGAGTAAAGCTCCCTGTTCACAGACCCATCAAACACTCCCAGGACAGGTACAGCACAGGGTTAGATACAGAGTAAAGCTCCCTGTACACAGACCCATCAAACACTCCCAGGACAGGTACAGCACGGGGCTAGATACAGAGTGAAGCTCCCTCTACACAGACCCATCAAACACTCCCAGGACAGGTTCAGCACGGGGTTAGATACAGAGTAAAGCTCCCTCTACACTGTCCCCATCAAACACTCCCAGGACAGGTACAGCACAGGGTTAGATACAGAGCAAAGCTCCCTCTACACTGTCCCCATCAAACACTCCCAGGACAGGTACAGCATGGGGTTAGATACAGAGTAAAGCTCCCTCTACACTGCCCCCATCAAACACTCCCAGGACAGGTACACCACGGGGCTAGATACAGAGTAAAGCGCCCTCTACACAGACCCATCAAACACTCCCAGGACAGGTTCAGCATGGGTTTAGATACAGAGTAATGCTCCCCCTACACTGTCCCCATCAAACACTCCCAGGACAGGTACAGCACGGTGTTAGATACAGAGTAAAGCTGCCTCTTTACTGTCACCATCAAGCACTCCCAGGACAGCTACAGCACAGGGTTAGATACAGAGTAAAGCTCCCTCTACACTGCCCCCATCAAACACTCCCAGGACTGGTACAGCACGGGGTTAGATACAGAGTAAAGCTCCCTCTACACTTTCCCCGTCAAACACTCCCAGGACAGGTACAGCACGGGGAGAGATACAGAGTAAAGCTCCCTCTACACTGTCCCCATCAAACACTCCCAGGACAGGTACAGCATGGGGTTAGATACAGAGTAAAGCTCCCTCTACACTGCCCCCATCAAACACTCCCAGGAGAGGTTCAGCACGGGGCGAGATACAGAGTAAAGCTCCCTGTACACAGACCCATCAAACACTCCCAGGACAGGTACAGCACAGGGTTAGATACAGAGTAAAGTTCCCTGTACACAGACCCATCAAAAACTCCCAGGACAGGTACAGCACGGGGCTAGATACAGAGTGAAGCTCCCTCTACACAGACCCATCAAACACTCCCAGGACAGGTTCAGCTCGGGGTTAGATACAGAGTAAAGCTCCCTCTACACTGTCCCCATCAAACACTCCCAGGACAGGTACAGCACAGGGTTAGATTCAGAGCAAAGCTCCCTCTACACTGTCCCATCAAATACTCCCAGGACAGGTACAGCACGGGATTAGATACAGTGTATAACTTCCTCTACACTGTCCCCATCAAAGACTCCCAGGACAGGTACAGCACGGGGTGAGATACAGAGTAAAGCTCCCTCTACACTGTCACCATCAAACACTCCCAGGACAGCTACAGCACGGGGTTAGATACAGAGTAAAGCTCCCTCTACACTGTCCCCATCAAATACTCCCAGGACAGGTACAGCACGGGGTTAGATACAGAGTGAATCTCCCTCTACACTGTCCCCATCAAACAATCCCAGGACAGGTACAGCATGGGGTTAGATACAGAGTAAAGCTACCTTTACACTGCCCCCATCAAACACTCCCAGAACAGGTACAGCACGGAGTTAGATACAGAGTAAAGCTCCCTCTACACTGCCCCCATCAAGCACTCCCAGGACAGGTACAGCACGGGGTTAGATACAGAGTAAAGCTCCCTCTACACTGCCCCCATCAAACACTCCCAGGACAGGTACAGCACGGGGTTAGATACAGAGTAAAGCTCCCTCTACACTGTCCCCATCAAACACTCCCAGGACAGGTACAGCATGGGGTTAGATACAGAGTAAAGCTCCCTCTACACTGCCCCCATCAAACATTCCCAGGACAGGTTCAGCACGGGGCTAGATACAGAGTAAAGCTTCCTGTACACAGACCCATCAAACACTCCCAGGACAGGTACAGCTCAGGGTTAGATACAGAGTAAAGCTCCCTGTACACAGACCCATCAAACACTCCCAGGACAGGTACAGCACGGGGCTAGATACAGAGTAAAGCTCCCTCTACACAGACCCATCAAACACTCCCAGGACAGGTTCAGCACGGGGTTAGATACAGAGTAAAGCTCCCTCTACACTGTCCCCATCAAACACTCCCAGGACAGGTACAGCACGGGGTTAGATACAGAGTAAAGCTCCCTCTACACTGTCCCATCAAACACTCCCAGGAAAGGTTCAGCACGGGGTTAGATACAGAGTAAAGCTCCCTCTACACTGTCCCCATCAAACACTCCCAGGACAGGTACAGCACAGGGTTAGATACAGAGCAAAGCTCCCTCTACACTGTCCCCATCAAACACTCCCAGGACAGGTACAGCATGGGGTTAGATACAGAGTAAAGCTCCCTCTCCACTGCCCCCATCAAACACTCCCAGGACAGGGACACCACGGTGCTAGATACAGAGTAAAGCTCCCTCTACACAGACCCATCAAACACTCCCAGGACAGGTTCAGCATGGGTTTAGATACAGAGTAAAGCTCCCCCTACACTGTCCCCATCAAACACTCCCAGGACAGGTACAGCACGGTGTTAGATACAGAGTAAAGCTGCCTCTTTACTGTCACCATCAAGCACTCCCAGGACAGCTACAGCACAGGGTTAGATACAGAGGAAAGCTCCCTCTACACTGCCCCCATCAAACACTCCCAGGACTGGTACAGCACGGGGTTAGATACAGAGTAAAGCTCCCTCTACACTATCCCCATCAAACACTCCCAGGACAGGTACAGCACGGGGAGAGATAAAGAGTAAAGCTCCCTCTACACTGTCCCCATCAAACACTCCCAGGACAGGTACAGCATGGGGTTAGATACAGAGTAAAGCTCCCTCTACACTGCCCCCATCAAACACTCCCAGGACAGGTACAGCATGGGGTTAGATACAGAGTAAAGCTCCCTCTACACTGCCCCCATCAAACACTCCCAGGAGAGGTTCAGCACGGGGCGAGATACAGAGTAAAGCTCCCTGTTCACAGACCCATAAAACACTCCCAGGACAGGTACAGCACAGGGTTAGATACAGAGTAAAGTTCCCTGTACACAGACCCATCAAACACTCCCAGGACAGGTACAGCACGGGGCTAGATACAGAGTGAAGCTCCCTCTACACCGACCCATCAAACACTCCCAGGACAGGTTCAGCACGGGGTTAGATACAGAGTAAAGCTCCCTCTACACTGTCCCCATCAAACACTCCCAGGACAGGTACAGCACAGGGTTAGATACAGAGCAAAGCTCCCTCTAAACTGTCCCATCAAACACTCCCAGGACAGGTACAGCACGGGATTAGATACAGTGTATAACTTCCTCTACACTGTCCCCATCAAAGATTCCCAGGACAGGTACAGCACGGGGTGAGATACAGAGTAAAGCTCCCTCTACACTGTCACCATCAAACACTCCCAGGACAGCTACAGCACGGGGTTAGATACAGAGTAAAGCTCCCTCTACACTGTCCCCATCAAATACTCCCAGGACAGGTACAGCACGGGGTTAGATACAGAGTGAAGCTCCCTCTACACTGTCCCCATCAAACAATCCCAGGACAGGTACAGCATGGGGTTAGATACAGAGTAAAGCTACCTTTACACTGCCCCCATCAAACACTCCCAGAACAGGTACAGCACGGGGTTAGGTACAGAGTAAAGCTCCTTCTACACTGCCCCCATCAAGCACTCCCAGGACAGGTACAGCACGGGGTTAGATACAGAGTAAAGCTCCCTCTACACTGCCCCCATCAAACACTCCCAGGACAGGTACAGCACGGGGTTAGATACAGAGTAAAGCTCCCTCTACACTGTCCCCATCAAACACTCCCTGGACAGGTACAGCATGGGGTTAGATACAGAGTAAAGCTCCCTCTACACTGCCCCCATCAAACATTCCCAGGACAGGTTCAGCACGGGGTTAGATACAGAGTAAAGCTCCCTGTACACAGACCCATCAAACACTCCCAGGACAGGTACAGCGCAGGGTTAGATACAGAGTAAAGCTCCCTGTACAAAGACCCATCAAACACTCCCAGGACAGGTACAGCACGGGGCTAGGTGCAGAGTAAAGCTCCCTCTACACAGACCCATCAAACACTCCCAGGACAGGTACAGCACAGGGCTAGATACAGAGTAAAGCTCCCTCTACACTGTCCCCATCAAACACTCCCAGGACAGGTTCAGCACGGGGTTAGATACAGAGTAAAGCTCCCTCTACACTGTCCCCATCAAACACTCCCAGGACAGGTACAGCACGGGGTTAGATACAGAGTAAAGCTCCCTCTACACTGTCCCATCAAACACTCCCAGGAAAGGTTCAGCACGGGGTTAGATACAGAGTAAAGCTCCCTCTACACTGTCCCCATCAAACACTCCCAGGACAGGTACAGCACAGGGTTAGATACAGAGCAAAGCTCCCTCTACACTGTCCCCATCAAACACTCCCAGGACAGGTACAGCATGGGGTTAGATACAGAGTAAAGCTCCCTCTACACTGCCCCCATCAAACACTCCCAGGACAGGTACACCACGGTGCTAGATACAGAGTAAAGCTCCCTCTACACAGACCCATCAAACACTCCCAGGACAGGTTCAGCATGGGTTTAGATACAGAGTAAAGCTCCCCCTACACTGTCCCCATCAAACACTCCCAGGACAGGTACAGCACGGTGTTAGATACAGAGTAAAGCTGCCTCTTTACTGTCACCATCAAGCACTCCCAGGACAGCTACAGCACAGGGTTAGATACAAAGTAAAGCTCCCTCTACACTGCCCCCATCAAACACTCCCAGGACTGGTACAGCACGGGGTTAGATACAGAGTAAAGCTCCCTCTACACTCTCCCCATCAAACACTCCCAGGACAGGTACAGCATGGGGTTAGATACAGAGTAAAGCTACCTCTACACTGCACCCATCAAACACTCCCAGGAGAGGTTCAGCACGGGGCGAGATACAGAGTAAAGCTCCCTGTTCACAGACCCATCAAACACTCCCAGGACAGGTACAGCACAGGGTTAGATACAGAGTAAAGCTCCCTGTACACAGACCCATCAAACACTCCCAGGACAGGTACAGCACGGGGCTAGATACAGAGTGAAGCTCCCTCTACACAGACCCATCAAACACTCCCAGGACAGGTTCAGCACGGGGTTAGATACAGAGTAAAGCTCCCTCTACACTGTCCCCATCAAACACTCCCAGGACAGGTACAGCACAGGGTTAGATACAGAGCAAAGCTCCCTCTACACTGTCCCCATCAAACACTCCCAGGACAGGTACAGCATGGGGTTAGATACAGAGTAAAGCTCCCTCTACACTGCCCCCATCAAACACTCCCAGGACAGGTACACCACGGGGCTAGATACAGAGTAAAGCGCCCTCTACACAGACCCATCAAACACTCCCAGGACAGGTTCAGCATGGGTTTAGATACAGAGTAATGCTCCCCCTACACTGTCCCCATCAAACACTCCCAGGACAGGTACAGCACGGTGTTAGATACAGAGTAAAGCTGCCTCTTTACTGTCACCATCAAGCACTCCCAGGACAGCTACAGCACAGGGTTAGATACAGAGTAAAGCTCCCTCTACACTGCCCCCATCAAACACTCCCAGGACTGGTACAGCACGGGGTTAGATACAGAGTAAAGCTCCCTCTACACTTTCCCCGTCAAACACTCCCAGGACAGGTACAGCACGGGGAGAGATACAGAGTAAAGCTCCCTCTACACTGTCCCCATCAAACACTCCCAGGACAGGTACAGCATGGGGTTAGATACAGAGTAAAGCTCCCTCTACACTGCCCCCATCAAACACTCCCAGGAGAGGTTCAGCACGGGGCGAGATACAGAGTAAAGCTCCCTGTACACAGACCCATCAAACACTCCCAGGACAGGTACAGCACAGGGTTAGATACAGAGTAAAGTTCCCTGTACACAGACCCATCAAAAACTCCCAGGACAGGTACAGCACGGGGCTAGATACAGAGTGAAGCTCCCTCTACACAGACCCATCAAACACTCCCAGGACAGGTTCAGCTCGGGGTTAGATACAGAGTAAAGCTCCCTCTACACTGTCCCCATCAAACACTCCCAGGACAGGTACAGCACAGGGTTAGATTCAGAGCAAAGCTCCCTCTACACTGTCCCATCAAATACTCCCAGGACAGGTACAGCACGGGATTAGATACAGTGTATAACTTCCTCTACACTGTCCCCATCAAAGACTCCCAGGACAGGTACAGCACGGGGTGAGATACAGAGTAAAGCTCCCTCTACACTGTCACCATCAAACACTCCCAGGACAGCTACAGCACGGGGTTAGATACAGAGTAAAGCTCCCTCTACACTGTCCCCATCAAATACTCCCAGGACAGGTACAGCACGGGGTTAGATACAGAGTGAATCTCCCTCTACACTGTCCCCATCAAACAATCCCAGGACAGGTACAGCATGGGGTTAGATACAGAGTAAAGCTACCTTTACACTGCCCCCATCAAACACTCCCAGAACAGGTACAGCACGGAGTTAGATACAGAGTAAAGCTCCCTCTACACTGCCCCCATCAAGCACTCCCAGGACAGGTACAGCACGGGGTTAGATACAGAGTAAAGCTCCCTCTACACTGCCCCCATCAAACATTCCCAGGACAGGTTCAGCACGGGGCTAGATACAGAGTAAAGCTTCCTGTACACAGACCCATCAAACACTCCCAGGACAGGTACAGCTCAGGGTTAGATACAGAGTAAAGCTCCCTGTACACAGACCCATCAAACACTCCCAGGACAGGTACAGCACGGGGCTAGATACAGAGTAAAGCTCCCTCTACACAGACCCATCAAACACTCCCAGGACAGGTTCAGCACGGGGTTAGATACAGAGTAAAGCTCCCTCTACACTGTCCCCATCAAACACTCCCAGGACAGGTACAGCACGGGGTTAGATACAGAGTAAAGCTCCCTCTACACTGTCCCATCAAACACTCCCAGGAAAGGTTCAGCACGGGGTTAGATACAGAGTAAAGCTCCCTCTACACTGTCCCCATCAAACACTCCCAGGACAGGTACAGCACAGGGTTAGATACAGAGCAAAGCTCCCTCTACACTGTCCCCATCAAACACTCCCAGGACAGGTACAGCATGGGGTTAGATACAGAGTAAAGCTCCCTCTCCACTGCCCCCATCAAACACTCCCAGGACAGGGACACCACGGTGCTAGATACAGAGTAAAGCTCCCTCTACACAGACCCATCAAACACTCCCAGGACAGGTTCAGCATGGGTTTAGATACAGAGTAAAGCTCCCCCTACACTGTCCCCATCAAACACTCCCAGGACAGGTACAGCACGGTGTTAGATACAGAGTAAAGCTGCCTCTTTACTGTCACCATCAAGCACTCCCAGGACAGCTACAGCACAGGGTTAGATACAGAGGAAAGCTCCCTCTACACTGCCCCCATCAAACACTCCCAGGACTGGTACAGCACGGGGTTAGATACAGAGTAAAGCTCCCTCTACACTATCCCCATCAAACACTCCCAGGACAGGTACAGCACGGGGAGAGATAAAGAGTAAAGCTCCCTCTACACTGTCCCCATCAAACACTCCCAGGACAGGTACAGCATGGGGTTAGATACAGAGTAAAGCTCCCTCTACACTGCCCCCATCAAACACTCCCAGGAGAGGTTCAGCACGGGGCGAGATACAGAGTAAAGCTCCCTGTTCACAGACCCATAAAACACTCCCAGGACAGGTACAGCACAGGGTTAGATACAGAGTAAAGTTCCCTGTACACAGACCCATCAAACACTCCCAGGACAGGTACAGCACGGGGCTAGATACAGAGTGAAGCTCCCTCTACACAGACCCATCAAACACTCCCAGGACAGGTTCAGCACGGGGTTAGATACAGAGTAAAGCTCCCTCTACACTGTCCCCATCAAACACTCCCAGGACAGGTACAGCACAGGGTTAGATACAGAGCAAAGCTCCCTCTAAACTGTCCCATCAAACACTCCCAGGACAGGTACAGCACGGGATTAGATACAGTGTATAACTTCCTCTACACTGTCCCCATCAAAGACTCCCAGGACAGGTACAGCACGGGGTGAGATACAGAGTAAAGCTCCCTCTACACTGTCACCATCAAACACTCCCTGGACAGCTACAGCACGGGGTTAGATACAGAGTAAAGCTCCCTCTACACTGTCCCCATCAAATACTCCCAGGACAGGTACAGCACGGGGTTAGATACAGAATGAAGCTCCCTCTACACTGTCCCCATCAAACAATCCCAGGACAGGTACAGCATGGGGTTAGATACAGAGTAAAGCTACCTTTCCACTGCCCCCATCAAACACTCCCAGAACAGGTACAGCACGGGGTTAGATACAGAGTAAAGCTCCTTCTACACTGCCCCCATCAAGCACTCCCAGGACAGGTACAGCACGGGGTTAGATACAGAGTAAAGCTCCCTCTACACTGCCCCCATCAAACACTCCCAGGACAGGTACAGCACGGGGTTAGATACAAGTAAAGCTCCCTCTACACTGTCCCCATCAAACACTCCCTGGACAGGTACAGCATGGGGTTAGATACAGAGTAAAGCTCCCTCTACACTGCCCCCATCAAACATTCCCAGGACAGGTTCAGCACGGGGTTAGATACAGAGTAAAGCTCCCTGTACACAGACCCATCAAACACTCCCAGGACAGGTACAGCACGGGGCTAGGTACAGAGTAAAGCTTCCTGTACACAGACCCATCAAACACTCCCAGGACAGGTACAGCGCAGGGTTAGATACAGAGTAAAGCTCCCTGTACACAGACCCATCAAACACTCCCAGGACAGGTACAGCACGGGGCTAGGTGCAGAGTAAAGCTCCCTCTACACAGACCCATCAAACACTCCCAGGACAGGTACAGCACAGGGCTAGATACAGAGTAAAGCTCCCTCTACACAGACCCATCAAACACTCCCAGGACAGGTTCAGCACGGGGTTAGATACAGAGTAAAGCTCCCTCTACACTGTCCCCATCAAACACTCCCAGGACAGGTACAGCACGGGGTTAGATACAGAGTAAAGCTCCCTCTACACTGTCCCATCAAACACTCCCAGGAAAGGTTCAGCACGGGGTTAGATACAGAGTAAAGCTCCCTCTACACTGTCCCCATCAAACACTCCCAGGACAGGTACGGCACAGGGTTAGATACAGAGCAAAGCTCCCTCTACACTGTCCCCATCAAACACTCCCAGGACAGGTACACCACGGTGCTAGATACAGAGTAAAGCTCCCTCTACACAGACCCATCAAACACTCCCAGGACAGGTTCAGCATGGGTTTAGATACAGAGTAAAGCTCCCCCTACACTGTCCCCATCAAACACTCCCAGGACAGGTACAGCACGGTGTTAGATACAGAGTAAAGCTGCCTCTTTACTGTCACCATCAAGCACTCCCAGGACAGCTACAGCACAGGGTTAGATACAAAGTAAAGCTCCCTCTACACTGCCCCCATCAAACACTCCCAGGACTGGTACAGCACGGGGTTAGATACAGAGTAAAGCTCCCTCTACACTCTCCCCATCAAACACTCCCAGGACAGGTACAGCATGGGGTTAGATACAGAGTAAAGCTACCTCTACACTGCACCCATCAAACACTCCCAGGAGAGGTTCAGCACGGGGCGAGATACAGAGTAAAGCTCCCTGTTCACAGACCCATCAAACACTCCCAGGACAGGTACAGCACAGGGTTAGATACAGAGTAAAGTTCCCTGTACACAGACCCATCAAACACTCCCAGGACAGGTACAGCACGGGGCTAGATACAGAGTGAAGCTCCCTCTACACAGACCCATCAAACACTCCCAGGACAGGTTCAGCACGGGGTTAGATACAGAGTAAAGCTCCCTCTACACTGTCCCCATCAAACACTCCCAGGACAGGTACAGCACAGGGTTAGATACAGAGCAAAGCTCCCTCTAAACTGTCCCATCAAACACTCCCAGGACAGGTACAGCACGGGATTAGATACAGTGTATAACTTCCTCTACACTGTCCCCATCAAAGACTCCCAGGACAGGTACAGCACGGGGTGAGATACAGAGTAAAGCTCCCTCTACACTGTCACCATCAAACACTCCCAGGACAGCTACAGCACGGGGTTAGATACAGAGTAAAGCTCCCTCTACACTGTCCCCATCAAATACTCCCAGGACAGGTACAGCACGGGGTTAGATACAGAGTAAAGCTCCTTCTACACTGCCCCCATCAAGCACTCCCAGGACAGGTACAGCACGGGGTTAGATACAGAGTAAAGCTCCCTCTACACTGCCCCCATCAAACACTCCCAGGACAGGTACAGCACGGGGTTAGATACAGAGTAAAGCTCCCTCTACACTGTCCCCATCAAACACTCCCTGGACAGGTACAGCATGGGGTTAGATACAGAGTAAAGCTCCCTCTACACTGCCCCCATCAAACATTCCCAGGACAGGTTCAGCACGGGGTTAGATACAGAGTAAAGCTCCCTCTACACTGTCCCCATCAAACACTCCCTGGACAGGTACAGCATGGGGTTAGATACAGAGTAAAGCTCCCTGTACACAGACCCATCAAACACTCCCAGGACAGGTACAGCACGGGGCTAGGTGCAGAGTAAAGCTCCCTCTACACAGACCCATCAAACACTCCCAGGACAGGTACAGCACGAGGCTAGATACAGAGTAAAGCTCCCTCTACACAGACCCATCAAACACTCCCAGGACAGGTTCAGCACGGGGTTAGATACAGAGTAAAGCTCCCTCTACACTGTCCCCATCAAACACTCCCAGGACAGGTACAGCACGGGGTTAGATACAGAGTAAAGCTCCCTCTACACTGTCCCATCAAACACTCCCAGGAAAGGTTCAGCACGGGGTTAGATACAGAGTAAAGCTCCCTCTACACTGTCCCCATCAAACACTCCCAGGACAGGTACAGCACAGGGTTAGATACAGAGCAAAGCTCCCTCTACACTGTCCCCATCAAACACTCCCAGGACAGGTACAGCATGGGGTTAGATACAGAGTAAATCTCCCTCTACACTGCCCCCATCAAACACTCCCAGGACAGGTACACCACGGTGCTAGATACAGAGTAAAGCTCCCTCTACACAGACCCATCAAACACTCCCAGGACAGGTTCAGCATGGGTTTAGATACAGAGTAAAGCTCCCCCTACACTGTCCCCATCAAACACTCCCAGGACAGGTACAGCACGGTGTTAGATACAGAGTAAAGCTGCCTCTTTACTGTCACCATCAAGCACTCCCAGGACAGCTACAGCACAGGGTTAGATACAAAGTAAAGCTCCCTCTACACTGCCCCCATCAAACACTCCCAGGACTGGTACAGCACGGGGTTAGATACAGAGTAAAGCTCCCTCTACACTCTCCCCATCAAACACTCCCAGGACAGGTACAGCACGGGGAGAGATACAGAGTAAAGCTCCCTCTACACTGTCCCCATCAAACACTCCCAGGACAGGTACAGCATGGGGTTAGATACAGAGTAAAGCTCCCTCTACACTGCACCCATCAAACACTCCCAGGAGAGGTTCAGCACGGGGCGAGATACAGAGTAAAGCTCCCTGTTCACAGACCCATCAACACTCCCAGGACAGGTACAGCACAGGGTTAGATACAGAGTAAAGTTCCCTGTACACAGACCCATCAAACACTCCCAGGACAGGTACAGCACGGGGCTAGATACAGAGTGAAGCTCCCTCTACACAGACCCATCAAACACTCCCAGGACAGGTTCAGCACGGGGTTAGATACAGAGTAAAGCTCCCTCTACACTGTCCCCATCAAACACTCCCAGGACAGGTACAGCACAGGGTTAGATACAGAGCAAAGCTCCCTCTAAACTGTCCCATCAAACACTCCCAGGACAGGTACAGCACGGGATTAGATACAGAGTAAAGCTCCTTCTACACTGCCCCCATCAAGCACTCCCAGGACAGGTACAGCACGGGGTTAGATACAGAGTAAAGCTCCCTCTACACTGCCCCCATCAAACACTCCCAGGACAGGTACAGCACGGGGTTAGATACAGAGTAAAGCTCCCTCTACACTGTCCCCATCAAACACTCCCTGGACAGGTACAGCATGGGGTTAGATACAGAGTAAAGCTCCCTCTACACTGCCCCCATCAAACATTCCCAGGACAGGTTCAGCACGGGGTTAGATACAGAGTAAAGCTCCCTGTACACAGACCCATCAAACACTCCCAGGACAGGTACAGCACGGGGCTAGGTACAGAGTAAAGCTTCCTGTACACAGACCCATCAAACACTCCCAGGACAGGTACAGCGCAGGGTTAGATACAGAGTAAAGCTCCCTGTACACAGACCCATCAAACACTCCCAGGACAGGTACAGCACGGGGCTAGGTGCAGAGTAAAGCTCCCTCTACACAGACCCATCAAACACTCCCAGGACAGGTTCAGCACGGGGTTAGATACAGAGTAAAGCTCCCTCTACACTGTCCCCATCAAACACTCCCAGGACAGGTACAGCACGGGGTTAGATACAGAGTAAAGCTCCCTCTACACTGTCCCATGAAACACTCCCAGGACAGGTACAGCACGGGGTTAGATACAGTGTATAACTTCCTCTACACTGTCCCCATCAAAGACTCCCAGGACATGTACAGCACGGGGTGAGATACAGAGTAAAGCTCCCTCTACACTGTCCCCATCAAACACTCCCAGGACAGCTACAGCACGGGGTTAGATACAGAGTAAAGCTCCCTCTACACTGTCCCCATCAAATACTCCCAGGACAGGTACAGCACGGGGTTAGATACAGAGTGAAGCTCCCTCTACACTGTCCCCATCAAACAATCCCAGGACAGGTACAGCATGGGGTTAGATACACAGTAAAGCTACCTCTACACTGCCCCCATCAAACACTCCCAGAAAAAGGTACAGCACGGGGTTAGATACAGAGTAAAGCTCCCTCTACACTGCCCCCATCAAGCACTCCCAGGACAGGTACAGCACGGGGTTAGATACAGAGTAAAGCTCCCTCTACACTGCCCCATCAAACACTCCCAGGACAGGTACAGCACGGGGTTAGATACAGAGTAAAGCTCCCTCTACACTGTCCCCATCAAACACTACCAGGACAGGTTCAGCATGGGGTTAGATACAGAGTAAAGCTCCCTCTACACTGTCCCCATCAAACACTCCCAGGACAGGTACAGCACAGGGTTAGATACAGAGTAAAACTCCATCTACACTGTCCCAATCAAACACTCCCAGGACAGGTTCAGCACGGGACTAGATACAGAGTAAAGCTCCCTGTACACAGACCCATCAAACACTCCCAGGACAGGTACAGCACAGGGTTAGATACAGAGTAAAGCTCCCTGTACACAGACCCATTAAATACTCCCAGGACAGGTACAGCACGGGGCTAGATACAGAGTAAAGCTCCCTCTGCACTGTCCCCATCAAACACTCCCAGGACAGGTCCAGCACGGGGTTAGATACAGAGAAAAGCTCCCTCTACACTGTCCCATCAAACACTCCCCGGACAGGTACAGCACAGGGTTAGATACAGAGTATAACTTCCTCGACACTGTCCCCATCAAACACTCCCAGGACAGGTACAGCACGGGGTGAGATACAGAGTAAAGCTCCCTCTTTACTGTTACCATCAAACACTCCCAGGACAGCTACAGCACGGGGTTAGATACAGAGTAAAACTCCCTCTAAACTGTCCCGATCAAATACTCCCAGGACAGGTACAGCATGGGGTTAGATACAGAGTGAAGCTCCCTCTACACTGTCCCCATCAAACACTCCCAGGACAGGTACAGCATGGGGTTAGATACAGAGTAAAGCTCCCTCTACACTGCCCCCATCAAACACTCCCAGGACAGGTACAGCACGGGGCTTGATACAGAGTAAAGCTCCCTCTACACAGACCCATCAAACACTACCAGGACAGGTTCAGCACGGGTTTAGATACAGAGTAAAGCTCCCTGTACACAGACCCATCAAACACTCCCAGGACAGGTACAGCACGGGGTTAGATACAGAGTAAAGCTCCCTGTACACAGACCCATCAAACACTCCCAGGACAGGTACAGCACGGGTTAGATACAGAGTAAAGCTCCCTCTACAATGTCCCCATCAAACACTCCCAGGACAGGTACAGCACGGGTCTAGATACAGAGTAAAGCCCCCTGTACACAGACCCATCAAACACTCCCAGGACAGGTTCAGCACGGGGTTAGATACAGAGTAAAGCTCCCTCTGCACTGTCCCCATCAAACACTCCCAGGACAGGTACAGCACGGGGTTAGAAACAGAGTAAAGCTCCCTCTACACTGTCCCATCAAACACTCCCCGGACAGGTACAGCACGGGGTTAGATACAGAGTATAACTTCCTCGACACTGTCCCCATCAAACACTCCCAGGACAGGTACAGCACGGGGTTAGATACAGAGTGAAGCTCCCTCTACACTGTCCCCATCAAACACTCCCAGGACAGGTACAGCATGGGGTTAGATACAGAGTAAAGCTCCCTCTACACTGCCCCCATCAAACACTCCCAGGACTGGTACAGCACGGGGTTAGATACAGAGTAAAGCTCCCTCTACACTGTCCCCATCAAACACTCCCAGGACAGGTACAGCACGGGGAGAGATACAGAGTAAAGCTCCCTCTACACTGTCCCCATCAAACACTCCCAGGACAGGTACAGCATGGGGTTAGATACAGAGTAAAGCTCCCTCTACACTGCCCCCATCAAACACTCCCAGGACAGGTACAGCACGGGGCTAGATACAGAGTAAAGCTCCCTCTACACAGACCCATCAAACACTCCCAGGACAGGTTCAGCACGGGTTTAGATACAGAGTAAAGCTCCCCTACACTGTCCCCATCAAACACTCCCAGGACAGGTACAGCACGGGGTTAGATACAGAGTAAAGCTCCCTCTACACTGTCCCATCAAACGCTCCCAGGACAGGTACAGCACGGGGTTAGATACAGAGTAAAACCCCCTCTACACTGTCCCCATCAAACACTCCCAAACAGGTACAGCACGGGTTAGATACAGAGTAAAGCTCCCTATACACAGACCCATCAACCACTCATAGGATAGGTACAGCACAGGGTTATATACAGAGTAAAGTTCCCTGTACACAGACCCATCAAACACTCCCAGGACAGGTACAGCACGGGGCTAGATACAGAGTGAAGCTCCCTCTACACTGTCCCCATCATACACTCCCAGGACAGGTACAGCACAGGGTTAGATACAGAGTAAAGCTCCCTGTACACAGACCCATCAAACACTCCCAGGACAGGTACAGCACGGGGTTAGATACAGAGTAAAGCTCCCTGTACACAGACCCATCAAACACTCCCAGGACAGGTACAGCCCGGGCAAGATACAGAGTAAAGCTCCCTGTACACAGACCCATCAAACACTCCCAGGACAGGGACAGCACGGGTTAGATACAGAGTAAAGCTCCCTCTACAATGTCCCCATCAAACACTCCCAGGACAGGTGCAGCACGGGTCTAGATACAGAGTAAAGCTCCCTGTACACAGACCCATCAGACACTCCCAGGACAGGTTCAGCACGGGGTTAGATACAGAGTATAACTTCCTCGACACTGTCCCCATCAAACACTCCCAGGACAGGTACAGCACGGGGTTTGATACAGAGTGAAGCTCCCTCTACATTGTCCCCATCAAACACTCCAAGGACAGGTACAGCATGGGGTTAGATACAGAGTAAAGCTCCCTCTACACTGCCCCCATCAAACACTCCCAGGACTGGTACAGCACGGGGTTAGATACAGAGTAAAGCTTCCTCTACACTGTCCCCATCAAACACTCCCAGGACAGGTACAGCACGGGGAGAGATACAGAGTAAAGCTCCCTCTACACTGTCCCCATCAAACACTCCCAGGACAGGTACAGCATGGGGTTAGATATAGAGTAAAGCTCCCTCTACACTGCCCCCATCAAACACTCCCAGGACAGGTACAGCACGGGGCTAGATACAGAGTAAAGCTCCCTCTACACAGACCCATCAAACACTCCCAGGACAGGTTCAGCACGGGTTTAGATACAGAGTAAAGCTCCCCCTACACTGTCCCCATCAAACACTCCCAGGACAAGTACAGCACGGGGTTAGATACAGAGTAAAGCTCCCTCTACACTGTCCCATCAAACGCTCCCAGGATAGGTACAGCACGGGGTTAGATACAGAGTAAAACCCCCTGTACACTGTCCCCATCAAACACTCCCAAACAGGTACAGCACGGGTTAAGTACAGAGTAAAGCTCCCTATACACAGACCCATCAACCACTCATAGGATAGGTACAGCACAGGGTTATATACAGAGAAAAGCTCCCTGTACACAGACCCATCAAACACTCCCAGGACAGGTACAGCACGGGGCTAGATACAGAGTGAACCTCCCTCTACACTGTCCCCATCATACACTCCCAGGACAGGTACAGCACAGGGTTAGATACAGAGTAAAGCTCCCTGTACACAGACCCATCAAACACTCCCAGGACAGGTACAGCACGGGGTTAGATACAGAGTAAAGCTCCCTGTACACAGACCCATCAAACACTCCCAGGACAGGTACAGCACGGGGTTAGATACAGAGTAAAGCTCCCTGTACACAGACCGATCAAACACTCCCAGGACAGGTACAGCACGGGGTAGATACAGAGTGAAGCTCCCTCTACACTGTCCCCATCATACACTCCCAGGACAGGTACAGCACAGGGTTAGATACAGAGTAAAACTCCATCTACACTGTCCCCATCAAACACTCCCAGGACAGGTTCAGCACGGGGCTAGATACAGAGTAAAGCTCATTGTACACAGACCAATCAAACACTCCCAGGACAGGTACAGCACGGGGTGAGATACAGAGTAAAGCTCCCTCTACACTGTCCCCATCAAACACTCCCAGGACAGGTACAGCACAGGGTTAGATACAGAGTAAAGGTCCCTGTACACAGACCCATCAAACACTCCCAGGACAGGTACAGCACGGGGTTAGATACAGAGTAAAGCTCCCTGTACACAGACCCATCAAACACTCCCAGGACAGGTACAGCACGGAGTTAGATACAGAGTAAAGCTCCCTGTACACAGACCCATCAAACACTCCCAGGACAGGTACAGCACGGGTTAGATACAGAGTAAAGCACCCTCTACACTGTCCCCATCAAACACTCCCAGGACAGGTACAGCACGGGGCTAGATACAGAGTAAAGCTCCCTGTACACAGACCCATCAAACACTCCCAGGACAGGTACAGCACGGGGTTAGATACAGAGTAAAGCTCCCTCTACACTGTACCATCAAACACTCCCCGGACAGGTACAGCACGGGGTTAGATACAGAGTATAACTTCCACGACACTGTCCCCATCAAACTCTCCCAGGACAGGTACAGCACGGGGTTAGATACAGAGTGAAGCTCCCGCTACACTGTCCCCATCAAACACTCCCAGGACAGGTACAGCATGGGGTTAGATACAGAGTAAAGCTCCCTCTACACTGCCCCCATCAAACACTCCCAGGACTGGTCCAGCACGGGGTTAGATACAGAGTAAAGCTCCCTCTACACTGTCCCCATCAAACACTCCCAGGACAGGTACAGCACGGGGAGAGATACAGAGTAAAGCTCCCTCTACACTGTCCCCATCAAACACTCCCAGGACAGGTACAGCATGGGGTTAGATACAGAGTAAAGCTCCCTCTACACTGCCCCCATCAAACACTCCTAGGACAGGTACAGCACGGGGCTAGATACAGAGTAAAGCTCCCTCTACACAGACCCATCAAACACTCCCAGGACAGGTTCAGCACGGGTTTAGATACAGAGTAAAGCTCCCCCTACACTGTCCCCATCAAACACTCCCAGGACAGGTACAGCACGGGTTAGATACAGAGTAAAGCTCCCTATACACAGACCCATCAACCACTCATAGGATAGGTACAGCACAGGGTTATATACAGAGTAAAGTTCCCTGTACACAGACCCATCAAACACTCCCAGGACAGGTACAGCCCGGGCAAGATACAGAGTAAAGCTCCCTGTACACAGACCCATCAAACACTCCCAGGACAGGGACAGCACGGGTTAGATACAGAGTAAAGCTCCCTCTACAATGTCCCCATCAAACACTCCCAGGACAGGTGCAGCACGGGTCTAGATACAGAGTAAAGCTCCCTGTACACAGACCCATCAGACACTCCCAGGACAGGTTCAGCACGGGGTTAGATACAGAGTATAACTTCCTCGACACTGTCCCCATCAAACACTCCCAGGACAGGTACAGCACAGGGTTTGATACAGAGTGAAGCTCCCTCTACATTGTCCCCATCAAACACTCCAAGGACAGGTACAGCATGGGGTTAGATACAGAGTAAAGCTCCCTCTACACTGCCCCCATCAAACACTCCCAGGACTGGTACAGCACGGGGTTAGATACAGAGTAAAGCTTCCTCTACACTGTCCCCATCAAACACTCCCAGGACAGGTACAGCACGGGGAGAGATACAGAGTAAAGCTCCCTCTACACTGTCCCCATCAAACACTCCCAGGACAGGTACAGCATGGGGTTAGATATAGAGTAAAGCTCCCTCTACACTGCCCCCATCAAACACTCCCAGGACAGGTACAGCACGGGGCTAGATACAGAGTAAAGCTCCCTCTACACAGACCCATCAAACACTCCCAGGACAGGTTCAGCACGGGTTTAGATACAGAGTAAAGCTCCCCCTACACTGTCCCCATCAAACACTCCCAGGACAAGTACAGCACGGGGTTAGATACAGAGTAAAGCTCCCTCTACACTGTCCCATCAAACGCTCCCAGGATAGGTACAGCACGGGGTTAGATACAGAGTAAAACCCCCTGTACACTGTCCCCATCAAACACTCCCAAACAGGTACAGCACGGGTTAAGTACAGAGTAAAGCTCCCTATACACAGACCCATCAACCACTCATAGGATAGGTACAGCACAGGGTTATATACAGAGAAAAGCTCCCTGTACACAGACCCATCAAACACTCCCAGGACAGGTACAGCACGGGGCTAGATACAGAGTGAACCTCCCTCTACACTGTCCCCATCATACACTCCCAGGACAGGTACAGCACAGGGTTAGATACAGAGTAAAGCTCCCTGTACACAGACCCATCAAACACTCCCAGGACAGGTACAGCACGGGGTTAGATACAGAGTAAAGCTCCCTGTACACAGACCCATCAAACACTCCCAGGACAGGTACAGCACGGGGTTAGATACAGAGTAAAGCTCCCTGTACACAGACCGATCAAACACTCCCAGGACAGGTACAGCACGGGGTAGATACAGAGTGAAGCTCCCTCTACACTGTCCCCATCATACACTCCCAGGACAGGTACAGCACAGGGTTAGATACAGAGTAAAACTCCATCTACACTGTCCCCATCAAACACTCCCAGGACAGGTTCAGCACGGGGCTAGATACAGAGTAAAGCTCCCTGTACACAGACCAATCAAACACTCCCAGGGCAGGTACAGCACGGGGTGAGATACAGAGTAAAGCTCCCTCTACACTGTCCCCATCAAACACTCCCAGGACAGGTACAGCACAGGGTTAGATACAGAGTAAAGGTCCCTGTACACAGACCCATCAAACACTCCCAGGACAGGTACAGCACGGGGTTAGATACAGAGTAAAGCTCCCTGTACACAGACCCATCAAACACTCCCAGGACAGGTACAGCACGGAGTTAGATACAGAGTAAAGCTCCCTGTACACAGACCCATCAAACACTCCCAGGACAGGTACAGCACGGGTTAGATACAGAGTAAAGCTCCCTCTACACTGTCCCCATCAAACACTCCCAGGACAGGTACAGCACGGGGCTAGATACAGAGTAAAGCTCCCTGTACACAGACCCATCAAACACTCCCAGGACAGGTACAGCACGGGGTTAGATACAAAGTAAAGCTCCCTCTACACTGTCCCATCAAACACTCCCCGGACAGGTACAGCACGGGGTTAGATACAGAGTATAACTTCCACGACACTGTCCCCATCAAACTCTCCCAGGACAGGTACAGCACGGGGTTAGATACAGAGTGAAGCTCCCGCTACACTGTCCCCATCAAACACTCCCAGGACAGGTACAGCATGGGGTTAGATACAGAGTAAAGCTCCCTCTACACTGCCCCCATCAAACACTCCCAGGACTGGTACAGCACGGGGTTAGATACAGAGTAAAGCTCCCTCTACACTGTCCCCATCAAACACTCCCAGGACAGGTACAGCACGGGGAGAGATACAGAGTAAAGCTCCCTCTACACTGTCCCCATCAAACACTCCCAGGACAGGTACAGCATGGGGTTAGATACAGAGTAAAGCTCCCTCTACACTGCCCCCATCAAACACTCCTAGGACAGGTACAGCACGGGGCTAGATACAGAGTAAAGCTCCCTCTACACAGACCCATCAAACACTCCCAGGACAGGTTCAGCACGGGTTTAGATACAGAGTAAAGCTCCCCCTACACTGTCCCCATCAAACACTCCCAGGACAGGTACAGCACGGGGTTAGATACAGAGTAAAGCTCCCTCTACACTGTCCCATCAAACGCTCCCAGGACAGGTACAGCACGGGGTTAGATACAGAGTAAAACCCCCTCTACACTGTCCCCATCAAACACTCCCAAACAGGTACAGCACGGGTTAGATACAGAGTAAAGCTCCCTGTACACAGACCCATCAACCACTCATAGGATAGGTACAGCACAGGGTTATATACAGAGAAAAGCTCCCTGTACACAGACCCATCAAACACTCCCAGGACAGGTACAGCACGGGGCTAGATACAGAGTGAAGCTCCCTCTACACTGTCCCCATCATACACTCCCAGGCCAGGTACAGCACAGGGTTAGATACAGAGTGAAGCTCCCTGTACACATACCCATCAAACATTCCCAGGACAGGTACAGCACGGGGTTAGATACAGAGTAAAGCTCCCTGTACACAGACCCATCAAACACTCCCAGGACAGGTACAGCACGGGGTTAGATACAGAGTAAAGCTCCCTGTACACAGACCCATCAAACACTCCCAGGATAGGTACAGCACGGGTTAGATACAGAGTAAAGCTCCCTCTACACTGTCCCCATCAAACACTCCCAGGACAGGTACAGCACGGGGCTAGATACAGAGTAAAGCTCCCTGTACACAGACCCATCAAACACTCCCAGGACAGGTTCAGCACGGGGTTAGATACAGAGTAAAGCTCCCTCTGCACTGTCCCCATCAAACACTCCCAGGACAGGTACAGCACGGGGTTAGATACAGAGTAAAGCTCCCTCTACACTGTCCCATCAAACACTCCCCGGACAGGTACAGCACGGGGTTAGATACAGAGTATAACTTCCTCGACACTGTCCCCATCAAACACTCCCAGGACAGGTACAGCACAGGGTGAGATACAGAGTAAAGCTCCCTCTTTACTGTCACTATCAAACACTCCCAGGACAGCTACAGTACGGGGTTAGATACAGAGTAAAGCTCCCTCTACACTGCCCCCATCAAACACTCCCAGGACTGGTACAGCACGCGGTTAGATACAGAGTAAAGCTCCCTCTACACTCTCCCCATCAAACACTCCCAGGACAGGTACAGCACGGGGAGAGATACAGAGTAAAGCTCCCTCTACACTGTCCCCATCAAACACTCCCAGGACAGGTACAGCATGGGGTTAGATACAGAGTAAAGCTCCCTCTACACTGCCCCCATCAAACACTCCCAGGACAGGTTCAGCACGGTGCTAGATACAGATTAAAGCTCCCTGTACACAGACCTATCAAACACTCCCAGGACAGGTGCAGCACAGGGTTAGATACAGAGTAAAGCTCCCTCTACACAGACCCATCAAACACTCCCAGGACAGGTTCAGCACGGGGTTAGATACAGAGTAAAGCACCCTCTACACTGTCCCCATCAAACACTCCCAGGACAGGTACAGCACGGGGTTAGATACAGAGTAAAGCTCCCTCTACACTGTCCCATCAAACACTCCCAGGACAGGTACAGCACGGGGTTAGATACAGTGTATAACTTCCTCTACACTGTCCCCATCAAAGACTCCCAGGACAGGTACAGCACGGGGTGAGATACAGAGTAAAGCTCCCTCTACACTGTCACCATCAAACACTCCCAGGACAGCTACAGCACGGGGTTAGATACAGAGTAAAGCTCCCTCTACACTGTCCCCATCAAATACTCCCAGGACAGGTACAGCACGGGGTTAGATACAGACTGAAGCTCCCTCTACACTGTCCCCATCAAACAATCCCAGGACAGGTACAGCATGGGGTTAGATACAGAGTAAAGCTACCTCTACACTGCCCCCATCAAGCACTCCCAGGACAGGTACAGCACGGGGTTAGATACAGAGTAAAGCTCACTCTACACTGCCCCCATCAAACACTCCCAGGACAGGTACAGCACGGGGTTAGATACAGAGTAAAGCTCCCTCAACACTATCCCCATCAAACACTCCCAGGACAGGTTCAGCATGGGGTTAGATACAGAGTAAAGCTCCCTCTACACTGTCCCCATCAAACACTCCCAGGACCGGTACAGCAAAGGGTTAGATACAGAGTAAAACTCCATCTACACTGTCCCCATCAAACACTCCCAGGACAGGTTCAGCACGGGGCTAGATACAGAGTAAAGCTCCCTGTACACAGGCCCATCAAACACTCCCAGGACAGGTACAGCACAGGGTCAGTGATGCGCTAAGCGTCAAGAACCACAAAGACATGTGAGACTTTAACTCAGGCTTTAATATACTACAAGGGAGGCTTACCCGACACAGACGACCCCAGAAAGAATGGGGGCTGTCCCAGAAGAGGTTCTTATACTGACTCCCGGGGGAGTGGCTAAGGCGGAGCTCTCCGTGGCCAGGTCGGGTTACCTACCAGTGACCGAACCTCTGCAGAGTTACAGTACAATACACAGTATTACAGGGCCACGTTACGCACAACTATTATATACTATGTACAATGGTAGGGAGGTACAGTGGTGTATCACCACATTCACCCCTTGTTTAGAAGGAAGTCCGGTGTGAAAATTCGGAGCAGTGAACAGAGTCCATCAGGAGGTTCCGTGTCGTCAAAGGTCGAGACGAACGATGGGTTTGGTCGATCTCTTTGAACGTCGGAGCTGCGGCGCTGAGGTAGTGTCCGGCGGTATCTGTGCGGTCGGTGGTGCTGGTTCGCGAGGCGGCATGACTTCCCCCACCGCTTCGGCTGGCTCGAGGCGAAACTGCGGGACGACAGCGGTTGGCACGGAGTAGTAACAGGCCGAGGGATCGACGGGAGCAGAGAGGGAGTGGGGTGGAGTTTGCGGGGCGAGGGCGGCAGGGGCCCCAGAGGGGGCCAGGTCCTTGATGGAGACGGTCTCCTCTGGGGCCCCTGCCGCCCTCGCCCCGCAATCTCCACCCCACTCCCTCTCTGCTCCCGTCGATCCCTCGGCCTGTTACTACTCCGTGCCAGCCGCTGTCGTCCCGCAGTTTCGCCTCGAGCCAGCCGAAGCGGTGGGGGAAGTCATGCCGCCTCGCGAACCAGCACCACCGACCGCACAGATACCGCCGGACACTAACTCAGCGCCGCGGCTCCGACGTTCAAAGAGATCGACCAAACCCATCGTTCGTCTCGACCTTTGACGACACGGAACCTCCTGATGGACTCTGTTCACTGCTCCGAATTTTCACACCGGACTTCCTTCTAAACAAGGGGTGAATGTGGTGATACACCACTGTACCTCCCTACCATTGTACATAGTATATAATAGTTGTGCGTAACGTGGCCCTGTAATACTGTGTATTGTACTGTAACTCTGCAGAGGTTCGGTCACTGGTTGGTAACCCGACCTGGCCACGGAGAGCTCCGCCTTAGCCACTCCCCCGGGAGTCAGTATAAGAACCTCTTCTGGGACAGCCCCCACTCTTTCTGGGGTCGTCTGTGTCGGGTAAGCCTCCCTTGTAGTATATTAAATTGAGGCGCTAAGCGTCAAGAACCACAAAGACATGTGAGACTTTAACTCAGGCTTTAATATACTACAAGGGAGGCTTACCCGACACAGACGACCCCAGAAAGAATGGGGGCTGTCCCAGAAGAGGTTCTTATACTGACTCCCGGGGGAGTGGCTAAGGCGGAGCTCTCCATGGCCAGGTCGGGTTACCTACCAGTGACCGAACCTCTGCAGAGTTACAGTACAATACACAGTATTACAGGGCCACGTTACGCACAACTATTATATATTATGTACAATGGTAGGGAGGTACAGTGGTGTATCACCACAGTCAGATACAGAGTAAAGCTCCCTGTACACAGACCCATCAAACACTCCCAGGACAGGTACAGCACGGGGCGAGATACAGAGTAAAGCTCCCTCTGCACTGTCCCCATCAAACACTCCCAGGACAGGTACAGCACGGGGTTAGATACAGAGTAAAGCTCCCTCTACACTGTCCCATCAAACACTCCCCGGACAGGTACAGCACGGGGTTAGATCCAGAGTATAACTTCCTCGACACTGTCCCCATCAAATACTCCCAGGACAACTACAGCACGGGGTTTGATACAGAGTAAAGCTCCCTCTACACTGCCCCCATCAAATATTCCCAGGACTGGTACAGCACGGGGTTAGATACAGAGTAAAGCTCCCTCTACACTGTCCCCATCAAACACTCCCAGGACAGGTACAGCACGGGGAGAGATACAGAGTAAAGCTCCCTCTACACTGTCCCCATCAAACACTCCCAGGACAGGTACAGCATGGGGTTAGATACAGAGTAAAGCTCCCTCTACACTGTCCCCATCAAACACTCCCAGGACAGGTTCAGCACGGGGCTAGATACAGAGTAAAGCTCCCTGTACACAGACCCATCAAACACTCCCAGGACAGGTACAGCACAGGGTTAGATACAGAGGAAAGCTCCCTGTACACAGACCCATCAAACACTCCCAGGACAGATACAGCACCGGGCTATATACAGAGTAAAGCTCCCTCTACACTGTCCCCATCAAACACTCCCAGGACAGGTACAGCACGGGGTGAGATACAGAGTAAAGCTCCCTCTACACTGTCACCATCAAACAGTCCCAGGACAGCTACAGCACGGGGTTAGATACAGAGTAAAGCTCCCTCTACACTGCCCCCATCAAGCACTCCCAGGACAGGTACAGCACGGGGTTAGATACAGAGGAAAGCTCCCTCTACACTGCCCCCATCAAACACTCCCAGGACAGGTACAGCACGGGGTTAGATACAGAGTAAAGCTCCCTCTACACTGCCCCCATCAAACACTCCCAGGACAGGTACAGCACGGGGTTAGTTACAGAGTAAAGCTCCCTCTACAGTGTCCCCATCAAACACTCCCAGGACAGGTACAGCACGGGGTTAGATACAGAGTAAAGCTCCCTCTACACTGTCCCCATCAAGCACTCCCAGGACAGGTACAGCACGGGGTTAGGTACAGAGTAAAGCACCCTCTACACTCTCCCCATCAAACCCTCCCAGGACAGGTACAGCACGGAGAGAGATACAGAGTAAAGCTCCCTCTGCACTGTCCCCATCACACACTCCCAGGACAGGTACAGCATGGGGTTAGATACAGAGTAAAGCTCTCTGTACACAGACCCATCAAACACTCCCAGGACAGGTACAGCACGGGGCTAGATACAGAGTAAAGCTCCCTCTACACAGACCCATCAAACACTCCCAGGACAGGTTCAGCACGGGGTTAGATACAGAGTAAAGCTCCCTCTACACTGTCCCATCAAACACTCCCAGGACAGGTACAGCACGGGGTTAGATACAGTGTATAACTTCCTCTACACTGTCCCCATCAAAGACTCCCAGGACAGGTACAGCACGGGGTGAGATACAGAGTAAAGCTCCCTCTACACTGTCACCATCAAACACTCCCAGGACAGCTACAGCACGGGGTTAGATACAGAGTAAAGCTCCCTCTACACTGTCCCCATCAAATACTCCCAGGACAGGTACAGCACAGGGTTAGATACAGAGTGAAGCTCCCTCTACACTGTCCCCATCAAACAATCCCAGGACAGGTACAGCATGGGGTTAGATACAGAGTAAAGCTACCTCTACACTGCCCCCATCAAACACTCCCAGAACAGGTACAGCACGGGGTTAGATACAGAGTAAAGCTCCCTCTACACTGCCCCCATCAAGCACTCCCAGGACAGGTACAGCACGGGGTTAGATACAGAGTAAAGCTCCCTCTACACTTCCCCCATCAAACACTCCCAGGACAGGTACAGCACGGGGTTAGATACAGAGTAAAGCTCCCTCTACACTGCCCCCATTAAACATTCCCAGGACAGGTACAGCACGGGGTTAGATACAGAGTAAAGCTCCCTCTACACTGCCCCCATCAAACACTCCCAGGACAGGTACAGCACGGGATTAGATACAGAGTAAAGCTCCCTCTACACTGCCCCCATCAAACACTCCCAGGACAGGTACAGCACGGGGTTAGATACAGAGTAAAGCTCCCTCTACACTGCCCCCATCAAACACTCCCAGGACAGGTACAGCACGGGGTTAGATACAGAGTAAAGCTCCCTCTACACTGACCCATCAAACACTCCCAGGACAGGTACAGCACGGGGTCAGATACAGAGTAAAGCTCCCTGTACACAGACCCATCAAACACTCCCAGGACTGGTACAGCACGGGGCTAGATACAGAGTAAAACCCCCTCTACACTGTCCCCATCAAACACTCCCAAACAGGTACAGCACAGGGTTAGATACAGAGTAAAGCTCCCTCTACACTGTCCCCATCAAACACTCCCAGGACAGGTACAGCACGGGGTTAGATACAGAGTAAAGCTCCCTCTACACTGTCCCATCAAACACTCCCCGGACAGGTACAGCACGGGGTTAGATACAGAGTATAACTTCCTCGACACTGTCCCCATCAAACACTCCCAGGACACGTACAGCATGGGGTTAGGTACAGAGTAAAGCACCCTCTACACTCTCCCCATCAAACCCTCCCAGGACAGGTACAGCACGGAGAGAGATACAGAGTAAAGCTCCCTCTGCACTGTCCCCATCACACACTCCCAGGACAGGTACAGCATGGGGTTAGATACAGAGTAAAGCTCTCTGTACACAGACCCATCAAACACTCCCAGGACAGGTACAGTACAGGTTTGATACAGAGTAAAGCTCCCTGTACACAGACCCATCAAACACTCCCAGGACAGGTACAGCACGGGGCTAGGTACAGAGTAAAGCTCCCTGTACACAGACCCATCAACACTCCCAGGACAGGTACAGTACAGGTTTGATACAGAGTAAAGCTCCCTGTACACAGACCCATCAAACACTCCCAGGACAGGTACAGCACGGGGCTAGATACAGAGTAAAGCTCCCTCTACACAGACCCATCAAACACTCCCAGGACAGGTTCAGCACGGGGTTAGATACAGAGTAAAGCTCCCTCTACACTGTCCCATCAAACACTCCCAGGACAGGTACAGCACGGGGTTAGATACAGTGTATAACTTCCTCTACACTGTCCCCATCAAAGACTCCCAGGACAGGTACAGCACGGGGTGAGATACAGAGTAAAGCTCCCTCTACACTGTCACCATCAAACACTCCCAGGACAGCTACAGCACGGGGTTAGATACAGAGTAAAGCTCCCTCTACACTGTCCCCATCAAATACTCCCAGGACAGGTACAGCACAGGGTTAGATACAGAGTGAAGCTCCCTCTACACTGTCCCCATCAAACAATCCCAGGACAGGTACAGCATGGGGTTAGCTACAGTGTAAAGCTACCTCTACACTGTCACCATCAAACACTCCCAGGACAGCTACAGCACGGGGTTAGATACAGAGTAAAGCTCCCTCTACACTGCCCCAATCAAGCACTCCCAGGACAGGTACAGCACGGGGTTAGATACAGAGTAAAGCACCCTCTACACTGCCCCCATCAAACACTCCCAGGACAGGTACAGCACGGGGTTAGATACAGAGTAAAGCTCCCTCTACACTGCCCCCATCAAACACTCCCAGGACAGGTACAGCACGGGGTTAGATACAGAGTAAAGCTCCCTCTACACTGCCCCCATCAAACACTCCCAGGACAGCTACAGCACAGGGTTAGATACAGAGTAAAGCTCCCTCTACACTGTCCCCATCAAATACTCCCAGGACAGGTACAGCACAGGGTTAGATACAGAGTGAAGCTCCCTCTACACTGTCCCCATCAAACAATCCCAGGACAGGTACAGCATGGGGTTAGATACAGAGTAAAGCTACCTCTACACTGCCCCCATCAAACACTCCCAGAACAGGTACAGCACGGGGTTAGATACAGAGTAAAGCTCCCTCTACACTGCCCCCATCAAGCACTCCCAGGACAGGTACAGCACGGGGTTAGATACAGAGTAAAGCTCCCTCTACACTTCCCCCATCAAACACTCCCAGGACAGGTACAGCACGGGGTTAGATACAGAGTCAAGCTCCCTCTACACTGCCCCCATTAAACATTCCCAGGACAGGTACAGCACGGGGTTAGATACAGAGTAAAGCTCCCTCTACACTGCCCCCATCAAACACTCCCAGGACAGGTACAGCACGGGATTAGATACAGAGTAAAGCTCCCTCTACACTGCCCCCATCAAACACTCCCAGGACAGGTACAGCACGGGGTTAGATACAGAGTAAAGCTCCCTCTACACTGCCCCCATCAAACACTCCCAGGACAGGTACAGCACGGGGTTAGATACAGAGTAAAGCTCCCTCTCCACTGCCCCCAGCAAACACTCCCAGGACAGGTACAGCACGGGGTTAGATACAGAGTAAAGCTCCCTCTACACTGCCCCCATCAAACACTCCCAGGACAGGTACAGCATGGGGTTAGATACAGAGTAAAGCTCCCTCTGCACTGCCCCAGCAAAGACTCCCAGGACTGGTACAGCACGGGGTTAGATACAGAGTAAAGCTCCCTCTACACTGCCCCCATTAAACACTCCCAGGACAGGTACAGCACGGATTAGATACAGAGTAAAGCTCCCGGTACACAGACCCATCAAACACTCTCAGGACTGGTACAGCACGGGGTTAGATACAGAGTAAAGCTCCCTCTACACTGACCCATCAAACACTCCCAGGACAGGTACAGCACGGGGTTAGATACAGAGTAAATCTCCCTGTACACAGACCCAACAAACACTCCCAGGACTGGTACAGCACGGGGCTAGATACAGAGTAAAGCTCCCTCTACACTGTCCCCATCAAACACTCCCAGGACAGGTACAGCACAGGGTTAGATACAGAGTAAAGCTCCCTCTACACTGTCCCCATCAAACACTCCCAGGACAGGTACAGCACGGGGTTAGATACAGAGTATAACTTCCTCGACACTGTCCCCATCAAACACTCCCAGGACAGGTACAGCACGGGGTGAGATACAGAGTAAAGCTCCCTCTTTACTGTCACCATCAAACACTCCCAGGACAGCTACAGCACGGGGTTAGATACAGAGCAAAGTTCCCTCTACACTGTCCCCATCAAATACTCCCAGGACAGGTACAGCACGGGGTTAGATACAGAGTGAAGCTCCCTCTACACTGTCCCCATCAAACACTCCCAGGACAGGTACAGCATGGGGTTAGATACAGAGTAAAGCTCCCTCTACACTGCCCCCATCAAACACTCCCAGGACAGGTACAGCACGGGGTTAGATACAGAGTAAAGCACCCTCTACACTGCCCCCATCAAACACTCCCAGGACAGGTACAGCACGGGGTTAGATACAGAGTAAAGCTCCCTCTACACTGCCCCCATCAAACACTCCCAGGACAGGTACAGCACGGGGTTAGATACAGAGTAAAGCTCCCTCTACACTGCCCCCATCAAACACTCCCAGGACAGGTACAGCACGGGGTTAGATACAGAGTAAAGCTCCCTCTACACTGCCCCCATCAAACACTCCCAGGACAGGTACAGCACGGGGTTAGATACAGAGTAAAGCTCCCTCTGCACTGCCCCCATCAAACACTCCCAGGACTGGAACAGCACGGGGTTAGATACAGAGTAAAGCTCCCTCTACACTGCCCCCATCAAACACTCCCAGGACAGGTACAGCACGGGGTTAGATACAGAGTAAAGCTCCCTCTACACTGTCCCCATCAAACACTCCCAGCACAGGTACAGCACGGGTTAGATACAGAGTAAAGCTCCCTGTACACAGACCCATCAAACACTCCCTGGACTGGTACAGCACGGGGTTAGATACAGAGTAAAGCTCCCTCTACACTGACCCATCAAACACTCCCAGGACAGGTACAGCACTGGGTTAGATACAGAGTAAAGCTCCCTGTACACAGACCCATCAAATACTCCCAGGACTGGTACAGCATGGGGCTAGATACAGAGTAAAGCTCCCTCTACGCTGTCCCCATCAAACACTCCCAGGACAGGTACAACACGGGGTTAGATACGGAGTAAAACCCCCTCTACACTGTCCCCATCAAACACTCCCAGGACAGGTAGAGCACGGGTTAGATACAGAGTAAAGCTCCCTGTACACAGACCCATCAAACACTCATAGGACAGGTACAGCACAGGGTTATATACAGAGAAAAGCTCCCTGTACACAGACCCATCAAACACTCCCAGGACAGGTTCAGCACGGGGCTAGATACAGAGTAAAGCTCCCTGTACACAGACCCATCAAACACTCCCAGGACAGGTACAGCACGGGGTGAGATACAGAGTAAAGCTCCCTCTTTACTGTCACCATCAAACACTCCCAGGACAGCTACAGCACGGGGTTAGATACAGAGTAAAGCTCCCTCTACACTGTCCCCATCAAATAATCCCAGGACAGGTACAGCACGTGGTTAGATACAGAGTAAAGCTCCCTCTACACTGTCCCCATCAAATAATCCCAGGACAGGTACAGCACGGGGTTAGATACAGAGTGAAGCTCCCTCTACACTGTCCCCATCAAACACTCCCAGGACAGGTACAGCACGGGGTTAGGTACAGAGTAAAGCTCCCTCTACACTGCTCCCATCAAACACTCCCAGGACAGTTACAGCACGGGATTAGATACAGAGTAAAGCTCCCTCTGCTCTGCCCCCATCAAACACTCCGAGGACAGGTACAGCACGGGATGAGATACAGTGTAAAGATCCCTCTACACTGTCCCCATCAAATATTCCCAGGCCAGGTACAGCAGGGATTAGATACAGAGTAAAGCTCACTCTACGCTGTCCCCATCAAACACTCCCAGGACAGGTACAGCACGGGTTAGATACAGAGGGAAGCTCCCTCTACACTGTTCCCATCAAACACTCCCAGGACAGGTATAGCACGGGGTTAGATACAGAATTAAACTCCCGCTACACTGTACTCATTAAAGACTCTTAGGGCAGGTACAGCACGGGGTTAGATTCAGAGTAAAGCTCCCTTTACACTGTCCCCATCAAACACTCCCAAGACGGTCCAACACGGGTTAGATACAGAATTAAACTCCCTCTACACTGTCCCCATCAAACACTCCCAGGACAAGTACAGCACAGGGTTAGATACAGAGTAAAGCTCCCTCTACACTGTCCCCATCAAACACTCCCAGGACAGATACAGCACACAATCAGATACAGAGTAAAGCTCCCTCTGCTCTGCCCCCATCAAACACTCCCAGGACAGGTACAGCACGGGGTTAGATACAGAGTAAAGCTCCCTCTACACTGTCCTCATCAAACACTCCCAGGACAGGTACAGCACAGGGTTAGATAGAGAGTAAAGCTCCCTCTGCACTGTACCATCAAACACTGCCAGGACTGGTACAGCACGGGGTTAGATACAGAGTAAAGCTTCTCTACACTGTCCCCATCAAACACTCCCAGGACAGGTACAGCTTGATGCACGATCAATGACCACGAAAACGAGGTTGTAGTCAAACTGAAGGCTTTAATAAGCTAGATGTTTCCCCAACACCTCAGGTACAGAATGAGGGCTGCTGGTACGGCACAGGTTCTCATACCCCGCCTATCAGGGCGGAGCTATTACACACTCTAGACAATAGCAAGCATATTGGTTCTACCAATGGTACTTCAGCCTCTCAGGCACCGTAATACCTATAATACTCCATTCACCCCCTGTTAAAAAAAAGTCCGGCGGGGGTGGTGGCCAGCAACTACAAAACATAACAACATGGTATAATTAGTTGTGGAGGTACCGTAATACCTCCGTACAGTGTTTATCAACTATTTACAAGTCTGGTAGCTATGTACATTTGGTGTTTTATATTTACAGATTACAATTAAAATGAAGCAATCAGTCGATCGGGGGCCCTGGTCATCCTCTGTGATCGTCGGAGCTTCGGTGGTGACTCTGGTGGAGGCTCGGGCGTCTGTGACTTCGATCTCCATGGCAGCTTCGTCACCCCTAGATGGCGCTGGTGGGGAAAATGGCTGACCTGGGGAGGGAGCGCCTGCGGGGGGCGTCAGTGGGTGGGGGGGGCCTAGGCAGGGGCGGCGGAAGGACCGATCCTCCTGTAAGGTGCTGCGGTGGAGGGGAGGGTGGGACTGGTGGCTGGAATGTGCGTGGAGTTCCGGCGGGCGCCAGGTCCCGTAGGGAGACCGTATCTTGTCGGCCGTCGGGGTACGCCATGTAGGCGTACTGGGGGTTAGCATGGAGCAGATGGACTCTCTCGACCAACGGGTCCAACTTGTGCACCCGCACGTGTTTTCGGAGCAGGATGGGTCCGGGTGCTGCCAGCCAGGTCGGGAGCGAGGTCCCGGAGGAGGGCTTCCTAGGGAAGACAAGGAGACGTTCATGAGGTGTCTGATTGGTGGTTGTACAAAGTAGTGACCGGATGGAGTGGAGGGCCTCCGGGAGGACTTCTTGCCAGCGGGAGACTGGGAGGTTCCTGGACCGTAGGGCCAATAGGACAGTCTTCCAGACCGTTCCGTTCTCCCTCCCTACCTGTCCGTTACCCCGGGGGTTGTAACTGGTCGTCCTGCTCGAGGCGATGCCCTTGCTGAGCAGGAATTGATGCAGTTCGTCACTCATAAAGGAGGACCCCCTATCGCTGTGTATGTTGGCGGGGAACAGTGCAAAGATGCTATGGAGAGCCTTGATGATGGTGGAGACGGTCATGTCGGGGCAGGGGATGGCGAATGGGAACCGGGAGTACTCGTCAATCACGTTCAGGAAGTACGTGTTGCGGTCGGTGGAGGGAGGGGGCCTATGAAGTCCATGCTGAGGATTTCAAAGGGTCGGGAAGCCATTATCAGGTGCGCCCTCTCTGGCCGGTAGAAGTGCGGCTTGCACTCCGCGCAGATTTGGCAGTCCCTGGTGGCAGTCCTGACCTCCTCGATGGAGTAGGGCAGGTTGCGGGTCTTGACGAAATGGAAAAAGCGAGTGACCCCCGGGTGGCAGAAGTCCTCGTGGAGGGCTCGGAGGCGGTCCACTTGTGCCGTGGCACATGTGCCGCGGGACAGGGCGTCAGGAGGCTCATTTAGCTTCCTGGGACGATACAAGATCTCGTAGTTGTAGGTGGAGAGTTCTACCCTCCACCGCAAGATCTTGTTTTTTTATCTTGCCCCGCTGTGCATTATCGAACATGAAAGCAACCGACTGTTGGTCCGTGAGGAGAGTGAATCTCCTGCTGGCCAGGTAATGCCTCCAATGTTGCACAGATTCTACTATGGCCTGGGCCTCCTTTTCGACTGAGGAGTGGTGGATTTCGGAAGCATGGAGGGTAATTGAGAAGAAGGCCACGGGTATGCCAGCTTGGTTGAGGGTGGCCACCAGAGCTACGCCGGACGCATCGCTCTCAACCTGTAAGGGGAGGGACTCGTCGATGGCGTGCATCGTGGCCTTTGCAATGTCTGCTTTGATGCGGCTGAAGGTCTGGCGGGCCTCTATCGACTGGGGAAAAACTGTGGATTGGATCAGCGGGCGGGCCTTGTCCGCCTAGTTGGGGACCCACTGGGCGTAGTAACTGAAAAACCCTAGGCAGCGTTTTAGGGCCTTGGGGCAGTGAGGGAGGGGGAACTCCATAAGGGGGTGCAAGCGTTCAGGGTCGGGGCCTGTAACTCCATTTTGAACTACGTAGCCAAGGATGGCTAGACGGTCAGTGCTAAACACACATTTGTCCTTATTGGATGTTAGGTTAAGGATATTAGCGGTCTGGAGAAATTTTCTGAGGTTGGTGACGTGGTCCTGCTGGTCGTGGCCGCAGATGGTGACATTATCGAGGTACGGGAATGTTGCCCATAAACCGTACCAGTCAACCATTCGGTCCATCTCGCGCTAGAAGACCGAGACCCTGTTGGTGACACCAAAGGGAACCCTTAAGAAGTGATAGAGCCGCCCATCTGCCTCGAAGGCAGTATATTTGCGGTCACTAGTGCGGATGGGGAGCTGGTGGTAGGCGGACTTGAGATCCACTGTGGAGAAGACCTTATAATGCACGACCCTGTTTATCAGGTTGGATATGCGGAGGAGGAGATACGCGTCCAGCTACGTAAACCTGTTGATGGTCTGACTGTAGTCGATGACCATCCTATGCTTCTCCCCGGTCTTTACCACCACTACTTGAGCTCTCCAGGGACTATTACTGGCTTCAATGACTCCTTCCCTCAGTAGCCTTTGGACCTCTGACCTAATAAAGATCTGGTCCTCGGCACTGTAGCGTCTGCTCCTGGTGGCGACGGGTTTGCAATCCGGGGTGAGGTTCGCAAACAGGGAAGGCGGGTCGACCTTAAGTGTCGCGAGGCCGCAGACAGTAAGGGGGGTATAGGGCCGCCGAATTGGAAGGTCAGACTGTGAAGGTTACACTGGAAGTCTAAACCCAGGAGTGTAGCCGCGCAGAGGTGGGGAAGGACGTAGAGACGGAAATTTTTGAACTCCCTTCCCTGGACTGTGAGGTTTGCTAAGCAAAACCCCTTATCGCCACTGAGTGGGAACCGGAGGCCAGTGAGATTTTTTGATTAACGGGGTGGATGAGGAGGGAACAGCGCCTTACCGTGTCGGGGTGTATGAAGCTCTCCGTGCTCCCAGAGTCAATTAAGCAGGACGTCTCATGCCCGTTGATGAAAACAGTCGTCGTAGCAGTTGAGAGTGTTCGAGGTCGAGATTGATCCAGAGTAACCGAGGCCAATCGCAGTAGTTGAGAATTCTGTTCAGGCAGTGTGTGGTCGGCTGAGCTGGGGTCCTGGGGGCCCATTCAAGATGGCGTCTCCCATTGGTCGCACATGTCTGGGGGTGCACAAATTGGCGGCACCCATCTCTCAAGCGTGGCGTCCGTGGAACAAGATGGCGGCGCACGGGGTCCGCACGTGGCCCTGGGATATGGGAGTGGCAGCGACCGCTGGCCACACGGGGCCCGTGGAGATGTTTGTGGTGGCGGTCCGGATTCGCCGCTGGAGACCGCGGCCACCGCTCAGGCCTGACATACCCCCACAAAATGGCCCTTTTTGCTGCATCCCCTGCAGGTGGATGCGCGGGCCGGGCAGCGCTGGCGGGTGTGCTTGGCCTGCCCGCAAAAGTAGCAGTGGGGCCCCTCAGGGTTGGCAGGCCGCCTTGCAGCGCAGGCCTGTGGGGGAACGCGGGAAGTCTCTGGGTTGGCCGCTGCGGGGTTCCACGCTGCCCAGGGGGCTGCCGCGCGGTTGGGAACGTAGGCGCGGGCGTTCCTGGAGGCCACGTCCAGGGAGCCTGCAAGGGCCTGTGCCTCCCTAAGACCCAGGGTGTCTTTCTCTAACGGGCATTGGCGGATTTGTGATGAAAGCATATCTGCCACAAAAGCGTCCTGGACTAAGAGTTCCGTGTGGTCGCTCGCCGAAACTTGCGCCACAGCTTCTGCCCAGCACCAGGAGTGCGTGGTGGAATTCCTCCAACGATTCCCCAGGGGTTTGCCGTCTTGTTGCAAGCAGATGCCGGGCGTAGACTTGGTTTACCGGGCGAATATAGTGTCCTTTTAGCAGCTCGATTGCTGCATCGAAGTCTTCCGCTTCCTCGATGAGGGTGTAGATCTCCGGGCTCACCCTTGAGTGCAGGACGTGTAGTTTCTGCTCTCCCGTCGGTGTGTTTTCGGCCGTCCCGAGATACCCTTTAAAACACGCCAGCCAGTCCTTAACGATCGCCGCTGAGTTCGCCGCGTGGGGGGCTAAGTTGCAGACACTCCAGCTTGATTCGGAGCTCCATCCTTTCTTCTTAAAATCTAGCTTATTGAATTGATGCACGATCAATGACCACTAAAACGAGATTGTAGTACAACTGAAGGTTTTAATAAGCTAGATGTTTCCTCCAGCAGCTCAGGTACAGAATGAGGGCTGCTGGGATGGCACTGGTTCTTGTACCCCGCCTATCAGGGCGGAGCTATTATACACCCTAGCCAATAGCAAGCATATAGGTTCTACCAATGGTACTTCAACCTCTCAGGTACCGTAATACCTATAATACCACACAGCACGGGTTAGATACAGAGTAAAGCTCCCTCTACACTGCCCCCATCAAATACTCCCAGGACAGGTACAACACAGGGTTAGATACAGAGTAAAGCTCCCTCTACACTGCCCCCATCAAACACTCCCAGGGCAGGTACAGCACGGGGTTAGATACAGAGTAAAGCTCCCTCTACACTGCCCCCATCAAACACTCCCAGGGCAGGTACAGCACGGGGTTAGATACAGAGTAAAGCTCCCTCTACACTGGCCCCATCAAACACTCCCAGGACAGGTACAGCACGGGGTTAGATACAGAGTAAAGCTCCCTCTACACTGTCCCCATCACACACTCCCAGGACAGGTACAGCATGGGGTTAGATACAGAGTAAAGCTCCCTCTACACTGGCCCCATCAAACACTCCCAGGACAGGTACAGCACAGGGTTAGATACAGATTGTGGTGGTATGCTTTAGAGGTATTACGGTACCCTGTGATGCCGAGAGGCTATTGGTGGATAGACGCCGGGTCCCGATTGGATCAGCCGCCTACTGGCTCCACCCAGTAAGGCGGCATATATGAGCCCGGTTTCTCCCAGCAGCCGCATTCTGTAACGGTGCTGCTGGGGAACAAGTCTGTGTAATTAAGCCATCGATCGACTCCATTTCGTGAGTGAGTGATTGATTGTGCTACAATTTATTACGCAGACTTTAAAGGACATGGAGCACCGAATCACTCCGGAGTGTCTGCGAATCAGCCCCCACGCGGCAAACTCAGCAGCCACTTTTAAACACTGGTTAGCGTGGTTTGAAGGATACCTCTGAACAGCCACCTACAGAAGAATAGAAAATGCAGGTCCTGCATTCCAGGGTGAGCCCGGAAATCTACACTCTCATAGAGGACGCGGACGATTTAAAGGCGGCGCTCGCCATGCTGAGAGGAATATACGTTCGGCCCGTCAACCAGGTCTACGCATGCCACCAGCTCGCGACGAGACAGCAAATCCCCGGGGAATCGCTGGACGAATTCTACAGTGCGCTGTTAATACTGGGGAGAAATTGCAACTGCCCACCGGTTTCGGCTAATGAACATACGGAGCTACTAATTCGGGATGCTTTCGTGGCAGGTATGCTTTCGTCCCAAATTCACCAGCGATTGCTGGAGGGGGACTCACTAGGCCTCAAGGAGGCACGGGCCCTCGCTGCCTCGCTCGATGTGGCATCACAGAACGCCCGTGCCTACGCCCCCGACCGTGCGGCAGCCCCTTGGGCACCGTGGACCCCTGCCGCAACCGACCCCCGGCACCCCTCACCCCTCCGCAGGCCTGTGCTGCCAGAGTGCCAGACCACCCGGGGGAGGCCCGCTGCTACTTTTGCAGGCAAGCGAAACACCTCCGACTGCGCTGTCTGGCCCGCTCAGCCCTCTGCAAAGGGTGCGTCAAAAAAGGGCACTTTGCAGCAGTGTGCCAGGCCCGGGGGGGTCGCCGCAATCTCTGGGGGAGAACCAGGACCCCAACCTCAGCATCCCCAATGATCCATGTGCGGCCAATGGGCGCCGCCATCTTGGGTCCCGGACTCCATGCGGGAGGAATGGGCACCGCCATTTGGTGCTCCTCCGGCCACATGCGATCAGTGGGAGGCGCCAGCTTGTCCACCCCCGACCGTGTGCGACCCGTGGACGCCGCCATCTTGGCTGACGGCTAAGGACCCCGGAATGGACGGCCCCACGGGGCCTGAGGAAAACGCCCCGATGCAGCAACAGCGACTGGCTTCGGTGACCCTGGACCAGTCGCGGCCCCGAACACTCCAAACGGCAACAATGACGGTACTCATAAATGGGTACGAGACGGCCTGCCTGATCGACTCTGGGAGCACGGAGAGTTTTATACATCCCGATACGGTAAGACGCTGTTCTCTGCTCATCCACCCGAGTAATCAAAAGATTTTCCTGGCAGCAGGATCCCATTTGTAGAGATCAAAGGGTTCTGCATCGCGAACCTCGGTGCAGGGGAGGGAGTTCAAGAACTACCGGCTTTACGTCCTCCCCCACCTCTGTGCTGCCACACTCCTGGGGTTGGATTTTCAGTGCAACCTCCAGAGTTTAACGTTTCAATTCGTTGGCCCTATACCCCCACTCACAATCTGCGGCCTCGCAACTCTCAAGGTCGACCCGCCTTCCCATTTGCGAACCTCATCCCGGATTGCAAACCCGTCGCCACTAGGAGCAGACGGTACAGCGCCCAGGACCGAACGTTTATCCGTTCAGAAGTCCAGCGGCTGCTGAGGGAAGGCATAATCCAGGCCAGCAATAGCCCCTGAAGAGCCCAGGTGGTAGTTGTAAAGACCGGGGAGAAGCAGAGGATGGTCAAATCATCAATAGGTACACGCAGCTGGATGCGTACCCTCTCCCCTGCATATCCGACATGGTCAATCGGATTGCACAGTACAAGGTCTTTTCCACGGTGGACCTTAAGTCCGCCTATCACCAGCTCCCCATCCACCCGAGCGACCGCAAATCCACTGCTTTTGAAGCAGATAGGCGGATGGGCGGCTCTATCACTTCTTAAGGGTTCCATTCGGCGTCACTAATGGAGTCTAGGTCTTCCAACGTGAGAGGGACAGAATGGTTGACCGGTACGGTTTGCGGGCCACGTTTCCGTACCTCGATAATGTCACCATCTGTGGCCACGACCAGCAGGACCCCGACGCCAACTTCCGCAAATTCCTCCAGACCGCAAACGCCCTGAATCTCACATACAACAGGGAGAAATGCGTGTTTAGCACCGACCATCTAGCCATCCTCGGCTATGTAGTGCAAAATGGAGTTATAGGCCCAGACCCTGAATGCATGCGCCCCCTCATGGAGTTCTCCCTCCCTCACTGCCCCAAGGCCCTGAAACGCTGCCAGGGCTTTTTCTCTTATTACGCCCAGTGGGTCCCCAACTACGCGGACAAGGCCCGTCTGCTAATTCAGTCCGCTGTCGTTCCCCTGTCGACAGAGGCCCGCCAGGCCTTCAGCCGCTTCAAAGCAGATATCGCAAAGGCCACGATGCACGCGATCGACGAGTCTCTCCCCTTCCAAGTCGAGAGCAACGCCTCCGACGTAGCTCTGGCGGCCACACTCAACCAAGCGGGCAGACCCGTGGCCTTTTTCTCACGCACCCTCCACGCTTCAGAAATCCGCCACTCCTCAGTGGAAAAGGAGGCCCAGGCCATAGTGGAAGCTGTGCGACATTGGAGGCATTACCTGGCCGGCAGGAGATTCACTCTCCTCACTGACCAACAGTCGGTTGCCTTCATGTTCGATAATGCACAGCGGGGCAAGATCAAGAACGACAAGACCTTGCGGTGGAGGATCGAACTCTCCACCTATAACTATGAGATCTTGTATCGTCCCAGAAAGCTGAACGAGCCTTCCGATGCCCTATCCCGCGGCACATGTTCCAACGCACAAGTGGACCGTCTCCGAACCCTCCACAAGGACCTCAGCCACCCGGGGGTCACTCGGTTCTATCACTTCGTGAAGACCCGCAACCTGCCCATCTCCATCGAGGAGGTCAGAACAGCCACCAGGAACTGCCAAATCTGCGCAGATTGCAAGCCGCACTTCTACAGGCCAGATAAAGCGCACCTGATAAAGGCTTCCCGTCCCTTTGAACGCCTCAGTCTGGACTTCAAAGGACCCCTCCCCTCCACCGACCGCAACACGTACTTCCTGAACGTGATTGACGAGTACTCCCGGTTCCCATTTGCCATCCCCTGCCCCGACATGACTGCGGCCACGGTCATTAAAACCCTCTGCACCATCTTTACATTGTTCGGTTTCCCCGCCTACATACATAGCGATAGGGGGTCCTCCTTCATGAGCGACGAACTGCGTCAATTCTTGCTCAGCAAAGGCATTGCCTCGAGCACGACGACCAGTTACAACCCCTGGGGAAACGGTCAGGTAGAGAGGGAGAACGGAACGGTCTGGAAGACTGTTGCTCTTTTTAGCCTTAGTTTTATTACCTCTGATTATGTCACCTTTGCTCACGAGTCGCCAGGTATCTTTCTGATACCGCCACGTGGTTCAAGCTCGAGTTATGATTAATAAGTCAGCACACCGCTTAGTAAGATTGAAATCAACGGACATTTATTATGTACAACAATTAATGCTTACACAATAATCCTACTATCTATATCGAAACCTACCACTACTGGCCAATACTTAACTTTAGGAAGGGCCCATCAGGTCAGGGAAACAAATGGCTTATCGAATCGGATCTGGCCCGCGGGATTCAAAAGGCTGATACGGGTCGATGGTTAGGAGTCTTTATCGGGTAGCGATCGCTGGAGTCAAACTTACAGTTTCTGGTCGATGTTCTTGCGAAGGTCGCGAGAAGGAGAAGAACGGAGAGAGAGCGAGATCTGAACTTGGCCCCTCACTTTATAGGGCCCAGGGGCTTCCCGCCTCTCGGGGCGGCCCTTGACCCTGAGTCCAAAGTGATTGGACTTGTTCCCAATCACTGGGTTTGATATGCTCCAATAATGGGGCGATTCCTCGATCGGGGGGTGGTCGTTCACCTTTCTTTGTTTCGGCCACTGCAGGCGCCGACAGGTCTGGCCCGGCATTCAATTGCTAATATGTTGCAATTGTTCCCGGGGATAGCCGATTAAACTGCAGATGTCTGGGTTGATGTGCTGCTAATGGTCGCAGGTACCGATCTGGGCCGACTTCCCCAGAGCCGAATACGCTATTCTGTCTGCAGCTGTCCGTTTGTGCCCTGTTGGCTGCTTTTCCCATCAGCCTTTTCGGTTAGCCATTTTAAATCGGGTTTTGGCCAAATTAATAGGGAATCAGCCATTTTAGGTGGTTACAGGCCCTCCTTGTGATCCTAACGCGAAGCGTGAAGGATCACATAAATTTTGTCCTTTCCGTCCCCTGACCGGGGGGATACCTCCTACATGGCCACTATTCTGACCCTAGCTATGCACAAATATTTACCTAAACAATTCTTGAGGGCGCTATATCAGGCAGGGGCATGTATCTAAAAAAATTTAAAATTGGAACCTCTAATTTTACCTAAATACACTCATCAAGCATTGCATCATCCTATCTCTCTAAAACATACAACAACAATCATAACATTCCATATATTCTTTCCTGGCTTGGCAGTCAAGCTCTGGATCATACATTTTTTGTTACTGGCAGTTTTGTACATCTTTTATTTACAGAAAAACGCAAGTGCTTGTTCTTTATTTTTGTATTATAGGTCGCGGGGTCTGGGGTCTGGTCATACCCGAACATAGGGGATCGGATCCGATAGACCGGGGTTCGAGCGCGGTACGCTCTCCTCCATTTGCGGAGGCGCATAGTCTGTACTGCACAGCAGAGTATTGCCAACGCTAATAGTGCTTCAATAACGTACGACAGGGAGTACCAAGTTATGAACCTGGCACACCAGGATAGTGCAGCGTGGCTGGTGACTGGGCCCTCGGTACTGCGGGGCAGTGAAACATTAACGGCAGGGGGGTTTAAGTAATGGGGTCCGCGTTCCCGCGCAGCCAAATGTCCAAATAAAGGATATTGAGCACGATGAAAGAAGTTCTCATGGCTGTCCTCTTTCTTTTTCTTTCTCTGTGTTCTCTGTTTTCTCCGGTCCTGGAGCTTCTGGAGTTCTGTAAAACAAGCATAGTATCTGTAACTATCTTTGTTTAATATCCGGTATGTTAGTGTGTCTGTCCTTCGGGGCCAATTATTCCCTTATAATTGGTCACTCTATGTGACTCCCTCATTTTTTTTTCTCAAAACAAATGTTAGGACACGGCACACTTCCCAATGGTGGACCAGTGCTGATTTATCATCCAAATGTTCTAGGATGTAAATAGCATTTGGCAGCAACCCAAAGGTTGCCTAAATAAATAAAACTGTTTTTGAAAGGAAAAGGTCGAATGAGGTGCGTATGGGCCGCGACGGGTAAGATTTGGGTGGAGTCCCCGGGTAGGATGGCTACCAATACCGTATCTCCCCTACCCGAGCGTTTTTGACCAACGGGGGGTCCCCAGGCAGGGCGGGCCTCACGCCGTTTCTCCACTGCCTGAGCAACCGACAAGAACGGGCAAAAATGTAGTCATCATGGTGGGGTTGCTGCTGTGATTCTCCCGTCAAATCAGATCGGGCATCTGGCCTTGAACCAGTACCAGCTGAAAAGCTAGTGCTGTGCTTCTACCATTGAATCAGAACGGGCGTCTGGCACTTGGACCAGTACCAGCTGAAAAGCTAGTGCTGTGCTTCTACCATCGAATCAGAACGGGCGTCTGGCACTTGGACCAGTACCAGCTGGAAAGCTAGTTCCTCTGAACGAGCGTGTGGTCTGCTGACCAGCTATCTGTGGACAAGTTGGTACCATTGTGGTATCTGTGGACAAGTTGGTCCTCAGAGGTTTCGGCAGAACGGGCGTGTGAGAAAAATTCTCCTGTTGGACGAACAACACTTAAACAAACATACAAACAACGTAAAACATCCTGCAGGTTCCATCAGGAAGGACAACACTTTTCACCAAGTGTCTCCTTTAAATCATCATGTGGACACCTCAGTTCTCTGTTGCGAACAGGGTCGCAAAGGGGTTGGCGGATTGGGGGTCTGACTCGAGGTCGTCCCCTTCTCCCGGGTGCCAAATTCTGGAGTGAATTAATGTTGAGAGGGCTGCGTGGTATGAGTTGGGGTCGCTCTCGTCGTTGCAGACGAGTCTGTAGGAGTTGTCGCGGTGCCAATGGCGTTCGTCAAGTTGTGTGGGGACAAAGTCGGGGTCGTCTGTGTGGTTCGGTGGTCGGTGGTGTGGTTTGTTTAAGAAAGTGATGAGGAAGGGGTCACTGGAGTCGAACTCGGAGTCGCTGGGTGTGGGACCAGGATAGTAGGGAGGCGTGCTGTGGCTGTCGTCAGAGTCACAGTCGCTGTCTCTGCTGCGGCAGTCTGTGGGCGTTCCGGGGCGGAGTGTAAAGTTGGTGGGTGGAGTCGGGGGCGAATCTGTGTCTGGGCTGGACGTGGAGGGGGTTGGTGTGGTCACGTTGGCTGTGGGCGGGGTTTGGTCTGCTGCGTCAAGCATGACGTGGTGGGGGTGGTTTGACTGTGCTCCATAAGCCTTTAGCTGGTTTATGTGAAACCACGCAGTCTTACCATTTTGGTATTTGATTTTATATACCGATGGGCTTACTTTATCCGTAATGGAGTACGGACCCGAGTATTTCAGAGACAGAAATGTGCTGGGGTTATACACAGACAACATCACTTGTTGTCCTATATTATACTCAGTTGCATGTACTGCCTTAGCAAAACAGGCCTTGCTCTGTTTCTTTTTAATGCCCAATTTAACTGCGGCTGCTAACTGAGCCGTTTTAACATTTACAAGTAATTGTTCAACGGCTTTCTCATGGCTGAGGGCCGTAACTTCAGGGCTGGTCAGGTCTAAACCCAACAAGTATTCTGTCCCTTTCATGGGGCGTCCGGTCATGAGGGTGTGTGGGGTGAAACCTGTGGAGGTGGATACAGTGTTACGCAAAAACATCAGCGCAAAGGGGAGGACCGAATCCCAAGTGGTGTTGTTCTGCTGGACCATTTTTCTAAGGGTGGTTTTTAGGGTCCGATTCATGCACTCCACTATACCACTCGATTGAGGGTGGTACGCAATGTGAAATTTTTGGGTTATGCCAAATATCGTGAGGACGTTCTGCATGACCCGTCCCGTAAAGTGAGAACCTTGGTCCGACTCAATACTGCGGGGGTGTCCCCACCTTGTGAAGATGTGGTGGGTTAGGATTTTGGCTGTGGTTCTCGCGGTGTTGGTGCGGGCTGGAAATGCTTCCACCCACTTTGTAAAAGTGTCTATGACCACCAGAACATATTTATAGCCATTCCTGCAAGGGGGCAATGGACCTATAAAATCGATCTGGAGGTTAGTCCAGGGGCCGTTAACGGGTCGGGTGTGGCTGAGATGTGCCTTTTTGGCATATCTATCTGGGTTGTTCTGAGCGCAGATGAGGCAATTCTCAATGTAATGGGATACATCCTCTTTGAGATTTGGCCACCAACAAAGCTGTTTGAGGTGGGCTACGGTGGGTTCGATTCCCTGGTGTCCATGACCATCATGGAATAAACAGATCATTTGATTCCTATCCTGCTCAGGAACTACGTAAAGGGTGTCCTTTAGCACCACACCGTCATGTGTGGTTATTGTATTTCTGTACCTCACGTATGAGGCTGGAAACTTCCCTTTCACGATTTTAGTGAGAGCGCTGTCCTGCTTCTGGGCCTCTACTAGATCTTCGATCCTAGTCTGTGTGACCTGAACTGCACTCACTGGCGCACTCACTGGGGCGCTCTCAGGGGGCTTCCAAAAGTACCCATGCCTGGATCCTGCCTTAGCCAGTGCGTCGGCTTTTACATTTCCTGGGGGGGAGGAACGATGGTGGCTGCGGACTTTTATAATGCCAAAGGTCCGGTTCTTGGCTTTCTTCAAAATATGGCGGAGTAATGGGGCTGAGGGGAGGGGTTTCCCATCCGCTGAAACAAATCCTCTTGTTTCCCAGAGGGGCAGAAATTCTGTGAGGCTGTTGCACACGTACAGACTGTCTGAATATATGTCTGCTGGGCTGGGGAAGGAATCTGGGTGCTCTACGATGTAAGCGATGGCCGTAAGCTCTGCTGCCTGCGTGCCTAAGTGTCCGGGTACTTTTAATGCGATTTCCTCGAGGGCGCGTCCCTGCGCGTCCTCCACATAAATCCCACAACCTGTTATGCGTTGCCCATCCAGGATTGTGGAAGATCCATCCACATAAATCCTGATGGGGTCACACGTGTCCGGGTGAGGGGGGTTCTGAGATGGAATGGCTAGTTTTCTGGGGGGGGTTTTAGCTATAAAGGGGCCTATATTATGGTGGGGCGAGATGATTTCACACTCATGGGGGGTTCCGGGGTACTGTAGATTGTCCGCTAAGTATGTGCGTGTTTTGGTCCATTTGACTGTGATGTCCCGTCCTTGTAAGAGAAGGGTCCACCTAGCAGCGCGGATTTGGCTGACGGTACCGCCTTTAAGTCGTCCGTCTAGTAAAAGTTGGGTGGGGGGTGTGCTCGGTCAAAATGGTGATGGGGTTCAGTCCGGTAATGTATGAGAAGTACTGGACTGCCCAGAAAACTGCGAGCAGGTGCCTCTCACAGGCTGAGAATCCCTGCTCCACAGCATCTAAAATTCGAGAGGCATAAGCCACGGGTCTTAGCTTGTCATGCTGTCTGTGGTCGCTACCTCTATTGCGTAAGGGGAAAGTGGGCCGGGAACTTGTAGTGCGGGGGCGGCTATGAGCGCCTGTTTTAATGATTCCACAGCATCTGTATGCTGCAGAAGCAACTCCCAGGGGGCTCCTTTCTTTAGGAGGTCTGAGAGGGGTGCTGCCTTGCTGGCAAAACCGTCGATGTGGTTTCGGCAGTAGCCAACCAGTCCTAAAAACGACCAGAGGGCTGAAACGTTTTGGGGAAGGGGCAATTTAGCGATCGAGTCAATTCTTTTGTGCTCGATCTCGCGTTTGCCGTGTGTGATGATAGTACCCAAATATATCACCTTTTCTTCCAATATCTGGGCCTTTTTGGGTTGACTTTACAGCCAATGGAATGTAGTAATTCCAGGAGTTCGGCCAGAAGCTCAATGTGCTCTTCCTTTGTGTCTGTCTGCAGTAGTAGATCGTCTACATACTGTACCAGACATTCAGGGCGAGAAAATTTCACTAGTCCATTTGCCAGCTGTCGGTGGAAAATGGAGGGGGAGTTGTGGAAGCCTTGTGGCAGGCATGTCCACGTGTACTGCTGCGCTCGGAAAGTGAAGGCAAATTTGTACTGGCACGCTTTTGCCAATGGAATGGACCAGAATCCATTACTGACGTCCAAAACCGTGAAATATCGGGCATGGAGTCCCTGTTTGAGCATGGTCTCGGGACATGTTGCAACGGTGGGGGCTGCTACGGGGGTGACTTTATTGAGTTCCCGATAATCTATGGTCAAGCGCCATGATCCGTCGGGTTTCCTCACTGGCCAAATCGGGGCATTATTAGTTGAGGCTACCGATCTTAGGACGCCCTGCTCTAATAAACTTTCTATAACCTTTAGGATTTCTCCCTCTGCTTCTAGGGGGAATCCGTACTGCTTTTGGGGTCTAGGGTCCGGTCCTGTTATTTGTACGGAACCAGTCATCCGTTCACAGTCGTGCCTGTGGGTCGCGAATGCTGCCCTGTTCTTTTGCAGGACTGCCCTAACCTGTCAGTCCGTGCTGAGTGTGGTGGGGTTGAACCAAAACTCGCCTACTGCACTAATTTTGTTCATATAATCCCCTATAATGAGCTTTGCGGGGGCTCTAGCGGATTTCGCCATCTTCCAGACACACTGGTTGACTGGATCGAAAGAGGGGTGATGAGAATTCATAAAGTCGATCCCCAAAATGTGCTCTGCTGTTGGGGGCAGGTCGACTAACACTACGGGGTGTTTTGTATTAATGGTTCCGATTTGGATGGGTACAGGGGTTGTGATGTATCCCTGCTGTGAGTGGCCTGTGAAGCCGCTGAGGGTGATAGTGGCTGTGGTGGGCCATGTGTCCTTACCAAGGGTGGAGGAATTTAAGGTTGTGCGGGACCCTCCTGTGTCCCAGAGAAGCTCGATCGGCTGTCCCCTAACCTTTGCTGCGACTACGGGTCGTCCTGACCTATCCCAAAGGGTATCGCAGACCCAGCTGGGGGAGCCTGTACACCGTCAGTCCGTTCCGGTCAAGTCTGTCTGATCGGACTGGGCGCTAACGCTATGTATGGGCTCTGCCTTTTTCTTATTGAGAGTGCCTGTCTGTTGGCAAAATTGCATTCTTTGGCAAAATGTCCCAATTGTCCGCAATTGTAGCACTCTTGCGGTTTTGCTGGGGGGCTGTTCTTTCCCTCGTTTACCCAGGCGGGGTTGTGAAGAGTGGTTCTTACTGCCTGCACGTCTGCGGCGGCTTGTTTTTCCTCGGGGGTTCTAGCTGTGGGTTTATTGTGAGCCGCTTGTTCCCAAACGCGGGACAATCTTTTGACCACCCACTTCTCATTATGAGCCTCCTCCAAGGGGTCATAATTACTACAGGCATTCTGTCCTGCTTCCGTGGCATGGGAGATAAGCCATATGGCCATATTGTCTGCGGACAAATGGGCACGGTCTACATTTCCGAAAACGGCTTCAAAATGAATCCACAAGCGTCCTGCGAACGCTGTGGGGTGTTCAGACTTTTTCTGTCTGCACTTATTTAGACCGTCTACGGGGTCGCCCCGGTTGTACCCGATCGCATCCAGGATCGCAGTATGTATTTCTGCAAGAGTGCCTCCTCCTACATTCTGTGGGTCGGGAAGGGCTGCTGCGACCGATGGGTCTAAACTGAGGACCGTGAGCTTTACCTGCTCTTTCTCATCCAGGCCGTACATGGTCGCCTGGTGTTTGACGGTGGCAAAGAAATGGTGTGGGTCTGAAGCGGGGAGGAACGGTGTGAATTTGGCACACGCATCCCGTAATTGGGTCACTGTGAGGGGGGTGGAATATAAGACTTCCGCCTCGTCTGCTGTGGCGGTGAGGTGGGTTGTTACAGGGTTCATGGGAGCCTGTATTACCTGCTGTGTGGGGGGTGGGGGTGCTCTCTTCCTTTGGGGTTTTCCCTACGCACATGCTCCCTGAACATATCTCTGCGCTGTCTCTTGCAGTTCTTCCCAATCAGGGCCGTCTTCCTGGTCTAAACTTTCCCCAAAGGTGTCTTGGAATCCCTTTTGGACAGAAAGCAGTGCTTTCAAGTCAGCAATTTGCTTTCGGCACTTCGCGTGGTCTAAGGTACTCTGCCTTTGTTCCATGGTTGCAGCGTGGAGCGCTCTCAAGGCTGCCTTGAGATCACTACATTGCTTCTGTAGCGTCTCCACCTGCTTCACTGTCTCTTTCTTAACCAGGATGGCACGCTGCGTGTCCTGATAAGCCTTCTCATACTGGGATTGAAAACTGCTTAAATGCGCCAGACAAGACTGGTGACCCCGTTTAGCGTCAGCCACCTCTTTGTCCTTGGCTTCTAACTGTCTTTTTAATTCCAGGTTCTCTTTTTCCATCTCGCATACATCGATTTTACTCATACGATGTATGCCTTCAATTTCTTTTCGGAGCGTCCTGACGACCTCCTCTGTGCCTCGCAATTGTGCCATGCAGGACACGATTGCCATCGGCTTGTGCGCTTTCACTAAGCTTTTCTTATGAATTTCACTCATGTTATCCCACCAAGTATGCCCTATACGTCCGGGACCTGAGTCGTCATTATTACAGAAACCGCCCCACACGGGCCATCCTTTGCCCTGCAGAAATTTGCGAATTTCCACTTCCCAAATGGGACACTGTCCCACTTTAATGCTGCTGATCGGTGCGACCGCAAATTCTTCGGGGTTCATGATGCGTTGCATTGCCTGTATTGCCTGCATGGCCATCTCTCTTATCTGCTCGCTACGTTCAAATTTGGAACAGGGGGCTAAGGTGGTGTCGTAGATGCGGGTACGGCTTGCGCTAATTTCCGAAAATACCGACTTCCGACAGTTTTGACGCAACAAAAATCTATCAGTTTTACCTTATAATCCTGTTAGTTACGCATGCATACACACACTTCCGAATTGCGAATTATTAACCAGAACCGCTTGAACACTTGTGGGTTTTTTTGTTTTTGTTTCCGATTGGGTTCTATTCAAATTTCTGGGGTTTTCCACTTCTATATCAGGTCCCGGCGGAGTCGCCAATTATGTTGCTCTTTTTAGCCTTAGTTTTATTACCTCTGATTATGTCACCTTTGCTCACGAGTCGCCAGGTATCTTTCTGATACCGCCACGTGGTTCAAGCTCGAGTTATGATTAATAAGTCAGCACACCGCTTAGTAAGATTGAAATCAACGGTCATTTATTAGATACAACAATTAATGCTTACACAATAATCCTACTATCTATATCGAAACCTACCACTACTGGCCAATACTTAACTTTAGGAAGGGCCCACCAGGTCAGGGAAACGAATGGCTTATCGAATCGGATCTGGATCGCGGGATTCAAAAGGCTGATACGGGTCGATGGCTAGGAGTCTTTATCGGGTAGCGATCGCTGGAGTCAAACTTACAGTTTCTGGTCGATGTTCTTGCGAAGGTCGCGAGCAGGGGAAGAAGGGAGAGAGAGCGAGATCTGAACTTGGCCCCTCACTTTATAGGGCCCAGGGGCTTCCCGCCTCTCGGGGCGGCCCTTGACCCTGAGTCCCAAGTGATTGGACTTGTTCCCAATTACTGGGTTCGATATGCTCCAATAATGGGGAGATTCCCCGATCGGGGGGTGGTCGTTCACCTGTCTTTGTTTCGGCCACTGCAGGCGCCGACAGGTCTGGCCCGGCATTCAATTGCTAATATGTTGCAATTGTTCCCGGGGATAGCCGATTAAACTGCAGATGTCTGGGTTGATGTGCTGCTAATAGTCTTGAGTACCGATCTGGGCCGACTTCCCCAGAGCCGAATACCCTATTCTGTCTGCACTGTCCGTTTGTGTCCTGTTGGCTGCTTTTCCCATCAGCCTTTTCGGTTAGCGATTTTAAATCGGGTTTTGGCCAAATTAATAGGGAATCAGCCATTTTAGGTGGCTACAAGACCGTCCCGCTGGCCGTACGGTCCAGAAAACTCCCAGTGTCCCGCTGGCAGGAAGTTCTCCCGGACGCCCTCCACTCCATTCGGTCGCTGCTTTGTACCGCGACAAATCAAACACCTCACGAACGCCTCCTTGTCTTCCCTAGGAAGTCCTCCTCCGGGACATCACTCCCGACCTGGCTGGCAGCCCCGGGACCCATCCTGCTCCGAAAACATGTGCGGGCGCACAAATCGGACCCGTTGGTCGAGAGGGTTCATCTCCTCCACGCGAACCCTCAATACACCTACGTGGTGTACCCTGACGGCCTACTGGACACGGTCTCCCTGCGGGACCTGGCGCCCGCCGGAGCTCCGCACACCCCCCCAACACCAATCACCGCCTCCCTCCCACCAGCGCACCCCACAGCCGCCCCCTTCCCGGGTGGATCGGCCCTTCCCCTGGTCCCGCCTAGGGGTAGTGAAGCAGGAAGCGACATCGCTACGCTCCCAGAGATGACGGTGCCCGAGCCAGCGCCTGCATCACCACCGGGGCTGAGACGATAGGCGAGGACGACCAGGGCACCCATTCGACTCATCGAATCTTTATTACGAAGCAAGAAATGCCTCTGTAAATAATTCAGTTGCCCAGTAAAAGCGCCATTGTAAATAGTACTGGTAGTTTGATATCGGAGCATAGCCGCTGTGTTAGTGGCATCCCAGGTACCGAATCTGTAAACCCCTACCACCATACGGCCCACTAATTCGCCAGGTTCTTTTTTGACAAGGGGTGAATGTGGTGGTATGCATTAGGGGTATTATGGTACCGAGAGGCTATTGGTGGATAGACACCAGGTCCCGATTGGATCAGCTGCCTACTGGCTCCACCCAGTAAGACGGAGCATAAGAGCCCGGGTTCTCCCAGCAGCCGCATTCTGTAACTGTGCTGCTGGGGAACAAGTCTGTGTAATCAAGCCATCGATTGACTCCATCTCATCTCGTCTCGTGAGTGATTGATTGTGCTACACAGAGTAAAGCTCACTCCATATTGTCCCTATCAAACTCTCCCAGGACAGGTACAGCACGGGGTTAGATACAGAGTAAAGCTCCCTCCACACTGTCCCTATCAAACTGTCCCAGGACAGGTACAGCACGGGGTTAGATACAGAGTAAAGCTCCCTCCACACTGTCCCTATCAAACTGTCCCAGGACAGGTACAGCACGGGGTTAGATACATAGTAAAGCTCCCTCTACACTGTCCGTACTAAATTTTGAAAATGAGAAATGGAACACTTGTGACGAGCTTGTTACTGGGTCAGTGCAGCTACACTCAGACGACCCTGACTCTCCTCTAACTGGGCAGTATTTTCCCCTATTGTTTGTCCAGAACCGAAACCTCCAGACAGTTTAGCCGGTGTGTTGATTTGTGACCAACGCCCTGCTGCTGTGAACAAATAAAGCCCTTCCTGGTAACTCCCTTCTTAAACTGATACAACAGCAGATATAGCCAACCAGAGATAGGGAGGGGGAGGGGGGAGTGGTCAGAGCTCCGAGGTTAACAGAGAGGGATTCAATCCTGCAATCAGCTCTCAGAAACCTGCCTGGTTTATTTCGACCCGTTTTGGCGCATACAGTAATTGGATTTCGATCAAGGTGGAAGACCTGACAATTGTGTCAAACTCCACACTGGACAGAGGTCAGGAATGAAATATACATCGAGCCAGTGGGCTTCGGAAATTCTTATACACAGAAAATTAACTCACATTTGAACCAGAGAAACAGGACATTCAGCTCAGTGTTTATCTTCCACAGGCATCTCTTCCCATCTTTATTGTATCTGTGCCTCTCTCCATCCAATCACCCCTCCTCCATTGCCCCTTCCCTGCCTCAGTACCTCTGTCAGCCCACACTATTCTCTCCCCCTATCGCCTTGCTATCGGCCTCTGGAGGCCCAGGGTCCAATCGGCATGTAAATGTTTATGAGTTTCAGGATGAATGGCAGCAGAATTAACACAGATTTTTTTAAATTTCTGTACCCGAGGGGGAAGTTGCCTCGTTGCGCAAACATCCGTGCTGTTTCTTCTTCCTCCTTATCTCTGACTCACAGTAAACTTGCTTTGTATTTATTGCCAAAACCACAAGCAAAGCCGTCCACCAGGTCATGAGGGGCCCTGGATCATGTCCAATGAGGCCGAGGATCCTGTGTCATCGACAGTGTTGTCAGTTGCCACTTACTCAGCAATAATCTGCTCACTGACGCTCAATTTAGGTTCTGCTTGGGCCACTCAGCTGCTGACCTCATTATGGCATTGATCCATATATGGACAGAGGAGCTGAACTCCAGAAGTGAGGTGAGAGCGACTGATGCGCGATCAATTACACTCAAGACAAAGTGATTTCATAACTGAGGCTTTAATCTACTAGGACTTGTTCCCCAGCAGCTTCGGTACAGAAAGTGAAGGCTGCTGGGACGACACCATCTCTTATACTCCGCCTGTCAGGGCGGAGCTACGTAACAACAGCCAATGGTAGACTCCTGGGTCTAACCAATGGTCATCAGCCTCTTAGGTAGCGCAATACCTGGTACTACCACAGCGACTGCCCTTCACTTCGAGGCCTCATTTGACCGAGCGTTGCACCTAGGAGTCCTGGAAAAACTGGAGTCAATGGTGTTACGTCGCTCTGGGCTAGTGGGCGGTCAATTCCAGGCCCAGCTGGCCCGGAGTCGCAACGCAAGTGATGTAACCAATAATTCTTACAAAACCTGGCAGAATTTATCAGGTTGGAAAAAATAGAATTTGCCATCCGCGGATCGGAAAAAGGCTTCCATAGGACCTGGAAGCCATTCGCCAGCTTGTTTCAAGATCTGTTCGTAGCCAACAACCAGTGGAGCAAGGGGGTGGTGGGGGGGAGGGGAGGGGAGACACTGGTGAGCCAAGGGGCAGAAAGGGAAAAGAAAGGGGAGGGAGGGAGGCGGGGATCGGAGGGAGGAAGGAGACACTGGTGAGCCACAGGGCAGAGAGGAAAAAGAAAGGTGGGGTTGGGAGGGAGGTGGGGGGGAGAAGGGAGGTGTGCGGCGGCCTCTACCCACACACGCAAGACAGACAAACACAGAGGGGTGGAAATGGGTAAAAATTATATGGAATAGGAAAAAGAGGGTGCAATCTACCAGCTGCAAGCAGGCCGGACAGGTAGCGAGAGAGGCCAAAATCAGGAACCAATCAGATTCCAATCTAACTGGACCGCTCCCGTTGGCGAGATCGGATCCCACCGCTGTGTGACGAGAAACTAATAATCACCAATTAAGATCAATCTCCATCCCATGAACGGGAAGAGCACCCTATTGCACGGCCTCCCATGATCTAAGCACCTGCCCAGCGAGTGGTCACATGGGCGCTGTTTAGCACACCCATTGAAAAACATGAAGATAGTGAAAAGGCTGCTGTGGGGAACTGAGGAGGTGAGTAACCATCCTCGAAATCGGGCAGCCAGCGCGGGGGCAAAGGGTCTACTGTCCCAATGCTCGGGTGGGGGGGGGGGTGCCCCTGGGAGGGAGGGGAGTACTGCCATCGTTGGGGGGGGGCCTTGTAGGCAGCTGGGGGACAGATCGGGGTGGTCGGACCTTCGGGCGCATGGCCGATGGGGGGGGGGGGGGGGGGGGGGGCTACATTTTTCATCTGCCGCCGCGTTCCGAGTCCGGCATTGGGCACATATCTGCAGCCAAAGCTGCGTGAATCACTCTGGGTCCCTGCTAGCCCCCTGCAGGTCAGTGAATTGGCCGATCTTTTTTATAGGAATCTTCAGAGTGAAACGCCAGCCTTATTACGCTGGCGTGGGGGACATAGTCCCATTTAGGGAGAATCCAGCCCCATGTCTTTCGGGACTTGTGGGAGGAAACCGGAGCACTCGGAGGAAACGCCCCCAGACGCGGGGAGAACATGCATGACACAAGCAGGCATCGAATCAGGAACCCTGCTGCTGTGAAGCAACAGTGCTAACCACTGTGGTATCTCGCGCCCACCCCTTGCCATCCCTCAGGGTGCCATTCAACACACCCTGCTCATGCACCCCTGGCCCTTGGGCACCGGACCCTGACACGGTACCCCAGACACCCGCTGGAAACATGACCTAGACCAGGCCCTGGTTCCCTCCCTGGTCCACACACCCACCTTCTGGTCATGGTGATGTCCCCAGTGCTGAGTATAAGAGAATTAAGAGTTGTTTCTGAGTAGAGACCCTTGTGAATAAAATTGGGTTAACCCGCGAACCTGTTATTGTCCTTTGTTCATCTCATATATAAGGGCACCTGGGTGAACGTTTTAATACTAAATTGTACAGAAAAATTCCTGCCCACATGCCTCTGGCATCTCTTACCCCAAACTTTACCCTGCGTGGGTAAATAAGGGCAAGTCTGAACTAGTCCTGAAAGCTGGGATTGGAGATAATTTGCCTTAACCAAATAAGGATCGTATTTGTGTATTCCCAGTTTGGGCCAGGCTCTCTGGCACCTCGGCCTTTACAACAGAGGGAATGGGTTGTGTGACCAGTGCACCTGAGGATGAACTCCTGGGGGTTCTTGATGTCCTTCATATTTGGAATCGGCAACTCCATTGGGTGTTGCGACCCCCCCCCCCCCCCCCCCCCCACCCAGTGACCTCATTGGCCGAAGGCCAGAGAATCTTCTGGAAGAGCGCGAAGAGAAGGGATAAGAAGAGACACCTGAAGACCAACCCAAACGAAGACTCAACCCGATCCCTGTGACCCCTTGATGACAGAAGAGGATGTGTGAGACCAACTTTCGTCGGGAAGACCCTGAGCTCGAGAGCCAATGGAGCTGAGTGAATTGTGGACCCGGTGGCTTGATCAGGTTTATCAACACGGGTAGTATTTGTAATCTCCGACAGATAGCTATCGAGAATTAAGAGTTGTTTGGAAAAGAAAATTAAGAGTTGTTTCTGAGTAGAGACGTTTGTGAATAAAATTGGGTTAACCCGCGGACCTGTTATTGTCCTTTGTTCATCTCATATATAAGGGCACCTGGGTGAACGTTTTAATAATAAATTGTTCAAAAAAGTTCCTGCTCACATGCCCCCGGCATCTTTTATCCCAAACTTTAAACTTGTGTGCCCCTAGTCCTTGCACTGTCAGCCAATGGGAACAGCTGGTTCCTTGCCTACCTCATCCAAACCTGTCATAATCTTGTCCACCTCTGTCAACCCTCCCCTCAATCTCCGTTGGCCCAAGGAGAACAACCCCACTTTCTCCAATCCAATCTTGTAACTAAAACACCCCATCCCGGAAAATATTCCGGGTGTTTCTAAGGGGCCTCATATTGGGCAGCACAGTAGCACAGTGGTTAGCACGGTTGCTTGACAACGCCAGGGTCCCGGGTTCGATTCCTGGCTTGGGTCACTGTCTGTGTGGAGTCTGCACGTTCTCCCCGTGTCTGCGTGGGTTTCCACCATATGATCCGGTTTCCTCCTACAAGTCACAAAAGACGTGCTGTTAGGTGAATTGGACATTCTGAATTTTCCCTCTTTGTACACGAATGGGCGCCGGAGTGTGGCGACTAGGGGCTTTTCACAGTAACTTCATTGCAGTGTTAATGTAAGCCTACTTGTGACAATAAAGATTATTATTATCATATTCTTCCTAAAGTATGGTGACCAGAATATGCACAATAACCAGGGGCTGGATTCTGCGATCCCTCAGCCGTGTGTTTGCTTGTGGCGGGAGTATTCCCATTGAAGCTAGCCCACAGCGCCGGCAAATCCACGGAGGGGGGTGAGCTACCATTGGGAAAGGTGAATCGCTACTGCCGGCAACAGGCCCAGATCTTTCTCTAGGTTCAGCTTAACATAGCTGACCCTAGATAATGCCAAGCGGGTTCATGTGGGCTCTTAATCAAACAACCGTCTAACTTCATCTCAGATGGGGTTTTTTTTTTTACAATTAACATGTGAAAATATTGAAAGGAAATGAAAACGCGAAGGAAAAAGCACCTTATTTTAATGTTGCGTATTTACTCTCAAATTCCTGGATGTTTGGCAACCCCCGCAATAGGTCACATTCAAAGTTCATCTGAAGTGTGTGTGGAATCAGTGAGATGGGGCGGGTAAAGGTTAAGGGAATCATCCATTCATATTCTGAGTTGCTGTCTGGTTAGACTGACTCAGAAACAGATTGCCAGATCGATGCGATGTCAGGATGGTTCTTTATTACGAGAGCCGACCGGTGAAGAGGCAACACTGGAAACTTTCATGACCTCATCCTGTCAGATTAACAGTGCTCAGAATGCTGAGTTATACATCTGACCAGTCAGCGGTCAATGAGCTGGCAGCCTGCAATTGATGCGTGCCCAGCAAACATATCAATATGGCCTGAATAAAAAAAGCAGAACAAAAGACTATGAGCAGGAGTGGACCATTCGGCCCATCGATCCTGCTCCACCGTGCTATACAATCATGGCTGATCTTGGGCTTTATAGTAATCCAGGAGACACGAAGGAGGCGGCCAAACAGGTTTATTTTATCTCAAAAGCTAAAGCCGCTGCCGCACAGCACAAAAATCCCAGCCCGGGAATATCGGAACTCCCGGTCCGGGTCTGGGAGTAGCATTTAAAAGGCTCACTATTGACTCCCAGCTGGGCGGGCCTCCACCTGCTATCACAGGAACTCGTACTGTACAGGCCCCACGGGGAGATCCTCCTTGGTCCTCATGGGGGTTATCACATTCTTCCTTCCCGCCAAGTCCAGATCATTGCCCTCACTGCCACGACCACGAGACCTCCTTTGCTTCTTGACACACGACTTTGGGTCAACCGTCAACAACCCCGCTATCTAATGGTTGTTTATTTACGAGCCACAGCGGAGAACACATAGCGGAAGCCACAATCGTCAGTGCCCAAGTGGCACTGCCAGGCTGACAGTGCCAAGGTGTCCTGATGGCATCAGCAGTGCCAGGGTGCCACCCTGCCCAGATACCAATCACCCATGGGCCTGGGAGACAACCCGCCAAATGTCGTTCCTTCTGGTCCCCATTCGGAGGGAGACCCTAGGAGCATTAAGTGAGCTTTTAGGCACACTTAACTTTGGAAGTCTGGGTCCCACCCATTGTGGGTGGGATCCAGGTTGCGGCCTCGCACGAGATCTCATTAGATCTCACGAGACGGAACGGCAGTTGGGAATCACGGAAGAGGCCTCTCATGGGATCTACGGCCATGTCCCATCCCGATTCTGGTGGGATGCGGTCGGTAAATCGTGCCCATATTGTATTATTTGGACATACTGGAATAAGTCCTCTACCCCCGCATCACGTGGCTCGGGCTTTCCAATTAGGGGAATTTCCAGGTTATCCTCGCACTTGGTTCCTTACTGGAATTTCAAGGAAGGTTGTCCAGAACCTCGTACTTGATTTTTGTCACCAATATAGTAATCCAGACACGGAGGACGTGGCTAAACAGGTTTATTTTAACTCCAAAGATAATGCTACTGCTGTGGCGTACAACCTAAATGTCCCAGCCCGGGAATATCATAACCTCTAGTCCAGGCCTGGGAACGGCATTTAAAGGGCTCACTAACGGTTCCCGGCTGGGTGGGCCTCTGCCCGTTACCATGGGAACCAGTCGTCTATGAGCCCCATGGGGTGATCGATTTGTGATCCCTAATGGCCTTCGTGCGGGTTATCACAGGCTTCAAATCCACTTTCCCACTCACTCCCCATATCCCTCGATTCCCTGAGAAACCAAAAATCTCCCAATCCCAGTCTTAAATATATATATAACAATGGAGTATACACAGCCCTCCGGGGTAGAGAATTATCCACAACCCTTCCAGGGAAGGAATTTCACCTAATTTCAGTCCTAAATGGTCAGGGGCCTGGATTCCTGGGAGCAGGCTCCAGGGTGTAGTGACTGTCAGGGGCCCGGATTGCTGGGAGCAGGCCTCATGGTACAGTGTCTGTCAGGGGCCCGGATTGCTGGGAGCAGGCCCCAGGGTACAGTGTCTGTCAGGGGCCTGGATTCCTGGGAGCAGACCCCAGCGTACGGTGGCTGTCAGGGTCTCGAATTTCTGGGAGCAGACCACAGGGTACAGTGTCTGTCAGTGGCCTGGATTACTGGGAGCAGGCCCCACGGTACAGTGCCTGTCAGGGGCCTGGATTACTGGGAGCAGGCCCCAGGGTACAGTGCCTGTCAGGGACCTGGATTCCTGGGAGCAGGCCCCAGGGTACAGTGCCTGTCAGGGACCTGGATTCCTGGGAGCAGGCCCCAGGGTACAGTGCCTGTCAGGGACCTGGATTCCTGGGAGAAGGCCCCAGGGTACAGTGTCTGCCAGGTCCTGGAGTATTTGGAGCAGACTCCATGGTACAGTGTCTGTCTGGAGCCTGGGGAACAAGGTGTGGATCCCAGGATACAGTGGGTGTCGGGGCCTGGATTGCTGGGAGAAGGCCAAGTACAGCGGTAGTCCGTGGCCTGGAGTACCAGTAGCAAACACCAGGGTATGGCGTCTGTCACAGGCTTTACTGGGACCTGACGTCAGCGTACTGTGTCCGTCAGGGGCCTGTAGCACTCGGAGAAGGCCTCTGGGTACAGTGGCTGTCAGCGGCCTGGATTACTGCGAGCAGACCCCATAGTACATTGCCTGCCAGGGGCCTAGAGTACTAGGAAGAGGCCCCTTGATACCGTGTCTGTCATGGGCCTGGAGTACAATGAACATGCCCCATGATACAGTATCTGTCAGGGGCCTTGAGTACTAGGGGCAGGCCTTGAGTACAGTGGCTTTTAGGGGCCTAGATTACTTGGATTAGACCACAGGGTACAGTGGCTGTCGGGGCCTGAATTATTGGGAGCAGGACCCAGGGTACAGTGGATGTCAGGGGCCTGGATTACTGGCAGCAGGCCCCAGGGTACAGTGGCTGTCAGGGGCCTGGATTACTGGGAACAGGCCGTAGGGTACAGTAGCTGTAAGAGGCCTGGATTACTGGGAGCATGCCCCAGGGTACAGTGGCTGTCGGGGCGTGGATTACTGGAAACCGGCCTCAGGGTACAGTGGCTGTCAGCGGCCTGGATTACAGGGAGCAGGTCCCAGGGTACAGTGGCTGTCAGCGGCCTGGATTACTGGGCGCAGGCCATAGGGTACAGTGGCTGTTAGAGGCCTGTTATACTGGGGCAGGCTATTGTCAATTCACTGTGAGACCGTGAGAACGAGCAAACATTAGGCTTTAATATCCATGAACTCACCTGCCAGAGTCAGCTGTACAAATGAGTGCCAACACAGGTGGCCGGACTATATATGGCCCCGGTGAGGGCGGAGCCAGAAGCGGAGGCCACCGGGGTTCCAGTACAGTACCTGGAAATAGCCCTTTTCATCACTTCCAGATCATGGGTCGCATCTTTATACAGACAGTACAGACAGCTCATGCATTAGGTGAAATACATTCACCACATTCACCCCCTGTTAAAAAAATCAAGTCCAGCGGGGGTGACGTGGGGTCATTAGAGATTTAGTCTGTCTGGATGTCGGATCGTTCTTTTAGACCTCCGGTAAATCGTGCCCATATTGTATTATTTCGACATACTGGAATAAGTCCTCTACCCCCGCATCACGTGGCTCGGGCTTTCCAATTAGGGGAATTTCCAGGTTATCCTCGCACTTGGTTCCTTACTGGAATTTCAAGGAAGGTTGTCCAGAATCTCGTACTTGATTTTTGTCACCAATATAGTAATCCAGACACGTAGGACGTGGCTAAACAGGTTTATTTTAACTCCAAAGATAATGCTACTGCTGTGGCGTACAACCTAAATGTCCCAGCCCGGGAATATCATAACCTCTAGTCCGGGTCTGAGAACAGCATTTAAAGGGCTCACTAACGGTTCCCAGCTGGGTGGGCCTCTGCCCGTTACCATGGGAACCAGTCGTCTATGAGCCCCATGGGGTGATCGATTTGTGATCTCTAATGGCTTTCGTGCGGGTTATCACAGGCTTCAAATCCACTTTCCCACTCACTCCCCATATCCCTCGATTCCCTGAGAAACCAAAAATCTGCCAATCCCAGTCTTAAATATATATATAACAATGGAGCATACACAGCCCTCCGGGGTAAGAATTATCCACAACCCTTCCAGGGAAGGAATTTCACCTAATTTCAGTCCTAAATGGTCAGGGGCCTGGATTCCTGGGAGCAAGCTCTAGGGTGTAGCGACTGTCAGGGGCCTGGATTCCTGGGAGCAGGCCTCATGGTACAGTGACTGTCAGGGGCCTGGATTCCTGGGAGCAGCCTCCAGGGTACAGTGACTGCCAGGGGCCTTGATTCCTGGGAGGAGGCCACAGGGAACAGTGTCTGTCAGGGGCCTTGATTACTGGGAGCAGCCTCCAGGGTACAGTGACTGTCAGGGGCCTGGGTTCCTGGGATCAGACCACAGGGTACAGTATCAGTCAGGGGCCTGGATTCCTTGGAGCAGGCTCCAGGGTACAGTGTCTGTCAGGGGCCTTGATTCCTGGGAGCAGGCTCCAGGGTACAGTGACTGTCAGGGACCTGGATTCCTGGGAGCAGGCCCCAGGGTACAGTGACTGTCAGGGGCCTGGGTTCATGGGAGCAGGCCCCAGGATACAGTGACTGTCAGGGGCCTGGATTTCTGGGAGCAGGCCCCAGGGTACATAGAACATAGAACATAGAACATAGAACATACAGTGCAGAAGGAAGCCATTCGGCCCATCGAGTCTGCACCGACCCACTTAAGCCCTCACTTCCCCCTATCCCCGTAACCCCTCCTAACCTTTTTGGTCACTAAGGGCAATTTATCATGGCCAATCCACCTAACCTGCACGTCTTTGGACTGTGGGAGGAAACCGGAGCACCCGGAGGAAACCCACGCAGACACGGGGAGGACGTGCAGACTCCACACAGACAGTGACCCAGCGGGGAATCGAACCTGGGACCCTGGCGCTGTGAAGCCACAGTGCTATCCACTTGTGCTACCGTGCTGCCCCGGTACAGTGTCAGTCAGGTGCCTGGATTCCTGGGAGCAGGCCGCAGGGTACAGTGACTGTCAGGGGCCTGAATTCCTAGCAGCAGGCCCCAAGGTACAGTGACTGTCAGGGGCCTGGATTCCTGGGAGCAGGCCCCAGGATACAGTATCTGTCAGGGGCCTCAATTCCTGGGATCAGGCCCCAGGGTACAGTGTCTGTCAGGGGCCTGGATTCCTGGGAGCAGGCCCCTAGGTACAGTGTCTGTCATGGGCCTGGATTCCTGGGAGCAGACCACAGGGTACAGTATCTGTCAGGGGCCTCAATTCCTGGGATCAGGCCCCAGGGTACAGTGTCTGTCAGGGGCCTGGATTCCTGGGAGCAGACCACAGGGTACAGTATCTGTCAGGGGCCTCAATTCCTGGGATCAGGCCCCAGGGTACAGTGTCTGTCAGGGGCCTGGATTCCTGGGAGCAGGCCCCTAGGTACAGTGTCTGTCAGGGGATTGAATTCCTTGGAGCAGGCCCCAGGGTACAGTTTGTGTCAGGGGCCTGGATTCCTGGGAGCACGCCCCAGGGTACAGTGACTGTCAGGGGTCTGAATTCCTGGGAGCAGGCCCCAGGGTACACAGTATGTCAGGGACCTGGATTCCTGGGAGCAGGCACCAGGGTACAGAGACTGTCAGGGACCTGGATTCCTGGGAGCAGGCCCCAGGGTACAGTTTGTGTCAGGGGCCTGGATTCCTGGGAGCAGGCCCCAGGGTACAGTGACTATCAGGGGCCTCAATTCCTGGGAGCAGGCCCCAGGGTACATAGTATGTCAGGGACCTGGATTCCTGGGAGCAGGCCCCAGGGTACAGTGTCTGTCAGGGGCCTGGTTTACTGGGAGCAGGCCCCAGGGTACAGTGTCTGTCAGGGGCCTGGATTCCTAGGAGCAGGACCCAGGGTACAGTGTCTGTTAGGGGTCTGGATTCCTGGGAGCAGGCCCCAGGGTACAGTGCCCGTCAGGGACCTGGATTCCTGGGAGGAGGCCACAGGGAACAGTGTCTGTCAGGGGCCTTGATTACTGGGAGCAGCCTCCAGGGTACAGTGACTGTCAGGGGCCTGGGTTCCTGGGATCAGGCCCCAGGGTACAGTATCATTCGGGGGCCTGGATTCCTTGGAGCAGGCTCCAGGGTACAGTGTCTGTCAGGGGCCTTGATTCCTGGGAGCAGGCTCCAGGGTACAGTGACTGTCAGGGACCTGGATTCCTGGGAGCAGGCCCCAGGGTACAGTGACTGTCAGGGGCCTGGGTTCATGGGAGCAGGCCCCAGGGTACAGTGACTGTCAGGGGCCTGGATTCCTGGGAGCAGGCCCCAGGGTACAGTGTCAGTCAGGTGCCTGGATTCCTGGGAGCAGGCCCCAGGGTACAGTGACTGTCAGGGGCCTGAATTCCTAGGAGCAGGCCCCAAGGTACAGTGACTGTCAGGGGCCTGGATTCCTGGGAGCAGGCCCCAGGATACAGTATCTGTCAGGGGCCTCAATTCCCGGGATCAGGCCCCAGGGTACAGTGTCTGTCAGGGGCCTGGATTCCTGGGAGCAGGCCCCTAGGTACAGTGTCTGTCAGGGGCCTGGATTCCTGGGAGCAGACCACAGGGTACAGTATCTGTCAGGGGCCTCAATTCCTGGGATCAGGCCCCAGGGTACAGTGTCTGTCAGGGGCCTGGATTCCTGGGAGCAGGCCCCTAGGTACAGTGTCTGTCAGGGGATTGAATTCCTTGGAGCAGGCCCCAGGGTACAGTTTGTGTCAGGGGCCTGGATTCCTGGGAGCAGGCCCCAGGGTACAGTGACTGTCAGGGGTCTCAATTCCTGGGAGCAGGCCCCAGGGTACACAGTATGTCAGGGACCTGGATTCCTGGGAGCAGGCACCAGGGTACAGAGACTGTCAGGGACCTGGATTCCTGGGAGCAGGCCCCAGGGTACAGTTTGTGTCAGGGGCCTGGATTCCTGGGAGCAGGCCCCAGGGTACAGTGACTATCAGGGGCCTTAATTCCTGGGAGCAGGCCCCTGGGTACATAGTATGTCAGGGACCTGGATTTCTGGGAGCAGGCCCCAGGGTACAGTGTCTGTCAGGGGCCTGGATTACTGGTAGCAGGCCCCAGGGTACAGTGTCTGTCAGGGGTCTGGATTCCTGGGAGAAGGCCCCAGGGTACAGTGTCTGTCAGGGGTCTGGATTCCTGGGAGCAGGCCCCAGGGTACAGTGCCCGTCAGGGACCTGGATTCCTGGGAGCAGGCCCCAGGGTACAGTGTCTGTCAGGGGCCTGGATTCCTGGGAGCAGACCCCAGCGTACGGTGGCTATCAGGGGTTCGGATTTCTGGGAGCAGACCACAGGGTACAGTGTCTGTCAGCGGCCTGGATTACTGGGAGCAGGCCCCATGGTACAGTGTCTGTCAGGGGCCCGGATTGCTGGGAGCAGGCCCCAGGGTACAGTGTCTGTCAGGGGCCTGGATTCCTGGGAGCAGACCCCAGCGTACGGTGGCTGTCAGGGTCTCGAATTTCTGGGAGCAGACCACAGGGTACAGTGTCTGTCAGTGGCCTGGAATACTGGGAGCAGGCCCCACGGTACAGTGCCTGTCAGGGGCCTGGGTTACTGGGAGCAGGCCCCAGGGTACAGTGTCTGTCAGGGACCTGGATTCCTGGGAGCAGGCCCCAGGGTACAGTGCCTGTCAGGGACCTGGATTCCTGGGAGCAAGCCCCAGGGTACAGTGCCTGTCATGGACCTGGATTCCTGGGAGCAGGCCCCAGGGTACAGTGCCTGTCAGGGACCTGGATTCCTGGAACAGGCCCCAGGGTACAGTGTCTGTCAGGGCCTGGAGTATTTGGAGCAGACTCCGTGGTACAGTGTCTGTCTGGAGCCTGGGGAACAAGGTGTGGATCCCAGGATACAGTGGGTGTCGGGGCCTGGATTGCTGGGAGAAGGCCAAGTACAGCGGTAGTCCGTGGCCTGGAGTACCAGTAGCAAACACCAGGGTATGGCGTCTGTCATAGGCTTTACTGGGACCTGACGTCAGCGTACTGTGTCCGTCAGGGGCCTGTAGCACTCGGAGAAGGCCTCCGGGTACAGTGGCTGTCAGTGGCCTGGATTACTGCGAGCAGACCCCATAGTACATTGCCTGCCAGGGGCCTAGAGTACTAGGAAGTGGCCCCTTGATACCGTGTCTGTCATGGGCCTGGAGTACAATGAACATGCCCCATGATACAGTATCTGTCAGGGGCCTGGAGTACTAGGGGCAGGCCTTGAGTACAGTGGCTTTTAGGGGCCTAGATTACTTGGATTAGACCACAGGGTACAGTGGCTGTCGGGGCCTGAATTATTGGGAGCAGGACCCAGGGTACAGTGGATGTCAGGGGCCTGGATTACTGGCAGCAGGCCCCAGGGTACAGTGGCTGTCAGGGGCCTGGATTACTGGGAACAGGCCGGAGGGTACAGTAGCTGTAAGAGGCCTGGATTACTGGGAGCATGCCCCAGGGTACAGTGGCTGTCGGGGCGTGGATTACTGGAAACCGGCCTCAGGGTACAGTGGCTGTCAGCGGCCTGGATTACAGGGAGCAGGTCCCAGGGTACAGTGGCTGTCAGCGGCCTGGATTACTGGGCGCAGGCCATAGGGTACAGTGGCTGGTGGGGCCTGTTATACTGGGGCAGGCTATTGTCAATTCACTGTGAGACCGTCAGAACGAGCGAACATTAGGCTTTAATATCCATGAACTCACCTGCCAGAGTCAGCTGTACAAATGAGTGCCAACACAGGTGGCCGGACTATATATGGCCCCGGTGAGGGCGGAGCCAGAAGCGGAGCCCACCGGGGTTCCAGTACAGTACCTGGAAATAGCCCTTTTCATCACTTCCAGATCATGGGTCGCATCTTTAAACAGACAGTACAGACAGCTCATGCATTAGGTGAAATACATTCACCACATTCACCCCCTGTTAAAAAAATCAAGTCCAGCGGGGGTGACGTGGGGTCATTAGAGATTTAGTCTGTCTGGAGGCCGGATCGTTCTTTTAGACCTCCGGTAAATCGTGCCCATATTGTATTATTTCGGCAGACCGGAATAAGTCCTCTACCCCCGCATCACGTGGCTCGGGCTTTCCAATTAGGGGAATTTCCAGGTTATCCTCGCACTTGGTTCCTTACTGGAATTTCAAGGAAGGTTGTCCAGAATCTCGTACTTGATTTTTGTCACCAATATAGTAATCCAGACACGTAGGACGTGGCTAAACAGGTTTATTTTAACTCCAAAGATAATGCTACTGCTGTGGCGTACAACCTAAATGTCCCAGCCCGGGAATATCATAACCTCTAGTCCGGGTCTGGGAACAGCATTTAAAGGGCTCACTAACGGTTCCCAGCTGGGTGGGCCTCTGCCCGTTACCATGGGAACCAGTCGTCTATGAGCCCCATGGGGTGATCGATTTGTGATCCCTAATGGCCTTCGTGCGGGTTATCACAGGCTTCAAATCCACTTTCCCACTCACTCCCCATATCCCTCGGTTCCCTGAGAAACCAAAAATCTGCCAATCCCAGTCTTAAATATATATATAACAATGGAGCATACACAGCCCTCCGGGGTAGAGAATTATCCACAACCCTTCCAGGGAAGGAATTTCACCTAATTTCAGTCCTAAATGGTCAGGGGCCTGGATTCCTGGGAGCAAGCTCCAGGGTGTAGTGACTGTCAGGGGCCTGGATTCCTGGGAGCAGGCCTCATGGTACAGTGACTGTCAGGGGCCTGGATTCCTGGGAGCAGCCTCCAGGGTACAGTGACTGCCAGGGGCCTTGATTCCTGGGAGGAGGCCACAGGGAACAGTGTCTGTCAGGGGCCTTGATTACTGGGAGCAGCCTCCAGGGTACAGTGACTGTCAGGGGCCTGGGTTCCTGGGATCAGACCCCAGGGTAAGTATCAGTCAGGGGCCTGGATTCCTTGGAGCAGGCTCCAGGGTACAGTGTCTGTCAGGGGCCTTGATTCCTGGGAGCAGGCCCCAGGGTACAGTGACTGTCAGGGACCTGGATTCCTGGGAGCAGGCCCCAGGGTACAGTGACTGTCAGGGGCCTGGGTTCCTGGGAGCAGGCCCCAGGGTACAGTGACTGTCAGGGGCCTGGATTCCTGGGAGCAGGCCCCAGGATACAGTATCTGTCAGGGGCCTCAATTCCTGGGATCAGGCCCCAGGGTACAGTGTCTGTCAGGGGCCTGGATTCCTGGGAGCAGGCCCCTAGGTACAGTGTCTGTCAGGGGCCTGGATTCCCGGGAGCAGACCACTGGGTACAGTATCTGTCAGGGGCCTCAATTCCTGGGATCAGGCCCCAGGGTACAATGTCTGTCAGGGACCTGGATTCCTGGGAGCAGGCCCTAGGGTACAGTGTCTGTCAGGGGCCTGGATTCCTGGGAGCAGACCACAGGGTACAGTATCTGTCAGCGGCCTCAATTCCTGGGATCAGGCCCCAGGGTACAATGTCTGTCAGGGACCTGGATTCCTGGGAGCAGGCCCCTAGGTGCAGTGTCTGTCAGGGGATTGAATTCCTTGGAGCAGGCCCCAGTGTACAGCTTGTGTCAGGGGCCTGGATTCCTGGGAGCAGGCCCGAGGGTACAGTGACTGTCAGGGGCCTCAATTTCTGGGAGCAGGCCCCAGGGTACATAATATGTCAGGGACCTGGATTCCTGGGAGCAGGCCCCAGGGTACAGTGTCTGTCAGGGGCCCGGATTGCTGGGAGCATGCCCCAGTGTACAGTGACTGTCAGGGGCCTCAATTCCTGGGAGCAGGCCCCAGGGTACATAGTATGTCAGGGACCTGGATTCCTGGGAGCAGGCCCCAGGGTACAGTGTCTGTCAGGGGCCCGGATTGCTGGGAGCAGGCCACAGGGTACAGTGTCTGTCAGGGGCCTGGATTACTGGGAGCAGGCCCCAGGGTACAGTGTCTGTCAGGGGCCTGGATTCCTAGGAGCAGGACCCAGGGTACAGTGTCTGTCAGGGGCCTGGATTCCTGGGAGCAGGCCCCAGGGTACAGTGCCTGTCAGGGACCTGGATTCCTGGGAGCAGGCCCCAGGGTACAGTGTCTGTCAGGGGCCTGGATTCCTGGGAGCTGACCCCAGCGTACGGTGGCTGTCAGGGGCTCGAATTTCTGGGAGCAGACCACAGGGTACAGTGTCTGTCAGCGGCCTGGATTACTGGGAGCAGGCCCCAGGGTACAGTGTCTGTCAGGGGCCCGGATTGCTGGGAGCAGGCCCCAGGATACAGTGTCTGTCAGGGGCCTGTATTCCTGGGAGCAGACCCCAGCGTACGGTGGCTGTCAGGGGCTCGAATTTCTGGGAGCAGACCACAGGGTACAGTGTCTGTCAGCGGCCTGGATTACTGGGAGCAGGCCCCAGGGTACAGTGTCTGTCAGGGGCCCGGATTGCTGGGAGCAGGCTTCAGGGTACAGTGCCTGTCATGGACCTGGATTCCTGGGAGCAGGCCCCAGGGTACAGTGCCTGTCAGGGACCTGTATTCCTGGGAGAAGGCCCCAGGGTACAGTGCCTGTCAGGGCCTGGAGTATTTGGAGCAGACTCCATGGTACAGTGTCTGTCTGGAGCCTGGGGAACAAGGAGTGGATCCCAGGATACAGTGGGTGTCGGGGCCTGGATTGCTGGGAGAAGGCCAAGTACAGCGGTAGTCCGTGGCCTGGAGTACCAGTAGCAAACACCAGGGTATGGCGTCTGTCATAGGCTTTACTGGGACCTGACGTCAGCGTACTGCGTCCGTCAGGGGCCTGTAGCATTCGGAGAAGGCCTCCGGGCACAGTGGCTGTCAGCGGCCTGGATTACTGCGAGCTGGCCCCATCGTACATTGCCTGCCAGGGGCCTAGAGTACTAAGAAGAGGCCCCTTCATACCATGTCTGTCATGGGCCTGGAGTACAATGAACATGCCCCATGATACAGTATCTGTCAGAGGCCTGGAGTACTAGGGGCAGGCCTTGAGTACAGTGGCTTTTAGGGGCCTAGATTACTTGGATTAGACCTCAGGGTACAGTGGCTGTCGGGGCCTGAATTATTGGGAGCAGGACCCAGGGTACAGTGGATGTCAGGGGCCTGGATTACTGGCAGCAGGCCCCAGGGTACAGTGGCTGTCAGGTGCCTGGATTACTGGGAACAGGCCGTAGGGTACAGTAGCTGTAAGAGGCCTGGATTACTGGGAGCATACCCCAGGGTACAGTGGCTGTCGGGGCGTGGATTACTGGAATCCGGCCTCAGGGTACAGTGGCTGTCAGCGGCCTGGATTACAGGGAGCAGGTCCCAGGGTACAGTGGCTGTCAGCGGCCTGGATTACTGGGCGCAGGCCATAGGGTACAGTGGCTGTTAGGGGCCTGTTATACTGGGGCAGGCTATTGTCAATTCACTGTGAGACCATGAGAACGAGCGAACATTAGGCTTTAATATCCATGAACTCACCTGCCAGAGTCAGCTGTACAAATGAGTGCCAACACAGGTGGCCGGACTATATATGGCCCCGGTGAGGGCGGAGCCAGAAGCGGAGCCCACCAGGGTTCCAGTACAGTACCTGGAAATAGCCCTTTTCATCACTTCCAGATCATGGGTCGCATCTTTATACAGACAGTACAGACAGCTCATGCATTAGGTGAAATACATTCACCACATTCACCCCGTTAAAAAAATCAAGTCCAGCGGGGGTGACGTGGGGTCATTAGAGATTTAGTCTGTCTGGAGGCCGGATCGTTCTTTTAGACCTCCTCAGCTCTGGCGATGCGGCGGGCATGGTTGTTGCCGATGGTGACTCCGGGGGCGTCGTGTCTGGAGCATGAACCTCAGTGCGGCGTGCCGGAGACGGTTGGTGGGTGGGAGCAGGCAAGGGGGTGGTGGGTGGCGGCAGTGCTGGCGTGGGCCAAGACAGGAAACCCAGGGGGGTGTAAGGGGCGCAGGGGGTGGCTGTAGGCAGCGGGGAGGGGGGGGCGCGTTGGCAGGGGAACCCGCTGGCGCCAGATCTCGTAGGGAGACCGGATCGTGCCGTCCGTCCTGGTGTGTGGTGTAGGTTTACTGGGGGTTGGCGTGCAGCAGCTGGACCCACTCGACCAGAAGCAAATTTGTACTTTGCTTCTGTCTGCACAAAGGAAGACATGACTAATGTAGCGGATGTTCTGAGAAACACAGGCTGGGATTCTCCGAAATCCAGGCCAAGTGTTGACGCCGACGTCATAACTGGCACGAGCGACGCCGGCATCAACGGGCTTCCGGGCACAGGCATTCATCCCTTCCTAGGGGGCTAGTACGGCGCCAGAGTGTTGTGCGCTTGAAAGCCAGCGCGACACGGCCGGCGCGGATCTGCGCATGCATGTGGGTTGCCGTCTCCGCGCCGGCTCCCGGGAAATATGGCAGAGCCCTCTAGGGGCCCGGAGCGGAGGAACATAGGTCCCCCCCGGAATTAGCCCGCCGGCCGATCGGTAGGCCCCAATCGCGGGCCTGGCCATCGTGGAGGCCCCCCACCCCCGGTGTCGGATCCCCGCTCCCCCACCAGGACGGCCACCGGAGCCAGTACTCCGAGGTCCCGCCAGGTGGGACCATACGTAACCCATGCTGGCGGAATTCGGTGGGCACTAGGCCCGTCAAGGCGTGGAGAATTGCCACGGGGGTCGCTTTCAACGGCCCCGACCGGCGCGGCAGCGACCAGGCTGGCGCAATTCACACCGATTCTTTAGACTCTGGAATGGTTCCTACAGATTGAAAGGCAGCACGGTAGCATTGTGGATAGCACAATTGCTTCACAGCTCCAGGGTTCCAGGTTCGATTCCGGCTTGGGTCACTGTCTGTGCGGAGTCTGCACATCCTCCCCGTGTGTGCGTGGGTTTCCTCCGGGTGCTCCGGTTTCCTCCCACAGTCCAAAGATGTGCAGGTTGGGTGGATTGAACATGATAAATTGCCCTTAGTGTCCAAAATTGGCCTTAGTGTTGGGTGGAGTTACTGGGTTATGGGGATAGGGTGGAGGTGTTGACCTTGGGTAGGGTGCTCTTTCTAGGAGCCGGTGTGCGGTTTGCGCAGACCTGGCAGACCCTGGTCATTGCCTTGACCTCCTCGGTGGAGAAGGGCAGATTGCGGGCCTTAATAAAGTGGGTAAGCCGGGTGACCCCCGGGTGGCAGAGGTCATCGTGGATAGCCCGAAGTCGGTCATCTTGCGCGCTGGTGCATGTGCCGTGGGACAGGGCATCTGGGGACTTCCCAGGACTTCCCAGGACGATACTTGATATTGTAATTATAGGTGGAGAATTCGATCCTCCACCTCAAGATATTGTCATTTTTAATTTTGCCCCGTTGTGCGTTGTCAAACATTAAGGCGACCAACCGCTGGTCGGTGACGAGGGTGAACCGCCTACCAGCTAGGTAATGTCTCCAGTGCCGCACTGCTTCCACTATGGCTTGTGCTTCCTTCTCAAACGAGGAGTGTCGGATTTCGGAAGCGTGGAGGGTTCAAGAGAAGAATGCGGCTGGCCTGCCCGCCTGGTTGAGTGTGGCGGCCAGGGTGACGTCTGACGCATCGCTCTCTACTCGTCCACCGCGTGCATAGCGGCCTTGGTGATGTCGGCCTTGATGCGGCTGAAGGCCGAGCGGGCCTCAGCCGTCAGGGGAAAAGTGCCGGTTTGAATACTGGACAGCACGATAGCATTGTGGATAGCACAATTGCTTCACAGCTCCAGGGACCCAGGTTCGATTCCGGCTTGGGTCACTGTCTGTGCGGAGTCTGCATATCCTCCCCGTGTGTGCGTGGGTTTCCTCCGGGTGCACCGGTTTCCTCCCACAGTACAAAGATGTGCAGGTTAGGTGGATTGGCCATGATAAATTGCCCTTAGTGTCCAAAATTGGCCTTAGTGTTGGGTGGGGTTACTGGGTTATGGGGATAGGGTGGAGGTGTTGACCTTGGGTAGGGTGCTCTTTCTAGGAGCCGGTGCAGACTCGATGGGCCAAATGGCCTCCTTCTGCACTGTAAATTCTATGAATCTATGAATAAGTGGGCAGGCTTTGTCCGCATAGTTGGGGACCCACTGGGCGTAGTAGGAGAACAGCCCCAGGCATCGTTTGAGGGCCTTGAGGCTGTGGGGAGGGGGAGTTCCGTGAGAGGGCGCATACGGTCGGGGTCGGGCCCTAGGACTCCGTTCTCCACGACCTAGCCGAGGATGGCCAGTCTTGTAGTGCGGAAAACGCACTTCTCTTCGTTGTACGTAAGGTTGAGGGATTGGGCGGCCTGGAGGAACCTCTGAAGGTTGGCGTCATGGTCCTGCTGGTCATGGCCGCAGATGGTGACATTGTCCAAGTACGGGTATGTAGCCCGCAAACCGTATTGGTCCACCATTCGGTCCATCGTTCTCTGAAAGACCGAGACTTCGTTAGTGACGCCGAGGGGGACCCTGAGGAAGTGGAAGAGTCGGCCGGCTGCTTCAAAGGCAGTGTAGTGGCGTTCTTCCAGGCGGATTGGGAGCTGGTGGTAGGCCGACTTCAGATAGACCGTTGAGAACACACGGTACTGTGCAATCTGGTTGACCATCTCCGCTATGCGGGGGAGGGGGTACCGGTTAACAGTCTGGCTGTAGTCTACAACCATCCAGTTCTTTTCCCCGGTCCGGACGACCACCACTTGCGCTCTCCAGGGGCTGTTGCTGGCCTCGATGATCCCTTCACTCAACAGTCGCTGGACCTCCGACTTCATAAAAGCCATATCTTGGGAACTGTACCGCCTGCTCCTGGCGCCGATGGGCTTACTGTCGGGAATGAGGTTCGCAAAGAGCGAAGGGGGGGTCGCGAGGCTGCATACCGTGAGGAGGGGTAAGGGTCTGCCGAACTGTAGGGTCAGGCTTCGGTGACTGCATTGGAAGTCCAATCCAAGCAGTAGGGGGGCGCAGAGGAGAGGGAGGACGTACAACTTAAAACGAGCGTACTCGGCGCCCTGCATCGCAAGGTTAGTGATACAGTACCCCCGGATCTGAACCGAATGGGATCCGGAGTCAAGGGAGATGGTTTGGGATGCGGGGTATATGGGAAGGGAACAGTGCCTTACCGTGTCAGGGTGGACGAAGATCTCTGTGCTCCCGAAAGTCCCGGAGTCTGCTGCAAATCTTTTGTAAAAGTCGACTGGCCCTCGCGCTTCCCCTGACTGCATGAAATTTTAAAAAATGTTTTTATTGAGGTTTTTGTAGTATCAGGTAATTGAACAATTATGTAATTTTGTAGTTGACCAAGGATAAGCGTGGTCGTACATTTGAAGACAATCACAGAATCAGGCTGTCACGGCCATTGTCGCGGCCTGCAAGGAAGTCATCCCACTGACCACCTACCCTGGCCCGTGGTTCTGCAGTGACACCGGCCATATGGGTGCCCCCACCCCATCACTATCCACACCCCAGCCACCACCCTCTACCCCACCATCCCCGCGTTCTGTCCCCCAACCCACAACCTCCACAACCTACCCTCCACCATACCACCCCCCCCCCCCCAACCAGCTGACCTGACACCCGACCGTCCGTCCCCTCGGGGGTTCATACCCCCGCCTGATGTACCGCAGTATGTGTGTGGTACGCACCAGATAGTGCCCCAGGAGCCACTTCACTATAATGCCCAAGCGAGTATCTCTGGGATGGTGGAGAGTGTTGGACACAGTTGGGACGGAAAATCGGTGTCTTCCCGGACTCGAGCCCTGGGGTGTCATGGGATGCGGGTCAAGGGGCTCCCATCTCTGTCAGTGTCCTCATCCTCGCTGCTCTCCACTTGTTAGTTCTGTTTGGAGTCGGGGACAGGGGGCACCAGAAGTGCCCCCACCATCACCAGGAGCTCCTCCAACACACAAGACAGGCTGCATGATTGCATCGCGGGCCGGGGAGGTGGGGGTAGGGATGGTGGGGGGGGGGGGCATGACATTGAGTTCTTCTTCAGTTGCCTTCGCCTCGATGCTCACGGGCGGGATTCTCCGTTGCCTGACGCCGATATCGTAATTGGCGATTGGGTGGAGAATCCCTTCCGATGCCCAAATCGGGGGCGGCGCTGGTGTGATGCCAGTTTTTGAGACTCCGCCCCCTCCAAAATGCTGTCATCACATCGCACGCCATTGAAACGGCATTGGCGAGTCATCGGAAGACCCTCCCACGATGCTCCGCTCCCGATGGGCCGAGTTCCCGACCACGTGGTTGACGTGTGGTCTGAGCGATCGGAAACCCGGCGTAGCAGCTGCGGACTGTGTCCAGCGCCACCACACTCGGCCGGATGCCGTGCTGCTGGCCGGGGAGGGGGGGGGGGCTTCCGCGACGGCTGGGGGGACAGGTGGGAGGTGGCCTGTGGGGCCATATTTGGCGGGTCGGGTCCACGCACGGCCGGCGCCATGTTGTACGGTGCGACTGCTGAAGGTCGCCGCCATGCACATGCACGGTCAGGGTCCCGGCCATTCTCCGGCTGTTTTCGCCACGGGCGTAGGGAGTTTCACCTGGCGCCACTGCTAGCCCCTCACCTGTCCTGGAATCGGTGGGGGTTTGGTGCTGATTTTGGTGTTGTTAAACGCACACAAATTCCACGTTTCAACCGGCACTTAGTCGCTGAAATGGAGAATCCAGCCCACATCTTTGGGCAGGGGCATTCCCTCTGCTCCACAGACCCTTTCACCTGCCTCCAATACTCTCCAAATAGACCCCTCCCTCTAGCCCCTTATACTCCTTTGATCTTTCCATGGCGTACTGTTAGTGTGACATTGGCCATCTCAATTCCTCTGCTCCTCTCGCCTCTCTAACCTGTCTCTCTCTGTTCTCTCAGGCCCAATTCTGCCATTGTGATCAAAACTGCCGACAAGGGTGGTTCTGATGTTGCCTGCCGTACTGACCCCTACCTCGCAAAGGCTGAGTGCCAACTCTCAGGCATTTCCTCCTCCCCCCACCTGGACCATGACCCCACTACCGAACATCAAACCATTGTTTCCTGGACTGTCACTGGCCTCATCTCCTTTGGCGATCTTCCCTCTGCAGCCTCGAACCCCATGGTCCACCCTCCCAACCTCACACAACCTCCTTCCCAAAATCCACAAACAGAACTGCTCTAGTACATACATCATATCAGCCTGCTCCTGCACCACTGAATTCATTTCTCCCTATCTTGACTCCATTTTCTCACCCCTTGTCCAGTCTCTTAATAATAATCTTTCTTAGTGTCACAAGTAGGCTTACATTAACATTGCAATGAAGTTACTGTGAAAAGCCCCTAGTCGCCAAACTCCGGCGCCTGTTCGGGTACACAGAGGGAGAATTCAGAATGTCCAATTCACCTGACAAGCACGTCTTTCGGGACTTGTGGGAGGAAACCGGAGCACCAGGAGGAAACCCACGCAGACACGGGGAGAACATGCAGACTCCGCACAGACAGTGACCCAAGCCGGGAATCGAACCCGGGCCCCTGGCGCTGTGAAGCAACAGTTCTGACCAATGTGCTACGGTGCCACTCATACTGTGCTACCATGCTGCCCATCTTCCCACCTACATTAGTGATTCCTCTGAACAACCCCCTCATATCACAGAAGGGTGCAGGGCAATTGGTGGGGGTGCCAATGGGGAAGAGTAGGGCATGGTGGTCGGGATGTGTCTTTGAGGAGAGCTAATCAGGGAGGTCAATGGACACAATGCCTGTTCCTAATTGGTGAGTCTTTGACAGACAGTCTTGGATGCTAATGGATGCTGTGTGGCATCTGACTGACAGAGAAAGTCAGACAAATGATTGCTTTGTGATATTTAGTTGTGTAGAAAAGACAGCTTCTCAGTTGAGTGTTTGCTTTGCGCCTCTATTGGTTGGCTTCCAGTTGATCTCTGGTTACTCCATCCTGTCGGAGGATGACCTGATTTATTGCATGCTGTCAGCATTCGAAAGGAAACTAGACTCAGTAAAACGAGGAAAAACAACCAAGTGGTCATCGCCTGAAGACATTCCAGGAATCACCATGGATACAGGAATACAAACAAAAAGTCTGGCTCTCGAAACATTCACTCAGCTGTTGATATCCATTCATTTTAACTCTTTCGTTCAGACTCTGGTGAGGGGCTGGCTGCAGAAATTCAGCAATGCCAGGGTGACAATAAAGAAACGGCACTGAAATCTTCGGCCCTACCCAAACCACCAGCTCAGGCAGGTGTGAAAGATGCCCTGGCACCAATCAAATCTGACAGCATTGTTTCTGTCCCACAAAATAGCCCCTCATATCACCACAATATTCTCACAGAATAACCCCTCATATCATCACAATATTCTCACAGAATAACCCCTCATACCACCACACAGAATAACCCCTCATATCATCACAATATTCACACAGAATAGCCCCTCATATCATCACAATATTCACACAGAATAACCCCTCATATCACCACACAGAATAACCCCTCATATCACCACAATATTCTCACAGAATAACCCCTCATATCATCACAATATTCTCACAGAATAACCCCTCATATCATCACAATATTCACACAGAATGACCCCTCATATCACCACACAGAATAACCCCTCATATCATCACAGTAGTCACACAGAATAACCCCTCATATCATCACAATATTCACACAGAATAGCCCCTCATATCATCACAATATTCACAAAGAATAACCCCTCACATCACCACGATATTCACAGAGAATGACCCCTCATATCACCACACAGAATAACCCCTCATATCATCACAGTATTCACACAGAATAACCCCTTACATCATCACAGTATTCACACAGAATAACCCCTCATATCATCACAATATTCACACAGAATAACCCCTCATATCACCACAGTATTTGCACAAAATAACCCCTCATATCACCACAATATTCACACAGAATAGCCCCTCATATCATCACAATATTCACACAGAATAACCCCTCATATCATCACAATATTCACACAGAATAACCCCTCATATCACCACACAGAATAACCCCTCATATCACCACAGTATTCGCACAAAAGAACCCCTTATATCACCACAATATTCACACAGAATAACCCTTCATATCACCACAATATTCACACAGAAAAACCCCTCATATCATCACAATATTCACACAGAATAACCCCTCTTATCACCACACAGAATAACCGCTCATATCACACCACAGAATAACCCTTCATATCACCACAATATTCACACAGAATAACCGCTCATATCACCACAATATTCACACAGAATAACCCCTCATATCACCACAATATTCACACAGAATAGCCCCTCATATCATCACAATATTCACACAGAATAGCCCCTCATATCATCACAATATTCACACAGAATGACCCCTCATATCACCTCACAGAATAACCCTTCATATCATCACAATATTCACACAGAATAGCCCCTCATATCATCACAATATTCACACAGAATAGCCCCTCATATCATCACAATATTCACACACAATAACCCCTCATATCATCACAATATTCACACAGAATAGCCCCTCATATCACCACAATATTCACACAGAATAACCCCTCATATCACCACACAGAATAACCCCTCATATCATCACAATATTCACACAGAATAGCCCCTCATATCATCACAATATTCACACAGAATAGCCCCTCATATCATCACAATATTCACACAGAATAGCCCCTCATATCATCACAATATTCACACAGAATAGCACCTCACATCATCACAATATTCACACAGAATAACCTCTCATATCATCACAATATTCACACAGAATAGCCCCTCATATCATCACAATATTCACACAGAATAGCCTCTCATATCACCTTACAGAATAACCCCTCATATCATCACAATATTCACACAGAATGACCCCTCATATCACCTTACAGAATAACCCCTCATATCATCACAATATTCACACAGAATAACCCCTCATATCATCACAATATTCAGACAGAATAGCCCCTCATATCATCACAATATTCACACAGAATAACCCCTCATATCATCACAATATTCACACAGAATAATCCCTCACATCATCACAATATTCACACAGAATAACCCCTCATATCACCACACAGAATAACCCCTCACATCACCACAATATTCACACAGAATAACCCCTCATATCATCACAATATTCACACAGAATAACCCCTCATATCACCACACAGAATAACCCCTCATATCATCACAGTATTCACACAAAATAACCCCTCATATCACCACAATATTCACACAGAATAACCCCTCATATCATCACAATATTCACACAGAATAACCCCTCACATCACCACAGTATTCACACAGAATAACCCCTTCATTTCACCACACAGAATAACCCCTCATAGCAACCCCTCATTTCACCACAATATACAGACAGAATAACCCTTCATATCATCACAATATTCACACAGAATAACCCCTCATATCACCACACAGAATAACCCCCTCATATCACCACACAGAATAACCCCTCATATCACCACACAGAATAACCCCTCACATCACCACAATATTCACACAGAATAACCCCCCATTTCATCACAATATTCACACAGAATAACCCCTCATATCACCACACAGAATAACCCCTCATATCACCACAATATTCGCACAAAATAACCCCTCATATCACCACAATATTCACACAGCAAAACCCTTCATATCACCACAATATTGACATAGAATAACCCCTCATATCACCACAATATACACACAGAATAAACCCTCATATCATCACAATATTCACACAGAATAACCCCTCATATCACCACACAGAATAACCACTCACATCACCACAATATTCACACAGAATAACCCGTCATATCATCACAATATTCACACAGAATAACCCCTCATATCACCACAGTATTCACACAGAATAACCTCTCATATCACCACAATATTCACACAGAATAACCCCTCATATCATCACAATATTCACACAGATTAACCCCTCATATCACCACAGTATTCACACAGAATAACCTCTCATATCACCACAATATTCACACAGAATAACCCCTCATATCACCACAATATTCACACAGAATAACCCCTCATATCACCACAGTATTCACACAGAATAACCTCTCATATCACCACAATATTCACACAGAATAACCCCTCATATCACCACACAGAATAACCCCCTCATATCACCACACAGAATAACCCCTCATATCACCACAATATTCACACAGAATAAACCCCTCATGTCACCACACAGAATAACCCCTCATACCATTACAGTATTCATACAGAATAACCCCTCATATCACCACACAGAATAACGCCTCATATCACCTCACATAATAACCCCTCATATCACCACAATATTCACACAGAATAACACCTCATATCATCACAGTATTCACACAGAATAACCCCTCATATCACCACACAGAATAACCCCTCATATCACCACACAGAATAACCCCTCATATCACCTCACAGAATAACCCCTCATATCACCACAATATTCACACAGATTAACACCTCATATCATCACAGTATTCACACAGAATAACCCCTCATATCACCATACAGAATAACCCCTCATATCACCACACAGAATAACCCCTCATATCACGACAGTATTTGCACAAAATAACCCCTCATATCACCACAATATTCACACAGAATAGCCCCTCATATCATCACAATATTCACACAGAATAGCCCCTCATATCATCACAATATTCACACAGAATAACCCCTCATATCATCACAATATTCACACAGAATAGCCCCTCATATCACCACAATATTCACACAGAATAACCCCTCATATCACCATACAGAATAACCCCTCATATCACCACACAGAATAACCCCTCATATCACTACAGTATTTGCACAAAATAACCCCTCATATCACCACAATATTCACACAGAATAGCCCCTCATATCATCACAATATTCACACAGAATAGCCCCTCATATCATCACAATATTCACACAGAATAGCACCTCACATCATCACAATATTCACACAGAATAACCTCTCATATCATCACAATATTCACACAGAATAGCCCCTCATATCATCACAATATTCACACAGAATAGCCTCTCATATCATCACAATATTCACACAGAATGACCCCTCATATCACGTTACAGAATAACCCCTCATATCATCACAATATCCACACAGAATAACCCCTCATATCTTCACAATATTCACACAGAATAGCCCCTCATATCATCACAATATTCACACAGAATTACCCTTCATATCACCACAATATTCACACAGAACAACCCCTCATATCACCACAATATTCACAGAGAATAGCCCCTCATATCACCACACAGAATAACCCCTCATATCACCACAATATTCACACAGAATAACCCCTCATATCACCACACAGAATAACCCCTCATATCATCACAATATTCACACAGAATAGCCCCTCATATCATCACAATATTCACACAGAATAGCCCCTCATATCATCACAATATTCACACAGAATAGCCCCTCATATCATCACAATATTCACACAGATTGGAACTCACATCATCACAATATTCACACAGAATAACCTCTCATATCATCACAATATTCACACAGAATAGCCCCTCATATCATCACAATATTCACACAGAATAGCCTCTCATATCATCACAATATTCACACAGAATGACCCCTTATATCACCTTACAGAATAACCCCTCATATCATCACAATATCCACACAGAATAACCCCTCATATCATCACAATATTCACACAGAATAGCCCCTCATATCATCACAATATTCACACAGAATAACCCTTCATATCACCACAATATTCACACAGAATAACCCCTCATATCACCACAATATTCACACAGAACAGCCCCTCATATCACCACACAGAATAACCCCTCATATCACCACAATATTCACACAGAATGACCCCTCATATCACCACAATATTCACACAGAATAATCCCTCACATCATCACAATATTCACACAGAATAACCCCTCATATCACCACACAGAATAACCCCTCACATCACCACAATATTCACACAGAATAACCCCTCATATCAACACACAGAATAACCCCTCATATCATCACAATATTCACACAGAATAGCCCCTCATATCATCACAATATTCACACAGAATAGCCCCTCATATCATCACAATATTCACACAGAATAGCCCCTCATATCATCACAATATTCACACAGAATAGCACCTCACATCATCACAATATTCAGACAGAATAACCTCTCATATCATCACAATATTCACACAGAATAGCCCCTCATATCATCACAATATTCACACAGAATAGCCTCTCATATCATCACAATATTCACACAGAATGACCCCTCATATCACCTTACAGAATAACCCCTCATATCATCACAATATCCACACAGAATAACCCCTCATATCATCACAATATTCACACAGAATAGCCCCTCATATCATCACAATATTCACACAGAATAACCCTTCATATCACCACAATATTCACACAGAATAACCCCTCATATCACCACAATATTCACACAGAATAGCCCCTCATATCACCACACAGAATAACCCCTCATATCACCACAATATTCACACAGAATAACCCCTCATATCACCACAATATTCACACAGAATAGCCCCTCATATCACCACACAGAATAACCCCTCATATCACCACAATATTCACACAGAATGACCCCTCATATCACCACAATATTCACACAGAATAATCCCTCACATCATCACAATATTCACACAGAATAACCCCTCATATCACCACACAGAATAACCCCTCACATCACCACAATATTCACACAGAATAACCCCTCATATCATCACAATATTCACACAGAATAACCCCTCATATCACCACACAGAATAATCCCTCACATCATCACAATATTCACACAGAATAACCCCTCATATCACCACACAGAATAACCCCTCACATCACCACAATATTCACACAGAATAACCCCTCATATCATCACAATATTCACACAGAATAACCCCTCATATCACCACACAGAATAACCCCTCATATCATCACAGTATTCGCACAAAATAACCCCTCATACCACCACAATATTCACACAGAATAACCCCTCATATCATCACAATATTCACACAGAATAACCCCTCACATCATCACAGGCTTCACACAGAATAACCCCTCACATCACCACAGTATTCACACAGAATAACCCCTTCATTTCACCACACAGAATAACCCCTCATATCAACCCCTCATATTCCCCCTCATACCCACAATATTCACACAGAATAACCCTTCATATCATCACAATATTCACACAGAATAACCCCTCATATCACCACACAGAATAACCCCTCATATCAACCCCTCATATTCCCCCTCATACCCACAATATTCACACAGAATAACCCTTCATATCATCACAATATTCACACAGAATAACCCCTCATATCACCACACAGAATAACCCCCTCATATCACCACACAGAATAACCCCTCATATCACCACACAGAATAACCCCTCACATCACCACAATATTTGTTTGCACTGAGTGCTGAATTTGGTGCATTTGAGTGCGATAGTGAGAGTTTGGTGACCGAGGGAGTATAAGGCTTCATTTTTATCGAAAGTTTAGTCTTTCTTTTATTTAGTTAATTAACTTAAAAGTTGCTGTTTGGTTTAGAAGAAGGTGAATTTTCAATAAGCTTTAAACAGGCTTCTACTTGTAGGCACTTGCAGCTGGAGCTTGTTAATTGGATTAGGCCAGTTTTCAGAGGCTAGATTCACAGTATAAAAGTGATCCCCTACAGTGCAGACTTTGTTTGCATTGAGTGCTGAATTTGGTGCATTTGAGTGCGATAGTGAGAGTTTGGTGACCGAGGGAGTTAGGTGAGGAGGGAGTAAGGTGCTCCTTTCATTTTGTTTCCGACATTTCCGCAAAGAGTGCGAAGAGAGCCAGGAGTTTACAGAAAGTGTAGCTGACTGGGAGCAGGGTCGGAGGGCGGAGATCTAGTTAGTTCACAGGGCAGCTATATTCTGTCAGGTAAGAGGGGATGGAGGCTAGGCCAGTTACATGCTCCTCCTGTAGGATGTGGGTGGTGAGGGATACCACCGGTGTCCCCACTGACTATACCTGCGGGAAGTGCACCCAACTTCAGCTCCTCAAAGACCGTGTTAGGGAACTGGAGCTGAAGCTGGATGAACTTTGGATCATCCGGGAGGCAGAGGGGGTGATTGAGAAGAGTTACAAGGAGGTAACCACACCCAAGGTACAGGACAAGAATAGCTGGGTTACAGTCAGGGGGAAAAAAACAAACAGGCAGAAAGTGCAGGGATCCCTCGTGGCCGTTCCCCTTCAAAACAAGTATACCGTTTTGGATGCTGTTGGGGGGGATGACCTACCGGGGGAAGGCCCTAGCGGCCAGGTCTCTGGCACTGAGTCTGGCTCTGGGGCTCAGAAGGGAAGGGGGGAGAATAGAAAAGCAATAGTTGTAGGAGATTCAATGGTTAGGGGAATAGATAGGAGATTCTGTGGTCGCGAGCGAGACTCCCGGAAGGTATGTTGCCTCCCGGGTGCCAGGGCCAGGGATGTCTCGGATCGTGTCTTCAGGATCCTTAAGGGGGAGGGTGAGCAGCCAGAAGTCGTGGTGCACATTGGTACCAACGACATAGGTAGGAAAAGGGGTGTGGAGGTAATAAACAAGTTTAGGGAGTTAGGCTGGAAGTTAAAAGCCAGGACAGACAGAGTTGTCATCTCTGGTTTGTTGCCGGTGCCACGTGATAGCGAGGCTAGGAATAGGAAGAAAGTGCAGTTGAACACGTGGCTGCAGGAATGGTGTAGGAGGGAGAGCTTCAGGTATTTGGATAATTGGAGCGTATTCTGGGGAAGGTGGGACCTGTACAAGCAGGACGGGTTGCATCTGAACCAGAGGGGCACCAATATCCTGGGAGGGAGGTTTTCTAGTACTCTTCGGGAGGGTTTAAACTAATTTGGCAGTGGAATGGGAACCGGATTTGTAGTCCAGCAACTAAGGTAGCCGATATTCAGGACGCCAAAGCGTGTAATGAGGCAGTGGGGAAGGGAACACTGACAAAGGAGAGTACTTGCAGGCACGGAGATGGGTTGAAGTGTGTATACTTCAACGCAAGAAGCATCAGGAATAAGGTGGGTGAACTTAAGGCATGGATCGGTACTTGGGACTACGATGTGGTGGCCATCACGGAAACTTGGATAGAAGAGGGGCAGAAATGGTTGTTGGAGGTCCCTGGTTATAGATGTTTCAATAAGATTAGGGAGGGTGATAAAAGAGGTGGGGGGGTGGCATTATTAATTAGAGATAGTATAACAGCTGCAGAAAGGCAGTTCGAGGAGCATCACCCTATTGAGGTAGTATGGGTTGAAGTCAGAAATAGGAAAGGAGCAGTCACCTTGTTAGGAGTTTTCTATAGGTCCCCCAATAGTAGCAGAGATGTGGAGGAACAGATTGGGAAACAGATTTTGGAAAGGTGCAGAAGTCATAGGGTAGTAGTCATGGGCGACTTTAACTTCCCAAATATTGAGTGGAAACTCTTCAGATCAAATGGTTTGGATGGGGTGGTGTTTGTGCAGTGTGTCCAGGAAGCTTTTCTAACACAGTATGTAGATTGTCCGACCAGAGGAGGGGCAATATTGGATTTAGTACTGGATAATGAGCCAGGGCAAGTGATAGATTTGTTAGTGGGGGAGCATTTTGGAGATAGTGACCACAATTCTGTGACTTTCACTTTAGTAATGGAGAGGGATAGGTACGTGCAACAGGGCAAGGTTTACAATTGGGGGAAGGGTAAATACGATGTTGTCAGACAAGAATTGAAGTGCATAAGTTGGGAACATAAGCTGGCAGGGAAAGACACAAGTGAAATGTGGAACTTGTTCAAGGAACAGGTGCTACGTGTCCTTGATATGTATGTCCCTGTCAGGCAGGGAAGAGATGGTCGAGTGAGGGAACCATGGTTGACAAGAGAGGTTGAATGTCTTGTTAAGAGGAAAAAGGTGACTTATGTAAGGCTGAGGAAACAAGGTTCAGACAGGGCATTGGAGGGATACAAGATAGCCAGGAGGGAACTGAAGAAAGGGATTAGGAGAACTAAGAGAGGGCATGAACAATCTTTGGCGGGTAGGATCAAGGAAAACCCCAAGGCCTTTTAACATATGTGAGAAATATGAGAATGACTAGAGCGAGGGTAGGTCCGATCAAGGACAGTAGCGGGAGATTGTGTACTGAGTCTGAAGAGATAGGAGAGGTTTTGAACGAGTACTGTCCTTCTGTATTCACAAATGAGAGGGGCGATATTGTTAGAGAGGACAGTGTGAAACAGATTGGTAAGCTCGAGGAAATACTTGTTAGGAAGGAAGATGTGTTGGGCATTTTGAAAAACTTGACGATAGACAAGTCCCCCGGGCCTGACGGGATATATCCAAGGATTCTATGGGAAGCAAGAGATGAAATTGCAGAGCCGTTGGCAATTATCTTTTCATCCTCACTGTCAACAGGGGTGGTACCAGGGGATTGGAGAGTGGCGAATGTCGTGCCCCTGTTCAAAAAAGGGACTAGGGATAACCCTGGGAATTACAGGCCAGTTAGTCTTACTTCGGTGGTAGGCAAAGTAATGGAAAGGGTACTGAAGGACAGGATTTCTGAGCATCTGGAAAGACACTGCTTGATTAGGGATAGTCAGCACGGATTTGTGAGGGGTAGGTCTTGCCTTACAAATCTTATTGAATTCTTTGAGGAGGTGACCAAGCATGTGGATGAAGGTAAAGCAGTGGATGTAGTGTACATGGATTTTAGTAAGGCATTTGATAAAGTTCCCCATGGTAGGCTTATGCAGAAAGTAAGGAGGCATGGGATAGTGGGAAATTTGGCCAGTTGGATAACGAACTGGCTAACCGATAGAAGTCAGAGAGTGGTGGTGGATGGCAAATATTCAGCCTGGATCTCAGTTACCAGTGGCGTACCGCAGGGATCAGTTCTGGGTCCTCTGCTGTTTGTGATTTTCATTAATGACTTGGATGAGGGAGTTGAAGGGTGGGTCAGTAAATTTGCAGACGATACGAAGATTGGTGGAGTTGTGGATAGTAAGGAGGGCTGTTGTCGGCTGCAAAGAGACATAGATAGGATGCAGAGCTGGGCTGAGAAGTGGCAGATGGAGTTTAACCCTGAAAAGTGTGAGGTTGTCCATTTTGGAAGGACAAATATGAATGCGGAATACAGGGTTAACGGTAGAGTTCTTGGCAATGTGGAGGAGCAGAGAGATCTTGGGTTCTATGTTCATACATCTTTGAAAGTTGCCACTCAAGTGGATAGAGCTGTGAAGAAGGCCTATGGTGTGCTCGCGTTCATTAACAGAGGGATTGAATTTAAGAGCCGTGAGGTGATGATGCAGCTGTACAAAACGTTGGTAAGGCCACATTTGGAGTACTGTGTACAGTTCTGGTCGCCTCATTTTAGGAAGGATGTGGAAGCTTTGGAAAAGGTGCAAAGAAGATTTACCAGGATGTTGCCTGGAATGGAGAGTAGGTCTTACGAGGAAAGGTTGAGGGTGCTAGGCCTTTTCTCATTAGAACGGAGAAGGATGAGGGGCGACTTGATAGAGGTTTATAAGATGATCAGGGGAATAGATAGAGTAGACAGTCAGAGACTTTTTCCCCGGGTGGAACAAACCATTACAAGGGGACATAAATTTAAGGTGAAAGGTGGAAGATATAGGAGGGATATCAGAGGTAGGTTCTTTACCCAGAGAGTAGTGGGGGCATGGAATGCACTGCCTGTGGAAGTAGTTGAGTCGGAAACATTAGGGACCTTCAAGCAGCTATTGGATAGGTATATGGATTACAGTAAAATGATAGTGTAGATTTATTTGTTCTCAAGGGCAGCACGGTAGCATTGTGGATAGCACAATTGCTTCACAGCTCCAGGGTCCCAGGTTCGATTCCGGCTTGGGTCACTGTCTGTGCGGAGTCTGCACGTCCTCACCGGGTCTGCGTGGGTTTCCTCCGGGTGCTCCGGTTTCCTCCCACAGTCCAAAGATGTGCGGGTTAGGTGAATTGGCCAATGGTAAATTGCCCTTAATGTCCAAATTGCCCTTGGTGTTGGGTGAAAGTGTGGAGTTTGGGTAGGGTGCTCTTTCCAAGAGCCGGTGCAGACTCAAAGGGTCGAATGGCCTCCTTCTGCACTGTAAATTCAATGTTAATCTATGATTAATCTAGGACAAAGGTTCGGCACAACATCGTGGGCCGAAGGGCCTGTTCTGTGCTGTATTTTTCTATGTTCTATTCACACAGAATAACCCCTCATATCATCACAATATTCACACAGAATAACCCCTCATATCACCACACAGAATAACCCCTCATATCACCACAATATTCACACAAAATAACCCCTCATATCACCACAATATTCACACAACATAACCCTTCATATCACCACAATATTGACACAGAATAACCCCTCATATCACCACAATATACACACAGAATAACCCCTCATATCATCACAATATTCACACAGAATAACCCCTCATATCACCACACAGAATAACCATTCACATCACCACAATATTCACACAGAATAACCCGTCATATCATCACAATATTCACACAGAATAACCCATCATATCACCACAGTATTCACACAGAATAACCCCCTCATGTCACCACACAGAATGACCCCTCATATCATTACAGTATTCATACAGAATAACCCCTCATATCACCACACAGAATAACCCCTCATATCACCTCACACAATAACCCCTCATATCACCACAATATTCACACAGAATAACACCTCATATCATCACAGTATTCACACAGAATAACCCCTCATATCACCACACAGAATAACCCCTCATATCACCACACAGAATAACCCCTCATATCACCACACAGAATAACCCCTCATATCACTACAGTATTCGCACAAAATAACCCCTCATATCACCACAATATTCACACAGAATAACCCCTCACATCATCACAGGCTTCACACAGAATAACCCCACACATCACCACAGTATTCACACAGAATAACCCCTTCATATCACCACACAGAATAACCCCTCATATCAACCCCTCATATCACCACAACATTCACACAGAATAACTCTTCATATCAGCACAATATTCACACAGAATAACCCCTCATATCACCACACAGAATAACCCCCTCATATCACCACACAGAATAACCCCTCATATCACCACATAGAATAACCCTTCATATCACCACAATATTCACACAGAATAACCCCTCATATCACCACACAGAATAACCCCTCACATCACCACAATATTCACACAGAATAACCCCTCATATCATCACAATATTCACACAGAATAACCCCTCATATCACCACACCGAATAACCCCTCATATCACCACAGTATTCGCACAAAATAACCCCTCATATCACCACAATATTCACACAGCATAACCCTTCATATCGCCACAATATTCACACAGAATAACCCCTCATCACCACAATATTCACACAGAAAAACCCCTCATATCATCACAATATTCACACAGAATAACCCCTCATATCACCACACAGAATAACCACTCCCATCACCACAATATTCACACAGAATAACCCCTCATACCATCACAATATTCACACAGAATAACCCCTCATATCACCACAGTATTCACACAGAATAACCTCTCATATCACCACAATATTCACACAGAATAACCCCTCATATCACCACACAGAATAACCCCTCATATCACCACAATATTCACACAGAATAACCCCCTCATGTCACCTCACATAATAACCCCTCATATCACCACACAGAATAACCCCTCATATCACCACAATATTCACACAGAATAACCCCCTCATATCACCTCACATAATAACCCCTCATATCACCACACAGAATAACCCCTCATGTCACCTCACATAATAACCCCTCATATCACCACACAGAATAACCCCTCATATCACCACAATATTCACACAGAATAACCCCCTCATGTCACCACACAGAATAACCCCTCATATCACCTCACATAATAACCCCTCATATCACCACAATATTCACACAGAATAACACCTCATATCATCACAGTATTCACACAGAATAACCCCTCATATCACCACACAGAATAACCCCTCATATCATCACAGTATTCACACAGAATAACCCCTCATATCACCACACAGAATAACCCCTCATATCATCACAGTATTCACACAGAATAACCCCTCATATCACCACACAGAATAACCCCTCATATCACCACAATATTCACACCACCACACAGAATAACCCCTCATATCATCACAGTATTCACACAGAATAGCCCCTCATATCACCACACAGAATAACCCCTCATATCACCACACAGAATGACCCCTCATATCACCTCACAGAATAACCCCTGATATCATCACAGTATTCACACAGAATAACTCCTCATATCACCACACAGAATAACCCCTCATATCACCACACAGAATAACCCCTCATATCACCACAATATTCACACAGAATAACCCCTCATATCACCACAATATTCACACAGAATAACTCCCTCATATCACCACACAGAATAACCCCTCATATCATCACAATATTCACACAGAATAACCCCTCACATCATCACAATATTCACACAGAATAACCCCTCATATCACCACACAAAATAACCCCTCATATCACCACAATATTCACACAGAATAACACCTCATATCATCACAGTATTCACACAGAATAACCCCTCATATCACCACACAGAATAACCCCTCATTTCACCTCACAGAATAACCCCTCATATAACCACAATATTCACACAGAATAACCTCCTCATATCACCACACAGAATAACCCCTCATATCACCTCACAGAATAACCCCTCATATCACCACACAGAATAACCCCCTCATATCACCACACAGAATAACCCCTCATATCACCACAATATTCACACAGAATAACCCCCTCATGTCACCACACAGAATAACTCCTCATATCACCTCACATAATAACCCCTCATATCACCACAATATTCACACAGAATAACCCCTCATATCATCACAATATTCACACAGAATAACCTCCTCATATCACCACACAGAATAACCCCTCATATCATCACAGTATTCACACAGAATAACCCCTCATATCACCACACAGAATAACCCCTCATATCACCTCACAGAATAACCCCTCATATCACCACAATATTCACACATAATAACCTCCTCATATCACCACAATATTCACACAGAATAACCTCCTCATATCATCACAGTATTCACGCTGAATAACCCCTCATATCACCACACAGAATAACCCCTCATATCACCACACAGAATAACCCCTCATATCACCACAATATTCACACAGAATAATCCCTCACATCATCACAGTATTCACACAGAATAACCCCTCATATCACCACACAGAATAACCCCTCATATCATCACAGTATTCACACAGAATAACCCCTCATATCACAACACAGAATAACCCCTCATATCACCACACAGAATGACCCCTCATATCACCTCACAGAATAACCCCTCATATCACCACAATATTCACACAGAATAACCTCCTCATATCATCACACAGAATAACCCCTCATATCATCACAGTATTCACACAGAATAACTCCTCATATCACCACACAGAATAACCCCTCATATCACCACACAGAATAACCCCTCATATCACCACATTATTCACACAGAATAACCCCTCATATCATCACAATATTCACACAGAATAACCCCTCACATCATCACAATATTCACACAGAATAACCCCTCATATCACCACACAGAATAACCCCTCATATCACCACAATATTCACACAGAATAACCCCTCATATCACCACACAGAATAACCCCTCATATCACCACAATATTCACACAGAATAACCCCTCACATCATCACAATATTCACACATAATAACCCCTCATATCACCACACAGAATAACCCCTCATATCACCACAATATTCACACAGAATAACCCCTCATATCACCACAATATTCACACAGAATAACCCCCTCTTATCACCACACAGAATAACCCCTCATATCATCACAGTATTCACAAAGAATAACCCCTCATATCACCACACAGATTAACCCCTCATATCACCACAATATTCACACAGAATAACCCCTCACATCATCACAATATTCACACAGAATAACCCCTCATATCACCACAATATTCACACAGAATAACCCCTCATATCACCACAATATTCACACAGAATAACCTCCTCATATCACCACAATATTCACACAGAATAACCTCCTCATATCATCACAGTATTCACGATGAATAACCCCTCATATCACCACACAGAATAACCCCTCATATCACCACACAGAATAACCCCTCATATCACCACAATATTCACACAGAATAATCCCTCACATCATCACAGTATTCACACAGAATAACCCCTCATATCACCACACAGAATAACCCCTCATATCATCACAGTATTCACACAGAATAACCCCTCATATCACCACACAGAATAACCCCTCATATCACCACACAGAATAACCCCTCATATCACCTCACAGAATAACCCCTCATATCACCACAATATTCACACAGAATAACCTCCTCATATCATCACACAGAATAACCCCTCATATCATCACAGTATTCACACAGAATAACTCCTCATATCACCACACAGAATAACCCCTCATATCGCCACACAGAATAACCCCTCATATCACCACAATATTCACACAGAATAACCCCTCATATCATCACAATATTCACACAGAATAACCCCTCACATCACCACAATATTCACACAGAATAACCCCTTATATCACCACACAGAATAACCCCTCATATCGCCACACAGAATAACCCCTCATATCACCACAATATTCACACAGAATAACCCCTCATATCATCACAATATTCACACAGAATAACCCCTCACATCACCACAATATTCACACAGAATAACCCCTCATATCACCACACAGAATAACCCCTCATATCACCACACAGAATAACCCCTCATACCACCACAGTATACACACAGAATAACCTCCTCATATCACCACACAGACTAACCCCTCATATCACCACAGTATACACACAGAATAGTCATCTCCCAGATGATGAGATGCTGCTTGAAATATGAAAGATAAAAAATAAACAATTAGGGTTAAATCCAGGCTCTTGGTTAAATTAGGCTTTGGGTGCTCGTGCCAAAAAGAAAACTAAAAGATTTAGTGGGATTAAAGCAGGAAAAGTAAATGAGAAACATGTGAGTGAAACATTCGAGCTGCACTTAGGCTGTCTGGCCCGAATTAATATTCTTTATACAAACACACAGAATGTATGGAAAAAGTGGATGAATTCACAGCTGCAAATTCACCCCGAGGATGTGCCAACGCAACCATGAAGAGACATATAGCTGTACGATGGTTAGTTGGGGAAACTAAATAGACCTGGTTGTAAGGGAAAGATGGAGAAAATGATTGAGGTGTCGGCATGAATTCAATGACAAGGGTGGATATAGGTAAAAAGGCTGAGGTGACTTAATGAACAGAATCAACAAATAGAAAAGTATATAAGACTGTCTTTGGCAGTTGAGTATATGTCCCCTGAATATAACTGTGATGTGGTAGGTCGATTGCATGGTGCCAGGCGAGCGTGCAGCAAAGGCAGGGTGGATTTAATGGGCGGTGCTCCTCGGTGGCGAGCCACACAAAACACTGTAGACACTGGTGAGGCTGGACGATTCCACCGGCAGCCAGTGGCAAGCATCCTTTGCCGCCCAAAAACAATGGGTGGAATTCTGTGTTCCTGAAACTAAGCGTTGACACCGGGGCAGGATTCGTGGACTTCTACAGCAAAAGTGGCACCACACCTGGACCGATTCAGCGAGAGTCTCGCACGGGCGCCACCTGGAACACAACCGATTCCAATGATAAGGTGTCTGCTAGGCCGGGTCCGTGATTGACACTCGGGAGGCTGACAAGCTGCAGCCGAAATGCACACTTCATTCCCCACACACGCCATCCCAGCCAACAAGATGGCACTGGTTGCGCTGGAGTGCGTCCATCCCATCGATGGGTTGGCTGGGGCAAGAGGGCACCTAGGGTGGCATGGGGGGACATCCATACTACCCATGGTACTAAATTAACAGTGGGCAGTTGATGGTGTTTGCAGCTGCATAGCTGCCTTGCAGGCTGCAGCAATGGTGTTCTGTGCCCATCCACTCCGACCCTACAGCCCACCTCTTGACCACCCCCTGCTACTCTCCTCCCCGAGACCCTGGCAGAAGCCCCCTCAGACCTGCGGCACAACTGTCAGAAAACTATAGTGATGTTGGGCACTTTCTGTACCCCCTCTCTCTCCCTCAGCCTCCATGGCACCAGTTTCACGATTTTGTAAAGCACAGGTGAACCCTGCCAGCGGGAATATGTCCCAGTGGAAACGGAGAATTAGGGAGGCCTTGGGGAATACTAATGATATGCAAACGGCGTTTACTGTACGTGCTGAGTGGAACGCATTGTCACCGCTGTCACGGCACCGGAGAATTGTGATTTGGCGTGAAACCGGCGCCCGCGCGATTTCAGCGTCAAAACCGATTCTCTGCCCAATCGTCTTTCCCGATTTCAGCGTCGGTCGACGGAGAATCCAACCCACTGTGTGGGGAATGGTTGTGTGGGGGAAGTGGAAGGGGGCAGAAAAATCCTTCCCATGGTGTTTAAAAAGAGAACATGAACCAGATTGCCGCTTTAGGCAATGATAACTTTGATGGGATGGGACAGGGATTGTTCACACGAAACTGGGCAGGTCTGTTAATAGGTAAAAAGACAGAGTTTATTGTTCAAAGGAGAATTAAATTTGATAGAGAACCAGCTTGTGCGGCAAGAACTATCTGTGTCACAAAAATACAGCCGTCCGTATATATGGAAAGAAGTCAGAGCCAATAGGAAAAGTATCCAAAGATGTTGGTAAATGAGAAAACTGCAAAGCTGGACAAATGTGTCAAAACAGGCACAGTGGAATTATGCAAAGAACTTGAAAGGGACATCATAGCAACACCCAAAGAAAATCGCAATTTGAATCATCAGGAGTAACGTCAGCCACTTCAAAGCCGATAACTGATATTGTCAACGAAAACAAAAAAAAAGGGGGCCATGCAGTAAAACGTCTTTGCATCGATATTCACCACAGAGCAACAGGACAGCGAGCCAGACCGCAAAAAAATTAATCTTAAATAATGCCAAAACCCCATTAAAAAATGAAAGGAACTCACCAAAATAACAGAAACAAAATAACTGTCAGAAAATAATGGTATTAAAGAGTGACAAACCCCCAGGAGAAAATGGTTTCCATCCCAATGTCTTAAAGGAAGTGAGAACATTGAAGGTGCCCACATTAATCCTCTAAAGTTCTCTCAGTTTGGGAATCATTCCCGTCGAAAATTGTGCCTGTCACTCAGTTATTTAAGAAGGATAAACCAGGAAGTTGCAGAACAGTTCGCCAAGTATCTGTTATTGGGAAATTGCTGGAAGGAGAGACTGATTGAAGAGTTTGAAATAGTTCAGCCAACAAGGGAGCCAGTCTACATTTGTAGAGGGTAGGTCATGTCTGATAAAGAACATACAACATAGAATCTCTACATAGAATAACCCCGACGAGAACCACAGGGATGACCCGATTGATCTCCCTGTGGGGCTCATTGAATATGAACTCCCTCTCTATGGGGTCGAGTCCTAACAGCTGGGACTCGTTGAATCGGACAGATAAAAGTCGGCCAAGATTGGAACCGGTATCATTGGTTCGAGCTGGGACTGATGTACAGCCCGCCATGTTGAGTGCGGCCTTATTTTTCTTTGAATGAATAAACTAATGAGTGTAAGCCCTCTCGGGGTGAATATTATAAGGCCATTCGGCCCATCTAAACTGCACCAACTCTCTGAAAGAGCACTCTACCTTGGCCCACTCCCCGCCCTATCCCCATAACCCCACCTAACCCGAACATCTTTGGACTGTGGGAGGAAACCGGAGCACCCGGAAGAAACCCACGCAGACACGGGGAGAACGTGCAAACTTCACACAGACAGTGACCCGAGGCCGGAATTAAACCCGGGTTCCTGGTGCTGTGAGGCAGCAGTGCTAACCACTCTGCTATTGTCGGATTGAATTTTCTGAAGAGGTGTCTAAAGTAGTGCAGGGGAATATCCTTGGATGCCAAATGTATGTACTTTCAAAAGTAATGTGATTAAATAGATTGAGTGGATAGTCAGAGGCTTTTCCCCAGGGTAGAGGGGTCAATTACTAGGGGGCATAGGTTTAAGGTGAGAGGGGCAAGGTTTAGAGTAGATGTACGAGGCAAGTTTTTTACGCAGAGGGTAGTGGGTGCCTGGAACTCGCTACCGGAGGAGGTGGTGGAATCAGGGACGATAGTGACATTTAAGGGACACCTTGACAAATACATGAATAGGATGGGAATAGAGGGATACGGACCCAGGAAGTGTAGAAGATTGGGCTTGGAGGGCCGTAGGGCCTGTTCCTGTGCTGTACTTTTCTTTGTTCTTTGTTCTAAATCTCTCATAAAAATAACTGCGTCGACCTGGCTGGGAAATTGACTGCCTGGCAGGAGACAGAGAGTAGGGATTTAGTCTAACTGACGGGATGTGACTTGTGTTGTCTCGCAGTCGTCTGTGTTGGGCTTCAACTTTTCACTGTATTTATTAACCACTTAGATGTCATTAATAATTATGAATCTAATTTGCCGATGGCACACAGATTGTGAGCAATGTAGATGGAAGTACAACATTACAAAGAGATATTGGTAGATTAAAGAACTGGGGCAAATGGATTTCAATGTGGGCAAATATGAGGTCACCCACTTTAGGCCTAACAAGTGTCGAAAAGTATACTTTCCAAATGGTGCAAAGTTAAAACAGCGCCCATCCAAAACAGGGAAACAGTGATCGAGAAAGTTCCTGGACATTTGGGAGCATCCAACTGGGTCACCAATGTCCTTCAGGAAGAGAACCTGGCATTGTTACTCCTGATCTATATGTGACTCCAGTCAAACACCCTTAATGCCCTCAATAAATTATGGGTGTGCTGCACTGCCAAATATTACTCACACACGAGAGCAAAGGAAGTTTGTGATATTCTAATGTCAGTTTGAGAGGGGACCGAGTGGGAAATGACTGTGCTGGGACAGTCACAGGCTGAGGTGGCGACCTGATTATTCTGTGCTGTGTTCACGTCAGCTCCACTCACCCTGGGGCCTGTGTCAATCGGTGAGTGCTTCATTCACGCAGGAAGGAGTGATTGCGTGCAAGCCTGTCGAGAGGCTGCATGGGCAATGGTCCAATCTCTATATATATGAGGAACTCTGCCGTCAGCTTAAGATCCCATCATAGCTTTTTCCAGAGAGCTGGGGGAGTTCAGCAACTTTCTCCTGACACAAGGCCTCTCTGACCACACTCCTCAGTCACACCCACAAGCAAAGTGGCTCATGTGCTCCAAAATGTTTGGATCGTGATGTAGCACCAGCCTTGTAAACTAATGCTGTTTTAAGCAGGAATCATTCGCTGGCAGAAACAGACAGCAGTCATTTCCCCACACACTGCTGACACGTAGCAGAGTGAACACAGACTCTAATCCACACAGATCAGGCTCCAGCTGGAGGCTACTAAATATTATCATAAATGTTCTCAAAAATGCAGCGCGCAGCAGGGAAAACAGAGAGAGTGAGGCAGCGAGAGAGAGAGCGAGGGATGGGAGGAGACGAGGAGAGGGATAGGGAAAGGGATGAGATGGGAGAGAGACATAGAGTTAGAGACAAAGAGGGAGGAAAGAGAGGTGATGGAAGAAGGAAAGAGGAGAGAGAGACGGTGCAAGTGTGAGCGAGCAAAAGGTAGATGGAACGGAAAGGCATACTCAGAGTCGGAGATAGACACTTGCAATGAGGTTTGGACAGGAAAACAGACAGGAATGTGTAACCCGGCCTGTTTGAGGATTGCGCACAAATTGGCTGCCACATTTCCTACATTTGCTCAGCAAGATCCCAGAAACAGCAATGTGACAATGACCAGATCATCTGTTTTAGTGATGTTGATTAAAGAATAAGAATGGGCCAGGACAATCCCCCTGCTTCTCTTTGAATGTTGGCATGGAATCTTTATATAAACCTGAGAGGCCAAACTAGGCCTCAGTTCAGCATCTCATCTGAAAGATGGCACACTCGACAGTGCTGAACTCCCTCAGTACTGCACTCCAAAAGCTTTGTGCCCTTGTACTCTGATGTGGAGATGCCGGCATTGGACTGGGGTGAGCACAGTAAGAAGTCTTACAACACCAGGTTAAAGTCCAACAGGTTTGTTTCGAATCACTAGCTTTCGGAGCACTGCTCCTTCCTCAGGTGAATGAAGAAGTAGGTTCCAGGGGTGTACTCTAACACCCCTTACACTCAGCATACCATTTTTTCAAGATAAACGTCACTTAATGTATAACTTCTGTCGCTCTCACAAAGGTTTTTTCAAATTTAGAGTGCCCAATTATCTTTTTTTTCCAATTAAAGGGCAATTTAGCGTGGCCAATCCACCAACCATGCGTATCTTCAGGGTTGTGGGGGTGAGACTCATGCAGACATGGGGAGAATGTGCAAACTCCGCACGGACAGTGACCCGAGGCCGGGATCGAACCCGAGTCCTTGGCGCCGTGAGGGAGCAGTGCTAACTGCTGCCCCACCATGCCACCTGCTACACAAAGGTTGACTTACGTGATGAGGCTGACCGTCCGAGTCATCTCTGATCAACAATATTTGGGGAGTTTGGATCCGGTGAGATGGCTGTGATGGTGGGCAACTCGGAGGAATTCACGGCCCACATAGAATCATAGAATCCCTGCAGAAGGAGGCCATTCAACTCATCGAGTCTGCACTGACCCTCCGAAAGAGCACGCTACCTAGGTCCACTCCCCCGTCCACCCCACCCTATTCCCCCTAACCCCGTAAACTCACCTGCACATCCCTACTAAGGGGCAATTTTAGCATGGCCAATCTACCTAACCTGCACATCTTTGTACTGTGGGAGGAAACCGGAAGAAACACAGGACATGGGGAAAAGTGCAACAGACAGTCACCCAAGGTCAGAAGCATACCCGGGTGCCTGGCATATTCTCCCGTGTCTGTTTCCTCCATGTGTGCAAAAAGCATTTCTGTACATAAAGTTATACATGACCTCTGACCACCTGGTGACAATATAAACCGACCACGTGACCCTGTGGCTAGGGAGTGGGGAGTAGGTTGTGCTGGAGGATAGACAGTAGTTCTGCAATAGTTAATTAGTGTTAGTTGTTTATTATTTTGTTTATCCTAGTTATCTTTATTGTGCAGTTGTTTCATAATAAATTATTTAAACTAGATGTTCTGTAGTTCATCATTCACTTCAGCCAGTCTACAGGAAATGGCATGGTACCATGGTTGATAATTTACTAAGAACTCGAAGATTCTGTACGAACAATTCCGAACAACTAAAGATAACTTTGAAGGAAAAGAAAGAAAACGCGTTTTTGCTCCTAACCGGAAAATTGGCGGACCGGCGTCGCGTGATTCGGGCCCTCCCCCCCCCAGCGATTCTCCGGCCCAGCGTGGGGCTGGAGAATCCCTCCCAACCATTCTGTCAAGAAAGGAGGCAAGGGAGAGATTTCAAGCCAAATCCGCAAAGAGGTTTGCCGATGAGTCGACGAAATGCCTCAAACCATGTGTGATGCAACCACTAGAAGAAGCATGCAACAGTCCAAAACATCTGGAGAACATATGGAACAAATACAACAAGAGGATGATACATCAATACACGAAGAACATCAAACACAAACAACAAACATGAAAGAAGATGAAGAATCTTTGCAAGTTCAGCAGACACTGAGAAGGTCTACAAGGATAAGGCACAAGCCCGAAAGACTGAACTTGTGATAATATGCTTTAAACAATTCTGTACATAATGTTATACATGACCTCCGACCACCAGGTGACAATGTAAACCCACCACGTGACCCTGTGGCTGGGGAGTAGGTCGTGTTGGAGAATAGACGTATTTTGCAGTAGGTCTACAATAGTTAATTAGTAGTTTATTATTTTATTTATCCTGGTTATCTTTATCACGCAGTTGATTCCGTCCACTGTCTGCGTGGAGTTTGCACATTCTCCCAGTGTCTGTGGGGGTTCACCATAGGACAGAGGGGCAGCTGGTTCGAGCCCCGGCTGCTCCTGCACCATCCTTCGAGGGGCAGCACGGTAGCACGGTAGCACAGTGGTTAACACAGTTGCTTCACAGCTCCAGGGACCCGGGTTCGATTCCCGGCTTGGGTGACTGTCTGTGTGGAGTCTTCACGTTCTCCCCGTGTGTGCGTGGGTTTCCTCCGGGTGCTCCTGTTGTCTCCCACAGTCCAAAGATGTGCAGGTTAGGTGGATTGGCCATGCTAAATTATCCTTCGTGTCCATAAAAAAGGTTAAGTGGGGTTACTGGGTTACGGGGATAGGGTGGAGGTGTGGGCTTGAGTAGGGTAATCTTTCCAAGGGCTGGTGCGGACTCGATGGGCTGAGTGGCCTCCTTCTCCACTCTAAATTCCATGATTCTGTGATTCTATGATCTGGCTGTGCCAGCCCTGGCGGATCCACAATGTCTGCACCATCACTCTTGGCGCCGACTGGGCCATGCTCAGCAGTCTCGGCAATTCCCACCCATGACTGAGACAAACTGCGCAGTGCCTCGGCCATGTCCACCTGAGAGCGGGACATGTCCCACAGAACCCCATCAAGGTCGGCCTGGCACTGGGTGACATCCCCCAGTGAGTCGGACATTCTGCCGAGACCTTCAGCCATGGCCGGTGCCGACTGCGGGACGCCGTGGACACCTTCACGAATGGTGCTGACCTTGTGCACCAGGCTCTCCACTGTGGCCTCCACCCTAGCAGTGTTGGCCTCGGTGCCATGCATGGCCAGTGACATCTCCTGCGCCATAGCCTCTGGGACTCCTCCAAGCAGCTATGGATCTGCTGGAGTGATGCTGACATCTCCCCCTGAATGTTGCGGTTGTACCCTATCATCTCCATCAACTCTCAGTACCTCTGTACCACAGGTTCAGCATCAGGCTGGGACCTAGCTCGATCCTGGGATCTATCAGCCCACCAACTGCTGTCACGCCTGGGGGTTCCTGTCTCCACCTGATGTGGTCAGCAGTGTGGTGCTCACAAGATTGTGCCCCAGAAGCCAGTTCATTAACATGTCCAACCGAGGTGTGTGTATCTGTGTTGATGGAGGGTGGTGATGACAGCTGTTCCGCGAGTATAACAGTTGCATCCTCGGAGCTCCCATCCGAGGTGTTCTTCTCGGAGTCGGAAAGGGTGCCGCCCGGGATGAGCCGTCGCCGTCGGGTGGAGGGCCTGCGGGAGATTGGACATGTGGTTAGTGGGAGGGCTGGGTCAGTCAGTCAGGCAACAACTCATGTTTGACAGGTCCTCCGGATGGAGCCCCGTGGTTCCTCACCTCTGCAGAGTCCGCCAGCCTCCGCATGGGTGACCATCGGCTGCCCCAGTCACCTCCAGGGCATGCTCCTCAAAGGAGGTGAGGACGCTAAAGACCGCTGCCTCATCCCAGGCAGCACTGGCTGCCAGTGGGTGACTCTCTGAGACCCTCGGGGGAACAGGACATCCCTCCTGGCCTCCCCGGCGTCCAGCAGCCATCCCAGATCTGCGTCCGCGGATCTTGGGGTCGGTCTCCAAGCGCCATTGTTGTGAGCTGGCTGGGGTTGGCTGAGTAAGTGCAGCTTAAGGGCAGCTCGACTCTCTTACCGGGGGGGGGGGCGGTGCTGGCGGGCGCTGTCCCGGCAAATCAGCTGGCGAACCTTCAATCGTGGCGAGAAGCCTGTGAGGGCTCGTTAAGTGGACATAAACGTTGAATTGCGTTGCTGGCCTCGCTAGGCCGAGCGCCAGGAAGCTCGGGGCAATTCCCGCTCGCTACCACACTTCGAAATAGTTCCAGAGAATCGCACCCTCTGAGGCTACATTTTTCACGTTCACATAAGAATTCTGCGTGTTTCTAAAAAGGCCAGCCGATTACAATGGGCCTAAAGTTTGGCCAGCAACAAAATGCTGGCAGTTTCTTCCCACTGAATTTGAATGTCGACATCTTTTGAATATATATAAATCAGGCAACTTCAGACCAGCTCAACACATTGAAACATGCCAGGAATTCAAATCAAACAGGACAAAAGAGGATTTATTCACACAGACTTCCATTAACCCATCCCAAACATTCACTCAGCCCCACACACTCCCATGGGGGAAGGGGCAAATCCAGATTTCCATGTTCCAAGTGTCAGTTTAAAGAGGCAGGATGAATATCTGGAGGCTGTGGGCTGCGGGCAGCCAGTTTTCGTTGCTCCCGCCCCACTGTTCAAACCTGGAGAGTGATGTGTTATCTGTGTTGGATTAACACGGACTGCAACTCGATGCAGTATTGTGGTAGTATGTATTGGGGGTCATGATCATAGATCATAGAATTTACAGAGCAGAAGGAGGCCATTCGGCCCATCGAGTCTGCACCGGCTCTTGGAAAGAGCACCCTACCCAAGGTCCACACCTCCACCCTATCCCCATAACCCAGTAACCCCACCCAACACTAAGGCCAATTTTGGACATTAAGGGCAATTTATCATGGCCAATCCACCTAACCCGCACATCTTTGGACTGTGGGAGGAAACCGGAGCACCCGGAGGAAACCCACGCACACACGGGGAGGATGTGCAGACTCCGCACAGACAGTGACCCAAGCCGGAATCGAACCTGGGACCCTGGAGCTGTGAAGCAATTGTGCTATCCACAATGCTACCGTGCTGCCCACGTGCTGCCCACAGTCATGTGGGACTGGAAGCCCTAATGTCATTGGCTGACAGATCCCGGGTCCTGGTTGGCCGTTGACCTCAAGCTCCGCCCTGAAGGCGAAGTATAAGAAGTCGGAGTCTTCCCCCGCAGGCCAGTTTACTATCGAGCTGCTGGGGAACAGACACGCTTAATAAAGCCTCATCGACTTCACTATATTCGTCTCACGGAGTCTTTGTGCGCTACAATTTATTAAGCGTGCCTAAAAAGGACTATGGAGCTCAGGATCATTCCAGAATGCCTGAGGATCAGCCCCCACACAGTGAATGCGGCAGCAGCCTTCAAACACTGGCAGACTTGTTTCGAGGCCTACCTCAGACCGACCACCGGCCGGGTCTCAGACGAACAAAAACTGCAGGTCCTGCACTCGAGGGTGAGCACGAAGATTTTCACCCTCATCGAAGACACCGACGATTTCCAGAAGGCGTTCGCAGCACTGAGAAGTCTCTACGTTCGCCCAGTTAACCAAATCTACGCTCGCTACCAGCTCGCGACGAGACGGCAAGCTCCCGGAGAATCGATGGACGAGTTCTACGCCGCGCTGCTGATTTTGGGACGAGCCTGCAGCTGCCCGTCGGTGAATGCAAACGAACACACAGACATGTTAATGCGCGATGCTTTTGTTGCAGGTATGCAATCCTCCCAAATCCGCCAAAGACTTCTAGAAAAAGAGTCGCTAGGACTCTCAGAGGCACGGGCCCTAGCAGCCTCCCTAGACGTGGCCGCGCGTAATACCCGCGCCTACGGCCCTGACCGCGCGGCAGGCCATTGGGCCCCGTACGTACCCGTCGCGGCAAACCCCCTACCCCCCCCCGGACACCCCACAGGCTTGCGCAGTCCAAACGCCGAGTCGCACCGGGGGCGCCCGCTGTTATTTCTGCGGCCAGGCGAAACACCCCCGACAGCGCTGTCCGGCCCGCGCAGCCATCTGCAAAAGCTGCGGGAAAAAGGGCCATTATGTGGTGGTGTGCCGATCCCGCGAGGTCGCCGCCGTCCCGGGGCCACAGGGAGCCCTACAAGCAGTCTATGCGTCCCAACCCCCCAAGCACGCCATGTGCGACCCGCAGGCGCAGTCGCTCTGGGTCCCGACCACCGCGGTCCCGGGAGAACTGGGAGCCCTGCACGCCGCCTACGCTCCCCAACCCCCCTCCCCGCAGCCCATGTACGACCCGCCGCCGGCGCTACCGCTTTGGGTCCCGGGCAACACTCTCCACAGAGAGGAGGGGGTTTTTCGTGTCCCTAACGCCACCCTCACCCCCGTCCCGTGCCCCACGCCTGACCCGCCGCCACCTACATGGACCCCGACCACCGCTGCCCCCGGTGAGGGAGCTCCTTGCGCTCCTTGCGCTCGCGGCCCCACGCCTGACCCGCCGGTGCCACCTACTTGGACCCCGACCACCGCTGTCCCCGGTGAGGGAGCTCCTCGCGCTCCTTGCGCTCGCAGCCCCACGCCAGACCCGCCGGCGCCGCCGACTTGGGCCCCGACCACCGCTGTCCCCGGTGAGGGAGCTCCGCGCGGTCCTAGCGCTCGCGATCCTAGCGCTCGCGGTGAGGGAGCTCCGCGCGGTCCTCGCGCTCGCGGTCCTAGCGCTCCCCAGACCCCCCAGCACACCATGTGCGACCCGCAGACGCCGCCATTTTGGGTCCCGACCACCACGAGGGGAGGAGGGGCGCCGCCATCTTGGACCGCCCCCGACCTGTACGACGCATGGGGGCGGCCATTTTGTCCACCCCCGTCGCCATCTTGTGACCCCCCAGCCACGTGCGATGTATGGGGGCGACCATTTTGTCCATCCCCGACGCCATCTTGGACGGCAACAACGGACCCCACCCCACTACTACAACCACGGCTCGCTTCGGTTACGCTCGATCAGGCTCGGACCCGGACACTCCAGACGACGACGACAACGGTCCTAATTAACGGCCACGAGACGCCATGCCTAGTCGACTCCGGGAGCACGGAAACCTTTATACACCCCGACACGGTAAGACGCTGTTCCTTGACCACCTATCCCAGCGCACAAAAGATTTGCCTAGCTGCAGGATCCCACTCCGTACAGATCCAGGGATTCTGCCTAGTTACCCTAACGGTGCAGGGGAGGGAGTTCAAAAACTACAAACTTAACGTCCTTCCCCAACTCTGTGCCCCCACCTTAATGGGATTAGATTTCCAATGTAATCTACAGAGACTTACGTTTAAATTTGGCGGCCCCATACCCCCATTCACTATCTGCGGCCTCGCTACCCTCAAGGTGCAACCCCCGTCCTTGTTTGCGAACCTCACCCCGGATTGCAAACCCGTCGCCACTAGGAGCAGACGGTACAGCGCCCAGGATCGGACCTTCATTCGGTCCGAAGTCCAGCGGCTACTAAAGGAGGGCATAACCCAGGCCAGCAATAGTCCCTGGAGAGCGCAGGTGGTAGTAGTGAAGACAGGGGAGAAACAAAGGATGGTCATTGACTATAGCCAGACCATCAACAGGTACACACAACTAGACGCGTACCCTCTCCCCCGCATATCCGACATGGTCAATCGGATTGCCCAGTATAAAGTCTTCTCCACCGTGGACCTCAAGTCCGCCTACCATCAGCTCCCCATCCGCCCAAGTGACCGCAAGTACACAGCCTTCGAGGCAGACGGGCGATTATACCATTTCCTACGGGTCCCTTTTGGCGTCACAAACGGGGTCTCGGTCTTCCAACGGGAGATGGACCGGATGGTTGATCAACATGGGTTACGGGCCACGTTCCCGTATCTCGACAATGTAACCATCTGCGGCCACGATCAGCAGGACCACGACGCCAACCTCCAAAAATTCCTCCAGACCGCCAAAGCCTTGAACCTCACGTACAACGAGGACAAGTGCGTTTTTAGCACCGACCGGCTAGCCATTCTGGGCTACATAGTACGCAATGGGATAATAGGCTCCGACCCCGAACGTATGCGCACACTCATGGAATTTCCCCTCCCGCACTGCCCAAAAGCCCTGAAACGCTGCCTGGGGTTCTTTTCGTACTACGCCCAGTGGGTCCCCCAGTACGCAGACAAGGCCCGCCCCCTAATACAGACCACGACCTTCCCTCTGTCGACAGAGGCTTGCCAGGCCTTCAGCCGCATCAAAGCGGACATCGCAAAGGCCACGATGCGCGCCATCGACGAGTCCCTCCCCTTCCAGGTCGAGAGCGACGCCTCCGACGTAGCTCTAGCGGCCACCCTTAACCAAGCGGGCAGACCCGTGGCCTTTTTCTCCCGAACCCTCCACGCCTCAGAAATCCGCCACTCCTCAGTGGAAAAGGAAGCCCAAGCCATAGTGGAAGCTGTGCGACATTGGAGGCATTACCTGGCCGGCAGGAGATTCACTCTCCTCACTGACCAACGGTCGGTAGCTTTCATGTTCGATAATGCACAGCGGGGCAAAATTAAAAATGACAAGATCTTAAGGTGGAGGATCGAGCTCTCCACCTTCAACTATGAGATCTTGTACCGGCCCGGAAAGCTGAACGAGCCGTCCGATGCCCTATCCTGCGGCACATGTGCCAACGCACAAATTGACCGCCTCCAAACCCTCCAAGAGGACCGCTGCCACCCGGGGGTCACTCGGTTTTACCACTTCATCAAGTCCCGCAATCTCCCATACTCTTTAGAAGAGGTCCGTACAGTCACAAGGGACTGCCACATCTGCGCGGAATGCAAGCCGCATTTTTCCAGGCCAGATGGAGCGCACCTGATTAAGGCTTCCCTCCCCTTTGAACGCCTCAGCCTCGATTTCAAAGAGCCCCTCCCCTCCACCGACCGCAACGCATATTTTCTTAATGTAGTGGACGAATACTCCCGCTTCCCTTTTGCCATTCCCTGCTCCGACATGACCGTGGCCACAGTCATTAAAGCCCTGAACAGCATCTTCACACTGTTCGGTTACCCCGCATACGTCCACAGCGACAGGGGGTCCTCTTTCATGAGTGACGAGCTGCGCCAGTTCCTGCTCAGCAAGGGCATAGCCTCAAGCAGGACGACCAGCTACAACCCCCGGGGGAACGGGCAAGTAGAAAGGGAAAACGGCACGGTCTGGAAGGCCGTCCTACTGGCCCTACGGTCCAGGGATCTCCCAGTTTCACAGTGGCAGGAGGTCCTCCCGGACGCTCTCCATTCCATCCGGTCGTTATTATGTACAAGCACTAATCAAACGCCCCACGAGCGTCTCCTTGTCTTCCCTAGGAGGTCCTCCTCTGGAACGTCGCTGCCGACCTGGCTGGCGGCCCCAGGACCCATCCTGCTCCGAAAGCATGTGCGGGCACATAAGGCGGACCCGTTGGTCGAAAGGGTTCACCTCCTCCACGCAAACCCCCAGTACGCCGACGTGGAGTACCCCGACGGCCGACAGGACACGGTCTCCCTGCGGGATCTGGCGCCCGCCGGCACCACGCACACCCCCCCGACACCATCAACCCAACCGCCCCCCTTCCTGCCACCGCCGCACCCCGCGACCGCCCCCTTTCCAGGAGGATCAGTCCCCCTCCCCTTTGCACCGACAGCTGAAACCGTGCGGCTCCCGGAGGCGACAACACTGGTACAAGCACCACCACCACCGCCGGGGCCGAGGCGATCGACATGGATGACCAGACCGCCCGACCGACTGTCGATGTAAAACAAAGATGGACTGTTCAAAGAACATTTTGTTTTTTTCCTATACCCTCTGTAAATAGTTGCAACAGGACAAAACTGTCCAATACTGTACTACCATGTGAATGTTCTATCCTCCCAGGACCAGCCCTGTAAACCCTTACCACCATACGAAGCATCACCCCGCCGGGTTCATTTTTGACAAGGGGTGAATGTGGTAGTATGTATTGGGGGGTCATGTGGGACTGGAAGCCCTAATGTCATTGGCTGACAGATCCCAGGTCCTGGTTGGCCGTTGACCTCAAGCTCCGCCCTGAAGGCGGAGTATAAGAAGCCGGTGTCTTCCCCCGCAGGCCAGTTTACTATCGAGCTGCTGGGGAACAGACACGCTTAATAAAGCCTCATCGACTTCACTCTATTCGTCTCATGGAGTCTTTGTGCGCCACAAGTATCACTTGAAAACAGGCTTCCAACGCTGTAGATGGTTCAACACTGTTTTATTGAACTTGCCGAGTGATGGGATCATCAATTCACACGAGACAGTGAGTGGAAGTGAACTGTGGCTTTAATCGACTAGAACAGTGCCTGTCTGTGACTTCTCTGCTAGTGAGAGCTGCCTACAGGGCAGCTGCTCTTTATACCTCCCCTCAAGGGTGCGGAGCCAGGGGCGGAGCCCACAAGGGCACCAACATGGTACATTCCATGTAGTACAGTACAATGGTCCATAGGTGGAGCCCACATGGGCAACAGCATGATACAATGTGATACACAATGTGATACAGTAGTGAATGGTTGGTACAATACGTTCACCTCATTCACCCCCTGTTAAAAAAATTGAAGTCTGGCGGGGGTGAAGGGTTCACAGGTTCAGTCTGTCCGGTGCCCTGATCGTGCTCTGTGATCGCTGGAGCCCTGGTACCGCAGCGGGCCCGGGTGTCGAACTCGTTGGTGCGGGCATGGGTGGTGAACACGTCGGTGCGGGCACAGGCGTGGACTCCGGGAGCATGTCTTCAGGAGCTTCATTCCTGTGGGCCGGCGAAGGGGGGAGGGAGTATAGGAGGGGGTGTGGAGGTGATGTAGGGGCGGGGGCGCTGGTCGGTGTAGGTGGAGGGGGGTAGGTTGGGGTGGTGGTAGGGGAGCCTGCGAGTGCCAGGTCCCGGAGGGAAACCGTATCCTGTCGGCCGTCGGGTATTCTATGTATGCGTACTGGGGGTTTGCGTGAAGGAGCTGGACACTCTCGACCAGGGAGTCGGACTTATGGCTCCTTACTGTTTGCGGGGTAGGACGGGTCCCGGTCTTCAGCCAGGATGGAAGCGAGACCCCGGAGATGGATTTCCTGGGGAAAACAAAGAGGCGGTCTCGTTCGTGGTTGTGCAAAGGAGGGACCTAATGGAGTGGAACACGTCGGGGAGGTCCTCCTGCCAGTGGGAAACTGGGAGATTCCTAGGCCGTAGGGCCAGGAGGACGGCCTTCCATACCGTCACGTTCTCCCTCTCCACCTGTCAGTTTCCCCGGGGGTTGTAACTGGTAGTCCTGCTCGAGGCGATGCCCTTACCGAGCAGGTTCGTCGCTCATAAATGAGGAGCCCCGATCACTGTGGACGTAAGTGGGGAAACCGAACAAGGTAAAGATACTATGCAGGGCCTTAATGACGGTGGCCGCGGTCATGTCGGGGCGAGGGATTGCAAAGGGGAAGCGTGAGAACTCGTCAACGACGTTGAGGAAATACGTGTTGCGGTTGGTACAGGGGAGGGGCCCTTTGAAGTCGATACTGAGGCGCTCAAAGGGCCGGAATGCCTTCACCAGGTGGGCCTTATCCGGTCGATAGAAGTGCGGCTGACATTCCGCGCAGATTTGGCAGTCCCTGGTCATGGCCCTGCCCTCCTCGGTGGAGTAGGGCAGGTTGCGGGCCTTGATGTAGTGGAGAAGCCGGGTGACCCCCGGGTGGCAGAGGTCACCGTGGATGGCCTGGAGTCGGTCATCTTGCGCGCTGGCGCACGTGCCGCGGGACAGGGCATCTGGGGGCTCGTTGAGCTTCCCAGGACGATACACTATATCGTAATTATAGGTGGAGAGTTCGATCCTGCACCTCAAGATCTTATCGTTCAGGATCTTGCCCCACTGTGTATTATCGAACATGAAGTTGGTCGGTGACGAGGGTGAACCTCCTACCAGCGAGGTAGTGCTTCCAATGCCGCACAGCTTCCATGATGGCTTGGGCTTCTTTTTCGACTGAGGAGTGTCGAATTTCGGAGGCGTTGAGGGTACGGGAGAAAAATACTACTGGCCTGCTCGCCTGATTGAGGGTGGTGGCGAGGGCGACCTCTGACGCATCGCTCTCCACCTGGAAGGGGACGGACTCGTCCACCTCGCGCATCGCGGCTTTGGCAATATCTGCCTTGATGTGGCTGAAGGCCTGGCGGGCCTCAGCCGCCAGTGGGAAGATGGTAGCTTTGATTAGTGGGCGGGCTTTGTCCGCGTAGTTGGGGACCCACTGGGCGTAATAGGAAAAGAACCCGAGGCTCCGTTTCAGTGGGGAAGAGGGAGTTGCAGGAGGGGGCACATACGGTCGGGGTCGGGCCCTAGAACTCCGTTTTCCACGACGTAGCCGAGGATGGCTAGTCTGGTTGTGCGGAAAACGCATTTCTCCTTGTTATGAGTGAAGTTGAGGGCTTGGCCGGTTTGGAGAAATTTCTGGAGGTTGATGTCGTGGTCCTGCTGGTCGTGGCCGCAGATGGTGACGTTGTCCAAGTATGGAAATGTGGCCCGCAGCCTGTACTGGTCCACCATTCGGTCCATCGTTCTTTGGCAGACCGAGACCCCGTTTGTGACGCCGAAGGGGACCCGGAGGTAGTGGAAGAGGCGGCCGTCTGCCTCAAAGGCCGTGTAGTGGCGGTCTTCCGGGCGGATTAGGAGCTGGTGGTATGCGGACTTCAGATCCACCGTAGAGAAGACTCGGTAGTGTGCGATCTGATTAACCATGTCCGCTATCCGGAGGAGGGGGTACGCATCAAGGTGCGTGTACCGGTTTATGGTTTGGCTGTAATCTACAACCATCCGATTCTTTTCCCCGGACCTGACGACCACCACCTGAGCTCTCCAGAGGCTAATACGGGCCTCGATGATCCCTTCCCGCAAGAGTCGCTGGACCTCGGACCTGATAAAAGTCCTGTCCTAGATACCGTACCGCCTGCTCCTGGTGGTGACGGGTTTACAGTCGGCGGTGAGATTTGCGAATAGCGGGGGAGGGTCGACCTTCAGGTCGCGAGGCTACATACGGTGAGAGGGGGTAGGGGCCCGCCGAACTTCAGGGTTAGGCTCCTGAGGTTGCACTGGAAGTCCAGTCCCAAAAGGAGAGGAGTGCAGAGATCGGGGAGTACATATAGTTGGAAGTTGGCGTACTCGGCAACCTGTATCGCGAGGTTCGTGACAGTGTACCCCCGGAGCTGTACTGAGTGCGACCCGGAAGCGAGGGAGATTGTTTGAAGTGCGGGGAGGATTTGGAGTGAGCAGCGCTTTACCTTGTAGGGGTGAATGAAGCTCTCCATGCTCCTGGAGTCAAACAGGCAAGGCGTTTCGTGTCCATTGACCCGGACGGTCATCATGGAGTTCCGAAGGTTCTTTGGTCGTGACTGGTCGAGGGTGACCTCGCCGAGTTGCAGATAGCCAGCGTGGTCGGAGGTGGTGGGGTGGTCCCAAGATGGCGGACCCCGTTGGTCGCACATGTCAGGCGGTGAGGAAGATGGCGGCCAAGATGGCGGACCCTGTGAGTCGCACATGGAGTGCCGAGTTGAAGATGGCTGCCCCCACGGACAACACGAGGCAGATGACGCGTCCGGAGGGGGCGGAGCCGGCAGGCACGCAGCCACACTGCGAGGTCTGCGGGCCTGTGAGTCCGAGAGTCGGGCCTGTGATTTGGAGGATCTGGTCCTGGCCAGGCCAACTTTGGCGAAGTGTCCCTTTTTGCCGCAGTCGCTGCAGTTCGCGTTCCGAGCCGGGCAGCGCTGCCTGGAGTGCTGGTGCTGGCCGCAGAAATAGCACGGTAGCCCCCCTGGGTTGAGTGCACAGCCGCACGGCACAGGCCTGGGGTACTCTCTGGTCGGGGGTCCACGAGGGGGTCGTGTGATCAGACGGGAACGCGTTGATGCTTTGGAACGCTACTTCTAGGGAGATGGCTAGTTTTACCGTCTCTTCTAGGTCGAGGGCGTCTTTCTCGAGCAGGCGCTGTCTGACAGAGTTGGACCTGACTCCAGCCACGTAGGCGTCCCGGACGGCGACGTCCATATGTTGAGAGGCCGTGACGGCCTGGTAGTTGCAGCTTTGTGCGAAGACTTTGAGGTTGCATATGTACTCCTCCAGCGATTCCCCGGGGCGTTGGCGGCGAGTGGTGAGGAAATGCCACGCAAATACTTTGTTCAACGGCCTCATGTATTGGTGCTTCAGCATCGCGAGCGCGTCTGCGTATGTGGTCGCTTCCTCGAGTTGCACAGAGATTCGATGGCTCACCCGGGCGTGGAGGAGGCTCAGCTTCTGTTTGTCGTTGACGGAGGGTGAGGAGGAGACGGTGAGTAGGCCTCGAAACATCGGAGCCGGTGTGAAAAAATCCCCTTGGCTTCCGCGGCCTGTGGGTCAAGTTCCAGTCGATCAGGTTTGAGGGCTGCTTCCATCGCGATGTTGTAGTTGATTAAATTGATGCGACCATCAATTCACACGAGACAGTGAGTGGAAGTGAATCGACTAGAACAGTGCCTGCCTGCAACTCCTCTGCTAGTGAGAGCCGCCTACAGGGCAGCTGCTCTTTATGCCTCCCCTCAAGGGGGCGGAGCCAGGGACTGAGCACACAAGGGTACCATCATGATACATTCCGTGTAGTACAGTACAATGGTCCATAGGTGGAGCCGACATGGGCAACAGCATGATACAATGTGATACACAATGTGATACAGTGGTGAATGGTTGGTACAATACGTTCACCACATTCACCCTGTTAAAAATGTACATAGTTCGCTGTGAGTCGACACTCGATCAATCTAAGCTTGCTAACCTTGGTCTGGCTTGCCCAGATTTGCACTGTGCCATGTGTAGTAGGTGCTGACTGTACATTGCACCCTGACTGCTGCTACAGCTATCACCAGTACAAAGAGGCTGAACTTTCCTGCCTCGTGTGTTTTATACTGGTAATGTACCCTGGTGATTGGTTGTTCTGTATTCTGTGGGTGATTGGTTCCTGTGTGTGTCCCTCACTGCCTGTCTGTATCTCATTATGAACATGAGTGCATATTATGACAGAGAGGTTCAGTGTTCTCTGGGGTGGTTCTTGTCAAGGTTCGCCCAGAGCAGCTCTGTGATGCAGGACTATGTGCTCTACGAGCTGTTCCCTGGGACGCTTTTCCTCAGGTCTGCACCACCAGTCAGGGGCCAGTGCTCCCAATTCCGACGACGGCGCGTTCAGAGTGTGCAACAACGATGACAGGATTCTGATCCTGGCAGCACAACGGATCCAGAGGAAGAATGCCTGGACTCCGCCTACTGTGTGAGCATCATCACCAAATGTGAATATGCACCTGCCCAAAACCTGTTGGTCTTCTAGCACAAAGATTTTTCCCGACTGAATCTTGCAGACTGGTGTCATGATATGCAGACATGCAGATAACGATATACAGACAGGCACAGACAGGCAGCTAATGAACACAGAGAACAGGACATGACCAATAAGCAGGCAGAACACTCAGGGGTGGTATCTCACTATAAATGGCATGAGGCATTCACACTCCGCCTCTTTCCAGTGATGAACATCTACAGAGTGAGTCAGGGTGTATGTACAGTAACACACCTCCAGCACGTGGCTAAGAGCTAGTCTGGTTCAGTCAGACAGAGTAACCACACTTAGGTTAGCAGAGAGTCGAACTCATAGAGAACTGTGCTGCTGGTTCAATAAATCAGATTGAATTAACTTCAAGGTCTGGAGTATCTTTTGGTTACAGTTGCATCCAGTTGCAGCCTGTATTATCCCAGAGTACATAACACAACATGCTACCAGGAGACTGCTTAAACCTCTAGGTGGTTTACCTCAGTCCGTTCCGTGACGACCAACGAATGAATCCCGGCACTATGGAGAAGATTCCTCACCAGCTCAGGACCTCCGGCAATCTCAGTGCCAACTGGCGGACATCCAAGCAAAAGTTTCTGCTCTACATCGAAGCTTCAGAACTCGTGGGTGCATCTGATGCAAGGATGATCGCGCTTCACCTCTCAACAGCGGGTGATCAAGCCATCGAACTCTTCAACTCTTTTCACTTCACCGAAGGCCAGGACAAGACAAAGTTTCAGACCATCCTGGACAAGTTTGACAGTCACTGTGAAGTGGACACCAATGAAATCTTCGCGCGCTACATATTCAAACAGCGTCTACAAGGTAAAGATGACTCTTTCAACTCCTTCTTAACTAACCTCCGCCTGCTAGCGCTGTCCTGCAACTTTGGTGATATTGCTGACTCCATGATCAGAGTTCACTCTGATCCTCTGAGAGAGCAGCTACTGAAAATCAAGCATATGACCCTGCCAGTCGCGATTGAAACATGCACAGTGCATGAGCACGCCAAAAATCGCTATGCCCTGTACAAATCGGCTGAAAATGAGAAACTTGCCTCCCACGAGGCAGAGAGTGTGCAGGCCATCTCCCGGATGCAGCGCCTCAGCATTGTTGAGAGCGGCCATTTCGCGCGCTTTACCCGGGGCCCCACGCATGTGCGATGCGAACGGGATAACGAAGCGGCCGACACCCGCACTGCGAATGTGCGACAACGCGTGGAGCGTCATGACGCCGATATCATGACGTGCTCCAACTGCGGCAACGCCCACTTAGAGAAACACAGTCCTGCAAGAGGCAGGCGATGTTTAAACTGCGGGAAGCCTGGACACTATGCAGCCTTGTGCAGGTCTGCACCACCAGTCAGGGGCCAGCGCTCCCAATTCCGACGATGACGTGTTCAGAGTGTGCAACAATGATTGCAGGATTCTGATCCTGGCAGCACAACGGATCCAGAGGAAGAATGCCTGGACTCCGCCTACTGTGTGGGCATCATTACCAAATGTGAATATGCCACATCCAACTCATCACAAATTCAATCCATACTCGCTGTGGATTCTGCAGACGAATGGCATGTAGTGATGCAGGTCAACCACTGCTCCATCCAGTTTAAGCTGGACACAAGTGCTTCTGCCAACCTCCTCTCACAGGCAGATTTCAAACGCATCAAGAAGCCCCCCAAGGTCCTTCCAGCAGCCTGCAGGCTCCTGGACTACAACGGAAATGCCATCACGGCACTGGGATCCTGCCACCTCCTCGTCTCCAACCGGACCACCCATGCACAGTTAGGTTTTGAAATTGTCAAGCCAGACAGGGCATTCCTACTGGGCGCGCATGCCTGCAAGCAGCTGAACCTCGTGCAGCGGGTTTACACAACAACATCCTCCAATGTCGATCTTCAGGCAGTCATTGACAACATCCTTGCTCAGTATCCGGATGTGTTCGACGGGATGGACACGCTGCCATATCGATACAAGATTCTGCTACGACCCGATGCTAAGCCAGTGGTCCACGCACCACGCCGGGTCCCGGCTCCGCTGAGGGAGCGCCTGAAGGCACAGCTCAAGGATCTTAAGCAATAGCGCTTCATTTTCAAGTTAACCAAACCGACTGACTGGGTCAGCTCGATGGTATGTGTTAGAAAGCCTTCGGGAGACCTGCGCATCTGCATTGATCCCAAGGATCTCAGTAAGAATATAATGCGTGAACACTACCCCATCCCGAAGCGGGAGGAACTCACCAGTGCGATGGCACATGCACTTTTTTTCACCAAGTTAGATGCGTCATTGGATTTTGGCAAATCCAGCTGGATGAGTCCAGCAGAAGGCTCTGCACCTTCAACACACGTTTGGCAGGTACTGCTATAATTGCATGCTGTTTGGCATTGTCTCGGCATCGGAGATCTTCCATCGCATCATGGAGCAGATGATGGAGGGTATTGAAGGGGTTCATGTGTACGTGGATGGCATCATCATATGGTCCCCAGAAGAGCATGTTTCCCGTCTCCAGCAGGTACTTCACCGTGTCCATGCTTTGGCATGTCGACACTCAAGTTCCTAGGTGACCAGATCTCTCAGCAGGGCGTGCGCCCGGACACAGACAAGGTCAAGGCCATCGAAGCCATGAAAGTCCCTGAAGACAAGAATGCGGTTTTGCGCTTCTTGGGCATGGTCAATTTTCTGGGCAAGTTCATCCCAAACATGGCCTCCCACACCACGGCCCTATGAAACCTGGTGAAAAAGTCCACTGCCTTTGAGTGGAAGGCAGAACATCAGGCAGAGTGGTTGGAGCTGAAAGTCAAGCTCACCACTGCACCCGTCTTGGCATTTTTCGACCCAAACAGCGAGATAAAGATCTCAACAGATGCGGGCCAGGATGGCATCGGTGCAGTGCTGCTTCAACGCGATGACACTTCATCCTGGGCACCGATAGCCTACGCATCGAGGTCCATGACATCCACCA